>NC_139165.1:27712936-28332318 GCF_965202585.1 Thalia democratica | reverse complement strand
TTGTCAGTATTCTTAAAGTTATTTGAACTTATATTCTATTAGTTATATTTTAACTTTCCGGACTAAAAATTTGTCAGGTGTAATTTTATTTGTAGGATTTAAAATTTATCAGTTTTAGTTTGACTTGTTGGCTAAGTTTTGTCAGTTTTATTTTGACTTTGTTAGTTTAAAGTTAGTAACCAACTTTCTGTTATTATTTAATACCCCTATGATACTTTTTCTGGTGTAACCCTCTATTGCCTGTTAGTTTTAGTTCTTTCTGGTTATGGTTTTATCTCAAGGGCTTTTTTTAAAGGGTAGAAAAAAGATGTGTAGTATTGCTTCTTTAAAAAAAAACAGGTTTTACTGTAAGATTTATCTTCGTTTACTAACAAGTAAAATGCACTATAAAACTAAAATGGCAAACAAAAAAAAAGTCATACAAAATTGTGACAAATACTGCCTTAAAATAAAAAGTAATATACAAGTAAAACATGTTTTGAAAAAATACTCTATAGGTGTAACTAACACCTAAAAGACTGGTGATTCTTTACCTGAAGGACGCCAAATGTGGTCGAAATGTTGTGTGGGTTACTTAAGACAGTCGTAAGGTTAAAGTATACTTTAAACTTATACTACACCCATAAAAAAAATATATTACCCCACTAACAATGATACTAAAAATACTTGATTAGGCACTCTATATGAAACTAGCCATGACAATATAGGAACATATAGTAGAAAAGAAAAGTTGCAAAAACTAGCAAGTATAAGGACCATGTACAATATAAAAGACCTTATATTTTAAGAACCTATTTCCATATTATTAAAACCATCAATAACAAATATAATTAATAAAATTTATACCTTTAGAAAACTATAACTAGAGAGTAAGAAAAAACTGTTTGAACTTAAAATTATAAAATTTACTTATGGAAAGAAAACATTCTTAAACAAAAAACTCACAAAAAAAAACATTAAGAAGTATAAATGTTTATTCTGTAATTACATGTTTACTGCAGCAAGCCGTGGCTAAAATGATCTCCTCTCCAGCTGATGAGTATTTATATATAGCGCGAGCTTTCACTTAAACGCTTGGATGAACAAGAACTTTAACTCGAGCGTTTTAAATTTATAGAAAATTTTAAGTTTAAAATCTTATTTATGCAAGCGTTTAAGAGAAAGCTCGAAAAGCCACGTGTTCAGTTTGATAGGCTGTTACCCATCTCTATAACTCAGTAATTCTATTACAAAATTTTTGCATAGGCATACTAAAAAAAAAAGGTTGAAATATTCTGAAACTAATTTGAATCATTTATCATAGAAAATAATGAAAAGAACAATAGCAAACACTAGGAAATATACAAAAAAATAAAACCGTATTTCATAGTTTATATTTAATTGTATAAATTAAATTGAAAAATATTTACTTTGAATTTTAACTTAAAAACTGCTTATAAGAAATAGCATCGTTTACAAAAGAACTTTGCATTAAACAACAAAAAAAATGTTTATTTGAACAACGTATTAGCAGCAGCAAGATGAAAAAAAAATATCTTCGACAACTAATGAGTATCTTTATTTGGCTGCAGTATTCAAATCCAAACTTGCATAAGTAAAACGCGTGACCTTGTCAGCTTTCTCTTAAATGCTTGGATGAACAAAAGCTTTAACTTAAAATTTTTCATTAAATTTAAACAGTTATCAAATGCAATTGGATATCGTGTTACACATTAATAATAACAATTTAATAAATAATTTTGAAGTTCAACCTGTAACTTTCATAAAAGTTTTAAATATTTTTAACATAACAGCATCTCAGTCTATAATTCACTAACTTGTAGGCTAGCAATTTGTAATTTCATTTATTGTTGAACCTAGGTAGAAAAAGAATGTTTTTGAAGACCTTGTATGATAAATATAGTTCGAATTTCACTATAGTTATTTTTTATTAATTAATTTATTATAAATTTGAGACTTTAGGAGTTTATTATTTATACTTTTGTTATCTTTTTAAACTTTGGCAATTTATTTATAAAGTATTTGTTATCTATTTAATACTTTAGGAATAATACATTTAGTATTTTTATTTTCTAAGTTTATTTAAGATTTTTTAATAAAAAAAAAGTATTTTTTGAAGCCAAATAAGTTTCAAATATTTTTACATACTGATTTTTAAACCTTATATCTCTACTTTTTATTTTTCTGTTGATCTATCGATTGTCATTTGTTATATATTGTTATTGTTAAAATATCTCAAGAAATGAAGTAAATTTCTAATTATATAAAAAACCTTCATTTATCATATGCCAACAGAGTTAAGTATTGAAGGTTTTCCAAAAAGTTTTTCTTTAAGCAAAAAAATCAGACTAGTCAACCAAAAACTAGCCTGAGTTTTAAACAAAATCAACACTAAAGTACAGAGATTTAAGATCTTAAGTAAATTAACTCTTTATTAAATCCTTTAGTATCATGTTTAATAAAAAAAAATATAAAATCTAAAAGAATTATAATTTAAAAAAAATCAAGTCATAAAAGCTAGCATTAGATTTTGAAAAATTCAAATTAAACTATTTTTTATTAAAAACAATAACAATTTCAAAACATAACTAAATTAGCCTTAGTTTTCACTAAAGTTAAAAAGTAATTTTTAAACTATAAAATACACACATTTAACTTATATTCAACAAATAAAAAAAAAAATTCCTTCAATGTTTTTATATAATGAAAGGAAAAAATATTTAGTACATTAAGGTAGACACTAGTTTAATAAATTTAAGACTAGAACTTTGTACAACCAACTTCGAACTTAGAAAGACTTAAAAATTTTCTTAACTTTTTGCCTCCGAGTACTTAGTTTAAAATAAATGAACCATCTAAACACACCTCAAATACTAAGTAATTATTTTTTTTATAAAGTTTATTAAACTCTATCTAACTTATATTTGTTTTAGAATAGCTTTTGTAATTGAAAAAAATTGATTTAGTTTAAATTTTTCCAAAATTCTCATGCAGGCTTTTATGATTTAAATATTTTAAGAACTATTATTCTTTTAGATATTAGTCTTTTATTTAATTTGTTATGATAGCAATGGATTTAAATAAGATTTACATTAATTTTAGATCTTGGATCTATGTACTGCAGTGTGAATTATATTTAAAACTCAGGCTACTTTTGGGTTGACCAGGCTGATTTTTTTTTCTCAAAGTCAAACTTTGTGGCCAACCTGCAATACTTAAATCTGTTGTATTTTGATAAAGAAGTTTATAATTGTATAATTAAATACTTACTTCATTTATTGACATGTTTTTAATAAAAACTATGACAACCTTATTATCCAAAGTAAATAAAGTCCGTTCAAGCAAGATTAATAAAATTAAAGCAATTTCTGACTCTGATCTAAAAAAAATGCTTAGTGTTTTATCTAAGTATGAAATTCAGTCAACAAATACCCTTATATACTGGAATTTTACATCTTTGCTATTATATTTCTTTAGAGACAAAAATTAATTTTAGAACATCAAGTTAAATGGTCATTTATTTTAAATATTTTTAGAAGCAGTAAAGGGGCTCCAAGGCAATAATTGAAACTTACACTAGATAATTTGGATTTAAATTATGAAGAAGTAAAAAAAAATCTTAGGCGACTTTAAAGGTAGTTTCGAAACTTATACTAGATATTATAAAAAAAAAGTTTTGGACTCGAAGGCTTTGGATTGAAATCTACCCTAGATAATTTAGATGATGACCAAAAAAAGGCATTTTTGATGCTAACATTTAAAAAAACATTGATAGAAATTGCCACATGTTTTTTAATTTCTAAAACAGGGGGCATTTTGACAAAAAATTCGGGAAAACCTGATTTAGATAAATTTTGCAGTAAATTTTACATCTTTTGTTTAAGATGCAACACTTACATTTTCCTTTTGCTGTTTTTCAAAACCTTTTAAAATTTGACCTTAACTAGAAACAATAGAGGGAGAGTCAAAAAAGAACTGATAAATTTTAAGTCAACAGAATCAAAAAAGAACTGAAATACTTTTATACCATAAGTCACTATAGAACTTGCAAAATAAAAAAGTTAAAATAGAAATCACAAAGTTGAAGTCTAATCAATTAACACGAGTATTGACAATATATAAGTTACAAGTAATATCAAAAAAATGGTGACCAACTTTAAGTCAAAGTGAGTCATATTAGATTAAGTAAAGTACTAAAATCTAAATATCATAGTAAAAACAACAATACTTATTAATTATTAAGACAGCAAAGACCAGTAACACCTTGAGATTATAGAAATTTTTAGTAAGTCACTACTAAAGGGATTAGCACGACATTTAAGTGTTTCTTTGTATTTTCTAAACTTATCCGTTTCAAATGGTGCAATCTTTATAGTAGGTTGTAACACATATTTGATATTATTTTTGAAACTAAAATGAAAAGTTTAAGTGAAAAGATTAGTGTTTCTGGTTAAAACAAAAAAAAAATTATTAATATTATATATAAAAAACTTTTCAGAATTTAAGATTAGTTGATTTTTTAAATTTAGTATACGTAAAAAATTTTTGAACAACATTAGTATTAGTATTGAGACCAAGTTATATTTTATTATGTAATTTTTTTTTTCTTTTTTTTTATGAAGAGTAATGTATATTTTCCAACAAAAAGGCAGAGATGAAGTGGGGTGAAGATTCTCTTTCAAAATTAGAAGAGGAAGTGGAAGAGGAAATAAAACTGCATTTGATAACAGTGTAAATTTACAGATTAGTTTTCAGGTTAAGGCTATAGGGGGGTGGGTCCAACATTTTTTTTTACTAAAACTAACTTTGGCTTTTATATGAAAGCTTGAAGTACAACCTATAAGCCAGTTTTTATAGAATTCAAAAATATCATTTAACTTTTTAGATATTTAATTTTTTCTAAGTATTTTCTAATATAAACGTATAGACCGCAAATGTTTCGGGGTCAATTTTCTCGGAAATTTAAAAATTCACTAAAAATCTATCTTTTCCTTCATTTTTCAAGCAATCTTCTTCAAACTTTCAGGATATGTTCCTTATAATAAAAGGAAAAAATGTTACTTTAGAATTTTATTAATTTAAAAAAAAAAAATTAATCAAAAAAATAAAAAAATATTTTTTTTTTTTTTTTAAATATTTTTACAAAACTTTTTTTTAATTCCGAAATAACGTTTTTTGTTTTAATATAAAGATTAGACTGTTAAATATTGAAGAAGATTGCTTGAAAAATGTAGGAGTAGATAGATTTTAAATGAAATAGTCTTTTTTTGCTGTTTTAGTTTTCCCTTCCCATAGGGAACCTATAATGCGGCTCAACTTTGACTGGTCATATCTCAAAAATAATTTGAATTTTTTTAAACAATAAAAAGCATCTTGAAGCTTAGAAAAAACTCTATAAAATAAGATCAATTTGTAAAAAACATGGTATACCCCCCCCCCCCCCCCCCTATGGCCTTAAAGCTCTTGTTCATCCAAGCGTTTAAGAGAAAGCTTGCAAGGTCACGTGTTTTACTGATGCAAGTTTGCATTAGCATACAATAGTCATACAATAGTTTTAATATTAATTTGTTATAAAGAAAATCATTATAGACACCCTTACTGCTGCAAAACTTTGTTGAAATAAAAATTTGTCTTTAGTTAATCAAAGTAATTGTTTATTAAATATTATTGTTTTTTTTATACATTAAATAGTTTTCAATTTAATATATACACTTTTAGATATAATCGTTATAGATTTGATTTAAGTTATATCTTCTATTCCATTTAAAGTTATTTTCTAAAGTTGTTAATTTTTATACTTGTTTGTAAGTGTTTGTTTCTGTTCACTGTAAAGATATGTTCATTCATGACATGCCTAATTTTATTTAGAGTAGCCCTAGGTATTTTTTTGTAGGTTTTAGTTATGTAAATGATGTTATCTATATACTTTAGTTATGCTGTAAGTCAGGGTTGCCGTTTTACCTGGAAACCTTGAATTTGAGAAATTTTGAAATAAACCTGGAATTTTGAACAATAATCACTGAAAATATGTGGAATTTTTACAATTTTATCATAACAAAGTAGCAAAGTTTCAATTTGACTCAAAAAATTTATCAAAAAGATAAAAAGATTTCTATCATCATCAAGATTTTTTTTGTGTTTAGAAATACATTTAAATTAGCTCTACATTATATTATCAATATTTTTATATTATTTAAAACAGTTTCTTACCTTAAACTTAACTTTAAACTAATAATAGACCCAAAATTTGTACTATTACAAACTTGGAGTAAATTTTGAAAACCTTGAAAAGCTTTTGACAGGGTTGCTTTAAGGTCAAGAAATAAGGAAAAACAAAAAAGACCCCCAAAAAATAGGGGGTCTTAAAAAATAGACAGGAAAATTAACAAAAATAGTAAAAAAAGTCAGATTTTGTCAGGTTAAATTTACAAAATTCTTTATTTTACAAAGCCTTCAAATGGTTAAATAATAATTTGAATCCTTCAAATACAGAAAAAACTTGCAAAATTTTTTAGAACTTAAGAAAATTATTTAGTTTTCATTGTCTTCATTTGGTAGAAATAAATAAAATATCCTTTATAAAATTGCAGAAATTTCTTTTAAACAAACTGAACAAGCAGTTCTTTTAAGCTTTTTGATATTGATGATCTGTAGCAAAGAACAATTCTGAAGTAAAACTGTGATATATACACAAAAGTAAATATAGCATTATATTAGAATCAAATCGTTTTTTCTTCAATTAAACAATTGAGTTATTTATAATTAAGCAGTTAATTTAGTATTTTATGTAATAACTTAATGTGTATACTTTAGCTCTTTATATTTTTTTAAGTTGTTTAAATTTGTAAAATAAGTTATAAGAGAGGTATACGCCAAAATTCAGTTTACATATTTGTATTTTTTTAAGAATAACTTAAGTTTTTAATATAAAAAAAGTAGATTTTTTTTCTTAAAAACTAAATGCTAACTGATAAAAGGAAATATTTATCCAACAGATATAAAATTTGAATTTTTTTTTACCGTTACTTAATTATATATGTTATAAAAAGCTAAAATATTATGTCTTTTTTCAAACATGCTGTGTTTTTAAGATAATAACACAAGTATATTGGTGATAGAGCTGTTTATTCGAACACATCAATCATACACAGATGGTTCAAGTCATGTAATGGAAGTTTGATGATTGAGTTGTTCAAAAAAAACTGTTGTTTTTACAAGTATCAAAATAAGATTAAAAGCTTCATATAGTTTAAAGTGTTAGATTATGTATTTTCGAAAAAGTTTAAATTAAAATTTGATTTAGAAAAGTCAGGAAATTTTTCTCAGCTTGATCTGTGGCAACCCTATAACACACTAAAACCATACATACAACTCCTTGTAGGCTACTGGATCATAAGTGATTATTGCTACTCGTCGATTTACTATTGTTTAAGAAGTTATTAATACTTGTCAAATAAAATTTTATTTATTTTGTTAAAATAGCAGTAGTTAAGTCTTAGCTGCAGCATTTTCTATTTGGTTATTCTTAACATAATTGGTTAGAAATACTACTTTGAAATAACTTCAGAATATTAAGAACCTTCTATTTATTTATTTTTTTAGTATTCTCATGTAAAAACTTTGTGTTAGAGGTTACTAAGTTACAGATGTACCTTCTAACAGTGAGTTAATTTAACAAATAGATTGTAAGCTGAAAGTATTGTTAACGAAAATTTATAATAAGTTAATCTATTTTCTTAAAAAACATAAAAGTTTATACTTTTACTTTATATGTCTTCAAATAGTTTCTGCTTCTTTTAAGTACATTTTTAGGCTTAAAAATTATTTTTAACCGAAGGATTTTTATTTTTTCCTTAAATGCGTAGTGTCTGATGCTACAGTATTTATTTTTATTTTTTAATCTATAAAGACTAAATTAAGTTTATGAACCAAGAAATTATTTTGTGCACAAGGTCTTAGGACCTAACATTTGTCGTACAATAAACATTATATATATGGTTGGTTTAACTTTTTTAAAAAGGTATATTTTTTTTTATTCAAATAAATATCGTTTATTAAACAATAAGTAAAACCCCTTACGATTTTTGGTCTTAGGACCTGGTGCACAAAAAACCTTTCGGTTATGGAATCGCACTCCACGGATACATTTGAACGTCTTGTCCAGGACGAGACAAATATAAACTATTTTAAGTGTTTTAATCTAATTATCAAATCAAAAAAGAAAGGTAATTTCTAGCTAAAATACTGATAATACTCCAACTAAAATTCTTTAAGAGTATTACAATAAAGTTAGTGTGACCACTTTTCTAATTATTTCCGTGTTTGCTATAAATACTGTTTATTTCGTTTTATCAATTTATTTTAGCTTAATATTTAAATTGTAATGTTCTAAATATACTCTTCTAATTTTTTTTTGAGGTTTAAGCTTAAACTGTATTGAAGTTTTTTGTTGTTAGATAAGTTTTTGAGTACATCGTGAATGAAAATATTTTAAGTAAACTTAAAACTAACTTAACTTTCCTTTCTTTTTTTAATATTCATTATATTTATTGTTTTATTTATAAAGGTTTAAAAGTTTAAATTAAAAATATTTAACATTTGTTGCTCAGAAATAATTTTAAAAGCATATGGTGTACAACTCGATAACCGGAAGGCTTTTAATTACATTAGTTCCTTAGATCAAACCTTTTGAGCCTTTTTTTATTGTTCAATAACAAAAATATACAAAAAATATGCATGGATAGCATTGTCTGAACAATAACTACTTACTTGGTTAAAAAATCTGCGATAAACCAATATACTTTATTTTAAAATACTTTGACTGAATTTAAATAGTTTTAATCATTCAATTTAAGAAAAAGAAATGATTTATTTTTTAAATTTAGAATTTTTATAGATTATTTAGTAAATATATCATGTACTCAAACAAAGATTATTTAAATCAGACAATCTCACTGTTTCCTGGTCCTCAGAACTATTTGCGCCATCTTTGCAAAGAAGAAAAGCAAAAGACGAAAACTGAAATCGCAAAAATAGGCAAACTATTCGAAGCGGAAAAAGAAGAATTGGTTGAAGAAGTTGTGGAGTTATTTAAATGCAACAATTCGGCTTTAAGAAGTTCTCTTTCCAATGATTCCAAGCACGAAATTCAGTTGTTGGAAAACGACGATCCGGATAACGTTTTGTTGAGAGGATCGCTCGGTTTGAGCGGTGAAATGAACAAATTGAAAAAGTACTCGAACAAAAACGTCGCTATCAGGATTCACAGGATCAAATCAAATGTGGAACGATGCAGATGTCCGAGCTTGCTGCTTCTGCACGGCACCAAAAGGAGCAACGTCGAGGGAATCTTGAAAGAAGGACTGAGACCTTCGTCTTCCGGTAGACTGGGTCCCGGCATTTATTTGACAAACAGCTTTGAAGTTGCTCAACTTTACGGTCAAAACTACGCGGAAGACGATGGGAACGCAAAAGACTTGACGTACTTGTTTGTTAGCAAAGTGAAAGATAAGCTGACAAGTTCAGGTTGTCTTTGTGGAGAGTGTAAAGATGACCAGTCTGTTAGAAATCGTGAAAACTTATTCGGTAAGAAGACAACTTCAACTGCGTTTATAAAATCGTCGTATCAAAGTCATGACTCCAGTTTTAGTTACGAGCCCGTTTTAAAAGTTTACGATGGAAAATTATATTCCGACAAACAAGTTGAATTCCAAGATTCTTCAGCTAGCAAGTTCGACAGCGACGGAAACAAAATTCTTTCGGGCACGTTTCAAGTTGTAAGTGACGAAAAAAAAATAGCCGTGGCTCACCATGACCTAGTAACTCTAGCGTACCTGATAGAAATCGAAATAAAACAAAGCGCACGCGAGCTTGCGAAACACATTTTGTACAGCGAACTATGCCTGACCAATTTTTCGAAAAACCTGCCAATTTCAGATTCGCCAAAAGACACGTTGACCGAAAACAGTCCTGTCAATTCCGAAGACTGCTCTATGAACACCTTTGTTGCCGAGTTTGAAAAAGAAATACGCGCCAATCAGCGGGCAAAAGTAGAATATACAAAGCATCAGTTTGAACGCAAAGTGAACTCTTTCATGCGGCAACTGTCGTTTGAAACGAGCAGCATCTCGGAAACTAACGATTACGCCAAGTACAAAGCGGAGCTGCTGCAAACTTCAGATCAAGATCACCAGTTTGTGCACGGGTATATGACCGAAATGAGCCCGAAAGCGGCAATCCTGCAAATTTTCAGGATCAACCCAGTCGACGTATATGAACAGATACGCGGAGGATTGCTTTACCTGCAAGGAGTCAAGGCAGACAAGGTGGTGAATGTTCTGGTGAGAGGATACCCGGCGAAACACGAAGATTTTTTGGATCAGTGCGAGTGTAGAACCGGTCGCTGCTCCTGCTACGCGTCCACCAGCTTGGACTGGCAACTTTCGAAAGGAACAAGCCACTGCGTCACGAAAGGACAAGTCGAAAAGCTGTCGTTTGTCTTCGTGGTGAGCGACGGCAAAGGCGTGGATGGGGAAACTTTTCCCAACTCCGACACCAGAGGGTGCTGTTTTAGAACCAGAATGCAAATCATGAAACGTCCAATCGGCCTCATTCCGGCTTATTTAGTTGTTTTCAGCGTTCAATAGACTTCAAATAAATTATCTTTTTATATTTTAAACAATAGCACTTTCATTTAAACACATAAAAGTTACTATTTTTTACTATTACGGAAAATCCCATACACTTTTTTATACAGTTTTTTAAACAAATAAATATTTAGAATGGTAACTAGCATGATATCTAATTAAAATCACAGGTTTGTTTCAAAAAGATAAAATCGTTATTTTACTTCTCAATAAACAAGTTTTTGAAACTTTTTATAGGTTTATCATAACACCAATCGGCTTACTTGACTAATTTTAGCTCTCAGTAGATTTGGGCGAAAAAAATTCGCACTGCTGTCTTTCTATAGTTGAGGCGATCAACAAAAACAGTAGCGAAAGTCTACACATCCTACGCCTGGACTTTCGTGTGCGGTGATACAAGCTCAAATATTTTAATAAAAAGTTTTTATCTGACAAGTTCGCCAAGTCTCATTAGTCTTATTAAATAACACCCGTGATGAGTTTTAACATTGCTTGGAGGTTGTATTTCTATCGAAATACTAAAACGCCTCTTTTAATTTAATTTTGTTAGTAATAGCTCGTGTATATATATATGAGTTGTCTTAGAAGTGTCAATATGCATACGATTAGTTTTGTAAAGGAAACTAATCCAATTATAAGATAAATCAGGCTAGTTTTCGATTTAGACTGTATAAACTTTTTAATACAGAATTTATAATATTTGTAATACCCTAAATAGTAAAAGACACAAAAATCTTCCCTTTTTAACAACAAACGTTTTTCAGGGTAATTTCAAGCAAAATTGCGTTGCACGTAATACTAATATTGTCAGCTTTTGAAAAGAACCTATGTCAACTAGCATTTATGTTATGTTAATAATGACTAAAGCTAATTTATTTTTTATGCTTGTACATGGTACCTAAAAAGTGCTAAATTGTTATTACTTATAGTGTATGTTTATTTTGGTAATTACTGCTGTTTTTGTAAATATTTTTTAAACACAAATAAATATTCAAAATTTTATTTGTACACGGTCTTAAAGTTTTAACAATGGTTAAAATTACTAAAAGTTGATAAGGATTTGTTTTTATAAGAACACGTTTAAATACACTAGATAAATTACACCTCTAATTAAGTAAGAAAATGTAACAAAATTGTAACATTTAACGTAATAATGTATGCATATAGTAAGTTCAATTAAACTAAAATCAAATTTAATTTTTCTGAGTACTTCGGGTATCAAACTTCAAAATATTAAAGTTTTTTAAAGTTTTTAAATGGAAATCATTGTGTTACTTCATATTATTTTTAATTTATTTACGTTGTAGTTTTGAAAGCTCTGCGAATTTGTTATAGCTGAATAACTATATAAGTTTTTCTAACTAATCTCTGAATTACTAAAACTTTTCTGACTAAACGTAAAAAATGTTTACACAACGGAGGAAAGTAAAAAAATATGTTATAAAGCATTTTAATGCTTCATATTAATAAAGAATTTCGTTAAAGCTATTTTTCTAATTATAAAATAATAAACGTTTCTAGGTGGTGTATCGGTTATAATGACTTTATTGATATCGTTAAACATAAAAAAGATAAACTCGCTAGTCAAAAATACTTAATTAAATATACATTTTTTTCATCTTTTTTTTATGGGATTGGTTCTGCTTAGTATTAGTAACTCAAATTTCAATTTATAGATAACATAATTTTAAAACTAAACTTAACAGAATCGACACGCAGTTTTTGTTTTCACACAAGTTATTATTAGTTTGAATTGTATATTAGTTTGAATATTTCAATTTTTTAACATAGCGGTACCTCAGTCTATAATTTACTACCTTGTAGGCTAGCAATTTGTAACTTCATTTGTTGTTGAACCTAGGTAGAAAAGTCCGTTTCTAAAGATCTTGTATGAAAAATATAGTTCGAATCGCATTATAATTGTTTTATTATTTATTAATTTCTTATTAATTTGAGACTTAAGGAATTTAATATTAATTAATTTGTTAGCTATTTGAGACATTGGGAACCACTTCTCTGTTTAATAGAAAATAATACTATTAGTATTTTTATTATCTTAGTTTACTTTAGATTTTTTATGAAAAAATAGTACTTATTGTAATTAAATTAAGTTTCGAATACTTTTATATACTGAATTTTATGTCTTAAATGTCTACTTTTAATTTTGCCGTTGATTTATCTATCGTCATTTGTTGATTTTGATAGTTAAGACTAACAGTTTATATTTTCGTCCAACTACCAAATTAAATATGTTTCTCAAAACCAACAAAAACCTTATAAATTTAATATAAACTTATTACAGTAAGGGTATGTTTACTTACTAACTGAGTTTTGGATTTAAAAACAAAATTATATCTAAATGAAAGAGTTTAAATTTTAAACATAAAAAAAATTAAGGAAACGTTAATTAACAATTATTAAGTTATAAGTTGCCTTATATAAAAAAAGGAGTAGTATTTGTTTGTGTAATGCCAACTCCTGAATCTGTGTTTTTTAAGAAAAATATCTTAAGTACATGACCATTCAACATGATCTTTTAAAAGATGCTTTTTGTCTAAAATGAATTATTAAGAGCTTATATGTAAAATTCTAGTATAGAAAGAAAATTTGTTGACTGAATTTCGTATTTACTTAAAAGACTAGGGCAATCTTTTAAATTTAAAGGTCAGGAGTAGCTTTACTTTGATTAAGTTGTTATAGCTTTTATGAAAAATATCTCAAGAAATAAAGTAAGTATCAAATTATATAAAAAACTTTCATTTATCATAATATAAAAAATTAAGTATTGCAGGTTTGCAAAAAAGTTTTCCTAAAAGCAAAAATCAATCTGGTCAACCAAAAACTATCCTGAGTTTTAAACAAAATTATTACTGTAGTAAATGCAAGACCTTTTATAAATGTAACTCTTATTTAAATTATTTGGTATCATATTTAATAAAAAAATATGAAATCTAAAAGAATTATGATTAAAAAAAATCAAATCTTAAAAACTAGTACTTGAATTTTGGAAAAAATTTGATTAAATATTCTTTTATCAAAACCAAAATGCAATTTTAAAAATAAATTAGCTTGAATTTTCATAAGAAAAAAACTATTTTTTTAAACTATAAAATACACACATTTAACTTATAACCAAGGCATTAAATAAAAAAAAATATTCCATCAATGTTTTTATATATCAAAGGGAAAAATACTTATTATATAAGTTAGACATTAGTATAATAAATTTTAGACTACAACCAACTTCAAAACTTAGGAACACTTAAAAATTTTCAGATAACGCTTTGCCTCCGAGTACTTAGTTTAAAATAAATTAACCATATAAACACACCACAAATACTTAGTAATTATTAATATTGTTTTATATATTTTATTTAAAATATTAGTTAAAAACTAGAAAAAAAATTATCTGTTAACAAAATTTTTACGTTTCAAAATTTAAAACATAAAAATTCACGAGCGTAAACTTAGCTTGAGAGCGTTTTTTAGGAGTTTTAGAAAAATGTCAAACTTAAAACCCAACTATTTTCCTAGTCTTAATAAATAATTAAAAACTGTTTTTTATTCTAGAGAACAGTCCTTTGTCTTTAACTTTAAAAAATCCATTGAATTTGGGTTTGACCTTTTAAGTGGGGTCAATTTAAACTTTTTTTTTTTTTTATACAACCTTTTCTCCAAAATTATTACATTTTATTTAACTAAAGACAAAGGACCGTTCTCTAGAAACAAAAATTCAATTAGTCATTAAGCTAAGGAAAGTAATTGGATCTTAAGTTTGGGCATTTTAATAAAATTCCTAAAAAACGCTCTCAAGCTAAGTTCATGCTCGTCAAAAATTCAACAATAAATTTCTATGCAGTTATAAGTTAACAATATAGGTATAAATCTCAGTTTTAAAGTCTTTTCAACTACAATCAAAGAAAAAAATGTAACTAGAAAGATTACTTCAATATTGTGCTTGATTACACAAATCCAAGTAAACTCATTTTGTTCACGAAAACTGCATATTAAATCTTCAAAATATGAAATGCAGGTAAACGCAGCAGGTTCATTACAGACAAACAGATGAAAATAATAATTTTAATTGCTTATGTGTTTAGAAAGAAAAAATTGTACTCAAACCTATTTATCCTCCTTTTTTTAATTATTTAACATATATATAATATGTGAAAATAGTTAAGGAAAAACAGCATGTGGTAATAATATTTTTGTTACAATAGTAAACATTAGCTCTTAATATAGACCTTTTGTAAGCTTGAAATATATTTTTTAAAAGAATAAAAAATCTCTATTATTTTAGTAATAACTATTCAATATTATTATTATTATTATTATATTGTTTATTGTGCAATGTTGGACTCAGGCATCAAAACCTGAGCCACTTAAACAGGACACACAAAAAAAGAAAAAGAAAATAAACTTATATTCAAAACTTTAAGATAAATTATATATATATACAAACATAATTTAAATGAAAACACAAAGTTAAACACATTATGATAAGCAAATGATCTAAATTGAAAGTTCAGTTCGAAAAAATTCAAATTTATATATTACTTAGTACACACAGTAAAGAAGTTTGTCTAAAATCATGGCTCATAAAACAAAATTCATAACTACAAAATATATAATTTCATTGAAAACTTTGTTTAGATATTTTTTTAATTACTTTAATTATTATTTTTATTTTTTTCTAAAACAACTAGCTTGAAATTTTAGAAATGTTCCAAGCGGTATATACAACTATATTTTGAATTTCTTTGAATTATACAAAATCAAATGAGCCCATACTGTATTTTGTAGACTTGATAAATAAGGTATAAGGCTCTAGCACATACAACTTTTTCTAAAAACAGTTTAAATTTTGCAGATCTGTTGTTAAATGGAAAAGTAAGAATGCTCGGTGAAATCTGAAAACTTCTGAAAAAAACATGGAACTTTAATCATTTTTGTATATAAAATAATTAAATTAAGTAGTAGAAAAAACTAAAAAAAAGAACCCGGGTACGTTTTCGGAATTCTGATAATCTCAGGGAATTTTTGTTAAATTTTGAATAGGATTTAATGATTCAATTTAAATACATTGTTATTTTTTAATCAATATGTTGAAGAATACTCAGACTATTTCAAATCTTATGTATTTAATCTCAGGATAAACCAGGCTAATTTAGTTTGAAATAACCTGGGGATTTTTTTAAGATTTTTATAATCTCAAGCAGTTTTTCTTAGATTTTGAATAAAATTTAAATAATTTAATTTCAATGCTTTGTTGTTTTACAACTAATTTTGTCAAAGAACCTAGCTTTTATTGATTTTTTTTAAACTAAAAAAAATATTTTTAAGCATTAATAATAAAAAAAAATTGGAAAAATACAGTTTGACTTGAAGAGTGGCTGGCAACCCTGTTATATTAAATAAGAAACAAAATCTTTTTACTTATAGAACCTACGAAAATCTCAAAAGGTTCCAGGCCAGTTTAATTTTAAGAAAACAGGAAATGCTTTGAGATTTTTGATAGTCCTAGGGAAATTTTGCTAGACTTTGAAAGAGATTTCAATGATATAATTTAAATTCCTGTTATTTTATTACTAATTTTGTTAAAAATCTAATTTTTGTTTATTTTGTCAAATGTAAAACAATACTTATTACGATAAAAAAAAGCAAAGTTGGCCTAATACAGCTTTTTTTGAATTAAAAACTGGCCAACCTGTTATCTTAAAAAATGACAAAGAAATATTTACTTTACAAATAAAAGATTTTGAAATAATTTAGGTAACAGAAGAAATATAAATTGTATGTTTTGTAGTTTATGATATAAAAACTGATAAGAGCTCACCGCTTTTCTCCTTACTATTGTCATTATATTTCAATCTAGTTGAACTTTAAGTTATTAACTTTATTTAGTTTTATTTTGTGTCAACGTGTTTTATTTATATTGAAAAAAAACACTAATGATATTTTACATGGGTTCCTTGTGTAGACACAAAGGTTTACCAAACTTTTTTTTCAAATGGCCCCCTTTATAGAAATTAAAAAAGCTATTGCAACTTTGTACCATGATCACTCAAAAAATACCATAGTAAACATCCAAGACCTTTTTATTTGCTCTTTAAAGGCAACTTCAGATTACCTTATTTAATCTTCACACTATGACCTCATGGCCCCCCTGGTGGCTCCTCTACTGCTCATGACGCCCTGAGTATCTGAGTATCATCATTTAACTAAAATCACCTGATTTTAAAAGAATTCTTAAAAATGTAGCAAGGTACTTTTTTGTTAGTTTCTTATACAACAATAAATATTTAATATTTTATATAAACAATTATTATGTTTAAGATAAGGCTGATATAGAAATTTAAGTTATACTTCAACCTTACTACTTTATAAATTAAATCTTTAATTATAGTTTTAATACGTTTAGTGGTAAATTTAAACTGTTATTTAGCTTAAATTATTTTAAGAAACAACGAAAATAGTTTAATAAATTCTTTTAGGAATTTTCAAGATAATCCAAATTGTTGATCAAATATTGACAAATAGCTGAAACTTATAAGTTGTTTTTAACTTACCTTCTAACTGACTTTTCATTATTCAAAACTCTGATTTTGCAAAGTTAAGTTTTTTGTGATTGATTCTGTTTGCTACATTTTACATCAGGGTTCAATAAGTCTTAGACTATTTTTAGAATTTTAGTAAAATTTTTTGACTTTAAAAGTTAAAACAATAATCAATAGACGAAAGTAAACAAATGAAGCCAGTATTAATGTAGTATTTCATACAAATAAACAATTTTTGTAGTTTTTTATTGTGTTGTGAATTAAAATAAGTTTTTAGTTGGCGTATGATTTTTAACAGCTTCAGTGAAACTATTGAATGACGTAAGATAAAAACTCGCTAATCGATATATTTATATATATATATATATATATATAATTTATTCAAATGGCGATTTTAAAAATTCTGGAACATATGTTTCACAAAGCTTTAATTTTTCATAAAGCTTTGATCATCAGCCAGTTAAATTCAAAATACAAAGCACTGTACTAAACAAAGATACAAAAGTTATGCAAAAAAACAAAAAACAGTATGACGTAATATTGTACATTACAAATATTCAGTACAAAAATCGATCTACCTTCTAACTAATTAAACAACTAAAATTAACGAAAACAACAGTTAATTGACTATAAAATGCTTCAAAATTTGTTGTGTTTTAAAAGAAGCTTTTTTATATGTCGACAAGACGATATAAATTCGCTTCGCTTATTTAAACAACCTTCCTTTTTTAACGCATACATAACGGCTGTTGATTCTTTTAAGCACAGCTTACAAACAGGTCAGTTAACTCTGACCTTGAAAAGAAGTTCTACATCGGCCTATGCTCCACTCAATTCAGATTTCGGTATGCCAACCATAAAAAATCCTTTAAAGGTGGTGTATACGAAAATGAAACTGAGCTTTCGAAGTATGTTTGCGGCCTTAAGCGCAAAAACATTGATTTTAAATTAACTTGGGAGGTGATAAAAAGAGCACAGCCAATAGCAGATGGTAACAACCCTGTTTGTAGGCTGTGCTTAAAAGAATCAACAGCCGTTATGTATGCGTTAAAAAAGGAAGGTTGTTTAAATAAGCGAAGCGAATTTATATCGTCTTGTCGACATATAAAAAAGCTTCTTTTAAAACACAACAAATTTTGAAGCATTTTATAGACAATTAACTGTTGTTTTCGTTAATTTTAGTTGTTTAATTAGTTAGAAGGTAGATCGATTTTTGTACTAAATATTTGTAATGTACAATATTACGTCATACTGTTTTTTGTTTTTTTGCATAACTTTTGTATCTTTGTTTAGTACAGTGCTTTGTATTTTGAATTTAACTGGCTGATGATCAAAGCTTTATGAAAAATTAAAGCTTTGTGAAACATATGTTCCAGAATTTTTAAAATCGCCATTTGAATAAATTATTTAAAAGCCCTTCAAGTGGGCTCAGTTGAAAGTGTTTACGTTTAAACATTAACCTTATTTTATATACATATATATATATATATATATATATACAAAAAAAATTTTTAAAGACCCACTATGTACTTTTCATTAGAAAAATACTTTTTTAAAGCAATTAGTTCCATTTGTAGTATAAAATTATAAATAAGTTTTTTATTTGTTAATTATCAATTATTGTCGCATTTTTGTCCACTGTTTTAATAGTATAATTACTACAACTATATGAATTCACTGCACCCCGCCGAAGTTTTCTCCACAGTACAGCCCATGTCAACTTGTCTGAGAGAATATTGGCCCTTCACTTAAAAAAGACTGCCGAATCATGATCTAGTTATGAAATAGAAACAACACAAAAAGATGCTACTTTGTTGTTTAAAAAGTTGATTAGTTCTTTTTTAGCTGCAATATTAAAACTACTAAAATGAATTAATAAAACTTATACAAAAACATATATCTTATCTTTTTGAATGTGAATTTAATTTTACAAAATGTAGACTACAGTCTTAGTATTTAAAACAAACCAATTTGATTTTGACTTTTTTAAAAGAGTACTCTGATAAGCGAGTACTCTGAAAATCCCTCTACTCAGTTCTGGAGTTAAGGGATTATTTTATTTCAGCAAATGCTGTTTCCAGTCTTTCTACATTGCAAAGAGAGAAAATTTTACTCGGTTTGCGTTAATTAATTTTTAGCATTATTTTTCATTTGATGTTTTTCTTGATCATCTCTTTGATGGACTTGGCGGCCTAAATGAAAGAGCTCAGTTTCGTCAATTCTCTCAGATTTTTATTTTTTAAGCTTTGCACATGCTTATTGTATCTTATTTAAAATTTTTGACCGTAGCTTTGTACATAACATTTATGGAAAGGCATTTGCCTTCCACTGGGCATGAAGTTTTAATTATGCAATCTAAATTCTTTCATTTTGCTCCTTGGTTTTACTTTCCTCTAAAACTTTAAAATTTGATTTGTTAGTTTCGGATTCTACGTTGGGCATACATGAGTAACTTATTTTGATTGTGTTTCTGTTAAGGATTTTAATGAGAGGTCCGTTTTAAAAGAAGTTTTATTCTACTAACTTTAGAAATTCTTTCCTAATTTGGTTTTTAATGTTGAGCTAATTCGGGGGTTGTAGTATAGTACTTGCTTTTTTATTCTTTATATTTTTCTACCTATACTATATATACTAATGTTAGCAATACTTGTACATGAAATTCTGTATATAGTTCCACATTTTAAACAAATATCAATAAAAAATGATTTAGATGTTTTTTTATTTTTTTATTTTTGCAGCTATCATCAAATTTTATTGTAATACTTGTTTAATAATCGGTAATATTTTGTTATATTTAAACAATTTTTTATAGTTTTACTTTAAGTAGCTTTATAGGTAATATAGGATTTTTTCATTAGTAGTTATTTAACTGGTATAAACATTACTACTGAAGTAAATTGTGGTTCAATAATAAAAAAATGTAAAAATGTTCAACACCTATGTAAATTTTTCTGTTTAATGTTTTAATTTTTTTGTGAGTTTTAAAGATTGTTAAAATCTACCAGGTAAAAGTTCTTTGAATACATCACCTTAGTTATTAATTGAATAACATTTTTTACTTTGTCTTCTAACTTTCAAGCCAAAAATCTTTGCAGCTGCAGAGTTTAGCAGCTGAACAAGGGTTACCCTAGCTTTATTTTTGCGTTCGGATAGTTTTTTTTACATTAGCATAAGACCTTGAAAAGACTTTGATAGCTTTTTTATTAAATATCATTTATAGCCAAGAGCCTTCCGAGATATTTCTATAATTATTTTGATATTTTTTATGCGGAATGTCTAATGTAGCTTAAAGCCTTTTGATAAATATTTATTAACAAGCTAGAAGAATTCTTTACCGACTTTGGTTTTGACAGAATTGCAGTATAGGGGTTGGAAGTTTTTTTGGTCTCTGAATATGTTGTTTCTGGGCTGTGTAATACGTTTGAATTCATTCAATGGTTGGAAGTCGCTAGTAAAGTAAACCAAGATAAACTACAGCTGCAAAAATAACACGCAACGCCCTTTTAATGATAATAATGTTTAAAGCTACAATAAGATTTTCTATAAAAACACAACTGATAAGCACAATGAGGTGGTTCTAAAGACGATATAAAACAAGTAAAAACGTATTTTCAAGTGTAACTTATTTACCCAAAAAACTTTGCATATATAATGAAAAATAATCTTTACTGCAGCAATATCTCACGGACTACTATGCACAATGCGATCCTCAAAAAATCAGAAATAGGCGTCATTGCAGTTTTTGAGAACAGCAATTACCAAATATAACGAAAGAAAAATAGTTAATTTTAAGAAACGAGCTCGCACCCCTATGCCCCCATTTCAAATCATCCTTTTGATGTTTAATTTATTTTTCTAAAAATATTATCGTTTTTGAAATTTCTTTTTTTTTTGTTGTTCAACTTGCTGTGTTTGCTTTGTTGTATATGGTTATTTTGTGATATAAATTTGGTCTACATGTTTATAATTTTAGAGGTACTATAAATTTTTGAAAAAAATCTTTAAAACTTTTAAATTAACCAATTTATTTTAACTATCTGAAACGATTAAAATTGCTTGTAATTTTTTTTTATTACCAACTCATATCAATTGTAGATTTATGTATAAAAGAACCTTAGATTTCTTTATATCTTTGTAATTGATAATCTGCTTAATGGTAGTATAAAGTTATTTCAAAAAAAAGGAATAGTTTCTGTATCCCATGGTTTTCGACCACTAAATATTCATACTTAAGAGAAACAACATTAGCAGGGAAACTAAAAGCTTTAAGGATAAAACTAAAACACTTAATACTGATTTTTTCATTATTACTGCTTCAATGTTCTCTCCCACACGTCGTCCCTGGTTTATTAGAATTTTTCACTTGAAATGGTTGATGAAAATTTTTCTATAATTTTGTCATTTTCTTCATAAGTTTAATGTGTCTGGCTGAAATAATAATTTCAAAGAGTGACAACGTAAGAAACTATTCAAAAAAATTATAAAGTTTATTGGTATTATTTAATGTTTTTAATGATTCACAAGTTGAAACTATTTAGAAGCTCTAATCAGAATTATCGTATGAATAAAACATTCTGTAGCAGAAGGCTTTCTAGTAAGTCAGTTGCATCTAATAGAGTTTAAAGCAACAGCTAAGCAAATTATGTAAATATTATAAAAACAGTTTTAAGGTAAACTGATTAAAGTGTTGCGCTGATTTAAAGACAAAGTTTAATGTTAAGCTTTAATGATCAACACTGCTATTTTAAGTATTTTCAGATTTCCTTAACAAAAAATACATTACAAGTTTTTTTTCTATTAACTCGAACAAACTTGTAAAGTTGTTCTATTAAATACATTATAGATAAAATAAAAACTTCGTTTAAAATTCTTTATCAATTTTGAACACTTTAAATTAACACCTTTTTCAACGCATTTAATTCTTTATCGTTGTACAATAAAACGAGTATTAGTTTACGCCCGTTAACGTCATTGTGACGTAGTTTTGGTTTATTTTATATATGTTTGCTACCACCTCGTTGTACAGAAAAACTACTGAGCGAGTAATGCGCTCATCATTCATCTTTGGGACTTTACCTAGCAAGCGAGGCCTACGCTGGCATTGTTTGGTGACTACTTTAGAGTATGGAATTAAATAAAATCAAGTTAAAATTATCATTTTTTTAATACTAGTAATTTGTTTAAAAAAATAAAAATTACTTCTACAAATTAAAATCCTTAAGGTCAAAATATTTGTTTAAAAACAATATATTATCTGTATATTGTTTTAAATCTTTATAAAAATATTAAGTAAAACAACTTTAGATAATTGATTTTTATAAACTTCTGCAATTGTTTTTTCTACTTGTCCTTTAAAATTAACACTTAGCACATTTACTTTAGTTTAGATATCATTTCGAAATTTATAATGATAAAATAAAATTTGTCGTTTAAGTATAATGATAATATTTACTTAATTAAATTAAATAGATCACTAAAGTACAGTTTGAGTCTTTTCATTGTACCATTTAAGTAATGTCTTTCAAAATAAGTTTAAAAGCTTGTGAATATTATATAAATTTCTTGGCATTATAAAGAAACAAGGCTTTTGTTTTAATTAGCTCAGGTCAACTTATTACTCAATAACTATTTATATAAAAAACAACTAAGAAAGTGTTGAAGCGACAAAATTTAATGATAAAACATTTTTAAACCCAAAGTAACGATGTAATGTCAGTTTGCGATCTTAACTTGTTAATTGTTATAATACCAACCAATTCCAACTTGTATGTAACTAAAAACGTCTCTTCTATGAAAATTATTGTATCCATGTTAAAAACTGTATTACTAAGCAGAACCAATTTTATAAAAAAAATGAAGAAAAAAAACGATTTTGTTTTGCATATGTGTTGATTAGCGAGTTTTTATTTTACAACGTTCAACAACATAAATCAAGTCATTATAACCCATACACCACCTAGAAACGTTTACCATTGTACAATACAACCAGAAATTGCTTTATTGCTTTAAAGCACTTTTGTTTACTTTCCTCTTTTGTGCAACATTTTTAACTTTAGTATGTTTAGTCTAAAAAATTTTAGTAGTTGAGAGATTACTTAGAACAACTTAAATAATGTTTCAGCTATTTTTCAACCCTTAATTAAAAACTCGCATGGGTTTAAAAAATACAACGTAACTAATTAAAAAATAATATGAAATGACGCGTTTGTTTTAATTTAGAGACTTTATATTTAAAAAAGTTTATATTTTCAAGCTTGAAACCTGAAGTTTTCAGACAAATTAAATTTGTTAATTTTTTTATTTTGTTAAACTTGCAATTATTATATGCATACATTATTACGCTAAATATCACAGTTTTTTAACATTCTCTTACTTAATTTGCGTTGTAATTTATTAATTGTATTTAAACCTTTCCAAATATAAACAAATTATAGTCAACATTTTCTACAGTAATTTTAACAAAAGTAAAAAAAAATATGACCGTGGACGAATAAAACTTTAAATATTTATTTGTGTTATAAAAACAAATACCAAAACAGCTATTACTGCCAGAAAAAACATGCACTTAAATTAATAACAGATTAGCACTGTGTAGATACCATGCACAAAAATAAAAAATAAATTAGCTTTAGTCTTTAATTAAATGGCATAAATGCTAAATGATATAGGTACTTTTAAAAAGCTGACAATACTAGTCTTACGTGCTACGCAATTTCGCTTGAAATGACCCTAAAAACATTAGTTTTTGAAAGGGGAAAATGTTTGTATTTTTTTTACTATCTATAAGTATCATAAACATTTTTTAATTCTTAATAAAAATGTTATACAATTTAAATCAAAACCTAGCCTGATATATCTTTTATTTGATTTTTTAATTAGACATAACAGTTTTGTTATACATTTTGCTACTTAGTTTACGTTATAATTTAGTAATTGTATTTAACCGTGTCCTAATGAAAAAACATACAATAATTAATTTTTTCTGCAGTAATTTTAACCATGTTTGAAAATATTATGATCGTGGAAGAATAACACTTCGTAGTTTTTTTTTGGAAATATATTGACAATAATGCAAAGTTATAAATGCAAAAAAAGCAATATAAGTAATAAAAAACTAGCAGTGTTTAAGTACCATGTAGAAGCATAAAAAATACATTAGCTTTAGTCTTTAGTAAGAAGTCAAATATGCAAAATGACTTAGTACTTTTTAAATGTTGACAATATTAGTCTTACGTGCAACGCAATTTCGCTTGAAATGACCCTGAAAACGTTTAATAGTCTGTCCTGGACATGAAGTTTTGGTGTATAACTCGATAATTGAAAGGATTTTTATGCATCAGATCATCGGACCAAACTTTATAAGCGTTTTTTGTCGTTCAATAAACAATAATATTGTTGAAAAAGGAAGAACTAGATATTGTTTGTTTTTAACTGTTAAAAAATATTACAAAATTTTATTTAATTAACAGTTTTAACACATCGCAAATATGTATAAACATTTACTAACAAAGTTAAACTAAAAGAGGTGTTTTACTATTTCGAAAGTAATACAACCTCAAAGCGAGGTTAAAATTTATCACGGGTGTTAATTATTAAAAATTATGAGACATGGCCAACTTGTCAGTTATAATTTCCTTATTGAAAAACTTCAGCTTGTCTTATGGCATAAACAAGTCCAGGCTTAGGCTCTCAAGACTTTAGCCAATGTTTTAGTTAATCGTGTCTAAAATAGAAAGACAACAGTAAAGTTTTTTTGTTACAAATCTACCATAGCTATAATCAATCAAGTTAGCTGATTGGTTAAATGATAAACCTGTAAAAACTATCGAAATTTTTTTAGTTAGGAAGTAAATGTACTTTCATATTTTTCAAACAAACCTGAGAATTTAAGAAAATATCATGTTAGTTACTATTTTAAATTACTGTTCATTAAAAAATAAAACTGTATAAAAATAACGTATAGAACTTTCTAAATACTTAAAACAACAGTTACTTTTAAATGTTTAAACGAAAATTGCTGTCGTTTTAATTGTGTTAAGATAATTTATAGAAAGTCTATTGAACGCTAAAAACAACTAAATAAGCCGGAATAAGGCCAATCGGCTGATGTATTATTTGCAACCCGGTTTTAAAACAGCACCCTCTAGTGTCAGAGTTGAGAAAAGCTACATTGTCTGCGCGTTTTCCATCCCTAACCACTAAGACAAACGACAGCTTTTCGACCTGTCCGTTCGTGACGCAGTGGCTTAACCCAAGTAAAAGTTCACATTTCAAGACGTCGGATGCGTAGCTAGAATAGCAGCTGGGTCCACATTCGCATTGTTCGAACACATCCTCGTCGCTTGCCTGGTAGCCTCTTGCCAGAACTTTTGGCACGTCGTGGGATTTGACTCCCCGCAGGTAGAGCAAGCCTCCGTGCATCTTTTTGCTTTTGTCGACTGGGTTGATCCTGAAAATTTTCTGGATTGCCGCGTTCGGGCTCATTCCGGTAATCGACCCGAGCACAAACTGGTAATCTGGATCTAAAAATTGAAGCAGCTCCGCTTTGTACTTGGCGCAACCGTTGGTTTCCGATATGCTGCTCGTTTCAAACAACAGTTGCTGCATGAAAGAGTTCACTTTGCGTTCAAACTGATGCTTTGCATATTCAACTTCTGCCTGCTTATTGGCGCTTATTTCTTTTTCGAGCTCAGCAACAAAAGTGTTCATGGAGCAGTCTTCAGAACTGACATGACTGTTTTCGATCAACGTGTCTTTTGGCAGATCTGAAATTTGCGGGTCTATTGAAAACTTGAACTGGCAGAGTTCGTCGTACAAAATATGTTTCGCAAGCTTGCGTGCACTTTGTTTTACTTCGATTTCTATAAAGTATTCGAGAGTTACTAGATCGTGGTGAGCCACAAATATTTTTTTATCGACTTCACTTACTTGAAAAGTGCCCGAAAGAATTCTGCTTCCGTCGTTGTCAAACTCTCGGGCTTGAAAGTCTTCCAATTGAACTTGTTTGTTGGAATGCAAATTTCCATCAAAAACTTTTAAAACGGGCTCGTAACTCAAACTGGAGTCAAGATTGAGAAACGACGAGTTTATAAACTTAGTTGAAGTTGTCTTCTTACCGAATAACGATTTGTGAGTAATATACTGATCTTCTTTACACTCTCCACAAAGACAACTTGAACTTTCAAGCGTCTCTTTCACTTTGCTAACAAACAAGTACGTTAAATCTTTTACGATCCCATCGTCTTCCACGTAGTTTTGACCGTAATTGTGAGCAATTTTAAAGCTGTTTGTCAAATAAATGCCGGGGCCATGTTTGCCGGACGACGAAGGCCTCAGTCCTTCTCTCAAGATTCCCTCGACGTTGTTCCCTTTGGTGCCATGCAGAAGCAGCAAGCTCGGACATCCGCAACGTTCAACATTTGATTTGACCCTGTAAATCCTAAGAGCGACGTTTTCATTTGAGTACTTTTTCAATTGACTCAAACCGAGAGATGCTTTCAACAGATCGTAATCCGGATCGTCGCTTTCTAACAGTTGAAGCTCGTGCTTGGAATCCTTTGAAAGAGCTTTTTTTAAAGCCGAAGATCCGCATTCAAACAAATCGACAGCTGCTTCCACCAATTCTTCTTTTTCCGATTTAAAATATTTAACCATTTCTTCGATTTTAAAATTTGTCATTTGCTTTTCTTTTTCGCACAGACGGCGCAAATAGTTCTGAGGACCAGGAAACTGCGAGATTGTCTTATCTAAACATTCTTCGTTTGAGTACATGATGTTTTTACTAAATAATCTGTAATAAATTCTAATTTTAAAAAACTTTCTAATTTTTTCTTGTTATATGTAAGTAATGTTATATTAACGAATACACAGTAATAACAAAAATAAATATATATATAAATACTTATCTCAGATAGGTATAAAATAATTTTAAACTTCTAAAACCACTATAAATAGTTTGGGTTCTAGAAGAACTGTGTATAAATATTCTTTGACTGCTTTTTACACTTAAATGTAAATCTATCTAACTCATGTAAATAGTTCATTTTTTCTAACCAAGTAATTAGTTAATGTACAGACAATGCTTTTAATACTAAACTTACTTATTGCTTTTATATTTATATAATGTTTTTAAAATGATAAAAAATTACATTAAGTGTTTGATCTAAGGGGAAACGGGTCAAATATGCACGATGGGACAATTTTGCACTAAGACACTTCTGTACGAAAAGTAATTTTTGCACGGAAGTAGAAATGAAACTAATTAAAAAAATAATAATTATTTGTTTATAAAAAAAACAACGTTACCAATCAAGGGTAAGGGTTAGTAGTAAGAGTGATAATAAAACTAAAAAAACTTGTAAATTTTGTTATCCGACCACATGCTTTTAAAATTTCTTACGAGTAAATAAAACCTATTATTGTATAAACTAGAACTTTGAAATCAAAAAAATAAAACAACTAATAAAATGAATGAAAAGAAAGTTAGTATAGTTTTCTGTTTACTTTAAAAATATTATTCACGATGTTCCGAAAACCTTTTCTAACAACATAAAAATTAAAATTCAGTTTAATCCTATACCTTAAAAAAAATTCAGTGGAAAATATTTGAAAATTACAATTTAAAATGCAAGTTAGATTTAATTCATAAAACGAGAAAAACAATATTTGTAGCAAACATGAAAACATTAGGAAAACAGCTCACAATGTTTTTTAATGAGTTAAAAGTAAAATTGTTGTGAGCTGAAGAATTTTAAGTATTATTAGTATATAGTGTTAAATTTTTTAATTTTTATTTTTCACATAATATTTTGATTGAAATACTTAGTCAAGTTTATATTTAACTATTATATATTTTTAAATAACATAAAAAAAATTTATATAGTATTATATAACATAAAAAAATTTAAAAAAGTTAATACAATCATACAAAATTTTTTGAAATACAAATAAAAACGCTCAAAATGTTTGGTTCAAAGATATGATGCACAAAAAATTATTTGTTCAGTAAACTTAATTTATTTGTTGTAAGTTATAAAACAAAAATAACATAATGTAACACTAGACACTACGCATTTATCGAGTAAAAAAATCCTTAGCTTAAAATTACATTTAAGCCTAAAAAATTATTTAAAAGAAGCAGAAAATATTTGAAGTTATGTAAAAAAAGTACATACTTTTATGTTTACTTTAAAACTATATTATTTATTATAAGTTTACTTAAACAGTAATCTCAGCTCACAGTTTATTTGTATAGTTAATTCACTATTACTATTTATTGTTGTATTACTATTTGAAGGATTTGTAAAGTAAAGAATTTTGTAAATTTATAATAATAAATTCTGACTTTCTTTTATTTTTGTCAATTTTTTTGACATTTCTTGACTTTTTTTCAAAACCTCAATTTCTTCCTGACATTTCATGACTTTTCTAAATGATACTCTTAATTCAAACTTATTCTAAAATACATAATCTAACACTTGAAATAATATGAAGCTTTTAATGTTTTTTTAATACAGGTAAAAATAACAATTTTAGGATATTTAATAACAATATTAATTATAATATAATGATAGTTAGATAAAGGATATTTTATTAATTTATACCTGATGAGTGTAATAAGAACTAAAAAAATTTGTCAATTTCTAGGAAAAATTTGAAACTTAAATCTCACTTTAAAGGATTTTTAACTATTTTATTACCACTTGAAGGCTTTAAAACATTTGGAATTTTGTAAATTTAAACTGACAAAATCAGACTTTTTTTGAACTTTTTCAATATTTCGGACTTTTCCAGAATTTTCTTCAAAACCCCCTATTTTTCCCTGACTTTCCTTTATTTCCTGACGTTGTAGCAACCCTGTCGCAATTTTTCCAGGTTTTCCAAACTTTTCGAAGATTCTAAAAGTACACATTTTGGGTTTTTTTTTTAAAAGTTAAGTTTAAGGTAAGAAACTGTGTTAAATAAAAAAAATACATTGAAAATAAACTTTAAAGCTACATTTAATATATTTAAAAAATCTTGATGATGACAAAACCTTTTTATCTATTTGTTATATTTTCAGAGACAAATCGAAATTTACTACTTAGTAACATCAAAATTGTTAAAATTCAAGGCTTTTTCAGTAATTATTGTTAAAATTCAAGGATTTTTCAAAATTTCTCAAATTCCAGATTTTTTTTTGCCTAAATTGTAAAATTCCGGGTTTTACCAGTTTTACAGGCAAAATGGCAACCCAGACCCACGCTATTAACTACAATATATAGAATATTAAATTTATGAAACTTAAAGCTATACTAAAGTTAATTAGTGCTACTATATATAAAACTTGGCATGTCATAAATAAACATATCTTTCACAAAAACAGATACAAACACTTAAAAATTTATGAAAATTAAAAACTTTAGAAATTAACTTTCACTGGAGTATAAAAATTTTATTTATATCAAATTTATAAGGATACTTTAAAATATACAATTAAATTATAAATCGTTTACTGTATATAGAAAACAATATTGTTTAGAAAAAAAAATTACTCTGAATAAAAAAACACAAACTTTTACTGAACAAAGTTTTAGCAGCAGTTAGGGTGTCTAGAATGATTTCTCTACAATAAAACAATATTAATATATGGCTATTGTATGCAAATGCAAACTTGCATCAGTAAAACACGTGATCTTGCAAGCATTCACTTAAACGCTTGGAAGAACAAGAGCTCCAGCTTAAAAACCTATTTTTAAATTTAAACAGTTATCAAATGAAATTTTATTTCCAGTTCAACTTCCTCTTCATTTTTTTTGAAGAGAATCATCACTCTATTTCTCCTCTTCCTTTTTGTTGGAAAATAAACACTACCCTTCCTTTATAAAGAAGGAAAAAAAGTAACACATATGAAAATATAACTTGGGGTAAAATCTAATACTAATGTTTTTTTTTAACATTAAAAACATAAGTTTACTATACTGTATACCTTCATAAAGAACAGTCAATGTTTTTCCACAAAAGTTTTAATGTATTTTCACCGCAATTCTTCAGAAACTTACTGCAGAAATTTGAAATATAACATTAGTTTTTAAAGTAGTAATAACAACTTTAGAAAGCTGCTTAATTAATAAGATTTCTGTAAATAACCAATCAACAAAGTCAATGAAAAATGTCAATTAGTTATTAACACAAAAAACAAACATTTTTTGTTACCAAACCAAACAAAGAAATTTGTATGTGAACAAATTAACCAAAGACACTTTTGAAAAAATAAGGAAGGCTTACAGTCAATTTCTTTCTGCTTCCACAGTTCTGGTTTATTTTGGAATATTAAGATTGCTTATAATCTGACTTAATCAAATTGACTAATGTTATTCAAAAAAATTTTTATTATATACAAAATTCAAAAATTTAGCTATAATTTATTTCTAATTTTTTTTTTTGTTGATAAAAAAAAAAACTAATTGTGTTTAACCAGAAAAACTTATCTTTTTACATAAACTTTTTATTTTAATTTCAAAAATAGTATCAAATGTGTGTTACAACCTACTATAAACATTGCAGCATTTGAAACAGATAAGTATAAAAAACACAAAACAATAACATTTAAATTTCATGCTAACTTCCTTGACAGAAATTCCTGAATATCTTAGGGTGTTACTTGTTATTTCTGTCTTATCAACTAATAACTTTTATCGTTTTTATTATGCTATTAAGATTTAAGTACCTTTCATAAATTTAATATGACTAACTTTGACTTAAAAAGGGTCACCATTTTTTGTGATTACTTGTAACTTATACATTTTCAATACTTGTGTTAATTGATTAGACTACCATTTTGTTTATTCTATTTTATTATTTTTTTACATGTTCTACAGTGACTTATGGTATAAAATTGTTTAAGTTCTTTTTTGTTTCTGTTGACTTTAAATTTGTCAGTTCTTTTTTAGCTCTTTGGACTTAAACTTTGTTAGTAATATTTAGACGTAGTGAAATTAAAAGTTAACATTTCAATTCTGACTCTTTTGATTTAAGTTACGACAGTTCTAGTTTAATTTTGTAGAATAAAATTTATCAGCTTTATTTCGACTTTAAGAGCTTAAAACTTTTCACCAACTAAAGGTTACTTATTAGGACTAAAACTCTGTTAACACTTTTTAAACTCATTTTTTCTCCCTAAGGTACTTTGTTCAAATTAACCTTCGATACATGTTGGCTTCATAACTCTCTATTACTTTTGGTTATGCTTAAACTTTAAAGGCTTTAGAAAACAGCAGAAGGTAAATGTAATTATTGCTTCTTCACTAAAAGATGTAATATTTACAGTAAAAAATATCTGAATCAGGGTTTGCCGAACATTTCGTCAAAAGTGCTCCTTTGAAAAAATTAAAAAAATATATGACTTTTCTATCAAGGTTTCTTAAAAAGCTACTAATAAAAATTTCCAAGACTTTTTTCTCATCGTCATCTAAAGTATCTAGCGTAGATTTCAAATCATGTTTCGTTAATAATTTTCTTTTACTTGAACAATAAAACTTCATTAATAAGTTTTTTGTGCTGTTTTAAGTCAATAATATATGTAAAATTCTCAGTTGCTAGGTCTTATCTACCACAATCAAAATAATAAATGTAACTAGAGAGATTTATTGTACTTGTTTACACAAAAACAAGTATATACATTTTATTTGCGAAAACTGCATATTAAATCTTCAAAATATGAAATGTAAGCAAACGCAGCAGGTTCATTACAGACAAACAGATGGAAATGATAATTTTAATTGCTTGGGTGTTTAAAACTTTTAAAGATTGACTAAAAATCTCTTTTATCCTGCTTTTCATGGTTATTAAACTTATAAGTATTATTTGAATATAGTTGAGGCCATACTCGAAGGGGACAGTAATACTTTTGTTACTATAGTAAACATTGGCCTTTAATTTAGACCTTTTTTGAGCATAAAATAATATTTTGACATAAAATGGAATATTTTACAACATTTGAGGTATAACTATTCTAATAAATTAAAAAATAATCTTGAGATTTTTTAAAAATAAATAACATTTATTTTCAGTTTGATGCTCAGACAACTACAAATCCAGAAATGTTTCTTGCAATATATACAACAACTAATTTAAGTTACCTTGAAACATACAAAATCAAGTAAAACCACATTGTCTTATTATTCACTGGATTTTGTATAATTTTGGTAACTTAAACTAATAGGTGGATACATTGCAAGTGACAATTCTGGATTTGTGGTTAAATATCTGAGAAATCAAACTGAAAATGTGTTTCAGTATTTTTTTAAATTATAACAAAAATTTAATAAAAATTTATTTAAATCATTGTTTACAAAAATTATCATAAAATTTATATTTCTTTAAAAAAAGTATTTTAAACTTACAAAAGTTCTAAATAACCGGCTAATGGTATAAAATAAAGTAAAGTGCTTATAAACATACAATTCTTTATAAAATCTGTTCGAATTTCGCATATCTGTTATAATGGGAACAGTTTTATACATCTCCTTTTGTAACTAATATATCGAAAATTTTAAAACAATAAGTTCCTTAAAAAAAAATCTAATTTTGCTTTTTTAAAGTACAGGCCATTACTCAAAGTACTTAAAAACATTAAAAAAAGTTTAATTTTGCACATCCTTTTGCACACCCGGAACCGTAACGAACTTTTTTTCAAATTAGAACCCGGCCGGATCCGAATTTTTTTTTTCATATCAATATCCGGCCGGATCCGGATATCGGAGAAAAATGGCAACTTCCGGCCGGATCCGGACCCGAATAGTGAGTCCGGTACATCACTAGTTCGTATAAAAAGCATCTACAGATCTTTTTTGAAAGTTTAAGGCATTACCCAAAGTATTCAAGCACCAAAAATTCTTTATAAACCAGTTCAAATTTTGTTATTTGTATAATCAAGTATACATTTGTTTTTATAAATCTTAGTAATTGATATAAAATTTTATGATCAACTAAGCTAAACCTTAAAAACAAACTATATTTGTCGAGTGAAAAAGGATTGTGTCATGTAAATCAAACTTTATAGAAAATAAAAAAGTTAAACGTTTTTAAGAGCCATCAGATAATGCAGAATAATAACAATTTTTTTTAGTTTAAAGCGATAGCCTGGTGACTATTCTACCTGGTTTATAAAAAATTATTCAAAAAGCATGGAGTTAAAATCATTTAACAATTAAATTAAGTTATAAAAAAACTAACAAAAAAGAGTTTCATTTCAAGTAATTCAAAAGAATTGGTATCATTTTATTTAGTTTATACCAGGTTTGCCAAACACTTTAAAATACTAGAACATTTTAAGTCCTTTGAAAATCTCAGGATGACCCAGGCCACATGGGCCACAACTTAAGATATTTTAGAATTTCAGACAATTTTTGCTAGATTTTGAATGAAAATAAAACAGTTTAGATTCAATTTTTTGTTAATTTAGAACCAATTATGTTGAAAAAACTAGTTTCTATTGGCTTTTTCAAATTATAAGTACAAAAACTTAATGATTTTCAAAAAAGCAAAGTTGACCCAATACAGTGTTTTTGACTTAAACAGTGGTTAGCCATCCTACTAAATTTAAGAAAAACCAAAGTGCTTTTACTTATAAAATCTATAAAAATTTCAGGATAACCAGGCCAGTTTACTTTGAAAGAAACTGGAAATATATAAAGATTTCAGGCAGGCAAAACTAAACAACTTTTGCTAGATTTTCAACGAGATTTAAAACATTTAGTTTCAATGCATTGTTATTTTATAACAAATTTCTTTGAACAATTTATTTTTATTGTTTTATATAACTAAAAAATACTTACGATTAAAAAAACGAATCAAAAAAAAAAAACGTTTGAATTAAAAGAGTGTTGAGTGGCATGTTATATAAAATAAATAAACATTTTTTTTTTAAGTTAAAAGAAAACAAGAAATTCTTTAAGATAGTTTTTGACATTAAAAATTGAATAGATAAATCTTTATACTATTTACACCATATTATTTCAAAATAAATTTAGGTAAGGTAATAGAACAAAAATAAATTGCATGTTTTTTTAATTTATTCAGGTTGACACTAGTTTTTTGAAAAATTTTTCACTTTTCCAAATTTCTTCAAAGTTTTTAAAAGTACACCTTTTAGGGTCTATTTTTAGTTTAAAGCTAGTTTTAATGTAAGAAATTGTGTCAAATAGTATAAAAACATTAAAAAGATACTGCAAAGCTACTTTAAATGTGTTTTTTTATTAGAAAAATTTCTAATGATGACCAGAACTTTTAATCTATATGATATATTTTTTGAGTCAAACCGAAATTATACTACTGAACATGGTAAAACTGTAAAAAATCCAGGTTTTTTAGTGTTTTTTGTTCAAACTTCTAGATTTTCCAGGTTTTTTTTTTCAAAATTTCTAAAATTCCAGGTTTCTTCAGGTTTCCAGTTAAAGTGGCCACTCTGTCTATTATACAAAAATTAAATCAATCCACTTATTTTTTGCTTATTACAGTCAGTTTATTTCAATGTAACTAAGCTTAAATTTATTATTTTATTTTTTCTTTATTTCATTTCGATTAAATTTTAAGAAATTGAAATAAAAATTCCATGTTGCATGGGCTTTTTGTAAGCACAAAACAACTTTAGATACCAGATTTTAAAAACTAATGTTTGTAAATACATTTTAATCATTCTACAGCTTTTTGTCATGTCTAAAGTAACAAAAATCTGTCCTGAACTTGTTTAAACCCTAAAAATTGTTTTTTTTTATTTCTAAAAATGTTGTTCCGCAACAAAATTGGCTGTTAGGGAGAAAAAAATATTTAAACTAAATTAACATAATATAATTCCAAATCTAGTTAAAAATTTGTCATAAGTATAAATGTTAAAGATGATAAAAAAACGTTTTTATTTTCAGACAAGCTGCGTTTGTAAGGTATTACTAACAATATTTTGCTGATAGGTCAGTTTATTGCAAACACATTAATGATATACAAATAGTTCAAGTGATGTAATGGAAGTTTGATTATTGAATTCAGCAAAAAGGAAACTCTTGTTTCAACCTGTATTAAAGTTAGATTAAAAGCTTAATATAGTTTCAAGTGCTTGACTATGTTTTTTACAATAAGGTTAAATTAAAAGTTTGATTTAGAAAAGTCAGGAAATTTTTCGCGGCTTGATCTGTAGCAACTCTGTTTTGTAAAAACAAGTGGAAACCCTGTGTGGACGTAAAACACACTAAAACCATACATACAATTCCTTGTAGGTTACTTGATCATAAATCATGATTGCTATTCGTCTGTCTACTTTTGTTTAAGGAATTAATAGTATTTGAGATTTAACAACGAAAAATATTATTCAAATCTGATTCGTTTGGTTAAAGTAACAGAAATTAAGTATTAGGTGCAGCATTTGCTATTTGGCTGTTCTTTACATATTTTTTAGGAAAACTACTTTCAAATAACTTCAGTGTATTTACAATCCTAATTTTATTTTTTCAAGTACGTCCGTGTGAAAACTTTATGATAGAGGTACTAAGTTGCAGATAAACTTTTTAACAGTGAGTTAGTTATACAAATAAACTTTGAGCTGAGATTACTGTTAATTTTATATTATAATAAATTAATTTAATTTTTTAAGGAAACATAAAAGTGTATATTTTTCTATATATGTCTTCAAATATGTTTTGCTTCTTTTAAATACATTTTTAGGCTTAAAAAAGTATTTTTAACCGAAGTATTTTTATTTTCTCGTTAAATGCGTAATGTCTGATGTTACAGTTTTGTTTTTTGTATTATAATCTACAAAAGTTAAACTGGGTTTATCGACCAAATAATTATTTTTTACACTAGGTTTTAGGATCAAACATTTTAGTGCTTTAACTAGTCGTTCAAAAAATTTTATATATATGTTTTAATTAACTTCTTTACAAAGTTTTTAAAGTTACATAATATTATTTTAATTTAAATATAAACTTCTATAAGTATTTCAATCAAATCGTTAAATTAAAAATGAAAAGTTAAATATTTAATATCAAATACTAATAATATTCAATATCTTTCAGCGTACTACAATTTTACTTTTAATTTTTGAAGAAGTTGTGAGCTGTTTTCCTAATACTTTCATATTAGCTATAAATATTGTTTTTTCGTATTATGAATCAAATCTATCTTACTTTTTAAAATGTAATGTACATCATGAATGAAACTTTTTAAGTAAAGACATACATAACTTAATTTTTGTTTTCATTCATTTTATTAATTGTTTTATTTTAAAGATTTAAAATTTCTAGATTATAAAGTTTTAATTCTTATTTACTCGTAATAAATTTTAAAAGAATGTGGTCGATAACCAAAATTTATTTTATTTTTTTTTTTATTACTTTCACTGTTACTCCTAACCCTTACCCTTGGGTGGTTACGTTGCTTTTTTTTTTATAAATAAACTATTATTTATTTCTAATTTTTTTTTCCGTTCAATAATGACTCTTCGTGCAAAAAAGTCTTTGTGTAAAATTTTCCCATCGTGCATATTTGACATGTTTCCCCTTAGACCAAACATTTTAAAAGTAGTTTTTTATCAATCGACAAACATTATATAAATAAAAAAGCAATAAGTAAGTTTTGTATAGAAAGCATTGTCCGTAATTACATATAACAAGAAAAATTAAGAACTGTTTTTAAATTTAGAATTTATTACAGATTATACAGTAAATACATCATATACTCAAACGAAAAATATTTAGATGAGACAATCACACAGTTTCCTAGTCCTCAAAACTACTTGCGCCGTCTGTGCGAAGAAGAAAAGCAAAAGACGAAAACTAAAATCGAAAACTAATCGAACAGTTCGATGCAAGAAAAGAAGTATTAGTGAAACATGCCATAATTTTGTTTGAATGCGACACTTCGACATTCAAAAAATCTCTTTCAAAAGGTTTCGATCATGAGCTTCAGTTGTTGGAAAACGACGATCCGGATTACGATCTGTTGAAAAGATCGCTCGGTTTGAGCGCTGAAACGAACTAATCGAAACGGTACTCTAACAAAAATGTCGCTCTCAGGATTTTTAGGGTCAAGTCAAAAGTGGAACGTTGCAAATGTCCGAGTTTGCTTCTTCTGCACGGCACCAAAGGAAGCAACGTCGAGGGAATCTTGAAAGAAGGACTGAGGCCTTCGTCGTCCGGCAAACATGATCCCGGTATTTATTTGACAAACAGCTTTGAAATTGCTCACCGATACGGAGGTTGCTACGCGAAAGACGATGGTAACCTTAAAGATTTGACGTACTTGTTTGTCAGCAAAGTGAAAGAGACGCTTGAAAGTTCAGGTTATCTTTGTGGAGAATGTAAAGATGACCGGTCTGTTAAAACTCGCGAACCGTTATTCGGTAAGTAGACAACCTCAACTGTGTTTGTAAAATCTTCGTATCCGTGTTTTGACTCCAGTTTTAGTTACGAGCCCGTTTTAAAAGTCTACGATGGAAACTCATATTCCAAAAAACAAGTTGAATTCAAAGACTCCCCTGCCCGCAAGTTCGACAGCGACGGAAACAAAATACCTTCGGGCACGTTTCAAGTAGGTTATGACGAAAAAAGAATAGCCGTTGCTCACCACGATCTAGTAACTCTAGCGTACCTGGTAGAAATCGAATTAAAACAAAGCGCATGTGAGCTTGCGAAACACATATTGTACGACAAACTTTACCTGACCAAGTTTTCAAAATATCTGCCAATTTCAGATCTGCCAAAAGACGTGTTGATCGAAAAAAGTTACGTCAATTCCGAAAACTGCTCCATGAACACTTTTGTTGCCGAACTCGAAAAAGAAATAAGCGTCAACCCACGGGCAGAAGTTGAACTTATGAAACATCAGTTTGAACGCAAAGTGAACTCTTTAATGCGACAACTGATGTTTGAAACGAGCAGCATCTCGGAAACCAACGGTTTCGCCAAGTACAAAGCGGAGCTGCTGCAAGCTTTAGATCCAGATCACCAGTTTGTGCTCCTGTCGATGAACAAAATGAGCCCGAACGCGGCAATTCAGAAAATTTTCAGGATCAACCCCGTAGACGGATTCGAGGTTAAAAAGATACACGGAAGCTTTCTTTACCTGCAAGGAGTCAAGTCCAACGAGCTGCCAAAAGTTCTGGCGAAGGGTACCCGGCGAGCCCCGAGGATTTGTTAGAGCAGTGCGAGTGCAGACCCAGTCGCTGCTCCTGCTACGCGTCCACCAGCTTGAGCAGGGAACTTTCCAAAGGAACAAGCCACTGCGTCACGAACGGACAAGTCGGAAAGCTTTCGTTTGTCTTTGTTTCGAGCGACGGCAAAAGCGCGGAAAATGAAGCTTTTGTCAACTCCGACACCAGAGGGTGCTGTTTTATAAGAAACGAAGTAGAAACCATTTTGAAAATCGGACTGGTAATCAAGCATCAGCTGATCGGTATGAATCCGGCTCATTTAGATGTTTTGAGCGTTCAATAGACTTTGAATAAATTATATTTTCACAGTTGAAACAATAGCACTTTCTGTTTAAACAGTCAAAAGTTACTATTGTTTTAATTTTTTGGAATGTCCTATATATTTTTTTCACTGTTTTATTTTAATAAGTAATTATTTATATTAGTAACCAAAATGAAATTTTCTTAAAGTTACAGGTTCTTTTGGAAAAGATAAAAAGTTATTTTACTTCTGAACAAAAAAAATTTCGATAGTTTTTACAGGTTTATCATTACATCAAACGGCTTACTTGACTGATTTTATTTTTTAGTAGATATTGAGTTAAAATTTTTTTCTACTGTCTTTTTATAGTTTATGTGATCGGAAAATGAAGCTTTTGCCATCTCCGACATCAGAGGGTGCTGTTTTATAAGAAACGACGTAGAAACCATTATGCAGCTGATCGGCATGATTCCGGCTTATTTAGTTGTTTTTAGCGTTCAATAGACTTTGAATAAACTATCTTTTTGTAATTGAAACAATAGCAATTTATTTTTAAGCATACAAAAGTTACTATTGTTTTAATTTTTCGATAAGTCTTAGAAAATTTTTTATACAGTTTTAATTTAACAAATATTAATTTATAACAGTAACTAACATCTAATTTTCTTAAAATCACAAATTCGTTTGAAAAAGATAAAGAAATATTTTACTTCTCAACAAACAAGTTTTCGATACTTTTTACAGGTTTATCATTACATCAACCGGCTTACTCTCAGTAGATTTGAATAAAAAAAAAATCACTGCTGATTTGTTATAGTTTAGGCGATCAACTAAAAAACATCAGCGAAAATCTACAGACTCTACGCCTCTGATTAAATAACACCCGTGATGAGCTTTAACATTTCTTGGGGGTTGTATTTCTAGCGAAATACTTAAATCTTTTAATTTAACTTTTTTAGTATAAGTTCGTATGTGTATGCGTTGTCTTGAAAGTGTTAATTTGTTTACGATTAGTCTCATACAAAAATAATTCAGCTAAAAAAGATAGATCAGACTAGTTTTTAATTTAGATTTTGTAATTTTTTCTATAGAATTTATAAGTTTTGTAATACCATAAAAAGTAATAGTTAACAATCAAAAATTCTCCATTTTAAACAATAAACGTTTTCAGCGTCGATTTAAGCGAAATTTTAATTAAAAAAATTTGTTAGCATTTAATATTTTATTTTCTTATATATTATATATTAAAACTTTCAGGTTGACATGAACACGACGAAGGCTCATTCAAAATCATTACAAAGGAACTGTGGTTTAAATCATGTTTTCAGTAGGTTATGTTATTTTGACCTCTAGAATACATTATAATTTAACGAACAAAAATCTTATAGATTTTAATAATTTTTTTTTGTCTTATATTGATTTATACCCATCTAAAGGTACTTATGTAATTTAGCACATACGTCACGTTACTTTTTTACAACAAAAACAATTATACAAATTTTCATTCGTTAAAGGTCATAGTTTTTCTTAAGATTAATGTACAAAAAGTTGCTAATACTTGTTTTTGTTTTTGGACTAGATTAAATACAAATTCGTTTCTTTTAACTATGTATCTTCATTAGTCGAAAATTCTTTACAGAGGGAAACATAAATTATTCCCTCTTTTTATAATTAAGATATTTTGAAATCAATTTGTATAAATTTTCTATGCATTAATTCTTCAATAAATAACGACATTAGAAGCTCAGAGTGGTTACTGCTTCTTTGTAGTAAAATTGTTTTAGTTGTGTTTTAAATATGTAGATTATAATAATTTTTTAGCAAACCATCAAGATTTTTTTTTCTTTTGAAAATGGAAAATAAATAAAAGGTTTCTCAAAACCTTTATAATAAATTTTTTATAGTGCACAACGTATACTGCTAATATAGTGTTTACCTCATTATACAAAAAGACTAACTAAAACTTTAGTAAACTTATCAAATGTACGTAACTTATTATTTATGTAAAAAGTGAACAAATCAAAATTTGTAATTGTACAGTAGCAGTAGAGTTTAAAAATAAACCACTTTTTAAAGAAAATTAGTCCATTAAACTTTTTTTTTAAATTAAGATTTTTCTCAAAGACTTTTATTTTATAACAGTTATGTTAGTATATGTTAAAATCGAACCTAAAGATTAAAATTTTATTGGTTGCTAAAAAACAAAAATTTTAGATTTAATAGCTTTTCTGCTAAATTAATTTAGAATTATACAACCGCAAAAATAAATTAAATAAACTTAATTTGACTGCTAGTATCTGCAGATGCATTCTTTATATAAGTAACAATGTTTTGCACCAATTCAATTTTATAAGCCGTAAAATTTTGCAGGCATAAAAAAGTTTGAAATTTTACAATTTTTTTGCAATTTTTATTATATATTTTTATTATATTTTACAATATATAAATTATATTAACTGATAAGAGATATAAAATAACTAAATAATTATAACAAGAAGTTATTATATAGGATTTAATTCTATTATAGATCTAATGTTATTTTAAAGAAGCATAAAAAAAGTAGATATTAGATTAAGTTTAAAAATTTTGCTAAGTAAAATTTGTTTTCTGTCACTGTTTAAATGAGATTACAAACTGTTTTAATATTCTACAGGTTGGGTAAATTAGCTGAAATAGTTTTTTGCAATCTTAGAAAATATTCAGTAAACAGATATAGTGACACTATTGGAAGTTATGACAACGTTATATTGATCTAAAAGTATTAGAACATTTATAAAGCTTGTTTAATTAAAAAAAGTCAATAATCTTACAGTTTATACAGATTATAATAACAGGTATCTGTACCTTATAAGATTTTAACTAGTTTTTGAATTGTTTATTTATATTACGTATTAAACAAAATTATTTTTTCTAATAGCTTCTATTAAGTTTGCGACGGTGATGTAATGTATATATAAGGGGTTTAACAGAATCAACTTTACTAAATAATATTTTCTTACCGCTGAAAGGCGCTACTAGTTGCTTTATATAACCACAAACCATAATTAAAGCTAGTTTGTTGGTTTTTAAACTTAACAAAAAACTTTTTAGATCATTACTTAGTAAAACAAATCTTTATCATTTAGTTACAGTTATACTCTGTTTAACAATTTTATTATATGTTTAGTCATGATATTTTGTAAGTTAATTAAAAAAAAAAAAATTTATGTAAACTAGTACTTTTGCAGAAGTTCATAGTTATATATAAAACTTAATTTAAACTTAAGGTAAGAAGTAGTCTTATTTTATACTTTAGATAAATAGTAGTTTAATACAAGTAATATAAAACTGAACACTGAATAACTTCTAAATACTTAAAAGTAATCTACAATCCTTTAAAAGTTAGTTAATCAATAACTTCTAGGTGTTGACTTAAAACTAAGTAGGCAATTCGAGATTGTTTAGTTAAATACTATAAAGTTAATTACTAAAATATTTAAACATAAACTAGAATTAAGTTAACTTGCGTAAAATGTATTTAGATCAGCACAAATCAAGTTTCTTGTTTAAACGTTTATTTTAACTTAATGAAAAAGTCTTCAGAAAAGTTCAAACATTAAAACACTAAATAAATAAAAAAAGGTAATTAACTAAGTTTAAACATTTTAGTTTTTTATAGAATTTATTTACTTTCAACTTAACTCTAACCAGCCACAAAAATTTTAACAGTATGTTCAATAAAAAGTAAAATAGAATCTATTTTTTTAATTTTTTTTTTAATCGATATTTTTTAGTTTCTTAAAATATTAAAACTTCGTATTTTTATTAATAACGCGATCATCTAATTTTAACTCTAAAACTGGTTCCGGTTGAAATTGATTTGGACTAGGTTTTGGTGCATTCTTCTCAATCTCTGTAAAGTATAGTTTTATCAGTTACTAGTTCATGAGCAAATAAAAAAACGTTTTTAAAAATTTTTTTAATGGTTAGTAAAAATTAAACAAACCTTCCTAGAATGTCGGTTTATGAATGTTTTCGTTAGCAGGTATGGGACAAAAATTTTCGCACTAAGTTATAACAAAATTAAAGTTTTAGTTTGAAAACCACAGTACGAACTTCAAATACTTCAGTTAGGTGTTATTTTAAATTAATATATTGCTGGTTTAGAATATTTTCACACTAAGTAGACTTATCTAGTTTTTTAGATTACTACAAAACGTTTGTTGATTTATAAAAAAAGTTTTTCAACTCATATTAATTGTTTTCACAATTTTTATTTCTAAATCAATTTTGTTGGTCAAATTAAGCGTAAAGTTAAATATAATTATATTTTTTTGTAGTGTTTTTGGATAAGAGTTAAAAAAATTATGATAACTTGTATTTACTACACTAGTTTTTGGTCTTTAAGCCCTGTTTTATCTGTTTTTAGAAGCATTAATAAATAAAAACAAAAATTTTGTATGTAGAAAATTTTACAAAACACATGGAGTATGAAACAAAACAATATTTAAAAATAGTACGTTTTTTAACTCAAAAATAGCAACTTTTTGTGTTGTTGCTAATTTATGATGAGATCATGATTCGGCAGTCTTTTATAAGTGAAGGGCCAATATTTTCTCAGACTAGTTTGCGTGGGCTGCATTGTGTAGAAAAACTTAAGCGGGTGCAGTGAGTTCATACAATTGTAGTATTTATTCTACTATAATAGTGGACAAAAAATGCGACCATAATTAATAATTATTAAGTTAAGAGCTTATTTATAAAATTTTACTACAGATAGAATTAATTACTTTAAAAAAGTATATTTAACTTATAAAAGTATGTACATAGCGGGTCTCGATTTTTTTTGTATCTATATTGATTAAGAAGTTTTTATCTTACAATGTTCAAAAGTTTTACTGAGGTTCTTAAGAATCATTCGCTAACTAATAATTTATTTCGTTTTACAAAACAACAAAAATGGAAAACTACAAAAAAGTCCTTATCTGCAGGAAATACTACATTGATTTAAAAACCATATGTTTCCTTTCGTCTACAGATTATTGTTTTAATTTTTAAAGACAGAAAAATTTTACTAAAATTTTAAAATTAGTCTAAAAATTATTAAGCCCTGATGTACAACGTAACAAACAGAATCAATCACTAAAACTTAACTTTGCAAAATCAGAGTGTTGAATAATGAAAATTCAGTTAGAAGGGAAGTAAAAAACAACTTATAAAGTTTTAGCTATTTGTCAACATTTATTAAACTTTTGGATTGTCTTAAAAATTCCTACAAGAATAACTTTAAATTTATATCAAAATGACGCAATAATTGTAATTAAAAGACTTTATAAAAAACATATATTTTAAGTTTTAAATCGAAACTTCACAGACAAAAGAAGTTCATATTTGTATTCACAGCCATAAAAAGTATAATAGCTATAGTTATAAGTAACATGACATATACTCTGAATGAAATAGGCACCTTTTACTAATTAAATCATTGAATTTTTAATGAGATTTAGATAACATACTCTGATAAAATTTATATGTCTTTTACAATAATCAATATTATATTCTATAGGTAAAAACCATTATAACCTAAAAAACAGTAATAACTACAGTTCATTTTACTATAGTAAATAAAAATTACCCTGCGTAGTAATTTTGTCTCACTAAAAGTTTTAGAATACAATATATGAGATCAAAAAACATTTAAATCTGACAATGCTAATCTTTATATACAATTGTTATTAAATAGATCCTGAAAATGTTTATTGTTGAAAATAAAGGAGTTTGAGATTGTTGTGTTGTTTATATTTCAAAGATTCTGTTAAAAAAGTGCATATTATTCTGACCAAAAATAGCCTGATCTTCTTTTTAATTGAATTACTTTCTTTTAAAAGACTAATCGTTTAAAAACTAAAACTTATAAGACAACGCATATCTATACGAACTTTTGTTAACAAAATTAAAAAATAAGAGGTGTTTTGATATTTCGATAGAAGTTCAACCTTCAAGCTACGTCAAAACTCATCACGTGTGTTATTTAATAAGACTAATGTGACATAGCCAACTTTTCAGATATTTTTCTTTATTATAATAAGTGAGCTTGTCTCACGGCATACGAAAGTCAAGGCATAGACTCTGTGGACTTTCGCCGATGTTTTTGTTGATTAATTCAACTATAGAAACACAACGCTAAAATTATTTTTAATAAAAATCTACTAAGCGTTAAAATCAGTCAAGTAAGCCGGTTGGTGTAATGATAAACCAGTAGAAACTACTGAAAGTTTTTTTGTGAGTAGTGAAATGAATTATACATTTTATCAAACGAACCTGCGATTTTGAAAATATCATAATAGCAACTATTCTAAATACCTTTTTATAAACAAGAAAAATATAATAAAGTATTTATGACTTTAGAAAAAAATTATAACAAATGTAACTTTTGAATGTTTAGAGTTCTATTGTTTCAACTGTAAAACAATAATTTATTGTAAGTTTATTGAGCGCTAAAAACAACTAAATAAGCAGGAATCAGGCCGATTAGCTGATGCATTAAATTTTTTCTGGTTTTAAAACAGCACCCTCTGGTGTCGGAGTTGGGAAAAGTTTCCTCATCCGCGCTTTTTCCGTCGCACGCCACGAAGACAAACGACAGTTTTTCGACTTTTCCGTTCGAGACGCAGTGGCTTAATCCAAGTCCAAGTTCCCTGTCAAAGCTAGTGGATGCGTAGCAGGAACAGTAGCCGACTCCGCACTCGCACTGTTTCAATAAATCCTTGTAGCTCGCAGGGTAGCCTCTCACCAGAACCTTCGGCACCTCGTAGGACTTGACTCCCCGCAGGCAGAGCAAGCCTCTGCGCATCTTTTCGCTTTCGTCAACGGGGTTGATCCTGAAAATTTGCAGAATTGCCGCGTTAGGATTTATTCCAGTCATCGATCCGAATACAAACTGATGATCTGGATCTGAAGCTTGCAGCAGCTCCGCTTTGTACTTGGCACAGTTGTCGGTTGTTGATATTATTCTCTTGTCGAACAACAGTTGCCGCATGAAAGAGTTCACTTTGCGTTCAAACTGATGCTTCACAATTTCAATTTCTACCTGCTGATTTGAACTTATTTCTTTTTCAAGCTCGGCTACAAAAGTTTCCCTGAAGCAGTCTTTTGAACTAGCAGTACTGTTTTCGGTCGTCGTGTCTTTTGGCGGTTTTGAAATTGCAGGGTCTTTTGAAAATTTGATCTCGTTAAGTTTGTCGTACAATATGTGTTTCGCGAGCTCGCTTGCGCTTCGTTTTATTTCGATTTCTATCAAGTATTTGAGAGTTACTAGGTCATGGTGAGCCACGGCTATTCTTTTTTCGTTGCTTACTACTTGAAACGTTCCCGAAAGAATATTGTTTCCGTTGCTGTCGAACTTGCAGGCTGAAGAGTCTTCGAACTCAACTTGTTTGTCGAAATTCGAATTTTCATCAAAAACCTTCAAAACGGGCTTGTAACTAAAACTGGAGTCACGACACGGATACGACGGTTTTACAAACACAGTTGAAGTCGTCTTCTTATTGAGCAATTGTTCGTGAGTTTTAACAGACTGGTCATCTTTACACTCTCCACAAAAACCACCTGAACATACCAGCGTTTCCTTCACTTTGCTAACAAACAAATACGTCAAGTCTTTAAGGTTCCCATTGTCTTTGGCGTAAAGTTGACCGAAACGATGAGCAACTTCAAAGCTGTTCGTCAATTAAATGCCGGGACCCAGTCTGCCGGAAGACGAAGGCCTCAGTCCTTCTTTTAAGATTCCCTCGACGTTGCTCCCTTTGGTGCCGTGCAGAAGCAGAAAACTCGGACATCTGCAGCGTTCCACATTTGATTTGATCCTGTAAATCTTGACAGTTAGATTTTTATTCGAGAGCTTTTTCAATTGCTCTATTTCAGTGCTCAAACCGAGCGATCCTTTCAACAAATCGTAATTCGGATCGTCGTTTTCCAACAACTGAAGCTCGTGCTTCGAATCCTTGGAAAGAGATTTTTTGAAAACCGAAGTGTTGCATTCAAAAAACTTCACAGCCCGTCTAACCAACTGTTTCACCAATTTTTCTTTTCCGCTTCAAAATAATTACCCATTTGTTTGATTTCAGTTTTCGTCTTTTGTTTTTCTTCTTCGCACAGGCGGCGCAAATAGTTCTGAGGACCAGGAAACTGTGTGATTGTCTGATCTAAATATTCATCGTCTGAGTACATGATGTATTAAATATATAATCTGTTAAAAATGTCTATATGTAAAAAAGATTTTTTTTTAATTGTATTAAATAATTAAATAATAAATTTTTTTCTAATGAATAAAATAATATTTCTTATGTCTTTAAAAAAATGGACAAATGAACGATTTTTATTTTACAAGTACTTTCGTTTTATTTATTTTGCGTTTTATTTGAACAAAGTGTTTGTTAAAATTATTTTGTTCTCACTAAAAATTTATTTCATTACAGGTTCAACAAAGAGGTTAGCTTTGTCTTTAACATTGCATATTAAAAATCAAACTAAAATTTATTAGATAAAAATAATTTTAAATTTTTAAATGAAGTAATTGAAATAAAAATGGATCAAAAACACTATAAATATTGAACAATGAATATATATATATAGTATCAATATAAAATCCAATGAATAGATCAATGTAATAGTAGACAATGCTTAAAAATATTATTTATTGTAAACTTATTTATATATTGTCTATTTAACGATTTAAAACCGGTCATAAGATTAAGTCTAAGGACCTGGTGTACGAAAAAACACATCGGTTATCAACCACATGCTTTTACAATTTCTGAATACTAAACAAAATTTTCTTTTATTAATTTTACTTTTAAATCTTAAGAATTAAAGTAATAATTTTTTTTTTGAAAAGAAAAGTAAAAAAGTTAACTTAGTTAAGCGTTTACTTTAAAATCATAATGAACTTTAAAACTTTACTAAAATATAAAATAATTAAAAACAGTCTAAACCTTAACTATAGGGAATATTTAAATCAATAGAATAAAAACTTTAACTTGATTGGAATAACGAGATAAACAAAACTAATAGCAAACAAGAAAATATTTCAAAAATAGGTCACAACTCCTATAAAAAAGTTAAAGTGTAGTGAGCTGAAAGATTTTTCCGTTGAGTATTATTAGTATTATATGGTAGATATTTAGTTTTTCATATTTTATATAGCTGTTTGATTGAATCACTTAAAGATTTTTATAAATAAACAAAGCATATATAATATAGTTTGCATAATCTTTTAAAGAAGTAAAATAAACCATAAAATTAACTTAACTTTTATAAATCAAAATACAAAATCAAGTACTATAACATGTATTAATCCGTACTTAATAAGAAAAAATCATTCTGTTTTATATATATTACATTTTTTTGAATAGTTTTCTAAGCCTAAACATGTAACTTTATAGAAACAAACAATATTCGAAGACATAATAAAAAAAGTTAAGGTCTCCTCAGAAAAATTAATGAATTTATTATAAGTGTACTAGAAACAGAAAATACAAGCTCATTATAAAATTAACTCTGTTAGAAAGTACATCTGTAACCTGACATAATATGTGGGTTACTAAAGACAGTTGAAAGGTTATAGTGTACTTTAGTATAAAGTATAATAAATAATAACTATAATCTAACTAATAATTACATGGAATATTACTCAAAGTTACTTTTTATTATTTATTAAAGGTTGGACAACGAAGGACTATTTTTTATTAAAGAAAAAATGCAAAGACTCAAAAACATTAACAATCATGTATTCATGATTCATGATTCAGAAACTACTTGCATGTTTCTAAAACCTTAAAACACAATTTAAATTTAGAAAAACTAAACTTTGAGAATGTTTAAATAGAAAAAATAATTTACTGCTTAAAATTGAAATAATAAAAAATACTTATGTGAACAAAACAATTTTAAGCAAAAAACTTGAAATAAATAATTTAACAACTTGAATTTCTATTCTGTAACTACATGTGTACTGTTGCAAGCCGTGGCTAGAATGATCTCCTCTACAACTGATGAATATTTATATATGGTTGTAGTATGAAAATATAATCTTGCATCAGTAAAACATGCAATCTAGCGAGCTTTCTCTTAAACGCTTGGATAAACAAGAACATTAACATAAAAATTTCCATTAAATTTAGACAGTTAACAAACTAAGATTAATATCCTGTTACACTTTCTCTTATTCCTTTTTGAACAAAAATCTTCACTCTATTCTTCCCCGGCCGTTTTTTGGAAGTTAAACACTATCCTTCCTTCATAAACAAAATAAAACATAGCACATACAATATGTAACTTGGTCTCAAAAAAAAATATTTTTTTTTATTAACATTTAATTTATATCAGAAAATAAAAGAACTAAGAAATTTTACGTTCGGTTTTACCTGAATTTTAACAATTCACTTCAACTTTAAAAATAATTTTAAATATGTGTTTGAATTTTACCTACTACAAAGATTGCAGCATTTGAAAAACAGATAAATAATTAAAAAACACAAAAACAATTATTTAAGTGTCATGCCTATATCCTGTAAAACAAACTCATAAAATGTTCAGCATGTTACTGGTCTTTGCTGTCTTAGTTATTAATAAATCTAAAGGTTTAAAAGCCTTACATAAAAATAATATGACTCACATTTACAATAATAGGTCACAACTTTTTGTGACTTATTTGTACTTATACATTGTCATCATCCTTTTAATTATTTGAACTTATTTCTTATTAGTTAATATTTAACTTTGTGGACTAAAATTTTGTCAGTTGTCATGTTATTTGGTGGAATTAAGATTTATCAGTTTTATTTTGACTTTGTTGATTTAAAGTTAGTAATTAACTTTCTGTGACTTATTATTTGATACCACTATGATACTTTTGATACATTTGATACCACTATGATACCACTATGATACTTTTTTTAGTATTACCCTCTATTGCCTGTTAGTTTTAGTTCTTAATGGTTATGGTTTTATCTCGAGGGCTTTTTAAAAGGGCAGAAAGTAGATGTGAGTATTGCTTCTTTAAAAAAATGCAAGTTTTACTGTAAAATTTGTCTTCGTTTATTATTAAATAAAATGCACTATAAAACTAAAATGGCAAACAATTAAATATGTCATATAAAAGTGTGCTAAATGCTACCTTAAAATTAAAAGTAACATACAAGTAAAACATGTTTTGATAAAATAATGTATAGGTGTAACTATACCTAAAAGACTGGTGATTCTTGACTTGGAGGACGCCGAATGTAACCGAAATGTTGTGTAGGTTACTTAAGACAGATCTATGGGTAAAGTATACTTTAAACCTATACTAGAAAACCATAATAAAAAAATAATAATATTTTTTTCACTAACACTAATACTAATCAATATTTAAGGCTCTTTATATGAAACCAGACATGATAATGAATGAACATATAGTAGAAAAGAAAAGTTGCAAAAGATAGCACGTATAAGAACCATGTACAATATAAAAAATCTTATATTTTAGAAACTGTTTCCATATTATTAAAACCTTCAAGCAAAAAAAAATTACCAAAATCTATACTTCTAGAAAGTTTTAACGAGAAAAGACTGCTTGAACTTAAAGTTATAAAACATATTTATGAATAAGAAACTTTCTTAAACAAAAAATTAAAAAAAAAAATTAAGAAATATAAATATTTATTCTGTAATTACATGTTTACTGCAGCAAGCTGTGGCTTGAAAGATCTCCTCTCCAGTTGATGAGTATTTATATATGGCGCGAGCTTTCTCTTAAACGCTTGGATTACCAGGAACTTTAACTAGAATGTTTAAATTAAATGGAAAATTTTAAGTTAAAATTCTTATTCATCCAAGCGTTTAAGAGAAAGCTCGAAAGGTCACGTGTTCAGTTTGAAAGGCTGTTACCCATCTATAACTCAGTACCTCTATCTTAAATTTTTTGCATAGGCATACTTAAAAATAAAAATTGTAAATATTCTTGAGTTATTATGAAAAAGTCATCTTAAAAAATATTGAAAAGATTAGCTAGATAGAAAATTCTACAACTTAAACATAACCTCTGTTGCTGTAACTAAAGAAATCAGATTTTGAACCAAAGTATTTGGGTATTAAATGACAAATATTATTAACTCCAAAAACAAAAGTAAATAGACAAGTAGCAATGATCACTAAAGACCTTTATAATCACTATTGAATTAATAATTTCAAAGTTTACGTTTGAACTCTACAAAATGACTTTTATTTTCTTTTAAATAATGGTGGCCCGGTCAATAATTTACTACCTAGGTCGGCGAGCGATTTGTGACCACAGTTGTTGTTGAACCAAGATAGGAAAAATCTGTTTCTAAAGATCTCGTTTGATAATTTTAGTTTAAATTCCGGTGTATTACTCTTAATTTGTTATTTAATTGAGACTTTGGCAACCACAAGTCTGTTTAACAAAAAGTAATACTGTTATTTTTATTATTTTATTAAAATTTTACCAATGGTTTTCTGTTAATAAAAAGCAAGTATTTTAAAAACATTTACTTAAGTTTTTAACAATATTATTGTTATTGTTTTCTTTAAAGTTAAATAATTACTTTTTATGAATTAAAAGAAAACTAATATAGCTAAACTTAAGTTTTCGAATACTTTTCTAAAATAATTTTTAAACCTTAAAACTTTAATCTTTACTTTGCTATTGTTCAGCAACTATCGTAAATTGTTGATTGTGATAGTTAAGACTAACAGTTTATATCTTCATTAAACAACCAAACAGAAATATGTTTCAAGAGAACTTGTTGACTGAGATTCGTCCTTACTTTAAACACTTAGGCAATTATTATTAGATCAGGGTCAAGGGTGGGTTCACTTTTATTAAGCTCGGAAGAACGTACTTTACTTACTTTGAAATGAAGGCTGTCATAGTTTTTATAATCATTTAAAGGAATGAATTAGATATTTAGTTATATAATAAAGCTTCATTTATTATAATACAACAAAGTTACGTAATACAGTTTTGCCAAAAAAATTTCTTTTAAGCAAAAAAGTCATCCTTATTAACCCAAAATTAGCCTGAGTTTTAAATAAGATAAACACTGTAGGTAGAGTGTAGTACATAGAGCCAAGAGCTGTAATACATCTAACTTTTACTAAAGTCCTAAAATAAAATACTAATGATAAAAAGACTAAATATTCAAAAGAGTCATTATTCTTAAAAAACTCTTAAATCAAAAAAACTAGCTTAAAACTAGAAAAACTCAAATTAAACGAACTTTAAAAAGTATCTTACAAATAGAGCTAATAAGACAAAAAAAATAAGACAAAATGATTTTGTTAAATTAGCACAGTAAAGTTACTTATAAAATTGCTATTTAGATTAAACTTATGAAAAATATAGCGGTTTTTTTATACACGACATATCACAAAGTAATAAGGCAGTGATATTCAGGCTTTAAACGTTAAGCTCAAAAGTTAAATAAAAAAGTATTTAGCTCGTTGAAAAATTAATATCTACAGTTTACCAGCTATGTTATTAGGGACTTAAGACTTAAAGTAAAAACATTAGTAGCTAATGCTGCAACTAAGACTTAATTACTGTTACATTAACCAAAAAATTCAGATTTGAATGAATGTTTTTTGTTGTTAAATGACAAATATTATTCATTCCTTAAACAAAAGTAGACAGACAATTAGCAAACATGATTTATGATCCATTATCCTACAAGGAATTGTATGTATGGTTATAGTGTGTTTAACGTCCACACACGGTTTTCACTTTTTTTTACAAAACACGGTTGCCACAATTCAAGCTAAGAAAAATTTCCTGATTTTTTAAATCTAACTCTTAATTTAAACTTACTCTAAAATACATAGTCAAGCACTTGAAACTATGTGAAGTTTTTAATCTAACTTTAATACAGGTTAAAACAAAAGTTTTCTTTTTTGCTGAATTCAATGATCAAACTCCCATTAGATCACTTGAACCATTTGTGTATGAGTAATGTGTTTGCAATAAACTGACCTATCAGCAAAATATTGTTATTATTACCTTACAAACACAGCTTGTCTGAAAATAGAAATTTTTTTATCATTTTTAACATATATACTTAAGTAACAGTAAGAAAATACATAAAAAATCAAATTATTTATCTTTGTATAAAATATTTCCTCCTATCATTTAGCATAAAATCTGTAACAAATAAATCTACTCTTATTTGTATTTAAACTTAAGTTATTCTACATAAAATACAGATAAGTAATGTGAATAATAGCATATATCTCTCTTATAACTTAATTTAAAAATTTAACAACTTAGAAAAAACTATAAAGAGGTAAAGTATACACATTGAGTTGTTACATAAAATACTAAACTAACTGCTTATTTATAAAGAGCTCAATTATTTACTAAAAAAAAACACTTTGATTCTAATATTATGCTAAATTATCTTATGTGTAAATATCACAGCTTCACTTTGGAAGTGTCCTTGCTACAGATCATCAATATTAAAAAGGTTACAAAATCTGCTAGTTCAATATGTTTAAAGAAATTTTTTGCTACTATAAAAAGGATATTTTATTAGTTTATGCCATATAAACACAATGAAATCTTAATAATTTTGATAATTACTAGCAAAATTTTTCAATTTTTTTCTGACTTCAAAGGCATTTTAATTAACTCTTTTACCATTTGAAGGATTTTTAAAATGAGGAATTTTGTAAATTTATAAATCTGAATATTGTTTTAATTTTATCAATTTTCCTAACATTTCCTGACTTTTTTTCCAAAAACCCCAATTTTTACTGACTTTTCCTTATTTCCTGACCTTTTAGCAACCCTGTCAAAAATTTTTCCAGTTTTTCCAAATTTCGTCCAAGTTTGTAAAGTACACATTTTTGGGTCTTTTTTTAGTTTAAAGTTAAGTTTAAGGTAAGAAACTGTGTTAAATAATATAAAAACACTAAAAATATACTATAAAGCTACTTTAAATGTATTTTTTATAAAAAAAATTCTTGATGATGACAAACACTTTTTATCTATTTAATAGATTTTTTGAATCAAATTTAATTTTTACTACTCATTAATGTTAAAATTGTTAAAATTACAGATTTTTCCAGTGATTATTGTTCAAAAATACAGATTTTTCTCAAAATATTTTAAATTTCAGGTTTTATTTGCCTAAGGATTTACCAGGTTTCCAGGTAAAATGGCAACCCTTACCCATACCACAATAAATAGATAAAAACATTTAGGAAACTAAAAACTAAATTAAAAAATACTTAGTGCTACTGTATATAAAACTAGGCATGTCATGAGTAAACATATAGATACAAAGAACAGAAACAAACACTAACAAATAAATAAAAATAAACAACTTTAGAATACAATTTTAGCTAGAATAAAAAAAAAAAAATAGTATTAATCAAATCTATATTTTATATGCTTTAAAATGAATAATTTTATTTGAAAACTATTTACTGTAAATAAAAAACAACAATATAAAAAAAAAGCTTTTAATAACAAAAATCAAAAATTTCTACTTAAACAAAGTTGTAGCAGCAGTAAGGGTGTCTATAATGTTCTCCTCTACAAGAATTGAGTATTAATATATGGCTATTGTATGCTAATGCAAACTTGCATCAGTAAAACATGTGACCTTGCGAGCTTTCTCTTAAACGCTTGAATGAACAGAAGCTTTAACTTAAAAACTTATATTAATTTAATCAGTTATCAATTGCAATATTTTATTATGTTCCACTTCTATTTTTGCAAGAGAATCTTCACGCTACTTCTCCTCTGCTTTTTGTGTAAAAATAAACACTACCCTTCCTTTATAAACTTAAGGCCTACAGTGAAGATTAACACTAAATTTACTGTAAAAAAAAGTTTTTACAACTAACTAAAAATAAGAAAAATAATCATAACTGTGTACATAGCTTTTAAATTAAAAAAAATTAAGCTTACGATATCTTTTTTTTCAAAGTCTGAATCAGTTTAGCTTTTTTTTTATCAGGTTAATTGAAGTTTCTATAAAATCTCGGGACAAATTTCTAACTAGATTTTAAATTATGTTAAGTTAATTTGGTTTAAATATTTTTTTCCTTTAAAGCCAATTTTGTTGATGAACAACATTTAAAAAAAAAATGGGTTTGAACAATTTCAGGAGAGATTTTGGTTACGTTAGACATGACAATAAGTCTCAGAATAATTAAGATGTATTTACAAACATTAGTTTTTAAAGTCTGGTATCTAAAGGTGTTTTATTTTTACAGAGGACCCATGCAAAATGGAATTTTTTTTTAATCAATTTCTGAAAATTTTATTGACATGAAATAAAGACAAATTAAAATAATAAATTTTAGCTTAGTTAGATTGAAATAAACTGACAGTAATAAGCAAAAAGTAGGTGGACTTGATTTAATTTTTGTATAAAAAACAGCGTGGCCACTTCACCTGGAAACCTGATATTTGAGAAATTTTGTAGAAAATCCTGGAAAATCTAGAAGTTTGAACAAAAAACACTAAAAAACCTAGAGTTTTTACAGTTTTACCATGTTCAGTAGTATAATTTCGATTTTACTCAAAAAATATATCATATAAATTAAAAGTTGTGGTCATCATTAGAAATTTTTTTTCAAAAAAAAACACATTTAAAGTAGCTTTGCAGTATCTTTTCAATGTTTTTATACTATTTACATTAAAACTAGCTTTAAACTAAAAATAGACCCAAAAAGGTGTACTTTTTTTTGATGAAAATTAGAAATTTTGAAAAAATTCGGAAAAACGAATGTCAACCTAAATAAACTAAAAAAACATGCAATGTATTTTTGTTCTATTACCTTACCTAAATATATTTTGAAATATTATGATGTAAATAGTATAAAGATTTATCTATTCAATTTTTAATGTAAAAAACTATCTTCAAGAATTTCTTGTTTTCTTTTAACTTTAAAAAAAAAGGTAATTTATCTTATTTAACAGGCCACTCAACACTCTTTTAATTCAAACGTTGTTTTTTAATTTGTATTTTAATCGTAAGTATTTTTTTAGTTTTACAAAACAATAAAAATAAATTGTTCAAAGAAATTTTTAAAAATTAACAAAGTATTGAAACTAAATGTTTTAAATCTCGTTGAAAATCTAGCAAAAGTTGTCTGGTTTTGCCTTTAAATATTTTCAGATCCTTTTAAACTAAACTGGCCTGGTTATCCTGAGATTTTTAAAGGTTTTATAAGTAAAAGCACTTTGGTTTTTATTTGTTATACCAGGATGGCTAACCACTGTTTAAGTCAAAAACATTGTATTGGGTCAACTTTGCTTTTTCTAAATCATTAAGTTTTTGTTCTTATAATTTGACAAAATCAATAGAAACTAGGTTTTTCAACAAAATTGGCTCTAAAACAACAAAAATTAAAAACTAAACTGTTTTATTCTTATTCAAAATCTAGTAAAAATTGTCTGAAATTTTAAATATTTTAAGTAATGGCCCATGTGGCCTGGGTCATCCTGTGATTTTAAAAGGACTTAAAATGTTCTTAGTATTTCCTGGTATAAATTATAATAATAAAAGTGAGTGGCAAACCTGGTATAAATTATAATAAAAATGCTACCTAATCTTTTGAATTACTAGAAATGAAATTATTTTTGGTTAGTTTTATTATAACTTAATTAACTTTTTTTATAAATAAAAATGATTCTAACTCCATGCTTTTTGAATAATTTTCTAGAAACCAGGTAGAATAGCCATCAAGCTATCTCTTTAAACTAAAAAAAATGTTATTATTCTGCATTATCTGATGGCTATTAAAAACTTTTAATTTTTTTATTTTCTATAAAGGTTGTTTTACATGAAACAATCCTTTTTCACTCGACAAATATAGTTTGTTTTTAATGTTTCGCTTACTTGATCATAAAATTTTATATAAATTACTAATATCTATAAAAATAAATAGTATACTTGATTGTACAAATAACAACATTTGAACTGGTTTATAAAGATCTTTTGGTGCTTGAGTACTTTGGGTAATGCCTTAAACTTTCAAAAAAGATCTGTAGATTCTTTTTATACGAATTAGTGATGTACCGGACTTACTATCCGGGTCCGGACCCGGCCGGATGTTGCCATTTTTGTCTGATATCCGGATCCGGCCGGATTCTATTTTGAAAAAAAAGTCTGGATCCGGTTCCTGCCGGATCCTAATAGAGATCCGGCCGATTCGGATCTAGTTAGTAAAAAAGAGCAAACAGAAAAGTATTTTTTCAAAAACAATACCTCTGTAAATTAAAAAGAGTCATTTTCGTCAGTTAAATTTAAACATCACCATGGTTTGCTCATTTTGAACTCGTGACTAATTTACATTTGTTCACATTTATATTATGAAATAAACATTTTAGAAATGCAACTTCACCTATGTTGTAATACCTATTTAAAGGAAGAGTAATGTATATTTTCCAACAAAAAGGCAGAGAAGAAGTGGAGTGAAGATTCTGTTTCAAAAGTTGAAGAGGAAGTGGAACAGGAAATAAAACTGCATTTGATAACAGTGAAAATTTGATAAAAGGTTTTAGGTTAAAGCTCTTGTTCATCCAAGCGTTTAAGAGAAAGTTTGCAAGGTCACGTGTTTCACTGATGCAAGTTTGCATTAGCATTCAATAGTCATATCTTAATATTCATTTGTTGTAGAAGAGATCAGTATAGACACCCTTACTGCTACAAAATTTTGTTGAAATATAAATTTGTCTTTTTAGTTATTCAAAGTTTGTTGAATATTATTGTTTTATGTATACATTAAATAGTTTTCAATTTAATATATACACTTTTAAATATATTCCTTATAGATTTGATTTAAGTTACATTTTTTCTATTGCAGTTAAAGTTTTTTTTTCTAAAGTTGTTAATTTTTGTACTTATTTGTAAGTCTTTGTTTCTGTTCATTGTATACAATTTGTTCATTCATGACATGCTTAAATTTATCTTGAGTATCCCAAAGTATTTTTAATATAGGTTTTAGTTTTATTAATGAGATTGTCTATATACTGTGGTTAATGGTATAAGTCAGGGTTGCCGTTTTACCTGGAAACCTTGTAAAACATGGAATTTGAAAATCTAGGCAAAAAAAAAACCTTGAATTTATTTTGAAAAAACCCTGGAATTTTGAACAATAATCACTGAAAATACCTTAAATTTTTACAATTTTATCATAACTAAGTATCAAATTTTTAATTTGACCCAAAAAATTTATCAAATAGATAAAAAGTATCTATCATCATCAAGAATTTGTTTGTATTAAGAAAAACATTTAAAGTAGCTTAACAGTATATTTTCAATGTTTTTATAGTATTTAAAACAGTTTCTTACCTTATACTTAACTTTAAACTAATCATAGACCCAAAAATGTGTACTTTTACAAAATTGGTGAAAATTTGGAAAACTTGGAAAAGCTTTTGACAATGTTGATATAAGGTCAGTAAATTAAGAAAAATAGGAAAAATGGGGGGTTTTGAAAAAAAGTATGGAAATATCATGAAAATTAATAAAAATAAAAAAAGTCAGATTTTGTCAGGTTAAGTTTACAAAATTTTCATTTTACAAAGCCTTCAAGTGGTAAAAAATTAATTAAAATTCATTTAAATTCAGAAAAAATTTTTTCTAGCTATTAACAAAATTGTTTAGTTTTCATTGTCCTTTACTGGTACAAATAAATAAAATATCCTTTATTAAATTGCAAAAACTTCTTTTAAATTTGAATTTTTGCTTACAAATTGAACAAGCAGTTTTTGTAAGCTTTTTAATATTGATGATCTGTAGCAAAGAACACTTTTAAAGTGAAACTTTGATATAAACACAAAAGTAAATCTAGCATGATTTTAGAATCAAAGTGTTTTTTCTTCAAGTAAATAGTTGAGTTTTTTATAAGTAAGCAGTTAGTTTAGTATTTTATGTAATAACTTAAAATATATGCTTTAGCTCTTTATGTTTTTTCTTTAAGTTGTTTCAGTTTGTAAAATAAGTTATAAGAGAGGCATATGCCATATTTCAGTTTATCTATTTGTTTTTTTTTGTAGAATAACTTAAGTTATTAATATTAAAAAAAACTTGATTTATTTCTAAAAAATATTATGCTTAATCATAAGAGAAAACATTTTATACAACAGATACATAGTTTGAATTTTCATTTATTTACTTACTGTTACTTAATTATATAAGTTATAAAAAGCTTAAAAGGTTGTGTCTTTTTTCAGACATGCTGTGTTTTTAAGACAATAACACAAGTATATTGGTGATAGAGCTGTTTATTCGAACACATCGATCATACACAGATGGTTCAAGTCGTGTAATGGAAGTTTGATGATTGAATTGGTCAAAAAAAATTTTTGTTTTATTCTGTAAAAAAAATAGATTTAAAGCTTCTTATAGTTTGAAGTGTTAGGATATGTATTTTAGAATACGTTTAAATTAAGGTTTAATTTAGAAAAGTCAGGAAAAGTCAGGAAATTTTTCTCAGCTTGATCTGTGGCACTCCTATAACACACTATAACCATACATAAAACTCCTTGTAGGCTACTGGATCATAACTGATCATTGCTCATCGTCTAATTACTTTTGTTTAAGGAGTTGTTAATATTTGTCATTTAAAATTGTTAAAATAACAGTAGTTAAGTTTTAGTTGCAGCATTTCTATTTGGTTTTTTTGCATAATTGTTTAGAAATACTACTTTAAAATAATTTCAGAATATTAATAAACTTCTATTTATTGTTCCAGTATATCCATTTAAAAACTTTGTGATAGAGGTTACTAATTTATAGATGTACCTTTTAACAGTGAGTTAAATATACAGATAAATTGTGAGCTGAGATTACTATTAAAGTAAACTTATAATAAGTTAATCTTTATTCTTAGGAAACATAAAAGTATATACATTTTCTTTATATGTCTTTAAATATTTTCTACTTCTTTCAAATACATTTTTGAATTAAAAATAATTTTTAACCGAACGATTTTTATTTTCTCCTTAAATGCATAGTGTCTGATGCTACAGTATTTTTTTTTTTAGTCTTCAAAAGTTAAGTTGAGTTTATAAACCAATTAATTATTTGTGCACCAGGTCTTAGGACCAAACATTTTGAGCGCTTTTATTTGTCATACACTAAATTTTATATATATAGTGGAATTAACTTCTTTAAAAAGTTATATAATATTTTTTTTGTTCAAATATATATGTTAAACAACAAATAAAACCGGTCAATATTTTTGGTCTTAGGCATCAAAAAACCTTTCGGTTTTCGAATCGCACTCCACAGATACCTTTAAACGTCTTGTCCAGGTCAAAACAAATAGTAACTATTTTAAGGGTTTTAATCTAATTGTCAAATCTAAAAAGAAAGGTAGTTTTTAGCAAAAAAAAACTAATAATACTTAACCTAAAAACTTTAAGTTTTTTACGATTTTACTTTTATAAAAAAGTTGTGAGCACTTTTCTAATTATTTCCATGGTTGCTATAAATATAGTTTAATTCGTTTTATCAATCATGTTTAGGTTAATATTTATACAGTAATGTTAAAAAAATTTTCTACTATTTTTTTTGAGGTTTAAGCTTAAACTGTAGTTAAGTTTTATGTTGCTAGATACATTTTTGAGTACATCGTAAGTAAAAATATTTTAAGTAAAAGCATTACTAACTTAAACTTCCTTTCATTTTATTTATTTATTATGTTTATTGTTATATTTATCAAGGTTTAAAAGTTTAAGTGAAAAATATTTAACATTTGTTGCTCAGAAAAAGTTGTAAAAGCATATGGTGTACGACTCGATAACCGAAAGGCTTTTTCTCACATTAACTCCTTAAATCAAACCTTTTGAGCCTTTTTTTATTGTTCAATAAAAAAATATACAGAAATCAAGTATGCATGAATAGCATTTTCTGAATATTAACTACTTACTTGGTTAAGAAATCTGAGAAAAACCAATATACTTTAATTTAAATTACTTTGACTACATTTAAATAATTTTAATTATTGAATTTAAGAAAAAAAGATTGTTTTTTTACATTTAGACTTTTTTTACATATTATACAGTAAATACATCATGTACTCAAACGAAAAGTATTTAGATGAGACAATCGCACTGTTTCCTGGTCCTCAGAACTACTTGCGCCGTCTGTGCGAAGAAGAAAAGCAAAAGACTAAAACTAAAATTGAAAACAAGGTCAAATATTTTGAAGCGGAAAAAGAAGAATTGGTGGAAGATGCTATGGAGTTGTTTATATGCAACACTTTTGCTTTTAAAAAATCACTTTCAAAGGATTCCAAGCACGAGCTTCAGTTGTTGGAAAGCGACGATCCGGATAACGATCTGTTGAAAGGATCGCTCGGTTTGAGCGCTGAAACGAACCAATCAAAAAAATACAAAAACGTTAATATCAGGATTTACAGGGTCAAATCGAATATGGAACGTTGCAGATGTCCGAGTTCGCTGCTTCTGCACGGCACCAAAGTAAAAAACGTCGAGGGAATCTTAAGAGAAGGACTGAGACCTTCGTCGTCAGGTAAACATGGCCCTGGCATTTATTTGACAAACAGCTTTGAAATTGCTCATCGTTACGGTCTAAACTACGCGAAAAACGATGGGAACGCCAAAGACTTGACGTACTTGTTTGTTAGTAAAGTGAAAGAGACGCTAGTAGGTTCAGGTTGTCTTTGTGGAGAACGTAAAGACGGTCAGTCCGTTAAAACTTGTGAATCATTATTTGATAAGAAGACAACTTCAACTTTGTTTATTAAATCTTCATACCCGTGTCTTGACTCCAGTTTTAGTTACGACCCCGTTTTAAAGGTTTTCGATGGAAACTCATATTCCTACAAACAAGTTGAATTCAGAAACTCTTCAGCCCACAAGTTCGACAGCGACGAAAACAAAATTCTTTCGGGCACGTTTCAAGTAGGCGATGACGAAAAAAGAATATTTGTGGCTCATCATGACCTAATAACCCTCGAATACTTGATAGAAATCGAAACAAAACAAAGTGCACGCAAGCTTGCAAACCAAATTTTGTATGTCGATCTCAACGAGACCAAGTTTTCAAAATATCTGCCAACTTCAGATCCGCGAAAAGACGTGTCGATCGAAAACAGTCCTGTCTGTTCTGAAGACTGCTCCATGAACACTTTTGTTGCCGAGCTCGAAAAAGAAATAAGCGTCAATCAGCAGGCAGAAATTGAAATTGTGAAGCATCAGTTTGAACGCAAAGTGAACTCTTTTATGCAGCAACTGTTGTTTGAAAGGAGCAGCATATCAGAAACCAACGGTTCCGCCAAGTACAAAGCGGAGCTGCTGCAAGCTTCAGATTCAGATCACCAGTTTGTGCTCGGGTCGATGACCAAAATGAGCCCGAACTCGGCAATCCTGAAAATTTTCAAGATCAACCCAGTCGACGAAGGCGAACAGATACGCGGAGGCTTGCTATACCTGCAAGGAGTCAAGGCGAACGAGGTGGTGAACGTTGTGACGAGAGGGTACCCGGCGAACGACAAGGATTTTTTGGAGCAGTGCGAGTGCAGATTCAATTGTGACTGCTTCGCGTCCACCACCTTGGACATGGAAATTTTGCAAGGAATGAGCAACTGTGTCACGAACGGACAAGTCGGAAAGTTGTCGTTCGTCTTTGTCGCAAGCAAAGGAATAAGCGCGGACGATGAAGTTTTACCAAACTCCGACACCAGAGGGTGCTGTTTTCAAAGCAACAAATTACGAACCTGGCTGCAGCTGATCGGCGTGATTCCAGCTTATTTAGTTGTTTTTAGCGTTCAATAGACTTTGAATAAACCATCTTTTTGTAGTTGAAACAATAGAACTTTCTTTTAAAACATAAAAGTTACTATTGTTTTAATTTACGGATAGTCCTATACACTTTTTTTATACAGATTTTTAAACAAATAGTTATTTAAAATGGTAACTAGCATAATATTTTATTAAAATCACAGGTTTGTTTAAAAAAGATGGAAAGTTATTTTACTGTCCAATGCACAAATTTTCGATGATATTTTTTTACAGGTTTTAAATTACACCAATCGGCCTACTTGACAGATTTTAGCTTTCAGTAGATTTGAGCAAAACAAAATTCCACTGCTGTCTTTTTATAGTTGAGGCGATCAACAAAAACATTAGCCAAAGTCTACGGAGATTACGCCTGGACTTTCTCGTGTGCGGTGAGACGGGTTTAGGTTTTACAACAAAAAGTTTTTATCTGACAAGTTGGCCGAGTCTCATTAGTCTTATCAAATAACATCCGTGATGAGTTTTAACATTGCTTGAAGGTCGTGTTACTATTGATATACTAAAGCGCCTCTTTTAATCTAATTTTGTTAGTAAAAGTTTGTGTATATAAGTGAGTTGTCTTAGAAGTGTCAATATGCATACGATTAGTCTTTTAAAGGAAACTAATCCAATTAAACGATAAATAAGGCTAATTTATTATTTAGATTTCATAAACTTTTTATTACATATTTTATGATATTTTTAAAACGTTTAAATAGTAAAAGACACAAAAACCTTCCTTTTTTAAAAACAAACGTTTTCAGGGTAATTTCAAGCGAAATTGCGTTGCACGTAATACTAATACTGTCAGCTTTTGAAAAGAACCTATGTCAAGTAGCATTTATGTTATGTTAGTAATGACTAAAGCTAATTTATTTTTATGCTTGGTACCTAAAAAGTGCTAAATTGTTATTACTTATAGTGTATGTTTATTTTGGTAATTACTGCTGTTTTTGTAAATATTTTTCAAACACAAATGGAAATTATTGTGTTACTTCATATTTTTTTTAATTTATTTACGTTGTAGTTTTGAAAGCTCTGCGAATTTGTTATAGCTGAATTATTATATAATTTTTTCTAACTAATCTCTGAATTACTAAAACTTTTCTGACTAAACGTACAAAATGTTTACACAACGGAGGAAAGTTAAAAAATATGTTATAAAGCATTTTAATGCTTCATACTAATAAAGAATTTCGTTAAAGCTATTTTTATAATTATAAAATAATAAACGTTTCTAGGTGGTGTATCGGTTATAATGACTTTATTGATATCGTTGAACATTAAAAATATAAACTCGCTAGTCAAAAATACTTAATTAAATATACAATTTTTTCATCTTTTTTTTATGGGATTGGTTCTGCTTAGTATTAGTAACTCAAATTTCAATTTATAGATAACATAATTTTAAAAATAAACTTAACAGAATCGACACGCAGTTTTTGTTTTCATACAAGTTATTAATTAGTTTGAATTGTATATTATATATAAAGTTATCAAGTGATAAGTTGACCGGAGATACTTAAAACAAAAGACTTGTTTCTTTATAAATACCAACAAATTTATACAAAATTTATAAGCTTTCAAAATTATTTTTAAGGATATTTATTCAATGATACAACAAAAAGTCTAAAATACTACTTAAGTGATGTATTTTTCATAAAAATTTTCATAAAAAAGATTTCAATTTTTTAACATATCGGTACCTCAGTCTATAATTTACTACCTTGTAGGCTAGCGATTTGTAACTTAATTTGTTGTTGAACCTAGGTAGAAAAGTCAGTTTCTAAAGATCTTGTATGAAAAATATAGTTCGAATCGCATTATAATTGTTATATTATTTATTAATTTCTTATCAATTTGAGACTTAAGGAATTTAATATTAATTAATTTGTTAGCTATTTGAGACATTGGGAACCACTTCTCTGTTTAATAGAAAATAATACTATTAGTATTTTTATTATTTTAGTTTACTTTAGATTTTTTATGAAAAAATAGTACTTATTGTAATTAAATTAAGTTTCGAATACTTTTATATACTGAATTTTATGTCTTAAATGTCTACTTTTAATTTTGCCGTTGATTTATCTATCGTCATTTGTTGATTTTGTTAGTTAAAACTAACAGTTTATATTTTCGTCCAACCACCAAATTAAATATGTTTCTCAAAACCAACAAGAACCTTATAAATTTAATATAAACTTATTACAGTAAGGGTATGTTTACTTACTAACTGAGTTTTGGATTTAAAAACCAAATTATATCTAGATGAAAGAGTTTAAATTTTAAACATAAAAAAAATTAAGGAAACGTTAATTAACAATTATTAAGTTATAAGTTGCCTTATATAAAAAAAGGAGTAGTATTTGTTTGTGTAAAGCCTGTGCCAACTCCTGAATCTGTATTTTTTAAGAAAAGTATCTTAAGTACATGACCATTCAACATGATCTTTTAAAAGATGCTTTTTGTCTAAAATGAATTATTAAGAGCTTATATGTAAAATTCTAGTATAGAAAGAAAATTTGTTGACTGAATTTCGTATTTACTTAAAAGACTAGGGCAATCTTTTAAATTTAAAGGTCAGGAGTAGCTTTACTTTGATTAAGCTGTTATAGCTTTTATGAAAAATATCTCAAGAAATAAAGTAAGTATCAAATTATATAAAAAACTTTCATTTATCATAATATAAAAAATTAAGTATTGCAGGTTTGCAAAAAAGTTTTCCTAAAAGCAAAAATCAATCTGGTCAACCAAAAACTATCCTGAGTTTTAAACAAAATTATTACTGTAGTAAATGCAAGACCTTTTATAAATGTAACTCTTATTTAAATTATTTGGTATCATATTTAATAAAAAAATATGAAATCTAAAAGAATTATGATTAAAAAAAATCAAATCTTAAAAACTAGTATTTGAATTTTGGAAAAAATTTGATTAAATATTCTTTTATCAAAACCAAAATGCAATTTTAAAAATAAATTAGCTTGAATTTTCATAAGAAAAAAACTATTTTTTTAAACTATAAAATACACACATTTAACTTATAACCAATGCATTAAATAAAAAAAAATATTCCATCAATGTTTTTATATATCAAAGGGAAAAATACTTATTATATAAGTTAGACATTAGTATAATAAATTTTAGACTAGAAATTTCAACAACCAACTTCAAAACTTAGGAACACTTAAAAATTTTCAGATAACGCTTTGCCTCCGAGTACTTAGTTTAAAATAAATTAACCATATAAACACACCACAAATACTTAGTAATTATTAATATTGTTTTATATATTTTATTTAAAATATTAGTTAAAAACTAGAAAAAAAATTATCTGTTAACAAAATTTTTACGTTTCAAAATTTAAAACATAAAAATTCACGAGCGTAAACTTAGCTTGAGAGCGTTTTTTAGGAGTTTTAGAAAAATGTCAAACTTAAAACCCAACTATTTTCCTAGTCTTAATAAATAATTAAAAACTGTTTTTTATTCTAGAGAACAGTCCTTTGTCTTTAACTTTAAAAAATCCATTGAATTTGGGTTTGACCTTTTAAGTGGGGTCCATTTAAACTTTTTTTTTTTTATACAACCTTTTCTCCAAAATTATTATATTTTATTTAACTAAAGACAAAGGACCGTTCTCTAGAAACAAAAATTCAATTAGTCATTAAGCTAAGGAAAGTAATTGGATCTTAAGTTTGGGCATTTTAATAAAATTCCTAAAAAACGCTCTCAAGCTAAGTTCATGCTCGTCAAAAATTCAACAATAAATTTCTATGCAGTTATAAGTTAACAATATAGGTATAAATCTCAGTTTTAAAGTCTTTTCAACTACAATCAAAGAAAAAAATGTAACTAGAAAGATTACTTCAATATTGTGCTTGATTACACAAATCCAAGTAAACTCATTTTGTTCACGAAAACTGCATATTAAATCTTCAAAATATGAAATGCAGGTAAACGCAGCAGGTTCATTACAGACAAACAGATGGAAATGATATTTTTATCTGCTTATGTGTTTAGAAAGAAAAAAATGTACTCAAACCTATTTATCCTCCTTTTTTTAATTATTTAACATATATATAATATGTGAAAATAGTTAAGGAAAAACAGCATGTGGTAATAATATTTTTGTTACAATAGTAAACATTAGCTCTTAATATAGACCTTTTGTAAGCTTGAAATATATTTTTTAAAAGAATAAAAAATCTCTATTATTTTAGTAATAACTATTCAATATTATTATTATTATTATTATTATTATATTGTTTATTGTGCAATGTTGGACTCAGGCATCAAAACCTGAGCCACTTAAACAGGACACACAAAAAAAGAAAAAGAAAATAAACTTATATTCAAAACTTTAAGATAAATTATATATATATACAAACATAATTTAAATGAAAACACAAAGTTAAACACATTATGATAAACAAATGATCTAAATTGAAAGTTCAGTTCGAAAAAATTCAAATTTATATATTACTTAGTACACACAGTAAAGAAGTTTGTCTAAAATCATGGCTCATAAAACAAAATTCATAACTACAAAATATATAATTTCATTGAAAACTTTGTTTAGATATTTTTTTAATTACTTTAATTATTATTTTTATTTTTTTCTAAAACAACTAGCTTGAAATTTTAGAAACGTTCCAAGCGGTATATACAACTATAATTTGAATTTCTTTGAATTATACAAAATCAAATGAGCCCATACTGTATTTTGTAGACTTGATAAATAAGGTATAAGGCTCTAGCACATACAACTTTTTCTAAAAACAGTTTAAATTTTGCAGATCTGTTGTTAAATGGAAAAGTAAGAATGCTCGGTGAAATCTGAAAACTTCTGAAAAAAACATGGAACTTTAATCATTTTTGTATATAAAATAATTAAATTAAGTAGTAGAAAAAACTAAAAAAAAGAACCCGGGTACGTTTTCGGAATTCTGATAATCTCAGGGAATTTTTGTTAAATTTTGAATAGGATTTAATGATTCAATTTAAATACATTGTTATTTTTTAATCAATATGTTGAAGAATACTCAGACTATTTCAAATCTTATGTATTTAATCTCAGGATAAACCAGGCTAATTTAGTTTGAAATAACCTGGGGATTTTTTTAAGATTTTTATAATCTCAAGCAGTTTTTCTTAGATTTTGAATAAAATTTAAATAATTTAATTTCAATGCTTTGTTGTTTTACAACTAATTTTGTCAAAGAACCTAGCTTTTATTGATTTTTTTTAAACTAAAAAAAATATTTTTAAGCATTAATAATAAAAAAAATTGGAAAAATACAGTTTGACTTGAAGAGTGGCTGGCAACCCTGTTATATTAAATAAGAAACAAAATCTTTTTACTTATAGAACCTACGAAAATCTCAAAAGGTTCCAGGCCAGTTTAATTTTAAGAAAATAGGAAATGCTTTGAGATTTTTGATAGTCCTAGGGAAATTTTGCTAGACTTTGAAAGAGATTTCAATGATTTAATTTAAATTCCTGTTATTTTATTACTAATTTTGTTAAAAATCTAATTTTTGTTTATTTTGTCAAATGTAAAACAATACTTATTACGATAAAAAAAAGCAAAGTTGGCCTAATACAGCTTTTTTTGAATTAAAAACTGGCCAACCTGTTATCTTAAAAAATGACAAAGAAATATTTACTTTACAAATAAAAGATTTTGAAATAATTTAGGTAACAGAAGAAATATAAATTGTATGTTTTGTAGTTTATGATATAAAAACTGATAAGAACTCACCGCTTTTCTCCTTACTATTGTCATTATATTTCAATTTAGTTGAACTTTAAGTTATTAACTTTATTTAGTTTTATTTTGTGTCAACGTGTTTTATTTATATTGAAAAAAAACACTAATGATATTTTACATGGGTTCCTTGTGTAGACACAAAGGTTCACCAAACTTTTTTTTCATATGGCCCCCTTTATAGAAATTAAAAAAGCTATTGCAACTTTGTACCATGATCACTCAAAAAATACCATAGTAAACATCCAAGACCTTTTTATTTGCTCTTTAAAGGCAACTTCAGATTACCTTATTTAATCTTCACACTATGACCTCATGGCCCCCCTGGTGGCTCCTCTACTGCTCATGACGCCCTGAGTATCTGAGTATCATCATTTAACTAAAATCACCTGATTTTAAAAGAATTCTTAGAAATGTAGCAAGGTACTTTTTTGTTAGTTTCTTATACAACAATAAATATTTAATATTTTATATAAACAATTATTATGTTTAAGATAAGGCTGATATAGAAATTTAAGTTATACTTCAACCTTACTACTTTATAAATTAAATCTTTAATTATAGTTTTAATACGTTTAGTGGTAAATTTAAACTGTTATTTAGCTTAAATTATTTTAAGAAACAACGAAAATAGTTTAATAAATTCTTTTAGGAATTTTCAAGATAATCCAAATTGTTGATCAAATATTGACAAATAGCTGAAACTTATAAGTTGTTTTTAACTTACCTTCTAACTGACTTTTCATTATTCAAAACTCTGATTTTGCAAAGTTAAGTTTTTTGTGATTGATTCTGTTTGCTACATTTTACATCAGGGTTCAATAAGTCTTAGACTATTTTTAGAATTTTAGTAAAATTTTTTGACTTTAAAAGTTAAAACAATAATCAATAGACGAAAGTAAACAAATGAAGCCAGTATTAATGTAGTATTTCATACAGATAAACAATTTTTGTAGTTTTTTATTGTGTTGTGAATTAAAATAAGTTTTAAGTTGGCGTATGATTTTTAACAGCTTTAGTGAAACTATTGAATGACGTAAGATAAAAACTCGCTAATCGATATATATTTATATATATATATATATATATAATTTATTCAAATGGCGATTTTAAAAATTCTGGAACATATGTTTCACAAAGCTTTAATTTTTCATAAAGCTTTGATCATCAGCCAGTTAAGTTCAAAATACAAAGCACTGTACTAAACAAAGATACAAAAGTTATGCAAATAAACAAAAAACAGTATGACGTAATATTGTACATTACAAATATTCAGTACAAAAATCGATCTACCTTCTAACTAATTAAACAACTAAAATTAACGAAAACAACAGTTAATTGACTATAAAATGCTTCAAAATTTGTTGTGTTTTTAAAAAAGCTTTTTTATATGTCGACAAGACGATATAAATTCGCTTCGCTTATTTAAACAACCTTCCTTTTTTAACGCATACATAACGGCTGTTGATTCTTTTAAGCACAGCTTACAAACAGGTCAGTTAACTTTCAAGGTCAGTTAACTCTGACCTTGAAAAGAAGTTCTACATCGGCCTATGCTCCACTCAATTCAGATTTCGGTATGCCAACCATAAAAAATCCTTTAAAGGTGGTGTATACGAAAATGAAACTGAGCTTTCGAAGTATGTTTGCGGCCTTAAGCGCAAAAACATTGATTTTAAATTAACTTGGGAGGTGATAAAAAGAGCACAGCCAATAGCAGATGGTAACAACCCTGTTTGTAGGCTGTGCTTAAAAGAATCAACAGCCGTTATGTATGCGTTAAAAAAGGAAGGTTGTTTAAATAAGCGAAGCGAATTTATATCGTCTTGTCGACATATAAAAAAGCTTCTTTTAAAACACTACAAATTTTGAAGCATTTTATAGTCAATTAACTGTTGTTTTCGTTAATTTTAGTTGTTTAATTAGTTAGAAGGTAGATCGATTTTTGTACTGAATATTTGTAATGTACAATATTACGTCATACTGTTTTTTGTTTTTTTGCATAACTTTTGTATCTTTGTTTAGTACAGTGCTTTGTATTTTGAATTTAACTGGCTGATGATCAAAGCTTTATGAAAAATTAAAGCTTTGTGAAACATATGTTCCAGAATTTTTAAAATCGCCATTTGAATAAATTATTTAAAAGCCCTTCAAGTGGGCTCAGTTGAAAGTGTTTACGTTTAAACATTAACCTTATTTTATATATATATATATATATATATATATATACAAAAAAATTTTTAAAGACCCACTATGTACTTTTCATTACAAAAATACTTTTTTAAAGCAATTAGTTCCATTTGTAGTATAAAATTATAAATAAGTTTTTTATTTGTTAATTATCAATTATTGTCGCATTTTTGTCCACTGTTTTAATAGTATAATTACTACAACTATATGAATTCACTGCACCCCGCCGAAGTTTTCTCCACAGTACAGCCCATGTCAACTTGTCTGAGAGAATATTGGCCCTTCACTTAAAAAAGACTGCCGAATCATGATCTAGTTATGAAATAGAAACAACACAAAAAGATGCTACTTTGTTGTTTAAAAAGTTGATTAGTTATTTTTTAGCTGCAATATTAAAACTACTAAAATGAATTAATAAAACTTATACAAAAACATATATCTTATCTTTTTGAATGTGAATTTAATTTTACAAAATGTAGACTACAGTCTTAGTATTTAAAACAAACCAATTTGATTTTGACTTTTTTAAAAGAGTACTCTGATAAGCGAGTACTCTGAAAATCCCTCTACTCAGTTCTGGAGTTAAGGGATTATTTTATTTCAGCAAATGCTGTTTCCAGTCTTTCTACATTGCAAAGAGAGAAAATTTTACTCGGTTTGCGTTAATTAATTTTTAGCATTATTTTTCATTTGATGTTTTTCTTGATCATCTCTTCGATGGACTTGGCGGCCTAAATGAAAGAGCTCAGTTTCGTCAATTCTCTCAGATTTTTATTTTTTAAGCTTTGCACATGCTTATTGTATCTTATTTAAAATTTTTGACCGTAGCTTTGTACATAACACTTATGAAAAGGCATTTGCCTTCCACTGGGCATGAAGTTTTAATTATGCAATCTAAATTCTTTCATTTTGCTCCTTGGTTTTACTTTCCTCTAAAACTTTAAAATTTGATTTGTTAGTTTCGGATTCTACGTTGGGCATACATGAGTAACTTATTTTGATTGTGTTTCTGTTAAGGATTTTAATGAGAGGTCCGTTTTAAAAGAAGTTTTATTCTACTAACTTTAGAAATTCTTTCCTAATTTGGTTTTTAATGTTGAGCTAATTCGGGGGTTGTAGTATAGTACTTGCTTTTTTATTCTTTATATTTTTCTACCTATACTATATATACTAATGTTAGCAATACTTGTACATGAAATTCTGTATATAGTTCCACATTTTAAACAAATATCAATAAAAAATGATTTAGATGTTTTTTTATTTTTTTATTTTTGCAGCTATCATCAAATTTTATTGTAATACTTGTTTAATAATCGGTAATATTTTGTTATATTTAAACAATTTTTTATAGTTTTACTTTAAGTAGCTTTATAGGTAATATAGGATTTTTTCATTAGTAGTTATTTAACTGGTATAAACATTACTACTGAAGTAAATTGTGGTTCAATGATAAAAAAATGTAAAAATGTTCAACACCTATGTAAATTTTTCTGTTTAATGTTTTAATTTTTTTGTGAGTTTTAAAGATTGTTAAAATCTACCAGGTAAAAGTTTTTTGAATACATCACCTTAGTTATTAATTGAATAACATTTTTTACTTTGTCTTCTAACTTTCAAGCCAAAAATCTTTGCAGCTGCAGAGTTTAGCAGCTGAACAAGGGTTACCCTAGCTTTATTTTTGCGTTCGGATAGTTTTTTTTACATTAGCATAAGACCTTTAAAAGACTTTGATAGCTTTTTTATTAAATATCATTTATAGCCAAGAGCCTTCCGAGATATTTCTATAATTATTTTGATATTTTTTATGCGGAATGTCTAATGTAGCTTAAAGCCTTTTGATAAATATTTATTAACAAGCTAGAAGAATTCTTTACCGACTTTGGTTTTGACAGAATTGCAGTATAGGGGTTGGAAGTTTTTTTGGTCTCTGAATATGTTGTTTCTGGGCTGTGTAATACGTTTGAATTCATTCAATGGTTGGAAGTCGCTAGTAAAGTAAACCAAGATAAACTACAGCTGCAAAAATAACACGCAACGCCCTTTTAATGATAATAATGTTTAAAGCTACAATAAGATTTTCTATAAAAACACAACTGATAAGCACAATGAGGTGGTTCTAAAGACGATATAAAACAAGTAAAAACGTATTTTCAAGTGTAACTTATTTACCCAAAAAACTTTGCATATATAATGAAAAATAATCTTTACTGCAGCAATATCTCACGGACTACTATGCACAATGCGATCCTCAAAAAATCAGAAATAGGCGTCATTGCAGTTTTTGAGAACAGCAATTACCAAATATAACGAAAGAAAAATAATTAATTTTAAGAAACGAGCTCGCACCCCTATGCCCCCATTTCAAATCATCCTTTTGATGTTTAATTTATTTTTCTAAAAAGTTATTATCGTTTTTGAAATTTCTTTTTTTTTTTGTTGTTCAACTTGCTGTGTTTGCTTTGTTGTATATGGTTATTTTGTGATATAAATTTGGTCTACATGTTTATAATTTTAGAGGTACTATAAATTTTTGAAAAAAATCTTTAAAACTTTTAAATTAACCAATTTATTTTAACTATCTGAAACGATTAAAATTGCTTGTAATTTTTTTTTATTACCAACTCATATCAATTGTAGATTTATGTATAAAAGAACCTTAGATTTCTTTATATCTTTGTAATTGATAATCTGCTTAATGGTAGTATAAAGTTATTTCAAAAAAAAGGAATAGTTTCTGTATCCGACCACTAAATATTCATACTTAAGAGAAACAACATTAGCAGGGAAACTAAAAGCTTTAAGGATAAAACTAAAACACTTAATACTGATTTTTTCATTATTACTGCTTCAATGTTCTCTCCCACACGTCGTCATTGGTTGTTAGAATTTTTTTATTGAAATGCTTGATGAAAATTTTTCTATAATTTTTGTCATTTTCTTCATAAGTTTAATGTGTCTGGCTGAAATAATAATTTCAAAGAGTGACAACGTAAGAAACTATTTAAAAAAATTATAAAGTTTATTGGTATTATTTAATGTTTTTAATGATTCACAAGTTGAAACTATTTAGAAGCTCTAATCAGAATTATCGTATGAATAAAACATTCTGTAGCAGAAGGCTTTCTAGTAAGTCAGTTGCATCTAATAGAGTTAAAAGCAACAGCTAAGCAAATTATGTAAATATTATAAAAACAGTTTTAAGGTAAACTGATTAAAGTGTTGCGCTGATTTAAAGACAAAGTTTAATGTTAAGCTTTAATGAACAACACTGCTATTTTAAGTGTTTTCATATTTTTTTAGCAAAATATACATTACGAGTTTTATTTTCTGTTAACTCGAACAAACTCGTAAAGTTTTTCTATTAAATACATTATAGATAAAAGAAAAACTTAGTTTAAAATTCTTTGTCATTTTTGTTCAATAATAATTATCACCTTTTACAATGCATTTAACTCTTTATCATTATACAATAAAACGAGCACTAGTTTACGCCCGTTAACGTCATTGTGACGTAGTTTTGGTTTATTTTATATATGTTTGCTACCACCTCGTTGTACAGAAAAACTACTGAGCGAGTAATGCGCTCATCATTCATCTTTGGGACTTTACCTAGCAAGCGAGGCCTACGCTGGCATTGTTTGGTGACTACTTTAGAGTATGGAATTAAATAAAATCAAGTCAAAATTATCTTTTTTTTAATACTAGTAATTTGTTTAAAAAAATAAAAATTACTTCTACAAATTAAAATCCTTAAGGTCAAAATATTTGTTTACAAACAATATAATATCTGTATATTGTTTTAAATCTTTATAAAAACATTAAGTAAAACAACTTTAGATAATTGATTTTTATAAACTTCTGCAATTGTTTTTTCTACTTGTCCTTTAAAATTAACACTTAGCACATTTACTTTAGTTTAGATATCATTTCGAAATTTATAATGATAAAATAAAATTTGTCGTTTAAGTATAATGATAATATTTACTTAATTAAATTAAATAGATCACTAAAGTACGGTTTGAGTCTTTTCATTGTACCATTTAAGTAATGTCTTTCAAAATAAGTTTAAAAGCTTATGAATATTATATAAATTTCTTGGCATTATAAAGAAACAAGGCTTTTGTTTTAATTAGCTCAGGTCAACTTATTACTCAATAACTATTTATATAAAAAACAACTAAGAAAGTGTTGAAGCGACAAAATTTAATGATAAAACATTTTTAAACCCAAAGTAACGATGTAATGTCAGTTTGCGATCTTAACTTGTTAATTGTTATAATACCAACCAATTCCAACTTGTATGTAACTAAAAACGTCTCTTCTATGAAAATTATTGTATCCATGTTAAAAACTGTATTACTAAGCAGAACCAATTTTATAAAAAAAATGAAGAAAAAAAACGATTTTGTTTTGCATATGTGTTGATTAGCGAGTTTTTATTTTACAACGTTCAACAACATAAATCAAGTCATTATAACCCATACACCACCTAGAAACGTTTACCATTGTACAATACAACCAGAAATTGCTTTATTGCTTTAAAGCACTTTTGTTTACTTTCCTCTTTTGTGCAACGTTTTTAACTTTAGTATGTTTAGTCTAAAAAATTTTAGTAGTTGAGAGATTACTTAGAACAACTTAAATAATGTTTCAGCTATTTTTCAACTCTTAATTAAAAACTCGCATGGGTTTAAAAAATACAACGTAACTAATTAAAAAATAATATGAAATGACGCGTTTGTTTTAATTTAGAGACTTTATATTTAAAAAAGTTTATATTTTCAAGCTTGAAACCTGAAGTTTTCAGACAAATTAAATTTGTTAATTTTTTTATTCTGTTAAACTTGCAATTATTATATGCATACATTATTACGCTAAATATCACAGTTTTTTTTACATCCTCTTACTTAATTTGCGTTGTAATTTATCAATTGTATTTAAACCTTTCCAAATATAAACAAATTATAGTCAACATTTTCTACAGTAATTTTAACAAAAGTAAAAAAAAATATGACCGTGGACGAATAAAACTTTAAATATTTATTTGTGTTATAAAAACAAATACCAAAACAGCTATTACTGCCAGAAAAAACATGCACTTAAATTAATAACAGATTAGCACTGTGTAGATACCATGCACAAAAATAAAAAATAAATTAGCTTTAGTCTTTAATTAAATGGCATAAATGCTAAATGATATAGGTACTTTTAAAAAGCTGACACTACTAGTCTTACGTGCTACGCAATTTCGCTTGAAATGACCCTAAAAACATTAGTTTTTGAAAGGGGAAAATGTTTGTATTTTTTTTACTATTTATAAGTATCATAAACATTTTTTAATTCTTAATAAAAATGTTATACAATTTAAATCAAAACCTAGCCTGATATATCTTTTATTTGATTTTTTAATTAGACATAACAGTTTTGTTATACATTTTGTTACTTAGTTTACGTTATAATTTAGTAATTGTATTTAACCGTGTCCTAATGAAAAAACATACAATAATTAATTTTTTCTGCAGTAATTTTAACCATGTTTGAAAAAATTATGATCGTGGAAGAATAACACTTTGTAGTTTTTTTTGGAAATATATTGACAATAATGCAAAGTTATAAATGCAAAAAAAGCAATATAAGTAATAAAAAACTAGCAGTGTTTAAGTACCATGTAGAAGCATAAAAAATACATTAGCTTTAGTCTTTAGTAACAAGTCATATATGCTAAATGACTTAGTATTTTTTAAATGTTGACAATATTAGTCTTACGTGCAACGCAATTTCGCTTGAAATGACCCTGAAAACGTTTAATAGTCTGTCCTGGACATGAAGTTTTGGTGTATAACTCGATAATTGAAAGGATTTTTATGCATCAGATCATCGGACCAAACTTTATAAGCGTTTTTTGTCGTTCAATAAACAATAATATTGTTGAAAAAGGAAGAACTAGATATTGTTTGTTTTTAACTGTTAAAAAATATTACAAAATTTTATTTAATTAACAGTTTTAACACATCGCAAATATGTAAATATTTACTAACAAAGTTAAACTAAAAGAGGTGTTTTACTATTTCGAAAGTAATACAACCTCAAAGCGAGGTTAAAACTTATCACGGGTGTTATTTAATAAAAATTATGAGACATGGCCAACTTGTCAGTTATAATTTCCTTATTGAAAAACTTCAGCTTGTCTTATGGCATAAACAAGTCCAGGCTTAGGCTCTCAAGACTTTAGCCAATGTTTTAGTTAATCGTGTCTAAAATAGAAAGACAACAGTAAAGTTTTTTTGTTACAAATCTACCATAGCTATAATCAATCAAGTTAGCTGATTGGTTAAATGATAAACCTGTAAAAACTATCGAAAATTTTTTAGTTAGGAAGTAAATTTACTTTCATATTTTTCAAACAAACCTGAGAATTTAAGAAAATATCATGTTAGTTACTATTTTAAATTACTGTTTATTAAAAAAAAACTGTATAAAAATAACGTATAGAACTTTCTAAATACTTCAAACAACAGTTACTTTTAAATGTTTAAACGAAAATTGCTGTCGTTTTAATTGTGTTAAGATAATTTATAGAAAGTCTATTGAACGCTAAAAACAACTAAATAAGCCGGAATAAGGCCAATCGGCTGATGTATTATTTGCAACCCGGTTTTAAAACAGCACCCTCTAGTGTCAGAGTTGAGAAAAGCTACATTGTCTGCGCGTTTTCCATCCCTAACCACTAAGACAAACGACAGCTTTTCGACCTGTCTGTTCGTGACGCAGTGGCTTAACCCAAGTAAAAGTTCACATTTCAAGACGTCGGATGCGTAGCTAGAATAGCAGCTGGGTCCACATTCGCATTGTTCGAACACATCCTCGTCGCTTGCCTGGTAGCCTCTTGCCAGAACTTTTGGCACGTCGTGGGATTTGACTCCCCGCAGGTAGAGCAAGCCTCCGTGCATCTTTTTGCTTTTGTCGACTGGGTTGATCCTGAAAATTTTCTGGATTGCCGCGTTCGGGCTCATTCCGTTAATCGACCCGAGCACAAACTGGTGATCTGGATCTGAAGCTTGCAGCAGCACCGATTTGTACTTGGCGCAACCGTTGGTTTCCAATATGCTGCTCGTATCGAACAACAGTTGCTGCATGAATGAGTTCACTTTGCGTTCAAACTGATGCTTTGTATATTCTACTTCTGCCTGCTTATTGGCGCTTATTTCTTTTTCGAGCTCAGCAACAAAAGTGTTCATGGAGCAGTCTTCAGAACTGACATGACTGTTTTCGATCAACGTGTCTTTTGGCAGATCTGAAATTTGCGGGTCTATTGAAAACTTGAACTGGCAGAGTTCGTCGTACAAAATATGTTTCGCAAGCTTGCGTGCACTTTGTTTTACTTCGATTTCTATAAAGTATTCGAGAGTTACTAGATCGTGGTGAGCCACAAATATTTTTTTATCGACTTCACTTACTTGAAAAGTGCCCGAAAGAATTCTGCTTCCGTCGTTGTCAAACTCTCGGGCTTGAAAGTCTTCCAATTGAACTTGTTTGTTGGAATGCAAATTTCCATCAAAAACTTTTAAAACGGGCTCGTAACTCAAACTGGAGTCAAGATTGAGAAACGACGAGTTTATAAACTTAGTTGAAGTTGTCTTCTTACCGAATAACGATTTGTGAGTAATATACTGATCTTCTTTACACTCTCCGCAAAGACAACTTGAACTTTCAAGCGTCTCTTTCACTTTGCTAACAAACAAGTACGTCAAATCTTTTACGATCCCATCGTCTTCCACGTAGTTTTGACCGTAATTGTGAGCAATTTCAAAGCTGTTTGTCAAATAAATGCCGGGGCCATGTTTGCCGGACGACGAAGGCCTCAGTCCTTCTCTCAAGATTCCCTCGACGTTGTTCCCTTTGGTGCCATGCAGAAGCAGCAAGCTCGGACATCCGCAACGTTCAACATTTGATTTGACCCTGTAAATCCTAAGAGCGACGTTTTCATTTGAGTACTTTTTCAATTGACTCAAACCGAGAGATGCTTTCAACAGATCGTAATCCGGATCGTCGCTTTCTAACAGTTAAAGCTCGTGCTTGGAATCCTTTGAAAGAGCTTTTTTTAAAGCCGAAGATCCGCATTCAAACAAATCGACAGCTGCTTCCACCAATTCTTCTTTTTCCGTTTCAAAATATTTAACCATTTCTTCGATTTTAAAATTTGTCATTTGCTTTTCTTTTTCGCACAGACGGCGCAAATAGTTCTGAGGACCAGGAAACTGCGAGATTGTCTTATCTAAACATTCTTCGTTTGAGTACATGATGTTTTTACTAAATAATCTGTAATAAATTCTAATTTTAAAAAACTTTCTAATTTTTTCTTGTTATATGTAAGTAATGTTATATAAACGAATACACAGTAATAACAAAAATAAATATATATATAAATACTTATCTCAGATAGGTATAAAATAATTTTAAACTTCTAAAACCACTATAAATAGTTTGGGTTCTAGAAGAACTGTGTATAAATATTCTTTGACTGCTTTTTACACTTAAATGTAAATCTATCTAACTCATGTAAATAGTTCATTTTTTCTAACCAAGTAATTAGTTAATGTACAGACAATGCTTTTAATACTAAACTTACTTATTGCTTTTATATTTATATAATGTTTTTAAAATGATAAAAAATTACATTAAGTGTTTGATCTAAGGGGAAACGGGTCAAATATGCACGATGGGACAATTTTGCACTAAGACACTTCTGTACGAAAAGTAATTTTTGCACGGAAGTAGAAATGAAACTAATTAAAAAAATAATAATTATTTTTTTATAAAAAAAACAACGTTACCAATCAAGGGTAAGGGTTAGTAGTAAGAGTGATAATAAAACTAAAAAAACTTGTAACTTTTGTTATCCGACCACATGCTTTTAAAATTTCTTACGAGTAAATAAAACCTATTATTGTATAAACTAGAACTTTGAAATCAAAAAAATAAAACAACTAATAAAATGAATGAAAAGAAAGTTAGTATAGTTTTCTGTTTACTTTAAAAATATTATTCACGATGTTCCGAAAACCTTTTCTAACAACATAAAAATTAAAATACAGTTTAATCCTATACCTTAAAAAAAATTCAGTGGAAAATATTTGAAAATTACAATTTAAAATGCAAGTTAGATTTAATTCATAAAACGAGAAAAACAATATTTGTAGCAAACATGAAAACATTAGGAAAACAGCTCACAATGTTTTTTAATGAGTTAAAAGTAAAATTGTTGTGAGCTGAAGGATTTTAAGTATTATTAGTATATAGTGTTAAATTTTTTAATTTTTATTTTTCACATAATATTTTGATTGAAATACTTAGTCAAGTTTATATTTAACTATTATATATTTTTAAATAACATAAAAAAAATTTATATAGTATTATATAACATAAAAAAATTTAAAAAAGTTAATACAATCATACAAAATTTTTTGAAATACAAATAAAAACGCTCAAAATGTTTGGTTCAAAGATATGATGCACAAAAAATTATTTGTTCAGTAAACTTAATTTATTTGTTGTAAGTTATAAAACAAAAATAACATAATGTAACACTAGACACTACGCATTTATCGAGTAAAAAAATCCTTAGCTTAAAATTACATTTAAGCCTAAAAAATTATTTAAAAGAAGCAGAAAATATTTGAAGTTATGTAAAAAAAGTACATACTTTTATGTTTACTTTAAAACTATATTATTTATTATAAGTTTACTTAAACAGTAATCTCAGCTCACAGTTTATTTGTATAGTTAATTCACTATTACTATTTATTGTTGTATTACTATTTGAAGGATTTGTAAAGTAAAGAATTTTGTAAATTTATAATAATAAATTCTGACTTTCTTTTATTTTTGTCAATTTTTTTGACATTTCTTGACATTTTTTCAAAACCTCCATTTCTTCCTGACATTTCATGACTTTTCTAAATGATTCTCTTAATTCAAACTTATTCTAAAATACATAATCTAACACTTGAAATAATATGAAGCTTTTAATGTTTTTTTAATACAGGTAAAAATAACAATTTTAGGATATTTCATAACAATATTAATTATAATATAATGATAATTAGATAAAGGATATTTTATTAATTTATACCTGATGAGTGTAATGAGAACTAAAAAAATTTGTCAATTTCTAGGAAAAATTTGAAACTTAAATCTTACTTTAAAGGATTTTTAACTATTTTATTACCACTTGAAGGCTTTAAAAAATTTGGAATTTTGTAAATTTAAACTGACAAAATCAGACTTTTAAAAAATTTTTTCAATACTCCGGACTTTTCCAGAATTTTCTTCAAAACCCCCTATTTTTCCCTGACTTTCCTTTATTTCCTGACGTTGTAGCAACCCTGTCGCGATTTTTCCAGGTTTTCCAAAATTTTCCAAGATTTTAAAAGTACACATTTTGGGTTTTTTTTTTTTAAAGTTAAGTTTAAGGTAAGAAACTGTGTTAAATAATAAAAATACATTGAAAATAAACTTTAAAGCTACAGTAAAAATATTTAAAAAAACTTGATGATGATAAAACCTTTTTATCTATTTGATATATTTTTAGAGACAAATCGAAATTTTACCACTTAGTAACATAAAAATTGTTAAAACTCAAGGCTTTTTCAGTAATTATTGTTAAAATTCATGTTTTTTTCAAAATTTCCAAAATTCCTGGTTTTTTTTGCCTAAATTGTCAAATTCCAGGTTTTACCAGTTTTACAGCAAAATGGCAACCTAGACCCACACCATTAACCACAATAAATAGATAATTACATTTATAAAACTAAAAGCTATACTAAATAATACTTAGTGCTACTGTATATAAAACTAGGCATGTCATAAATGAACATATCTTTCACAAAAAACAGTAAAACACTTAACAATTTATAAAAATAAAAACTTTAGATCATAACTTTCACTGGAATATAGAAATTTTATTTAAAACAAATTTATAAGGATTATACTTTAAAATGAATAATTGAATTATAAATCGTTTACTGAATATAAAAAACAATATTGTTTAGAAAAAAAATACTCTGAATAAAAAAACACAAACTTTTACTGAACAAAGTTTTAGCAGCAGTTAGGGTGTCTAGAATGATTTCCTATACAATAAAACAGTATTAATATATGGCTATTGTATGCAAATGCAAACTTGCATCAGTAAAACACGTGATCTTGCAAGCATTTACTTAAACACTTGGAAGAACAAGAGCTCCAGCTTAAAAACTGTTTTTAAATTTAAACAGTTATCAAATGAAATTTTATTTCCAGTTTAACTTCCTCTTCATTTTTTTTGAAGAGAATCCTTACTCTACTTTTCCTATTCCTTTTTGTTGGAAAATAAACACAACCCTGCCATTATAAAGGAGGAAAAAAAGTAACACGTATAATAAATTAACTTGGAGTAAAATCTAATACTAAATTTTTTTTTATCATTAAAAACTTAAGTTTACTATACTGTTTACCTATGGGTTTTCAACGAGATTTAAAACATTTAGTTATAGTGTTGAGTGGCCTGTTATATAAGATAAATAACCATTTTTTTTAAGTTAAAAGTAAACGAGAAATTCTTGAAGATAGTTTTTGACATTAAAAATTGAATAGATAAATCTTTATACTAGAACTTTAGATCATAATGATCTAAAGTTTTTATTTTTATAAATTTTTAAGTGTTTGTATCTGTTTTTTGTGAAAGATATGTTCATTTATGACATGCCTAGTTTTATATACAGTAGCACTTAGTATTATTTAGTATAGCTTTTAGTTTCACAAATGTAATTATCTATTTATTGTGGTTAATAGCGTGGGTCTGGGTTGCCATTTTACCTGGAAACCTTGTAAACCTGGAATTTGACAATGTAGGCAAAAAAAACCTGGAATTTTAGAAATTTTAAAAAAAACTTGAATTTTAACAATATCTACTGAAAAAGCCTTGAATTTTAACAATTTTTATGTTACTAAGTGGTAAAATTTCGATTTGTCTCTAAAAATATATCAAATAGATAAAAAGGTTTTGTCATCATCAAGATTTTTTGAAATATATTTACTGTAGCTTTAAAGTTTCTTTTCAATGTATTTTTATTATTTAACACAGTTTCTTACCTTAAACTTAACTTTAAACAAAATATAAACCCAAAAATGTGTACTTTAAAAATCTGGGAAAAAGTTTGGAAAAATTTGAAAAGTTGCGACAGGGTTGCTACAACGTCAGGAAATAAAGAAAAGCCAAGGAAAAATAGGAGGTTTTGAAGAAAATTCTGGAAAAGTCCGTATATTAAAAAAATAAAAAAAAAGTCTGATTTTGTCAGTTTAAATTTACAAAATTCCTAATTTTTTAAAGTCTTCAAGTGGTAATAAAATAGTTTAAAATCCTTTAAAGTACGATTGTTGAATTCTTGAAGATGGTTTTTGATCTTGAAGATGGTTTTTGACATTAAAAATTGAATAGATAAATCTTTATACTATTTTCATCATAATATTTCGAGATAAATTTAGGTAAGGTAACAGAAAGAAAATAAATTGCATGTTTTTTTAGTTTATTTAGGTTGACACTCGTTTTTTGCAAATCTTTTTACAGTTTTCCAAATTTTTTCAAAATTTTTAAAAGTACACCTTTTGGGTCTATTTTTAGTTTAAAGCTAGTTTTAATGTAAGAAACTGTATTTAATAGTATAAAAACATTAAAAAGATACTGTAAAACCACTTTAAATGTGTTTTTATTTTATAAAAATTACTAATGATGACCACAACTTTTATTCTATATGATATATTTTTTGAGTCAAATCGAAATTATACTACTGAACATGTTAAAACTGTAAAAACTCAAGGTTTTTTAGTGTTTTTTGTTTAAACTTCTGTTTTTCCAGATTTTTTTGCAAAATTTCTCAAATTCCAGGTTTCTTCAGGTTTCCAGGTAAAGTGGCCACTCTGTCTATTATACAAAAATTAAATCAAGTCCACTTATTTTTTGCTTTTTACTGTCAGTTTATTTCAATGTATTTAAGCTTAAATTTATTATTTTATTTTGTCTTTATTTTATGTCAATAAAATTTTCAGAAATTGAAAAAAAAAATTCATGTTGCATGGGCTCTCTGTAAGAACAAAACAACTTTAGATACCAGATTTTAAAAACTAATGTTTGTAAATACATTTTAATCATTCTACAGCTTATTGTCATGTCTAAAGTAACCAAAATCTCTCCTGAATTTGTTCAAACCTTAAATATTGTTTTTTTTTTCTAAAAATGTTGTTCATCAACAAAATTGGCTGTTAAGGAAAAAAAATATTTAAACCAAATTAACTTAATATAATTCAAAATCTAGTGAAAGATTTTTCCTGAGACTTAATAGAAACTAAAAACTAAACTGATTAAACAAACTATATTGAGTCAGACTTTGTAAAAATGCTATCCTAAGTTTAACTCTATTTTTGAATACCTATGTAAACATTTATGATTATTTTTAGTTAGTTGTAAAAACCATTTTTACAGTAAATTTAGTGTTAACCTTCACTGTAGGCCTTGTGTTTGAATTTTTAAATTATGATACTAAGACAAGCTCAGTGCAGTTAACAAATCAGAAACCATAAAAAATAAGTAGCAGGGACATTAAACTAGGGACAAAAAAAACTTTAGAAAAAATCTAATTAGAAATAATAACTTGAAGTAAAACATATACAAATTTGTTTTAAAAAAAAGTATAACTTAAATTATTTTGCGCTAAAAAAAATAAGCTGAGCTAAAATTTTATTTCGAATACAAGTCATCTAAAGGTAAAAAACTAAGCAGCATTCACAAAGCTGCCGAAATGTTAGCTTTTTATAAACCAAGAATTGCAAAGTTCTATGCTTTTATATTATGCTCTTTTAAATGATATTTACATGATTTAATTTCAATGCTTTGTTGTTTTATAAATAACTTTGTTAAAAAACCTAGCTTTTATTGATTTTTTTCGAACTATAAAAATTTTTTAGAAATAACATTAAAAAAAAGGTTGGACAAAATACAATTTTTTATAATTTGAAGAGTTGCCGGCAACTCTATTATAGTGAAAAAAACAAAAATGATTTGAAATCTACGCTAGATACTATAGATGATAATAAAAAAAAGTCTGAGGTATTTTTAATAATAACTTTTTAAGAAACCTTAATAGAAGTAGCCATATTTTTTTTAATTTCTAAAAAGTGGGCATTTTGACAAAAGTTCGGGAAAACCTAATTAAGATAAATTTCACTGTAAATTTTACATCTTTTGTTTAAAAAGCAATACTTACATTTACCTTTTCATGTTTTTAAAAGCATTTAAAATTTGACCGTAACCGAAACAATAGATGGTTGTTAAATCAACATACAGTAAAAAGTTATATTAATAAAAGTACTATAGGGATAAAATAAAGTTGAAATGGTGTTAACAGAGTTTTAGTCCTAGTAAATAACCTAAAGTTGGTGACAAGTTTTAAGCATTTAAAGATAAAATAGAATTAATAAGTTTTAAGTCAACAGAGCTAAAAAAGAACTGACAAATTTTTAGTCAACAGAGCAAAAAAAAGAACTGAAATAACTTGATACCATAAGTCACTATAGAACATGCAAAAAAAAGAGTTAAAATAAAACTCACAAAGATAAGGTCTATTCAATTAACACGAGTATCGACAATTTATAATTTACAAGTAATCACAAAAAAATGGTGATCAATTTTAAGGTAAAGTGAGTCATATTAAATTATGTAAGGTACTTAAATCTTAATAGCATAATAAAAACGATAATATTTATAAGTTAATAAGACAGAAAAGACCAGTAACACCCTGAGATATTTAGAAATTTCTAGTAAGTCACTATTAAAGGGATTATCACGACATTTAAGTGTTTTTTTGTATTTTTTAGACTTATCCGTTTCAAATGCCGCAACCTTTATAATAGGTTGTAACAACTATTTGATATTATTTTTAAAAGTAAAATGAAAAGTTTAAGTGAGACGATGAGTTTTTCTTATTAAGACACAATAAATTTTTACTATTATTATAAATTAAAAACTTCTCAGAATTAAAGATTAGTTGATTTTTAAATTTAGTATACATAAAGAATTTTTGAATAGCATTAGTATCAGTTTTGAGACCAAGTTATATTTTGATATGTTTTTTTTTTAAAGGAAGAGTAATGCATAATTTTTAACAAAAAGGCAGAGAAGAAGTAGATTGAAGATTTTCTTCCAAAAGTAGAAGAGGATGTGGAACAGGATATAAAACTGCATTTGATAACAGTGTAAATTTAATAAAATTTTTAAGTTAAAGCTCTTGTTCATCCAAGCGTTTAAGAGAAAGCTTGCAAGGTCACGTGTTTCACTGATGCAAGTTTGCATTAGCATACAATAGTCATATTTTAATATTCATTTGTTGTAGAGGAGATCATTATAGACACCCTTACTGTTGCAAAATTTGTTTAAATAAAAATTTGTGTTTTTAGTTATTCAAAGTTTATTAAATATTGATGTTTTATGTATACATTAAATAGTTTTCAACTTAATATATACACTTTCAAATATATTCCTTATGATTTGATTAGTTACATTTTTTCTATTCCAGTTAAAGTTTTTTTCTAAAGTTGTTAAATTTTGTACTTATTTGTAAGTCTTTGTTTCTGTTCTTGTATACAGTTTGTTCATTCATGACATGCCTAATTTTATAAAGAGTATCCCAAAGTATTTTTTAACATAGGTTTTAGTTTTATTAATGATATTTTCAATAAACTGTGGTTAATGGTGTAAGTCAGGGTTGCTGTTTTACCTGGAAACCTTGTAAAACCTAGAATTTGAAAATATAGACAAAAAAAACCTTGAATTTAAGAAATTTTGAAAAAACCCTGGAACTTTGAACAATAATCACTGAAAATACCTTGACTTTTTACAATTTTATCATAACTGAGTAGCAAAGTTTCAATTTGACCCAAAAAACTTATCAAATAGATAAAAACGTTTTATCATCATCAAGAGTTTGTTTGTATTTAGAAATACATTTAAAGTAGCTTAACAGTATATTTTCAATGTTTTTATATTACTTAAAACAGTTTCTTACCTTAAACTTAACTTTAAACTAATCATAGACCCAAAAATGTTTACTTTTACAAAATTGGTAAAAATTTGGAAAACCTGGAAAAGCTTTTGACAGGTATGCTATAAGGTCAGTAAATTAGGAAAAATTGGGGGTCTTGAAAAAAGTCAGGAAATATCATGAAAATTAACAACAATAAAAAAATGTCAGATTTGGCAGGCTAAGTTTACAAAATTTTCATTTTACAAAGCCTTCAAGTGGTAAAAAATTAATTAAAATTCATTTAAATTCAGAAAAAACTTGCAACATTTTTCTAGCAATTAACAAAACTATTTATTTTTCATTGTCCTCTACTGGTATAAATAAATAAAATATCCTTTATAAAATTGCAAAAACTTCTTTTAAATTTGCATTTTTGCTTACAAATTGAACAAACAGTTTTTTTAAGCTTTTTAATATTGATGATCTGTAGCAAAGAACACTTTTAAAGTGAAACTTTGATATATAAACAAAAGTAAATCTAGCATGATTTTAGAATCAAAGTGTTTTTTTTTCAAGTAAATAGTTGAGTTTTTTATAAGTAAGCAGTTAGGTTAGTATTTTATGTGATAACTTAATGTATATGCTTTAGCTCTTTATGTTTTTTCTTTATGTTGTTTCAGTTTGTAAAATAAGTTATAAGAGAGGTATGTGCCATGATTCAGTTTACTTTTTTGTATTTTTTGTAGAATAACTTAAGTTATTAATGTTAAAAAAAAATTGATTTATTTCTAAAATATATTATGCTTAATCATATGAGAAAACATTTTAAACAACAGATGTATAGTTTAAATTTTTATTTATTTACTTACTGTTACTTAACTATATATGTTATAAAAAGCTAAAAAGATTGTGTCTTTTTTCAGACATGCTGTGTTTTTAAGACAATAACACAAGTATATTGGTGATAGAGCTGTTTATTCGAACACATCGATCATACACAGATGGTTCAAGTCATGTAAAGGAAGTTTGATGATTGAATTGGTCAAAAAAAAAAAAAATGTTTTATCCAGTAAAAAAAATAGATTTAAAACTTCTTATAGGTTGAACATTTAAAATATGTATTTTAGAATACGTTTAAATTAAGATTTAATTAAGAAAAGTCAGGAAAAGTCAGGAAATTTTTCTCAGCTTGATCTGTGGCAACCCTATAACACACTATAACCATACATAACTCCTTGTAGGCTACTGGATCATAACTGATCATTGCTCATCGTCTAATTACTTTTGTTTAAGGAGTTGTTAATATTTGTCATTTAAAATTGTTAAAATAACAGTAGTTAAGTTTTAGTTGCAGCATTTCTATTTGGTTTTTTTGCATAATTGTTTAGAAATACTACTTTAAAATAACTTCAGAATATTAATAAACTTTTATTTATTTTTCCAGTATATCCATTTAAAAACTTTGTGATAGAGGTTACTAAATTATAGATGTACCTTCTAACAGTGAATTAAATATACAGATAAATTGTGAGCTGAGATTACTATTAAAGTAAATTTATAATAAGTTAATCTTTATTCTTAGGAAACATAAAAGTATATACATTTTCTTTATATGTCTTTAAATATTTTCTACTTCTTTCAAATACATTTTTGAATTAAAAATAATTTTTAACCGAACGATTTTTATTTTCTCCTTAAATGCATAGTGTCTGATGCTACAGTATTTATTTTTATTTTTTAGTCTACAAAAGTTAAGTTGAGTTTATAAACCAATTAGTTATTTGTGCACCAGGTCTTAGGACCAAACATTTTGAGCGCTTTTATTTGACATACACTAAATTTTATATATATAGTGGAATTAATTTCTTTAAAAAGTTATATAATATTTTTTTTGTTCAAATATATATGTTAAACAACAAATAAAACCGGTCAATATTTTTGGTCTTAGGCATCAAAAAACCTTTCGGTTTTCGAATCGCACTCCACGGATACCTTTAAACGTCTTGTCCAGGTCAAAACAAATAGTAACTATTTTAAGGGTTTTAATCTAATTGTCAAATATAAAAGGAAGGTAGTTTCTAGCAAAAAAAACTAATAATACTTAACCTAAAAACTTTAAGTTTATTACGATTTTACTTTTATAAAAAAGTTGTGAGCACTTTTCTAATTATTTCCATGGTTGCTATAAATATAGTTTAATTCGTTTTATCAATCTATTTTAGGTTAATATTTAAACTGTAATGTTAAAAAAAATTTCTACTATTTTTTTTTGAGGTTTAAGCTTAAACTGTACTTAAGTTTTATGTTGCTAGATACGTTTTTGAGTACATCGTAAGTAAAAATATTTTAAGTAAAAGCATTACTAACTTAAATTTCCTTTCATTTTATTTATTTATTATATTTATTGTTATATTTATCAAGGTTTATATATTTAAGTTAAAAAACATTAACATTTATTGCTCAGAAAAAGTTGTAAAAGCATATGGTGTACGACTAGGTAGCCGAAAGGCTTTTTATCACATTAACTCCTTAAATCAAACCTTTTGAGCCTTTTTTTATTGTTCATTAAAAAAATATACAGAAATCAAGTATGCATGAATAGCATTTTCTGAATATTAACTACTTACTTGGTTAAGAAATCTGAGAAAAACCAATATACTTTAATTTAAATTACTTTGACTACATTTAAATAATTTTAATTATTCAATTTAAGAAAAAAAAAGTTGTTTTTTTACATTTAGACTTTTTTTACATATTATACAGTAAATACATCATGTACTCAAACGAAAAGTATTTAGATCAGACAATCGCACTGTTTCCTGGTCCTCAGAACTACTTGCGCCGTCTGTGCGAAGAAGAAAAGCAAAAGACTAAAACTAAAATTGAAAACAAGGTCAAATATTTTGAAGCGGAAAAAGAAGAATTGGTGGAAGATGCTATGGAGTTGTTTATATGCAACACTTTTGCTTTTAAAAAATCACTTTCAAAGGATTCCAAGCACAAGCTTCAGTTGTTGGAAAGCGACGATCCGGATAACGATCTGTTGAAAGGATCGCTTGGTTTGAGCGCTGAAACAAACCAATCAAAAAAATACAAAAACGTTAATATCAGGATTTACAGGGTCAAATCGAATATGGAACGTTGCAGATGTCCGAGTTCGCTGCTTCTGCACGGCACCAAAGTAAAAAACGTCGAGGGAATCTTAAGAGAAGGACTGAGACCTTCGTCGTCAGGTAAACATGGCCCTGGCATTTATTTGACAAACAGCTTTGAAATTGCTCAACGTTACGGTCAAAACTACGCGAAAAACGATGGGAACGCCAAAGACTTGACGTACTTGTTTGTTAGCAAAGTGAAAGAGACGCTAGTAGGTTCAGGTTGTCTTTGTGGAGAACGTAAAGACGGTCAGTCCGTTAAAACTTGTGAACCATTATTTGATAAGAAGACAACTTCAACTTTGTTTATTAAATCTTCATACCCGTGTCTTGACTCCAGCTTTAGTTACGAGCCCGTTTTAAAGGTTTTCGATGTAAACTCATATTCCTACAAACAAGTTGAATTCAGAAACTCTTCAGCCCACAAGTTCGACAGCGACGAAAACAAAATTCTTTCGGGCACGTTTCAAGTAGGCGATGACGAAAAAAGAATATTTGTGGCTCATCATGACCTAATAACCCTCGAATACTTGATAGAAATCGAAACAAAACAAGGTGCACGCGAGCTTGCAAACCAAATTTTGTATGTCGATCTCAACGAGACCAAGTTTTCAAAATATCTGCCAACTTCAGATCCGCGAAAAGACGTGTCGATCGAAAACAGTCCTGTCTGTTCTGAAGACTGCTCCATGAACACTTTTGTTGCCGAGCTCGAAAAAGAAATAAGCGCCAATCAGCAGGCAGAAGTAGAATATACAAAGCATCAGTTTGAACGCAAAGTGAACTCTTTTATGCAGCAACTGTTGTTCGATACGAGCAGCATATCGGAAACCAACGGTTGCGCCAAGTACAAAGCGGAGCTGCTGCAAACTTCAGATCCAGATCACCAGTTTGTGCTCGGGTCGATGACCAAAATGAGCCCGAACTCGGCAATCCTGAAAGTTTTCAAGATCAACCCAGTCGACGAAGGCGAACAGATACGCGGAGGCTTACTTTACCTGCAAGGAGTCAAGGCGAACGAGGTGGTGAACGTTCTGACGAGAGGGTACCCGGCGAACGACAAGGATTTTTTGGAGCAGTGCGAGTGCAGATTCAATTGTGACTGCTTCGCGTCCACCAGCTTGGACATAGAACTTTTGCAAGGAATGAGCCACTGTGTCACGAACGGACAAGTCGGAAAGTTGTCGTTCGTCTTTGTCGCATGCAAAGGAATAAGCGCGGACGATGAAGTTTTACCAAACTCCGACACCAGAGGGTGCTGTTTTCAAAGCAACAAAAGAACCTGGCTGCAGCTGATCGGCGTGATTCCAGCTTATTTAGTTGTTTTTAGCGTTCAATAGACTTTGAATAAACCATCTTTTTGTAGTTGAAACAATAGAACTTTCTGTTTAAACACATAAAAGTTACTATTGTTTTAATTTTACTGAAAGTCCTATACACTTTATTTTATACAGTTTTTTAAACAAATAGTTATTTAGAATAGTAACTAACATAATATTTTATTAAAATCACAGGTTTGTTTAAGAAAGATGGAAAGTTATTTTACTGTCCAATACACAAATTTTCGATATTTTTTACAGGTTTTATATTACACTAATCGGCCTACTCGACAGATTTTAGCTTTCAGTAGATTTGAGCAAAACAAAATTCCACTGCTTCTTTCTATAGTTGAGGCGATCAACAAAAACATTAGCCAAAGTCTACGGAGATTACGCCTGGACTTTTTGTGCGGTGAGACAGACTTTAGTTTTTCTTTAGTTACTAACTTCTATAAGCTAATGTATTTTTTATGCTTGCAAATGGTACCTAAACAGTGCTCTCTCGTTATTGCTTATAGTGCATGTTTATGTTTGCAATTGTTGCTGTTTTAATAACTCTTTTTTAAACACAAATAAATATTCAAAGTTTTATTTGTCCACGTCCATAACTTTATAAATTATGGTTAAAATTAGTAAAAGTTGATTAGGATTTGTTTTTATTAGGACACGTTTAAATGCAATGGATAAATTACAACGTAAATTAAGTAAGAGAATGCAAAAAAAAAAACTGTGACATTTAACGTAATAATGTATGTATATAATAAGTGCAAATTCAACTAATTCAAAAACGAATTTAATTTGTCTGAGGACTTCAGGTTTCAAACTTGAAAATATAAACCTTATTTTAAAGTCTTTGAACGAGGGTTATTTTATATTATTTTCAACATATTTACATGGTAGTTTTAAAGCCATGCGAATTTGTTATTTAATGTTGGCAGATAGCTGAAAAACTATATAAGTTTTTCTCACTAATCTCTAAATTATTAAAATTTTTCAGAATAAACATACAATATATAAAAAAAAAGTTACATAACAGAGAATAGTTAACAAAATCTTTATAAAGCGTTTTAGTGTTTCATACTAATGACGAATTTCATTGAAGCTATTTTCCTGGCTGTATTCAAAAAATAAACGTTTCTAAATGGAGTGTTGGTTTAAATGACTTTATCGATGTTGTTGAACTTTAGAAATAGAAACTCGCTAGTCGGCACATATACAAAATAGTATATAATTTTTCTTTATTATCTCTTATATAATTGGTTCTGCTTAGTTTTAGTAGCACATTTCTCAATTAGTAGCAAATATTTATAAAATTGACGTTTTTAGTTTCATACAAGTTGGAGTTGGTTGGTATCATAACTATTAACAAACTACAATAAAAACTTAAAATTACGTCGTTACTTTGGTTTTAAAAACGTTCTATCAAAAAATTTTGTCGCTTCATTACTTACTCGATTGTTTTTCATATATAAAGATACTCGGTAATAAATTAACCTGTGCTAATTAAAACAAAAGCCTTGTCACTGTACAAAAGCAATAAAAATTATATAATATTCACAAACTATCAAATTTATTATGAAGGATATTGATTCAACGGTACAAAACAAAGACTAAAATACTTCTTCAGTGATGTGTTTAAATTGAGATTAAGCTTATGAAACTTAAACAAAAAAAAATCTAATCATTATACACTTTGTTTTGTTTATACAAAACAAACAATGTAAATTTAAAAAAAACAACATGAATAAAGTAAAAAAAAGTAAATTATATTTTACAAAAATAATTTCAAAGTCAAAACGTTGACTTGAAATGGGCGCATAGGGCTGCTAACTCGCTTCTTAGATTAAAGATTTTCTTTGATTATATTCGGTAATAGCTGTTCTTGAAAGCTGCAATGACGCCTATTCCTGATTTTGTAGGATTGTACTGTGCATAGTAGTCCGTGAGGTATTGCTGCAGTAAAGGTTGTTTTTATTATGTATGCAAAGTTGTTTTGGTAAATGTTTGACTTTTATACATTTTTACTGGTTCTATCTTGTCTTAAAAACAACCTCTTTGTGTTGTTTGTTTTCATATGAAAGTGTAGCTTTAAACATTACTTTGAGCAGATATTGACCATTAAAAGGGCGTTGGGTGTTATTTCTGCAGTTGCGGTCAAACTTGGTTTAATTTACCAGTGACTTCCAACCATTGAATGAATTCAAACGCATTACACAACCTAGAAACAACATTTGCAGATACCAAAAAAGCTTCCACCCCTATACTGCAATTCAGTCAAAACCAAAGTCGACAAAAAAGTCTAGCTTGTAAATATCACGAAAGGCGTTACGCTACAAAAAGTGCAATAATTGTCACTTAAAGCTTTTTTATTAATTTTAAAAGAATTGTTTGAATAAAGAAAAAAAACCAGATATAACTAGTTGGACTGCTAAATTCTGCAGCTGCAGAGATTTACTAAACGGTTGTTAAAGACTTAATTGAAAATTTTATTCAATATATAATTAAATTGGTGTTGTTAAACAACGTTCACCTAATAGAGTCTAAAAACTATTAAAACTTTCTTTAAAATAAAGAAGTTACACACGAAAAACTGCGTAAACGTCAAATATAACTTTTTATTTTACTGTCTTTTAAATTGTAAGCACATTCTTTGTTTTAATAATAACGTTGTTTACCAGTTAAACCTAGTAAACAATAAATTTATACTAGCATCAGAAGGTTTTAAAAATTTTAATTTTTCAATTTTGATTTTGAATAATTTTTTTTTAATTAAATAGAGGTATTACATAGTTAAGTAATAATAACCACAAATTAATTTAGAGGATTTCACTCTATCAATGATCTACTATTGTTTAGTGACAAGCTTAACAAAAGTAGATGTTAGTTTGAGATAAAACTTTTGCACAATATTTTTCTTTATTCACTGTTCAAGTGTGTTCCCGAACTGTTTTTAATTTTCTATCGAGTGGGTAAAGTAATTGGTATTAATTACAAAAAATGCTTAGTTTCTATCTTACAAAAGATCTAGTAAATAGGTTTAGTGGCGCTACTGTATGATACAGCATACAGTATTATTCTTTTTTAGACCTAAATGACAATACAACAACTATACAGCTTGATAAATAAAAAAAAACAGTCAACAAGCAGTTTTAACAAAACAAATCGGTTATCAGTAAAATATGAAATTCTTAGCAATTTGTACATTGTTAATTTTTACATACTAAACAAAAGTTATTTTTTCAATACTTTCTAATGTATTGGTGACAATGACGTTATATATACGGGCTATAACAGAATCGCCTTTACTTAAAAATATTTGTTTCCGCTAAAAGTCGCCATAAGTTGCTTTAGATAAGCACAAAACATAATTAAAGCTAGTTTGGAGTTTTTTTTTGGTTCAATGGAATACTTTTTAGATCAGTACTTAATATAACAAATCTTTTATCATTTATATATAATTATACTCTGTCTAGAAATTTTTTTATATTTTTAGTCATGACACTGTAAAAGTAAACTGAAACTAAAGTTTTATTTCAATGTAAGCTAGTATTTCCGCAGTAGTTCACAGTTATATATAAATTTTAATTAAGTATACATTCCTTTAATAGTAAGAAGTAGCCAAATAATAGTACTATGAAATTAAACACTGAAAAGTTTTCTTAATACTTAAAAAGTATCTAAAATTTATAAAATAATAGTTTACTGACATTTTTAGGTTGGTTTGCGAGATGCTGCTCGTTTCAAACAACAGTTGTTGCATTAAAGAGTTCACTTTTCGTTCAAAGTAATGCTTTACATGTTCAACTTCTGCCTGCTGATTGGTGCTTATTTCTTTTTCGAGCTCAGCAACAAAAGTGTTCATGAAGCAGTCTTCAGAACTGACATGACTGTTTTCGATCAACGTGTGTTTTGGAGGATCTGAGGTTTGCGGGTCTATTGAAAACTTAAACTGGCAGAGTTCATCGTACAAAATATATTTCGCAATCTCGCGTGCACTTTGTTTAATTTCGATTTCTATAAAGTATTTGAGAGTTACTAGATCGTGGTGAGCCACAAATATTTTTTTTTTGTCATCACCAACTTGAAAAGTGCCCGAAAGAATTTTGCTTCCGTCGCTGTCAAACTCTCGGGCTGAAGAGTCTTCGAACTTAACTTCTTTGTTGGAATGCGAATTTCCATAGAAAACTTTTAAAACGGGCTCGTAACTCAAACTTGAGTCAAGATTGAGAAACGACGAGTTTATAAACTTAGTTAAAGTTGTCTTCATACAGAATAACGGTTTGTGAGTAATAAACTGGTCATCTTTACACTCTCCACAAAAACCACTTGAGCTTTCTAGCGTTTGTTTCACTTTGTTAATAAACAAGTATGTCAAGTCTTTGGCCATCCCATTGTCTTTCGCATATTGTTGACCGAAAATGTGAGCAATTTCAAAGCTGTTTGTCAAATAAATTCCAGGGCCATGTTTGCCGGACGACGAAGGCCTCAGTCCTTCTCTTAAGATTCCCTCAACATTGCTCCCTTTGGTGCCATGCAGAAGCAGTAAGCTCGGACATCTGCAACGTTCCACATTCGATTTGACCCTGTAAATCCTGAGAGAGACGTTTTTATTTGAGTACTTTTTCAATTGGCTCAAACCCAGAGATCCTTTCAACAGATCGTAATCCGGATCGTCGCTTTCCAACAGTTGAAGCGCGTTCTTGTAATCCTTTGAAAGAGCTTTTTTTAAAGCCGATGATCCGCAATCAAACAAATCGACAGCTTCTTCCACCAATTCTTCTTTTTTTGCTTCAAATCGTTCGATAATTTTTTCGATTTCACTTTTCGTCTTTTGCTTTGCTTCTTCACATAAGCGACGCAAATAGTTCTGAGGACCAGGAAACTGTGAGATTGTCTGATCTAAACATTCTTCGTTTGAGTACATGATTTTTTTACTAAATAATCTGTAATAAATTCTAAATTTTAAAAACATTCTATTTTTTTTCTTGTAATTTGTAAGTAATGTTATATAAACGCATACACAGTATTAACAGAAATAAATATATATGAATATTTATCTCAGATAGGTATAATATAATTTTAAATTTCTAAAACTCCTGTAAATAGTTTGGGTTCTAGAAGAACTGTGTACAAATATTCTTTGATTGCTTTTTACACTTAAATTTAAATCTATCTAACTCATGTAAATACTTTATTTTTTCTAACCAAGTAAGTAGTTAATGTATAGACAATGCTTTGAGTACAAAACATATTTATTGCTTTTTTATATTTATAATGTTTTTTGATCGATAAAAATTTACTTTTAAAATGTTTGGTCTAAGGGAAGCGGGTCAAATATGCACGATGGGACAATTTTGCACTAAGACACTTCTGCACGAAAGGTCATTTTTGCACGGGGGTAGAAATGAAACTAATTAAAAAAATAATAATTATTTGTTTATAAAAAAACAACGTTACCAATCAAGGGTAAGGGTTAGTAGTAAGAGTAATAGTAAAAATAAAAAAAACTTATAAATTTTGTTATCCGACCACATGCTTTTAAAATTTCTTGCGAGTAAATAAAAACTAATATTTTATAAACTATCAAAACTTTGAAATCAAAAAAAATAAAATTAATAAAATGAATGAAAAGAAAGTTAGTTCAGTTATGTGTTTACTTTAAAAAAATTTATTCACGATGTTCCGAAATCCTTTTCTAACAACATAAAAATTAAAATACAGTTTAATCCTATACCTTAAAAAAAATCAGTGAAATATTTGAAAATTACAATTTAAAATGCAAGTTAGATTTAATTTATAAAATGAGAAAAACAATATTTGTAGCAAACATGAAAATATTAGGAAAACAGCTAACAATTTTTTTTAAAGAGTTAGAAGTAAAATTGTTGTGAGCTGAAGGATTTTTAGTATTATTAGTAAATAAAGTTAAATTTTTTTATTTTAATTTTTTACATAATAAACTGATTGAAATACTTAGTCAAGCTTATATTTAACTATTATATATTTTTATATAACATAAAAAATATTACTATATAGTTATTATAAATTATAAACATAAAAAAATTTAAAAAAGTTAATTTATTCATACAAAATTTTTTGAAGGACAAATAAAAGCGCTCAAATGTTTGGTTATAAGACATAGTGCTCAAAAATTAGTTGGTCAGTAAACTTAATTTATTTTTTGTAAGTTAAAAAATAAAAGTAACATAATGTAACACTAGATACTATGTATTTATCGAGAAAAAAATCCTTAGCTTAAAAATAATTTTTCAAGCCTAAAAATTTATTTAAAAGAAGCAGAAAACATTTGAAGTTATATAAAAAAAAGTACATACTTTTATGTTTACTTTGAAAGTATATTAGTTTATTATAAGTTTACTTAAACAGTAATCTCAGCTCACAGTTTATTTGTATAGGTTATCCACTATTACTATTTATTATTGTATTACTATTTGAAGGCTTTGTAAAATAAAGAATTTTGTAAATTTATAATGATAAATTCTGACTTTCTTTTATTTTTGTCAGTTCTCTTGACATTTCTTGACATTTTTTTCAAAACCTCCATTTCTTCCTGACATTTCATAAATTTTTAAATCATACTCTTAATTCAAACTTATTCTAAAATACATAATCTATCACTTGAAATAATATGAAGCTTTTAATGTTATTTTAATACAAGTAAAAATAACAATTTTAGGATATTTAATAACAATATTAATGATAATATAATGATAATTAGATAAAGGATATTTTATTAATTTATACCTGATGAGTGTAATGAGAACTAAAAAAATTGTCAATTTCTAGGAAAAAATTTAAACTTTAATCTTACTTTAAAGGATTTTTAACTTTTTTATTAACACTTGAAGGCTTTACAAAATTAGGAATTTTGTAAATTTAACCTAAAAAAATCACACTTTTTTTTAAATTTTTCAATATCCCGGACTTTTCTAGAATTTTCTTTAAAACCCCCTATTTTTCCCTGACTTTTCTTTATTTCCTGACGTTGTAGCAACCCTGTCGCAATTTTTCCAGGTTTTCCAAACTTTTCAAAGATTTTAAAAGTACACATTTTAGGTTTATTTTTTATTAAAAGTTAAGTTTTAGGTAAGAAACTGTGATAAATAATAAAAATACATTGAAAGTAAACTTTAAAGCTACATTAAATAAATTTAAGAAAATGTTGATGATGACAAAACCTTTTTATTTATTTGATATATTTTTAGAGACTAGTCGAAATTTTACTACTTAGTAACATAAAAATTGTTAAAATTCAAGGCTTTTTCAGTAAATATTGTTAAAATTCAAGGATTTTTTCAAAATTTCTCAAATTCCAGGTTTTTTTGCCTAAATTGTCAAATTCCAGGTTTTACCAGTTTTACAGATAAATAGCAACCCAGACCCACGCTATTAAGCACAATAAATAGATAATTACATTTATGAAACTAAAAGCTATACTAAATAATACTTAGTGCTACTGTATATAAAACTAGGCATGTCATAAATGAACATATCTTTCACAAAAAACAGATACAAACACTTAAAAATTTATAAAAATTAAAAACTTTAGAAAATAACTTTCACTGGAATATAAAAGTTTTATTTAAATCAAATTTATATCGATTATACTTTAAAATATATAATTAAATTATAAATCGTTTACTGTATATAAAAAACATTATTGTTTAGAAAAAAAAATTACTGTGAATAAAAAACACAAACTTTTACTGAACAAAGTTTTAGCAGCAGATAGGGTGTCTAGAATGATTTCCTCTACAATAAAACAGTATTAATATATGGCTATTGTATGCAAATGCAAACTTGCATCAGTAAAATACGTGATCTTGCAAGCATTCACTTAAACGATTGGAAGAAAAAGAGCTCAAGCTTAAAAACTGTTTTCAAATTTAAATAGTTATCAAATGAAATTATTTTATTTCCAGTTCAACTACCTCTTCATCTTTTTGAAGAGAATCCTCACTCTATTTTTCCTCTACCTTTTTGTTGTAAAATAAACAACCCTAATAATAAATAACACTACCCTTCCTTTATAAAGAAGGAAAAAAAGTAACACATATGAAAATAGAACTTGGGGTAAAATCTAATACTAATATTATTTTTTAACATTAAAAACATAAGTTTACTTTAATGTTTACCTATAAAAAGAACAGTCAATGTTTTACCACAAAAGTTTTAATGTATTTTCACCGCAATTCTTTAGAAACTTACTGCAGAAATTTGAAATACAACATTAGTTTTTAAAGTAGTAATAATAACTTTAGAAAACTGCTTAAGTAATAAGATTGCTGTAAATAACCAATCAACAAAGTCAATGAAAAATTTCAATTAGTTATTAACACAAAAAACAAACGTTTTTAGTTACAAAACAAAACAAAATGTTTAACAAAAACAAAGACAGTTTTATGTAAATAAAATAAAGAAGAAAATTTTTAAACAAATTAACCAAAGACACTTAAAAAAAAACAAGGAAAGCTTACAGTCAATTTCTTTCTGCTTCCACAGTTCTGGTTCATTTTAAAGTATTGAGATTGCTTATAATCTGACTTGATCAAATTAACTAATGTTATCCAAAAAAATTTTAATGTATACTAAATTTAAAAATTTCGCTATACTTTAATTCTAAATTTTTTTTTATTGATAATAAAAATAAAACTAATTGTGTTTTAACCAGAAAAACTTATCTTTTTACCTAAACTTTTCATCTTAATTTCAAAAATAGTATCAAATGTGTGTTACAACCTACTATAAACATTGCAGCATTTGAAACAGATAAGTATAAAAAACACAAAAAAATAACATTTAAATTTCATGCTAATTTCCTTGACAGAAATTCCTAAATATCTCAGGGTGTTACTGGTTATTGCTGACTTATAAACTAATAACTTTTATCCTTTTTATTATGCTATTAAGATTTAAGTACCTTACAAAACTTTAATATGACTAACTTTGACTTAAAAATGGTCACCATTTTTTGTGATTACTTGTAACTTATACATTTTCAATACTTGTGTTAATTGATTAGACTACCATTTTGTTTATTCTATTTTATTATTTTTTACATGTTCTACTGTGACTTATGGTCTTAAATTATTTAAGTTCTTTTTTGTATCTGTTGACTTTAAATTTGTCAGTTCTTTTTTAGCTCTGAGGACTTAAACTTTGTCAGTAATATTTAGACTTAGTGTAATAAAAATTTGGCAGTTAAATTCTGACTCTTTTGACTTAAATTATGACAGTTCTAGTTTAATTTTGTAGAATAAAATTTTAGTTTTATTTTGACTTTAATAGCTTAAAACTTGTCACCAACTTTAGGTGACTTATTGGGACTAAAACTCTGTTAACTTTTTTTAAACTCATTTTTTCTCCCTAAGGTACTTTGTTCAAATTAACCTTCGATTACATGTTGATTTCATAACTCTCTATTACTTTTGGTTATGGTTAAACTTTAAAGGCTTTAGAAAACAGCAGAAGGTAAATGTAATTATTGCTTCTTCACTAAAAGATGCAATATTTACAATAAAAAATATCTAAATCAGGGTTTCCTGAACATTTCGTCAAAAGTGTTCCTTTTAAAAAAAATATGGCTTTTCTATCAAGGTTTACTATCTACTATTAAAAATTTCCGAGACTTTTTTCTCATCGTCATCTAAAGTATCTAGCGTAGATTTCAAATCATGTTGTTAATAATTTTCTTTTACTTTAACAATAATACTTCATTAATAAGTTTTTTGTGCAGTTTTAAGTCAATAATATAGATATAATTCTCAGTTGATATGTCTTATCAACCACAATCAAAATAATAAATGTAACTAGAGAGATTTATTGTGCTTGATTACACAAACTCAAGTATATTCATTTTATTTACGAAAACTGCATATTAAATCTTCAAAATACGAAATGCAAGTAAACGCAGCAGGTTCATCACAGACAAACATATGGAAAATAATTTTATTTGCTTGTGTGTTTAAAACTTTTAAAGATTGACTTTAAATCTCGTTTATCCTGCTTTTCTTGGTTATTAAACTTATAAGTATTATTTGAATATAGTTGAGGCCATACATGAGGGGATTATAATATTTTTGTTACTATAGTAAACATTGGCCTTTAATTTAGACCTTTTGTGAGCATAAAATAATTTTTTGAAAATTAATGGAATATTTTCTTACATTTTAGGTATAATTATTCTTATAAATTTTAATAAAAAAATTCTTAAAATTAAATAAAAAAACAAAAATTCATTTTCAGTTTGATGCTCAGACAACCACAAAACCAGAAATGTTTCTTGCACTGCATACAACAACTAATTTAAGTTACCTTGAATTATACAAATTTAAGTAAAACCACATTGTCTTATTATTCACTGGATTTTGTATAATTTTAGGTAGCTTAAATTAATAGGTGGATACATTGCAAAAAACCATTCTGGTTTTGTGGTTAAATGTCTGAGAAACCAAACTGAAAATGTGTTTTAGTGTTTTAAAAAATTTTAAAATTTTGCAGATGTGTTATAATATGAACAGTTTAATACATCTCTTTTTGTAACTAATGTATCGAAAATATTAAAACAATCTGAATTGTTCCTTAAAAAACATCTAATTTTGCTTTTTTAAAGTACAGGCCATTACTCAAAGTACTTAAAAATATTTAAAAAAAAATAATTTTGCAAACCTGTTGTTTAAAATATAGTTTAATATGCATTTCATTCTTATAGTCATAACTAATTTATAAATTGTTTTACAATCGTCTGAACTGATCGTATTAGTGATGTACCGGATTCACAATTTCGGGTCCGGTCGGACCCGGATCCGGACTTTTTTTCAAATTAGAATCCGGCCGGAACCGGTTCCGGATTTTTTTTCAATTTAGGATCCGGATATCAGACAAAAATGGCAATATCCGGCCGGATCCGTATCCGGATATTGAGTCCGGTACATCACTAGTTTTTACATAAAAAGTAGAGCTTACATTTGTAGTTTCAAAATTGCATTTCTATAAAAGCTAAAAAAAACTATGAATAACTTAAAATTTAGTATAAGGAAAATTGATAGAAAGATAAAGTACATCACAGAAACAATATCTGGTAGCTAAGATTAAAATCTATTAAATAAGCTCAACTTGTAAAAATCAAGGAGTACCCCCCCATTGCCTCACCAATCTATAATCAATTAAAATTAAGTTCTTGAACAAAATTAAGTAGAAAATCACAAAATATTGAAAACTGGATCAGCTTAAACTCATTCAAAATCTAAAAGAAAACTAGCCTGAGTTTTTCAAAAAATCTTTAAACTAGCATAACAATTTGGTAGTAAAGTTTTAGTTAGTATAAATGTAAACAAATGTGAGTTAGTCACGAGTTCAAAATGAGCCAATCACGGTAGGTGTTTAATTTTAACTGACGAAAATGACTCTTTTTAATTTATAAAGGGTTTGTTTTTGAAAAAATACTTTTCTGTATGCTCTTTTTTACTAACTGATCCGAATCGTCCGGATCTCTATTAGGATTCGGCAGGAACCGGATCCAGACTTTTTTTTCAAATTAGAATCTGGCCGGATACGGACTTTTTTTTCATATCAAGATCCGGCCCGATCCGTATATCAGACGAAAAATGGCATTATCCGGCCGGATCCGGACTAGGATAGTGAGTCCGGTACATCACTAGTTCGTATAAAAAGCATATAGAGATCTTTTTTGAAAGTTTAAGTTTAAGGCATTACCCAAAGTACTCAAGCACCAAAAGATCTTTATAAACCAGTTCAAATTTCGTTATTTTTACAATCAAGTATACATTTGTTTTTATAGATCTTAGTAATTTAAATAAAATTTTATGATCAACTAAGCTAAACCTTAAAGATAAACTATATATGTCGAGTAAAAAAGGATTGTGTCATGTAAAACAACCTTTATAGAAAATAAAAAAAAATAAAAGTGTCTAATAGCCATCAGATAATGTAGAATAATAACAATTTTTTTAGTTTAAAGCGATAGCTTGGTGGCTATTCTACCTGGTTTCTAAAAAATTATTCAAAAGGCATGGAGTTAAAATCATTTTTGTATATAAAACAATTAAATTAAGTTATAAAAAAACTAACAAAAATATTTCATTTCCAGTGTATTTCAAAAGATTAGGTAGCATTTTTATTTAAAATATACCAGGTTTGCCACTCACTTTAAAATACTAAGAACATTTCAAGTCCTTTGAAAATTCCAGGATGACTTAGGCCACATGGGCCATAACTTAAGATGTTTTAGAATTTAAGACAAATTTTGCTAGATTTTGAATAAAACAGTTAAGTTTTAACTTTTTGTTATTTAGAACCAATTTTGTTGAAAAACCTAGTTTCTATTGATTTTGTCAAATTGTAAAAACAAAAACTTAATTATTTTTAAAAAAGCAAAGTTGACCCAATACAGTGTTTTTGACTTTAACAGTGGTTAGCCATCCTACTAAATTAAAGAAAAACCAAAGTGCTTTTACTTATAAAACCTATAAAAATCTCAGGATAACCAGGTCAGTTTAGTTGAAAAGGATCTGATAATATTTAAAGATTTTAGGTAAAACCAGACAACTTTTGCTAGATTTTCAACGAGATTTAAAATATTTAGTTTCAATGCTTTGTTATTTAATAACAAATTTCTTTAAACAATCTGTTTTTATTGTTTTCGTAAAACTAAAAAAATACTTACCATTAAAAATACGATTTAAAAAAAAAACAACGCTTGAATTAATATAGTGTTGAGTGGCTTGTTATATAAGATAAATAACCAGTTTTTTGTTTTTAAAGTTAATAGAAAACAAGAAATTCTTGAAGATATTTTTGACATTAAAAATTGAATAGATAAATCTTTATACTATTTTCATCATAATATTTTAAAATAAATTTTGGTAAGGCAACAGAACAAAAATAAATTGCATGTTTTTTTTAGTTTATTCAAGTTGACTCTCATTTTTTGCATAATTTTTTACAGTTTTCCAAATTTCTTCTAAATTTTAAAAGTAAACATTTTTGAGTATATTTTTAGTTTAAAGCTAGTTTTAATGTAAGAAACTGTGTCAAATAGTATGAAAACATTAAAAAGATACTGTAAAGCTACTTTAAATGTTTAAATGATTTAAATGATTTAAATGAAACAATTTAAATGCTACTTTAAAACTAATGATGACCAAATTTTTAATCTATATGATATATTTTTTGAGTAAAATCGAAATTATACTACTGAACATGGTAAAACTGTAAAAACTCTAGGTTTTTTAGTGTTTTTTGTTCAAACTTCTAGATTTTCCAGGATTTTTTACAAAATTTCTCAAATATCAGGTTTCCAGGTGAAGTGGCCACCCTGTTTTTTATACAAAAAATAAATCAAATCCACCTACTTTTTGCTTATTACTGTCAGTTTATTTCAATCTAACTAAGCTAAAATTTATTATTTTAATTCGTCTTTATTTTAAGTCAATCAAATTTTTAGAAATTGATTAAAAAAAATTCCATTTTGCATGGGTCCTCTGTAAAAATAAAACACCTTTAGATACCAGACTTTAAAAACTAATGTTTGTAAATACATCTTAATTATTCTGAGACTTATTGTCATGTCTAACGTAACCAAAATCTCTCCTGAAATTGTTCAAACCCTTTTTTTTTTTCTAAAAATGTTGTTCATCAACAAAATTGGCTTCAAAGGAAAAAAATATTTAAACCAAATTAACTTAACATAATTTAAAATCTAGTTAGAAATTTGTCCTGTGATTTTATAGAAACTTAAATTAACCTGATTAAAAAAAAGCTATAATGAGTCAGACTTTGGAAAAAAAAAAGATATCATAAGCTTAATTTTTTTAATTTAAAAGCTATGTACACAATTATGATTATTTTTATTATTTTTAGTTAGTTGTAAAAGCATTTTTTACAGTAAATTTAGTGTTAACCTTCACTGTAGGCCTTGTGTTTATAAAGGAAGGGTAGTGTTTATTTTTCCACTAAAAGCAGAGGAGAAGTAGAGTGAAGATTCTCTTGCAAAAATAGAATAGAAGTGAAACATTATAAAATATTGCAATTGATAACTGATTAAATTAATAAAAGTTTTTAAGTTAAAGCTTTTGTTCATTCAAGCGTTTAAGAAAAAGCTTGCAAGGTCACGTGTTTTACTGATGCAAGTTTGCATTAGCATACAATAGCCATATATTAATACTCAATTGTTGTAGAGGAAAACATTCTAGACACCCTTACTGCTGCAAAACTTTGTTTAAGTAGAAGTTTGTGTTTTTTGTTATTATAAGTAATTTTTTTCTAGATTGTTGTTTTTTTATTTACAGTTAATAGTTTTCAAATTAATTATACATTTTAAAGCATATAAAATATAGATTTGATTAAAATTTAATTTTTTTTTATTCCAACTAAAGTTGTATTCTAAAGTTGTTGATTTTTATTTATTTGTTAGTGTTTGTATCTGTTCTTTGTATTTATATGTTTACTCATGACATGCCTAGTTTTATATACAGTAGCACTAAGTATTTTTAAATTTAGTTTTTAGTTTCCTAAATGTTTTTATCTATTTATTGTGGTATTGGTCAGGGTTGCCATTTTACCTGGAAACCTGGTAAATCCTTAGGCAAATAAAACCTAAAATTTGATATATTTTGAGAAAAACCTGTATTTTTGAACAATAATCACTAAAAAAATCTGTAATTTTAACAATTTTAACATTAATGAGTAGTAAAAATTAAATTTTACTCAAAAAATCTATAAAATAGATAAAAAGTTTTTGTCATCATCAAGAATTTTTTTTATAAATAATACATTTAAAGTAGGTTTATAGTATATTTTTAGTGTTTTTATATTATTTAACACAGTTTCTTACCTTAAACTTAACTTTAAACTAAAAATAGACCCAAAAATGTGTACTTTACAAACTTGGAAGAAATTTTAAAAAACTAGAAAAATTTTTGACAGGGTTGCTACAAGGTCAAGAAATAAGGAAAAGTCAGGAAAAATTGGGGTTTTTGAAAAAAGTCAGGAAATGTTAGGAAAATTGATAAAGATGAAACAATAGTCAGATTTTTAAATTTACAAAATTCCTCATTTTAAAAATCCTTCAAATAGTAAAAGAGTTAATTAAAATGCCTTTGAAGTCAGAAAAAAATTGCAAAATTTTGCTAGTAATTATCAAAATTTTTCAGATTTCATTGTGTTTATATGGTATAAACTAACAAAATATCCTTAATATAGTTGCAAAAAATTTCTTTAAACATATTGAACGAGCAGATTTTGTAGCTTTATTAGTATTGATGATCAGTAGCAAGGACACTTCCAAAGTCAAACTGTGATATTTACATATAAGATAATTTAGCATAATATTAGAATCAAAGTGTTTTTTCTTCTAGTAAATAATTGAGCTGTTTATAAATAAGCAGTTAGTTTAGTATTTTATGTAACAACTTAATGTGTATACTTTACCTCTTTATAATTTTTTTAAGTTTTTAAATTTTTAAATTAAGTTATAAGAGAGATATATGCCATTATTCAGATTACTTATTTGTATTTTTGTAGAATAACTTAATTTTAAATACAAACAAGAGTAGATTTATTTGTTACAGATTTTATGCTAAATGATAGGAGGAAATATTTCATACAAAGATAAATAGTCTGATTTTTAATGTATTTTCTAACTGTTACTTAAGTATATATGTTAAAAATGATAAAAAAATGTTTCTAATTTCAGACAAGCTGTGTTTGTAAGGTAATAATAACAATATTTTGCTGATAGGTCAGTTTATTGCAAACACATTATTCATACACAAATGGTTCAAGTGATCTAATGGAAGTTTGATCATTGAATTCAGCAAAACAGAAAACTTTGTTTTAACCTGTATTAAAATTAGATTAAAAACTTCATATAGTTTCAAGTGCTTGACTATGTACTTTAGAAAAAGTTTAGATTAAGAGTTTGAGTTAGAAAAGTCAGGAAATTTTTCTCGGCTTGATCTGTGGCAACCGTGTTTTGTAAAAAAAGAGGAAACCCTGTGTGGACGTAAAACACACTATAACCATATAAACAATTCCTTGTAGGTTACTGGATCATAAATCATGTTTGCTATTCGTCTGTCTACTTTTGTTTAAGGAGTTAATAATATTTGTCATTTAACAACAAAAAACATTGATACAAATCTGATTTTTTTGGTTAATGTAACATTAATTAAGTCTTAGTTGGCTACTAATAATTTTACTATAAGTCTTAAGTCCATAACAACATAGCTGGTAAACCGTCGGTATTAAATTTTCAACGAGATAAATACTTTTTTATTTAACTTTTGAGCTTTACGTTTAAAGCCTGAAGATCACTGCCTTATTACTTTGTGATATGACGTGTATAAAAAAAACGCTATATTTTTCATAAGTTTAATCTAAATAGTAATTTTGTAAATAACACTACTGTACTAACTTTATAACATCATTTTGTCTTAATTTTTTTTTCTTATAAGCCCTAAATGTAAGATACTTTTTTAAAGTTCATTTAATTTGAGTTTTTCTAGTTTTTAGGCTAGTTTTTTTGATTTAAGAGTTTTTTAAGAATAATGACTCTTCTGAATATTTTGTCTTTTTATCATTAATGTTTTATTTTAGGACTTATGTAAGAGTTACATGTGATACAGCTCTTGGCTCTATGTACTACACTCTACCTACAGTGTTAATCTCATTTAAAACTCAGGCTAGTAAGGATGACTTATTTGCTTAAAAGAAAATTTTTTGGCAAAACTGTATTACGAAACTTTGTTGTATTACAACAAATAAAGCTTTATTATATAACTAAATATCTAATTCATTCCTTAAAATGTTTATAAAAACTATGACAGCCTATATTTCAAAGTAAGTAAAGTATGTTCTTCCGAGCTTAATAAAAGTTAACCCACTCTTGACCCTGATCTAATAAAAATCGCCTAAATGTTTATAGTAAACTCAGTCAACAAGTTCTCTTGAAACATATTTCTGTTTGGTTGTTTGATGAAAATATAAACTGTTAGTCTTAACTATCACAATCAACAATTTAAGATTGTTACTGAACAATAGCAAAGTAAAGATTAAAGTTTTAAGCTTTAAAAATTATTTTATAAAAGTATTCGAAAACTTAAGTTTAGCTATATAAATTTTCTTTTAATTCAAAAAAAGTCATTATTGAACTTTAAAGAAAGCAATAACAATAATATTATTAAAAAACTTAAGTAAATGTTTTAAAAATACTTGCTTTTTATTAACAAAAAACCATTGGTGAAATTTTAATTAAATAATAAAACTAACAGTATTACTTTCTGTTAAATAGACTTGTGGTTGCCAAAATCTCAATTAAATAACAAATTAAGAGTAATACAACGGAATTTAAACTAAAATTATCAAACGAGATCTTTAGAAACAGATTTTTTTCCTATCTAGGTTCAACAACAACTGTGGTCACAAAATGCTCGCCGACCAAGGTAGTAAATTATTGACCGGGTTACCATTATGTTTAAAAAATCAAAGTTGTTTAGGAGGGTTCAAGGATGAACTTAGAAATTATTAATTAAATAGTAATTATTTAAGTCATAAGTGATCATTGATTCTTGTTTATTTACTTTTGTTTAACGGTTAATAATATTTGTCATTTAATATCCTAAAACTTTAGTTCACAATCTGATTTGTTTGGTTACAATAACAGAGGTTAAGTCTAAGTTGTATCATTTTCTATTTGGCTATTTTCTAAGTTTTCATTACTTTCTAAGATAACTATTTCATATAACTTCAGAATATTTTTAACCTTTTTTTTAGTATGCCTATGCAAAACTTTAGTAATAGAGGTATTGAGTTATAGATGGGTAACAGCCTATCAAACTGAACACGTGACCTTTCGAGCTTTCTCTTAAACGCTTGGATGAATAAGAATTTTAACTTAAAACCTTCCATTTATTTTAAACAATATAGTTAAAGTTCCTAGTAATCCAAGCGTTTCAGAGAAAGCTCGCGCCATATATAAATACTCATCAGCTGGAAAGGAGATCATTCAAGCCACAGCTTGCTGCAGTTAACATGTAATTACAGAATAATCATATATACCTCTTTTTTTTAATTTTTAGTTTAAGAATGTTTTTTATTCATAAATACGTTTTATAACTTATTCACTTTTTCAAGTTCAAGCAGTTTTTTCTCACTCTCTAGTTGAAACTTTCTAAAAGTATAGATTTTTTTAATTTTATTTAAGCTTGAAGGTTTTAATAATATGGAAATAGTTTCTAAAATGTAAGATTTTTTATATTGTACATGGTCCTTATATTTGCTAGTTTTGCAACTTTTCTTTTCTACTATAAGTTCATTCATTATCATGTCTGGTTTCATATAAATAGCCTTAAATATTTTTTAGTATTAGTGTTAGTGGGGATAGAATTATTTTTTTTAATGGTGTTCTAGTATAGGTTTAAAGTATACTATACCTCTAAAACTGTCTTAAGTAACCTACACAACATTTCGGTTACATTCGGCGTCCTCCAGTTCAAAAAGCACAAGTCTTTTAGGTATAGTTACACCTATACATTATTTTATCAAAACATGTTTTATTTGTATATTACTTTTAATTTTAAGGTAGCATTTATCACACTTTTATATGACATATTTAATTGCTTGCCATTTTAGTTTCATAGTGAATTTTATTTAATAATAAACGAAGACAAATTTTACAGTAAAACTTGCATTTTTCTAAAGAAGCAATACTGACATCTGCTTTTTGCCCTTTTAAAAAAATCTTGAGATAAAACCATAACCAGAAAGAAATAAAACTAACAAACAATAGAGGGTCATACTAAAAAAAGTATCATATGGGTATTAATTAATAAGTCACAGAAAGTTAATTACTAACTTTAAATCAACAAAGTCAAATTAAAACTGATAAATCTTAATTTCACCAAATAAAAACACAACTGACAAAATTTTAGTCCGCAAAGTTAAAAAATTACTAATAAAGTATAAGTTCAAATAACTAAAAGGATATTGACAATGTATAAGTACAAATAAGTCACAAAAAGTTGTTACAAATTATTATAAATGTGAGTCATATTATTTTTATGTAAGGCTTTTAAACCTTTTAATTTATTAGTATTTATTGTATTAGACAGCAAAGACCAGTAACATGCTGAACATTTTATGAGTTTGTATTACAGAATATAGGCATAACACTTAAATAATTGTTTTTGTGTTTTTTTTTATTTATGTGTTTTTCAAATGCTGCAATCTTTGTAGTAGGTAAACTTTAAACACATTTTTAATATTATTTTTAAAGTTAAAGTGAATTGTTAAAATTCAGGTAAAACCGAACGTAAATTTTTTTAGTTCTTTTACTTTCTGATATAAATTAAATGTTAAGAAAAAAATAAAATTTTTTTAGACCAAGTTACATTTTGTATGTGCTATGTTTTATTTTGTTTATGAAGGAAGAAAAGAGTTTAACTTCCAAAAATCGGCAGAGGAAGAATAGAGTGAAGATTTTTGTTTAAAAATGAATAAGAGAAAGTGTAACAGGATATGAAACTTAGTTTGATAACTGTCTAAATTTAATGGAAAATTTTTAGTTAAAGTTCTTGTTTATCCAAGCGTTTAAGAGAAAGCTCGCTAGGTTGCATGTTTTACTGATGCAGGTTTATATTTTCATACTACAACCATATATAAATATTCATCAGTTGTAGAGGAGATCATTCTAGCCACGGCTTGCAACAGTACACATGTAGTTACAGAATAGAAATTCAAGTTGTTCAATTATTTATTTAAAGCTTTTTGTTTAAAATTGTTTTGTTCAAATAAGTATTTTTTTTATCATTTCAAGTTTAAGCAGTTAATTATTTTTCCTATTTAAACATTCTCAAAGTATAGCTAATAAATTTAAATTGTGTTTAAAGGTTTAAGAAACATGCAAGTAGTTTCTGAATCATGAACTTTTTATATTGTACATGGTAGTTAATGTTTTTAAGTCTTTGCATTTTTTCTTTAATAAAAAATAGTCCTTCGTTGTCCAACCTAGTTTATGAAAAGTAACTTTAAGTATTACTCCATATAAGTATTAATTAGGTTAAAGTTATTTTTTATTATACTTTATACTTAAAGTACACTATAGCCTTTCAACTGTCTTTAGTAACGCACAAATTATGTCAGGTTACAGATGTACTTTCTAACAGAGTTATTTTTATAATGAGCTTGGATTTCTGTTTCTAGTATACTTATAATAAATTCATTAATTTTTCTGAGAAGACCTTAACTTTATTTTTGTAATGTCTTCAAATATTGTTTGTTTCTACAAAGTTACATGTTTAGGCTTAGAAAACTTTTCAAAAAAATGTAATATATATTTAAAACAGAATGATTTTTTCTTATTAAGTGCGGATTAATACATGTTATAGTACTTGATATTGTATTTTAATTTATAAAAGTTAAGTTAATTTTATGGTTTATTTGAATACTTTAAAATATTATGCAAACTATATTATATATTTTTTGTTTATATACAAACTTCTTTAAGTGAATAAATCAAAAAACTATATGAGAAAATTAAAAACTAAATATTTTCCATAAAATACTAATAATACTCAACGGAAAAATCTTTCAGCTCACTACACTTTAACTTTTTTATTAAAGTTGTGACCTATCTTAAAATAATTTTATGTTTGCTATTTATTTTGTTTATCTCGTTGTATCAATCAAGTTAAAATTTTTCTTTTTCATTCTATTGTTTTAAATATTCCCTATAGTTTAGGTTTAGACTGTTTTTTCTTATTTTATTCTGTTAGTAAAGTTTTTGAGTTCATTATGATTTCAAAGTAAACGCTTAGCTAAGTTAACTTTTTTATTTTCTTTAAAAAAGAAGAATGGCTATATTTTTAAGATTTAAAAGTATAAAAAAATAATTTTTGTTTAATATTAAGGAATTGTAAAAGCATATGGTTGATAACCGATGTGTTATTTCGTACACCAGGTCCTTAGACTTAATCTTTTAACCGGTTTTAAATCGTTAAATACACAACATATAAATAAAAATGCAATAAATAATATTTTTAAGCATTGTCTACTATTACATTGATCTACATTAACTTCTTACTTGGTTAGGAAATATCAATTATTTTCGTGAAGTAAAAAAAATACAGTTAAATGTCAAAATCTAACAATGAATATTTATATTTTTTGTTCAATATTTAAAGTGTTTTTTATCCAATTTTATTTTAAATACTAGATTTAAAAAGTTTTAATTATTTTTATCTAATAAATTTTAATTGGATTTTTAATATGCAATGTTAAAGACAAAGCTAACCTCTTTGTTGAACCTGTAATAAAATAAATTTTTAGTAAGAACAAAATAATTTTAACAAACACTTTGTTCAAATAAAACGCAAAATAAATAAAACGAAAGTACTTGTAAAATAAAAATCGTTCATTTGTCCATTTTTTTAAAGACATAAGAAATATTATTTTATTCATTACAAAAAAATATTTTTTAATTATTTAGTACAATGAAAACAAAATCTTTTTTACATATAGACATTTTTAACAGATTATATATTTAATAAATCATGTACTCAGACGATGAATATTTAGATCAGACAATCACACAGTTTCCTGGTCCTCAGAACTATTTGCGTCGCTGGTGCGAAGAAGAAAAGCAAAAGACAAAAACTAAAATCGAAAATATGATCGAACAAATCGATGCGAGAAAAGAAGAATTGGTGAAAGATGCCGTAAATTTGTTTGAATGCAAATCTTCGGCTTTAAAAAAATCTCTTTCCAAGGATTCCAAGCACGAGCTTCAACTATTGGAAAGCGAAGATCCGGATTACGATCTGTTGAAAGGATCTCTCGGTTTGAGCCAATTAAAAAAGTACTCAAATAAAAACGTCGCTATCAGGATTTACAGGGTCAAATCAAAAGTGGAACGTTACAGATGTCCGAGCTTGCTGCTTCTGCACGGCACCAAAGGGAGCAACGTCGAGGGAATCTTGAAAGAAGGACTGAGGCCTTCGTCGTCCGGCAAGTATGGCCCGGGCATTTATTTGACGAACAGCTTTGAAATTGCTCAACGTTACGGTCAATATTACGTGAAAGACGATGACAACGCCAATGACTTGACGTACTTGTTTGTTAGCAAAGTGAAAAAGACGCTGGCAAGTTCAGGTTGTCTTTGTGGAGAGTGTAAAGATGACCGGACTGTTAAAACTCGCAAACCGGTATTCGGTAAAAATACAACTTCAACTGTGTTTATAAAATCTTCGTATCCGTGTCGTGACTCTAGTTTTACTTACGAGCCCGTTTTAAAGGTTTTTGATGGAAATTCTATTTTCGACGACAAATTGATTAAATTTAAAGAGTCTCCTGTACGCAAACACGACAGCAACGGAAACAAACTTCTTTCGGGCACGTTTCAAGTAGGTGATGACGAAAAAAGAATAGCCGTTGCTCACCATGACTTAGTTTCTCTAGCGTACCTGGTAGAAATCGAAATTAAACAAAGCACACGTGAGCTTGCGAAACACATTTTGTACGATAATCTCTACGAAAGAAGGTTCATAAAAGAGCCACCTGTATCAGATTCGCAAAAAGCCATGTTGATCGAAAATAGTCCTGCTAATATTGGAGACCGCTCCATGAACGCTTTTGTCGCCGAGCTTGAAAACGAAATAAGCGCTAATCAACGGGCAGAAGTTGAACATGTGAAGCATCAGTTTGAACGCAAGGTGAACTCTTTCATGCGGCAACTGTTGTTTAAAACGAGCAGCATATCGGAAACCAACGGTTGCGCCAAGTACAAAGCGGAACTGCTGCAAACTTCAGATCCAGATCACCAGTTTGTGCTCGGGTCGATGACTGGAATGAACCCGAACGCGGCAATCCTGAAAATTTTCAGGATCAACCCAGTTGACGGATTTGAGGTTGAAAAGATGCGCGGAAGCTTGCTCTGCCTTCGGGGAGTCAAGTCCTACGAAGTGCCAAAAGTTCTAGCAAAGGGCTACCCGGCAAGCCCCGAGGATTTGTTCGAACAGTGCGAGTGCAGACCCAGTCGCTGCTCCTGCTTCGCGTCCACCAGCTTGAACAGGGAATTTTTGCAGGGAACGAGCCACTGCGTCACGAACGGACAACTCAGAAAGTAGTCGTTTGTAGTACTAGAGGGTGCTGTTTTAAAAACGGAATGGTATTCATGTATCAGCCGATCGGCCTTATTCCGGCTTACTTAGCTGTTTTTAGCGTTCAATAGACTTTGATTAAATTATATTAGCTTTTAATTTTTTACTATTTTCCTCAGTTAATTTAATATAGGTTGATAGCTAGAAAACAAATTCATTTTTGAACAAAATTAAATAAGCCACCGAAAGACTGCTACAATTACAATACAAATTTTTAATCTGATAAAATCTTTTTAACTGGTTATTTTCTGTTCATAAAACTAACTGTTTAACCTTTATTAATTTTTTTAGATTTAAACAAAGGTTATTCCAAGTCAAATACTGTTCCATGGTATTCAATACTATATATTATAATACTAAAGTTATATTAAATTTTCAAAAAGATATCACTGATCCGGTGATAATTAGTCATGTTATAACTATGACCAGGTTAGATATTGTCGGGTAAATTTGATTGCAAGTTAGAAAATATAGTAAACCTTGTAATATTAAGCATTATTAAAAGTAAGTAATTATTGTAATGTTTAACTTAAAAAACTTACACAACAATAAAAAACGGCTAAAAGTAATGAAAAAAAGAGTTTTTTAAAGCAAAAGTTCATTATACACTATAAAAAAGAGTGAAATTCAAAAAAAATTTTTACGGTAAAATCTGAAAAAAAATCTAAACATATAATAATTATCAATTCTAATTTTTCTTACCAACAAAAACTTACAAAAAAACTAATTATCATACAAGGCAAAATTTCAGTCCAAGGCCAAGTTAAATTCAAATCTTGAAAACATAATTTGTTATGTCGAAGTATTCTTAGTATGATTTTTATTGTTATGGCTAAAAGCTGTAAAGTAAAGAGAACTATTATATGATTTAAGCCTATTTGTTTCACTAAATACGTTAATCTATACTAGTTTATTTTATTCCAAGAAAACAAATTAAAATCTGATCCATTGTATTTCATTTAGTTATATAGTATAAGGTCCGATAAAGTTTTCTTTAATATTTTATTTTTAGTACGGAATATTTAAAGTTTAAGTGTGAATTCATATTTAAACATAACTTATAAGAAAGAAATTACATCATTGCTAGAAACTTTAAAAGAAACCAACAAAAATCAGCTATAAAAGCAATAGAATTCGCGTTTTACTGTTTTTATTTAGACCTTTTTTGATCTTCTCTGAAAAGTATAAGTGTGTAAAAAATAATTAAAAAACGTATAGTGCTCAATCTATTTTAAATATTTTAAAGAGCTAAATTATTATTTGATTATATAACAATATGTCACAAAGCTAGCATCGTTTTGTAAAAACTAGGTCAATTAGAGCTAAAAGCAGGGTTGAAACAAAGTCAGGAAAAACTTAAAAAAAATGACAAAAGTCGGGAATAAATGGGGGTTTTAAAAAAAGTCCGGAAATATGACAAAAAAAATCAATTTTAGTCAGTTTAAATTTACGAAATTCCCTAGTTTCTAAAGCCTCCAAGTGGTATAAAATTTATTAAAGTCAGAAAAAAATTGCAAAATTTTCGAAATTATTAATTTCCAATGCCTTTATCTAGTAATTAATAAAGTGTCTAGCCTTCATCTAATAATTAAGAAAATGTCCTCTATAAAACTGCAAAGTTTTTCTATTAACATATTGAAAAAGTATCCAACTTGAACGAGCAGTTTTTGTAAGCTTTGTAGAATTTGATCTGTTGAACGGACACTTCCATAGTGATACTGTGCTATGTACACAAAAGTTTATTTAGCATAATTTTTAAATCAAAGTGGTTTTTTTAGTAAATAATTAAATTCTTTGTAATTAAAGTTAGCTTGGAATTTTATGTAACAAGTTGATATGTATAACTTACATCTTTATAGTTTTTTCAAATTTGTTTAAATTTGTAAAATAAGTTATAAAAGAGGTATGTGAATGATTCAAGTGATGTAGCGGAAGTTAGAAGACTAAATTCAGCAAATAACTGTTATTTTAATCTGTAAAAAAACAAGGTTTAAAGCGTTGTACAGTTTTAATTTTTTGATTATGTAATTTAGAATAAGTTTAAATAAAGAGCTTTATTTAGAAAAGTCAGGAAAATTTTAATAAAAAGACAAGAAATTTTTCTCAGCTTGATCTGTGGCAACCCTGTAAAAGTAACAGCAAGTAAAATTGAAGCACAAATATATCGAAAAAGCACATTAATAATCACCAAGTAAAAACAACTAAGAAAGGAACCAGTAACTTTTTAATCAATAAAGGGATGTGTTTTTAAGGTATCAATATTATGTTTAAATTTACTGTTAATCAGAGGTAGTAAAGTTGAATCAAATAAGAAATTTTAAAGTTAATAATAAAAAAACTTATTGAAAAATTAAGTAAAAACACTTACTAAAAAAATACTTAATAAGAAAAAAAAAATAAACATTATATAGAAAATAAAAGTGTAACAATTAGAAAGATTTAGATAAACTCTTGTTGCTCTAATATATTTCTTATTCTTAGCTTTGGCTTTTTAAGGCATTTTATAAGGTACTCACTGTTTAATGTGCAATTAGATTTGGTTTTAAAGTTACATACTTTTTCAGTTTTTATTGTATTTTCCATTATTCAAAAAAAGAGAACAATATATGAAGTTATATTTAAATCTAGATTATAACAACATAACCAAATCATTATCCCATAATCTCAAACAACGAGTTCGTTCAAATTTCCTATAATAGACATTATTTAGTTCTTTGAATTAATGTGCTTCATAATATTAACAACTCAATACCAAGAAAAGTAAAAAGTTGTTGTATAAGTAATCTTGAAAGATTGGCTATTGCTTAAAAATATAGAGTAAAATTTGTAGATATCAGAAAAGACCTGACAAAAAAAAAAACAAATGCTTTAATGTAGCTCTACATTTTTTGATATTTCTCAGTATTTAATATCAACATGTACTAGCGTTGTTAAAAACATATCAATTAAACAGTATACACTAAAAGTAGTTTTAATTATCTAAATGTACCACTTTAATTAGAAAATATTTAAAGAATGCATTTTGTGTAGAAAAATATTCAAGAAAGATAAAAGTATGTTTATATAAAAACTGTCTTTATTAATATAAGATTAATTTGTCCTGGACAAGACGTTTAAAGGTGTCAGTAGTGTGCGACTCGATAACCGAAAGGTTTTACATACACCAGGTCCTAGGACCAAATGTTTTGAGCGTATATTTTATCGTTCAATAAACTAAAATAATAAAAAAATGAAAAGCTATTTTGTCTCGATTTCAACTTTTCTGAATTTTAAATACTAATTGGATAGTTTTAAATAATTTTTTATCAATTGCGTGAAATATCTTATTGCTAAACACTTTAGATATATAAATTCAAAAAAGATGAATAAGCCTACTAACACCACTACAAATATAACTAAGAAAAGGATGGTCTCTAAATCAATAAAATAATAATCTTGTGTAACTATATGATTGCAAGCGTTTTTTATTTCGATCAAGAACTAAAGTAAATAACATTTTTACAAAACTTTTATACATTCGTTTAGTAAAACATTAAGGTAAGAATGAATCAACGCTTTTAATATTTTTACAAACAAATTGTTTTAAAACTTTTACAATTCATTTACTTTTTTGATTAAAATACTAGAAATAATTACAAACTAAACAGCACGTGTTTTCTATATGAGTAACACTGAATGTGAAGTACTACCATTAGTTCACATAATTTTAAAAATCCGTGCTCAGTAGATGATTGAAAAAATCTGGGGCCATTTAAGGGTTGACTATAAGTAACAGACATGCTTTGCAACGAATATTTTAAATAGTAGAAGATATGTTGAACGTGTGAAATATATTAAAAACTATCTAATGGTAATCAACATATTGGTACATGTTTTTAAGACATGTATTTGTTTTATCATTTTCGAGATATTTTCTATTTGATACTAGCAGGGAAAACGTCAAGTCGATACCGTAGATCAACAGCTGTTGTTGGTAAAAAAAGTCGTTATTATCAAGGTTTACTTGTGTGCTGTTATTAGTAGTATAAAACCTTATTTTAAAATCCCTAGTAATATTTTTTGCCAAGGTTGATAAGATCGTAGAACTACTTTGACCTGTTGGGTTACAAGCTTTATAATTAAAAGACTTTTTTAGTACTGATGCATGCGGGGTTAAACTTGAAAGCAATGTGTTGTTTTTACTACACTGATGCGTTACTATGTAAGAAGATTTGAGCAGTTCATTAAAAAGGCTAACAAGTTTCCATTCATCAACTTTTAGAATATTTTCGAGTTTAAATTTGTTTTTAGCCACGTAGTTCTGGTCACTTGTTTATAACTTTTCTAGTATTTTTAGCATAAGGTTGGTTGAGTTCCACCTTGTTTCAACATCTTGCACAAGTACCAAGGCTTTTTGCATTTACACTGTTTAACCTAAAGTGACCTGGATTTTTTTTAGTTTCTCGCACGCTGTAGTAGAACGATTAAAGTAGCCAAGAGTTTGACGGGCATTGGCTATTAACACACTTAGTTATTTTCTGAAAACATTGAACCTTTTATTATCTGTTGAAGTGTGTGAATGAAACAGGGTGCTGAAGAAGATTTTAAGAACAACATACCAGCCTTCATGTTAAATACATTGCCGCGCAAAAAATGTTGTTGAACTATTGCTGCTTCTTATAGTTTTAGTAATTAAATATTAAGTAAATAATATTTAATATTAAGAGCTGTATTTGAGGAGTTTAAAAATTTTTCGATATTATTAAATTAGAACAAAATAGTAAAATTGAAATTGTAAAGACTTATAACGAACTCAAACATATAAAAGTTTGAATAAATATTTTATATATGCAAAAAAAAATGTTTATAAATGGAAGTAAATCATAGAGTCACTAGAAGAATATAATATGCAAAAAACTTTAAATTAACAATTCACTATTTTATTAAACGGATGTATGTAGCTGTATGTTTACAAAAAAAAATAATTTAAATACTTAACTAGTCCGTTTTGCTCGAATAATTTTTTATATAGTAAATATTAAAACACAATAATAAAAGTATATAAATATGAAAGAAGCTGATCGCAAAATTAAAGTCTTTTTAAACTAAGTGGATCCGGACCGGTTCTTGCATACACTAGATCACTAGTTTAAACACCAACTTAAAAATGTTCTTCAATTAATTATAAAAGAGATGTTGTTAACGAACTTTCAACTGGTGGAGTCTAACAATCTTTAAGGCTCTCTAAAAATTAAAACAAAAAGTATTACACAAAGCAGTTTGCAAAAACTATTAATCTTTTTTTTTTTTTTTTTTGGAAACATTTTTTCTTTTAGTAACAATGTTTTATACTAATTAAACTTAGAGAGCAGTAAATTTCTGCCGACCTCAAAAAGTTTGAAACTTAATAAATTTATTCGAATATTTTTTTAACTGACAAGAGATGAGCAAATCATTAAGTGATAGTAACGACAAAGTAATAAAAAAATTAACTCTATTAAGTAAAGATCTATTCATGTTATGTAACAAAAAAAAAAGTTATAAAACAAATTACATTATAATGAAAACAACGAACATTATATTTTGTTTTCTTTCTCTAGTCAAGTGTGTTAACGAACTGTTTTAAGTTTTTATAGAGTTGGTAAAATAGCTGATATTAATTACAAAAAACAGTTAAAATCTTTAAAAAGATTCAGTAAGTAGCTTGAATGACGCTATTGGAAGATTTAAATAACTTGTGTTTTTAATTTTTAGACCAAAATGATATTAAAACAACTATAAAGTTTGGTAAGCTTACAGATCTATCAAAAAAAAAAAACGATTATTAGTAACTTATAACATTCTTAATAGCTTCTAAACTTTTTATTTGTTTTACATACTGAACAGAAGATATATTTTTTTTAATTTATAATATATTTGTGACGATGACGATGTACATATACGGGATCTAACGAATTTACCTTTACTTAATAATACTTTCTTTTCGCTAAGAGGCGCTATTAGTTGGTTTAGATAAGTTAGTAAGCTTTAGTTATTTTGTTAGTTTTAAGATTTCAAAAAAAAGGATCTTTGTTTACAACAAACATTCCTTATCCTATTACTTACAAATATACTTCCATTAGCAAGTGTTTATCAATTTTAGTATTTGTTTCATAATGACACTTTAAAAGCTGTAATTTAAGTTTAATTTTATGCATGTCAGTACGTTATCAAAATTATATATATATATATATATATATATATATATATATATATATGTATACAGATTAATTTGGGATTGATTAAACTAAAGGTAAAAGTAACTTACTATAAGTAAAATAACATTAAACACTGAAAAATATCTAAACACATATAAAAAGCATTCTACAGTCTTTTAATATTAGTTTATCAATAACTCCTAGATGTTGACTTAAAATTTAGGAAACAAGTCGAGATTTTTTTTTAATATTTTAAAGTTTTACTTATAGTCTAGATTTTAATTAACTTGCTTCAAAACTTTTTATATTAATATAACTAGAGGAGTATCCTGTTTAAAAATTTATTCTAACTGAAGAAAAAAATCACAAAAAGTAAAACGATCAACCAATGCTAAGCACACAAATAAAATTAATAAGTTGAATTAAAAACATTTTAATTTGATGAAATTTGATAATTTTTAAGTTAATTATAACAAGCTGCATAACGTTTAAATCATTATTAATGAAGATTGAAATAGGAGTAAGTTTTAGTTGTAAATGACATTTTTATATTTTATTGAAATAAACATTAAAGTTTAATATTATTACAAATGACGTGATCGCCTAATTGTAACTCTTAAACTGTTTCAGGTTAAATTTGATTGTGACTAGATTTTAGTGTGTATCTCTCAGCTTCTGTAAATAAATTTTTCAGTAATGTATTAAGTACATGAAAAAGATATTAAAACCAATAATAAAAAAAAGTAATCTTAACTACAAACAAAATCTAACCTTCAAATTGTTTCGATTTATTAGGGTTAATTTTGGAATAGAAAATTCAGACAATGACCTGTGGAAAGTTAAAAAAAATGTTTTATAAATAAGTGAGACTTGTTAGTATATAAGATGCAACTAAGTATTTAGTACTCAGAGTAATTTATTTATATATACTTGAGTATGTTTAAAAATTTAAAGATGGTGAAATGTATTTTTGTTATTATTTAAGACGTTGCTTGGTTCGTATCAAGACACTAAGAAATAGATTTAAATATAACAAGAAATAGAACATGAAAAGCTTAATGGTTAAATTAAAAAAAAAAAGTTTTATGGAAAACATTAAGCTTTGTATTGATATATTAACTATGGTAATGAAAATAAATACTCACCTAAAGGCAGATACTCCTTCACCAGCTCATCAGTGGTGCGGTTCACACAAATATCCCTGAATTTTCTCCTACGATTGCTCACCCATCTCTATAAATCATAACAGAAGAGTAAATTTGTACAAAGTTTTAGGTGATAAAATTATAAACCACCATTTTAAATTTGTGGTTTAAATAGTAAACCAAAAGAAATAAAAAACCACAATGTATTTATTGTATATTAAATCAGATATGCTAAACACACTGATTTTAAGTTAAGCCCTATCTCAATTTTTCCTAACTTATTTTAGGAGAGTACTAGGCTATAAACAAAAAAAAACGCTTCTAAAATAAAAGCAACTTTATTTCTAGTATAATTAGAAGTATATTCGTTTTTTATTAAATGTGCAAAATTTTTACTAAACTTTTAGAACTTTGGTATTAAAAACAGCTGAGTTAAAAAGATTATTTGATTGGTAATAAGCGTAGTAAATTTTAATAAACTTAAAAGTGATCAAATCATTTTTTTTACACTAGAGGTTCTAAGAATATTGTTTGTTTGACTATTCAACTAGAAATGGATTTGTACATAAAGTTTAAATAAATGGTTTTACCATATTTACGTCTATATACACTCAAGCATACAACTTCTTACCTCAATTTTCACGACATTCACGACACCTAGTGCTTTCGCCAGTAACTTCTTGTCCTCACATTTCCATAATTTCAAGTTGTAACACATCATGTAGCTGTGCAGAACTAAAAGCTGCCACTTTTCAAACCTCAGTCTTATTAGTCTGTTTGATAAATTTTTAACTTAAATTTTAAGTTTACATTAAAAATAAAATTCATCCTTGAAATTGTTTAAAAAGTGTTAAACTACTTTTAAAACTTAAAACTAGTTCTAATCAAACAATTAGTATTAAAAATATAATTTGGTTCGATATGACTTTGAAACTGTGAACAGCTTAAAACTTTACAAAAATTTTTTTTGTTAAAGTAGTCAGTAATTGAATAAAGTGTATTAAAAAATTGCAATTAAAAAAAAATATGTTCATAGTTTATGTAAAGTCGAATTAATTTTATAACTGATCAAAAATTAAAAGCTGAGTTTAGACTCTAAGAGACTCCCCTCTTTTCTCTTACAGAAAGACTGACCACCTTTGCTAAATAATGGGGAAGTGTTAGTTTCGTCCATAATATCTTACAAAATAATTGAGTGAGCAAATGTACGTGATGTATAATAATTTAGTTATAAAAAAGATTATAAAATACTCAAGCCAAATAGTTTTACAAGGTTTAAAAAGGGAATGAGACAAAGTATAGTAAAAAAAGGTAGCAAATACATTGTACTGAATTACTACAAAGTACTCTATTGTTTTTTTAAATAAAAGAACAACTTCTATAATAAGTAGCTTTTGTAAAATTTTAAATACATCTTGTGTTTTTGAATTTTTATATATTGATGCAGCGTAGTTTAACAGGATTTAATAACAATTACAGTAATTATGTACTAGTTTGATTGTTGAATTTGTTTGATAAAAAGATATTAAATTTAAATAATTTTAAAAATAACACATTCTAAACTAACTATCGAATTCTTAGAAAAATCATATATGCTTTCTTTATACGAGTATTTTTTAATATAGCAGAATATTTAAACTTTCTATCTAAAAAATAGTAATAACCTTGTTAAATTATAATACAAACAGCTTACTTTCTAGCGTTAGCGTACCTCGCTTGTCCTGGTCGTGAATAAGGATGGTGCCGTCCACTGGTCAGTAAACGTGGTGGGTGTCGCTGTTGTCCATTGCTCGCTGCATTTGCTGCTTGCCTTGGTAAGTTTGCGGCGGTTAAACGATGACGAGGTTCACTGTTCAGGAACCTTGCTTGTTGTTGAGGTTCACTGTTCAGAAATCTTGCTGGTTGTTGAGGTTCACTGTTCAGAAATAGTTGTTGTCCAGTGAACCTTAGACGTGCTGGTTGCTGTCTACTGGTCAGCTTTTGTTGTCCAGGGATTCCCGCTTGGGCTGGTGGACCAGACTGTCCATAGGCCTCTACCTGAGCAGTCTGGTGGTGGAATTTTCCAGGGTTTGCCATACGAATTGGACTGTTAAACTGCCCATAGCTTCCTATGTGAGCCGGTCCATTAAAATTTTTGTTAGTAGTTGTCGAAGATGGACCTCTAAAATGCGCATGGCTACCCAATTGAGCTGGTCCGTTGGTCTGTCCATCGCCTCTATTATGCCCTGGTTGTGCCAACCAGTTTGTTATTCGGGCTTGTCCGTTAAAGTAGCCATAGCTAGCCTGTCCAATAAAATTACCGTAGCTTGCCAATCCTGGTTGGTTGAGACGCCCAAAGCTTGGTGTCTGCCCTGGTTGATTAAAGTTTGCTCCCGTCTGAATTGGTCTTCTACAGTTTTGGGCTGGTTGGTTAAAATGCCCATAGCTTCCTATGTGTGCTGGTCCAACAGAGTTACCATAGCCTGCCGTTTGAGCTGGCTTGTTGACCTGATAAATTGGAATCTCGGTCAAATTTGCATGCACATTTCTTTTGGCTTCCTGCAAGTTTTTTATCAGTATAAAACTTGGTGAAAATTTAAACTGAATTTATTATAGTTTGTTTTCTTTCAAGACTTTGATTAGTAAGCTAAGTTTCGGTCTACGACCTCTATAATTACAGTTGTCAGTACCTCTATAATTATTCAAATTTAATTCTGACGAGGTCTTTGACAGAAACTTAGTTTACTAATTAAAGTCTTGAGAGAATAAACTATATTAATTCTCTTCTAGAAGTTGAGATTTTTGTAGTTGTTTTCGGCATTTATTAAGTATGTAAGTTATAAAGCCTTCAGTTTATTTGGAAACTAATTTAAAGTATTTTAATAGTTTTCTTAAATTTATTTTAAAAACAAATTTTCAACACTTTAATACACAAATGTAATTTATTTTGAAACTTTATAGTTCTCAAATATTCGCAACAGTTTGCAAACTTTATTAAATGGTTTTTAATCTTTGTAAGATAAAATAAACAATTAATTAATAGTTTTGGATTTTTGTAGAAGATATGCATTGCTACAGTTTTAAAGCTCGAAATTTGTTAATGTTTATGAGAAAATCAATCTAAAATTGCTTTAAACAGTTTTGTAAGTACTATTTTAATAATACATCAAATGAGTTAAAATTAATTTTATAGCTTTTTAAAAATTGCTTAAAATGCAGAAAAATAGTTTCTATAAAACTTTTACTTTTGTTTTCATTAACTCAAGCTTGAAATACAGAAACGAACTAAACTTTAAGTTTATATTTATAAATATATTGGATAAGAGGTCTAAATTTGAGTAGTTGCAAACAAGAAATGAATGAGTTTGCTATATTTTCGTCATGTAAGATAAATATGAACAGTCTACAAGCTTTATACATTACACTAAGCCAAGTGAAAAAAAGACCAGTTTTATGACTTGTTCACAAACCAACTGCAAAAATATATCATAAAGAAACGAGTGTAGCACAAACCTATGTCAAAAAAATTTACTTTTTACTAACTAAGATCTAAAAATTTAAAAATCCGTTCATCATATTTCGATGTAAAACGTACTGTTTATGTTTAATAAATTAACTGTACTTCATTTTAAGAAGAATAGAAAGAAACTTAAGATAAGAGTGAAGGATTTGAAGAAAAATAAAAGAAAATACTATTGTATTTCTAATTTTAACATAAATATATGATGATTTTTTTGGTAGTTAAACAAGAAGAGTCAGTTTTATGCACAAATATATAAAACGCTGCGGCCCAAATAATTTATATCTAGTAAACCTGATCCATTGTTTAGAAAAAGCTGCTTTATCTAAAATTAGAAGCTTTCATCAAATTTTCTCTAATAAAGTTAAAAATTAAGGCAAACATGAACTTTATAATGTTCACTTAAAAATAACTGAGCTTATAAAGACACAAGCGTAAAAAGACGAACATACTTTAAAAAACTTATAGATAATGTTTTTTAGCAAATTTTAGGAAAATGAGTTTTGACTAAAAATCGATAAAAATAAGCTGAGTCTTTTAAAAACGAAACAGTTCAAAGTACAATACTTTCAATTTGTTCAGTTTTTACTTCGTGCCTCGAAAAATTTCTCAAGTTAGGTGTAGTGTCACAATAAGTTCTACTTAGGAATGCTAAAACTTTACTATCTAAAATGTTTTCATTTAACACCAGATAATCTGTTTGAAAGCTCTTAAAAGTTAAAAATCTAGTAAATTTAGTTATATGTAAAAAAAGTAGCTTTAGTGATGGAAAAATATCAATATGTGGTAGCGATTAAAAACATAAGCTTAACAATGAGCAGATAGAAGTTTATAGATATTTATGTGTACATCAAAGATTTAGCAACTAGAGGTTTACTAAATTGCGCTACATCTAACAGCAAGAATCTAACTTTGTTAAGGACAATACGGCGACGTGGTGCTCATTTTAAGTCGATACCTTAGCTTTTGTTAACTAATAAAAAATTAAAGTTAAAAACATTCATTTGAAAAAAAATTGGAAAATATGTTTAATTTTTAACTTTTTTGTATGAACATGATTTGTGTTGAAAAATAGGTTTAAGACAGCAATCCAAAGCAAGTTTTAAAAAAATGTGTGCTTTAAACAAGAACATTGTGTATATTTCTACTACGAATGTATTTATTAACTATATGGTTTATGAAATCTAATTATTTAAAACAAATCAAACTACTAACTGTATTGCGATTTACATTTAATAATATCAAGTCTTTATTTTCATTTAACCCTAAATGAATGTCAATAATTCATTTGACCTTTTATTCAACTTTTGTAATAAAGTTTGAAAACTAGAAGTAAAGTCAAAAATATATGTTACAATTAATTTTTATGACCACTAAAAGAAATTTTAAGAAAATGGAGCAAATTGAAACAAATTTAATTAGTTGGTGTATAATGTATATAAACTAGCCTCATATACAAGGGTCCATTCATCTGGGTAATAGTATCGTTCTAACTGATTGTTTAACAGGTCATAAGGAACTAAAAAACATTAACTGATTATTAAGTTGATAGCCTAAATCTAATGTAAATTTTAAAATGTAAACTAAAAATCATAAATTTTTAAGCATTTTATTGCAGCGCTGCCGCAAACAACTGTTTTTTATATCTAGCAATTGCAAATGAAATAAATCTTTAAACATTATTTATTGCAAATAATCTTTGTTTTTAAACAACTGAAAAAACAAGTTTGTTGGTAAATAAAAGAGCAATTTGCAAAGTATTTATCTGTTTGAAAAGTAAAGTTTTAGAGATATGATGTTAGTTTTCAAAAAATTAAACGCTTTGAAAATGGTTGTTTATCAATAAAGAATAAAATCTAGTATATATATTTATAAACTAAATAAATATTTTTTTAATTGTAGCTCTACTTTAAAAGAAAACACAAGCAACTTTAATTGATGTCTGTTAAAAGCAATACACCAAAAACTTTTGCTTTAAGTCGAAAAAAATTTAATGTTTTAGTCAAAAATTACAGCACCAATAATTGATTAAAAACTTTATAAAAGTACATGAAGCATTGAACTTTAAAGTGAGCCTTATTGTTTCATATACAATTTATTAGTAAAAAATATATGCTACTTCAGTATTTTTAGACTTTCATATGTTTTCGTTATACCTACCTAAATCTGCTATAAACGGATCGAACTCGGTCCATCCAGAACATTTAGGATAGTCGTTGTTGTTTGAAAATTTAACTCAGTTAAATTACATATAAATTAATAAAATAATCAAGCTCAAACTCACATCTCTGGTTGTTTATTCCAGCGTAGTAGTTGGAGCGAAGTTGATCTGTATAAACAAAACTAAATTGAAAAAGAGAATCACTATTTAGTTTATAATAAATGTCTTTATTTGTTATAAAGTTTTCGATGTTAATAATTCACTTTAAGTGATGCTCGATAATGTTAAATATGTTTGTGTAAAACAAACTACTAAAAAATTTTCTAACAAGTTAGTAGTTAAACTAAGTTACCTTCTTAGTTGAAATATTTATTGTAATTATTTAAACATTTAAAGCAGACAACAGTTATAACAAAGATATAAAAATAAAAATATATATAGGTTCTTGTTTGTTTTTAGTCCTAACTGTATTATAGACAAACACTGTTATAACTAGGTTTAATAAAAAAAGTGTAACAAATATAAACCTTGCACTATATTTTTGAACATAGTGCTACGCAAATAATATAATAAAAAGTACTTGATAAATTATTAGCTAAAACTTTTTACTGCCTTAAAAATAAAAAGAGTCCAACTCTCTAATTAGAGTACAAATGCATTTTTACTACTATCAAAAAAAATTCAAACAAAAAGTTCAAGTGTACAAACAACTTTAAAAAAACATTTAAGACTATTTTGACATATATTTAAACGAAATTTATACTAAAAAGTATTGCTAAATGTTTATTTCAAAACATTTTACAAAAAATTTAAAACCGTTATAACATTCGAACCATGAATATCAACGTTAAACATAAAAAACACTAGAATACCGTTAATGCTAAAAAAGTTAGCAAGAAAAAATGTATACAATATTAGTATTCTAAGTTAGTTTATTTTTATTTAAATATAATATTTAATAGTCTATCTTAACTAATATATACATTATTTATACACATATTTTTACTTTTATTGTTTTACAAATATGTTGTTGTATGGATTAAAAATAAAGAACACAGTTAAAAAACCGAAATTTAAAAAGTTTAAAATAAGTTCTCATTATATATACTTTTTACATTAACTAACTTATGTAAAGAAATTTACTAAGCTTTTAAGTTCAGTATTTTTATTGTTGATACCATTTTTATGTGTATTGAAATCTTTATTGTGCAGTAAGTAAATTGTGTTAATAAAAAAACCTCTTTCACTTTATCTTTATTATTACAAATGTTAAGTAATTTCAAAACACATAAACTTATTCTTAGTTTGTTTATATTATACTCGATAAAGTCTAATGGTAAAATTATACAAATACACAATACAAATGTTTTAATATATGCGCTCTTATGCGTCCTAAATACTGATAATACTTAAAATAAAACCCAAAGAATGTCCTCTTATAAAGGTTTTTTGTAATTCAAAGCTACAAAAATTAAACTTTTATAATGTATTAGCAGTATTTAAAACACTTAAAATGTTTAATTTTACGGATAAAGTAAGTTTTTTTAGAGTGGCAAATAATTACACAAACATGTCATAAGTATTACGAATTTGTCATAAGTTTGAATGTTAATAAAACTTTTCCACTTGCAGTGACAATACTTTAAATAAAACTTTTATTACAGTTCAGCTATTTTTCCAACGGTTTCATTCAAACCGGAGCTCTCAAATTTAAAAAATTCTCTTTTTTCTATCTTTATTTTATTACTGAAAATTGCGCAAAATTATTCAAACCGTTTTTTTTTTGCCTCCCATTATTTCAAGCTACCTTTATCATTTCAATATAGACTAATATCAGTTAAAACAAAATTAAAATTGAATTGAAGTTTATCAGGTATTTAAAATCTAAAAAAAATCGAAAAATTGGACATATTTTTTTCAGCTTTGCCAAATCGTTTGATCTACAATTACTCAGTTTCACCGCAGAGCGGATTTTCAAATTGTAAATCTGTAGTAAAATAATAATGTTAAAAATGACAAATCTTTAAAAATTGGTTTGAGTTAAGTTTATATACAAAAAAATTAAAAAATAACTTAAGAATTATATTATTCTAATGCAAAACAACCTTTAATTTAAAAAATATCAAAATATAGTCTACAAACAATACAATTAAACCATAGTATACTGTGGGGTATTGATATCTAATAGATTTAAAGAGATAATAACTTTTACAGAGTTAAAAGTTATGGAGTAGTAAATACATATTATTAAGCACACAGTTCTAATAATAAATTAATAATGTAATAATGTTCAAAATAAAACAAGGGAGTAAGCATTAAAAAAAAATTTTTGAAAGCATTGTTGTTGTTAACACAGTTGTATTATGATGACAAAGAATAAAATGGCTTTTTGTGAAAAATTTTAGATAAGCGAAAAATAGAATGAGGGTTAGATTTCAGATGTTAAATTTAAAAAACAAGATAAAAAATTAAATATATTTAGTTGAGAGATAATCAAAGAGAGTATAAACTACTAATAATTCAACTCCAGAAAATATATATATATACTAATTCTCCAACAATTATGATTTACAACTGGAAATGGGTATATTATAGGGTATGCACAATTTATCTTATATCTTAATGAAATATATTTAACTAATAAACAGACTTGAAAAAAATAAAATAGTTTTAATATTTTAAGACTGAGAATGGGAATAATATTATGATATATGCACAAATAATAAAAAATCTTAATAAAATTGATACCTATGTGAGATATAAATTATAAATATTCATTTAAGTAATGTGGGCATTGGGTTATCAGTTCGTTTCTCTTGTTTAAGGTTTTTCTCTTATCTGCTAGGGCTATATGGAGTCTTTCTAGGTTACATAAAGTGCACATGTTAGTATGGTTTGTGTTAGATTTTACTGATTCTACTATTTTCCATTCAATTGAGTATTTTATATGGTTACTGTATAGATCCCATAGGTGATTTGCAAGTTTGGTACAATTTTTGGGTTTGCTTTTAAAAGGTTTTGGGAAAGAGGTTTTGTGTTCATTATATCTAGACTTAAATGTTCTTGTGGTTGAACCAATATAAATCTTGTGGTCATTTACGGATGTGGAGACTTTAGCTTGATATATTACATTACTTAGGCAACACTTGTTATCCACGGGGCAGTTTGTTTTTATTCTACAATTACAAAGTTTTTCGTTTTTATCTGATTTTTTCGTGAGTTTTTTGTTGTGGGAATTTATAAGGGCCATAATATTTGGTGTGCAGCAGTATGATATTTTTATAGAATTTCTGTTGATTATTTTGTGATAGATGGTGTCTTTCTTAAAATGTTTATCTACTAAATCCAGGAAAAGTTTGCCAATTTTAGTCTGTACAGATTTACAAAAGGGGGGATTGTAACAAATGCAATTTCTTTTTCTAATTTTGTTAATATTTGTATTATTAAATTGTTTGTAGGTTAAACTATATTTAAAATTACTTTTATTTAATGCATTTTGGTATAAGCCTTTGATGTTATTAAAAATTTCTTCATTTTTAGATAGTTTGCATAATCTTTTTTCAATCATTTTTGGTATATTGTTACGTATATTTTTAGGATGGTTGGAATTGTTGTTGATGTAGCTAGTTTTGGAATTAGGTTTACGGTAGGGACTGTAGGTTTTTAGGGATAGGTCCAGGGAGACGTCAAGAAATTCTGTGTTAGTGTTGCCAACTGAACTGAAAGAGACAGCTGTCAAAAGATTTAGTTTCAAAACAAAACAATCAAAATTTAATATATCTTTTTGTATTAAATAAAAATTTGCTTCATAATGAATATGAATGTATCTAAAGACTAGGCTCACAAAATATTAAGCTTAAAATTAAAATATAAGTATTGTAAATAAATTTTTGAATTTTATTTTTATTAGTTAATAATCAAAAGTTATAATATTCCTGTTTAATTTAATTTGGAATCGCCTTACTTGAGCTACTTGACACTTATGTTTTTAACAAAAGCTTATATATTACATAGATTGTGTAAAATAAACTTTGTGGAAAACTAGCTAATAAATTTAGCTTAATACTTTAATAGGTTGACTAGATTGTCTTATAACTATAAATATTTAATATAAGTATTAAAAAAACATATATACTAACACTAGTCAAAACAAACTATTACTTAATCATAATTAGCTTTTTTAAGTACGAAAAAAAAGTATAAACCTGGATTAATATTTCTCAACATCTCCTAATAGTGTTATAATAAGTGATAAATTTGTTATTAGCTAACAGCTCACCGCCCTTATGAGAAAAAAAGAGTCTCTCTTTAATAGTCCTCAGTTTACATTGTTTTTAACTCTCTCACTATAGTTTTTATACTTACTGCTTTAAAAGCATTTGTCAAAAAAAAAATAGTAAATATAGTTTTTTTAGATCTTTTGTATGGTTTTAAGGTATACCGTAATAAGTATAGAACAAAACAAATAGTAGTGTCTAAATACTTATAACTATTATTTATAAAATTCTAAAAGATTAGTGTAACTCGTAAATTTGTACTGGTAATAATAAACTTTAAAGTATACTTGTAATTTCGTAAACCAACAAAAGTTAATAAAGAAAAAGTAAAATTTATTTTATTCGTGATAATTTTGAGTTATTTTATAGTTGTATTAATAACAATCTGCTAGAGTTCATTGTATTAAAATAATTTAAAGAAAATATGAGTTTTCATCTCTTTCTTTTTAAGTTCTGTTTCTCTTTTTAATGTTGTTGTTGTTTTTTAATCTAAAGTAATTTTACTTAATAATCTACTTTAAAGTCAGTATGTTTATTGTTAAAAGTAACATTTTTTGTCGATTAAAAAATATATTATGCAGTAAATAACTTATTTTAAATTGATAACCAATGTTTGTTATGTGTGTTATTGTTAGTTTTTTATTCAATAATGAATGAGTTATGCCTTATTTAAATGTTTAATAGTTGCTTAATTTTTTTTTTGTAATTAATGCACTCAAATGGGTTCCAAACTCGGGTGACTGTTTATCATAAAATATTTAATGTTTTAGTCTATTATATTTTTTTAATACTAGTAACTTATAGTATTATGTTGCTTAAATAAAATTTTAATTTTAAAATAGTTTTAATTATTTAATTCTTGAGTATTTTTGAGCCGTGACTAAGTGTGCAAAAGTATCATAAATATTGCAAATTTGTCATAAGTTTAGGTTTTTGTTTTTTAGTACTTGTATAAAAACGTTGTAAAGTATAGTTTTTATTACTGTTCAAAAGTTTTCTAACTGGTTTTCACCAAAAGGAGCTATCCTTTTTCACAAATATTGCTTTTTTCTATTTACACTCTTATAGTTGAAAGTTGCAAATACCAGTTGCACCCGTTAATAATTTTTGCCTCCAATACATTTGAGCTACATAGAAATTTTAATATTTAATAATTTCAGTTAATACTAAAACAGCTGTAGTTTAAATGATATAAAAGTATATATTGGTGTTAGAAAAATATATAGTCCCAAAATCGCATCGTTCTTTAACAGTTCAGCTAGTTTGTATTTAAAACTGCAGATAAATTGAAATTAAATATAGTGATAGTTTATTACAGATTTTATTAACTACTAATGTTTTTATTGTTAACCTAAGAAGCTTCATGATATAGCTGGTGAACCGGTGGTACTAAAATTTCAAAAAGCTTTATACTTTTTTATTAATTTTTTGACTGTTAATTTACAAAGTCTGAAGATCACACTGCCTTATTACTATGTGATATGTCATGTATAAAAAAAAAACAAATAATTTTATAAAATCATTTTGTCTTATTTTTTTGTCTAATAAGTCTTAAATGTAAGATAATCTGTTAAACTAACTTCATTGTATATATTAACAACTTAAAGCTAAAATTAGTTTAAATTTACTACTGAAAGTATTATAACTGTAATTAAAAAATACGAAATTTTATGATATTGTTAGATTAAATTGCAACTTAAGGTGTTTTATTAGTTTTTTAAACTTTTAACAATTATAAAATATTATACTTCGGCTTTTCCTATTTTTTACGTAGTGTAGACTTTTACTAAAGTTAAAAGGTTATTAATTTTCAAAACTTTCTTGTTAATATCATAAAGGATGGCAATCAGAAGCTTGTAAGTTATCGAACTGCTTTTGTTTAACTTTAGTTTATCTAGAACATTAGTTTTTTTATTAAAGAAAGAAATGTCGCTGACTTTCTGAAAATAATGGCTTGAAATAAGAAACGTATTGCATGTATATAATTTTCAAAAGCCGTACTTTGAAAAAAACTTAAAATTTTAATAGGCTATATTATTGTTTACAAACAATAATGAACTTTGAATTGTGAAATATTAAAGTTTATGTAAATGTAACACTTTTAGAGTAAAAAATAAGAGAATAGTTGTAGTAAAACGCTAAGTTTTTTTAAACATCAATAGTTTGACATTAAACTGTTTAACCATCTTAGTATTAAACTTATGTAATAGCTAGTTCAGTTCACAGTTTTATTTTGTAAAAGGTCATCAAATCATAAGCTTAGATTGCAAAATCAAACATTTATAATTTATGAGACATTTTTGATTCCTAATAATATTAAAAAAGTATTCAAAATTAAGTGAATTTAAAGAACTACTTGAATACTTTTGCATGTTGACTTGTTAATAGTGATTATTTTGATACATCGTAACACTACTTATGATTGTATTTATGCTAAAATTATTAAAATGAAAATTTAATCATACTACTTCGATCATCCGACCACAAGCTTTCGGTAGACTGCGAACCGTATCTGAGATTTGTCTCAATGTATACGAAGGTCAAGGCTTAGGCTATGTAGGCTTTCGCCGATGTTTTCTTTAAATTGTTAAAAGTCAACCGGAAAATATTGTTTTATTTTTTGAGCTATGTTTCTAAAATCTGTGTAACTCCATTAGATTTTGGCTTTGTGTAAATTTTAATTTTTGTAGGCTTAAAAAACAAGTTTTTGTCAAACAAAGTATTCATAACTATGCCTTAAAAGAACTAGTACTATCTTTAAAATAGAGATTGTTTATAAAAGATTTAGTTAATTGTCATGTTTAGATTAAAATTATTTGTATTAGAATTTGTATTGCTCAACGTTATGTAAGTTTTATTATACTTTTCGTTTATGTTATTTACGTATTCGAGTATTTTAAATTAGTGTTATGAATATTCATAGACAAAAGTTTTCTATAAGTTGACTAAATGAATAAAATGTGTATGATTTTTAAATTTCTATAGTTTTATTGATCTTAATTAAAGTTTCATCTAGTTTTAAAAAGTATTTCTATAATACTGCCATTGTTACTGTACTGTTAAAAGTGTATCATTTATATTTAAAATTGTAGGTAATTATATTTTTAAAGAAAGCATCTTTTACCAGAAAAATAGTTATTGACTTAGTGAAAGAACTGTTTTGTATTAGTAATAAAATAGTTGATACCCTTATGATTCTTGTATTTAGAATTACAACACGTGAAATTTTTTTTAAGGAGAAATAAGAAATAGTTCGTTAAGAATTCACAAAAAAAAAACAAATGTATAAGTTATTAAATAAAATTGGATCACGACTATTTGAACTCAGACAATTCGATTTCCGACAATTGTAATTACTTTGAAAATAACAAGAGGCCATATCACAAAAAGTAACATATATTAAAAAAAAATGTTCGTGTAAACTTAATAATTACCTAAGAATTATTTTTGTTTTTCAATATATATGTTTACAATAACTTTTTAAATATAGTGATTTTAAGTAATTTTGGAAATAAATTATTAATATTTTAATTTTTTTTTATTAACATAAGTTTTTTAACTAGAAGTACAAGAAAAAAAAATAGTTGACATGCGGCTTTTTAAATATTTAAAAAACAATTCAAATTTTTATGTATGAAATAACAAAAGCTTATTTGTTTTTGTAAAAAATTACTAACTTTATTTAAAACTAGTTCATTCCATTTTTTAAATAAAATTCTACTTACTTAAGTTATAAAATTTAAAACTTCAAAACAGTTTGTGTCTAATATAGTTTTAAATAAGCTTTTGTTAACAAGTTTACATTTGTACCTATCGAGTTCAAATATGTCCTAAATTAAAATAGTTTACAAAAGTGTCACATGTGTTGATAGTTTTAAATATTTTAAATTTTATAACAAAATCAATAATTTCATCTATAACAAAAAACAAGTTAATTATAGTTAAAATAAAATTAATAGTTTATTGTTGTACTAAAACCAAAGAAAAAGAGTACAAAACAACCGTAATTAGATTAAAAATGGAATTCTCTACTAAACCAAAAAAAGCGCCAAAAACTTTGTACAATTACATTTTACAGATGGTTTTTAACGGTTTACGAGCAAAGGAGCTATCCTTCTACTGCTCGCAAGTATCAAGCTTATTGCACTTTGGTTGGCATAGCTTGCTACTGGTGAGTCTAGTACGTAATTTCCCAAACGTTTTTTTTAAATGGACCGCTTTAAAGAAATAAAAAGCTGTCCCCCCATCCCCCGAACATGACTTCTCAAAAATCTATCATTAGAAACACCTAAGACCTTTTTTTGCTCTTTATTAGCAACTGTAGAATATATAGTATAAGTTTCAAATTTACCAATAAAAACACATATAACTTTTTTTATGTTGCTCTTCAACACTTCCACAATATCTAGTCTAAATCTCAAAGTATTACCTCATGGCCCCCTTTTGGCTCTTCAAGTACTCACTTCTCCCCCCCCCCCCTCGCTCCTCTGGCCCTTTTGCAGCTCGTGGCCCTTTGAGTATCTATCATGGCCCAAAAATAGGCAATCTGGCCAATTTTGGGAAACCCTAGTCTAGTACCTATAAGTTCAGTTTCATTTATTTACGAATATTGGTTTTAAAATGGTATAAGTATCAGTATATATACTGGGATAGGCCACTTAGAACAGGAATATTTTCCTAGAAGGGAAATACAAACAGATAAATCTAGCGCTGTAACAAATATGCCAGATTGCTTCTAATGCCTAGCTTTTATAATCAGAGTTTTTAAATCTTTTAGAAGCGGTATTTTGCTTTTTAAGTAGTTTAGCTAAGCCGCATTCTTAGCGTTTTTTTTAATCTTTAGAGTGCTAACTGGGGCGGTCGTTTTATTTTATAAGTTTTACAGTGACTTTGCTTTTCTATGACGAAGACTTCATTATTGAACTTTGTGATACACAATCATGTTTACTTAAATGCTTAATTGGATAACTTTATTGCTGACTGGTTTTTATGAAAACTTTTTTAAACTTTAGACGGTCATTTTTCACTTTAAACTTGTTGAAACATTTGCGAGATATAAAATATTTTGGCTAAAGCTGAAACTTACACTACATATTCTGGTGTTGTTGATGGAGAGTGAAAAAAAAGCTTTAGGTAGTTTATTGAAAAATTATTTCGCAGGGGCCGTTAGCTTATTGATTTATTTAAAGGGGGCCTTATGAAAAAAGGTTTGAGAAACACTGAGAGTACTGTAGACTTTTAGTTTTTGTGTTACAAAATTTCATTTCAATGCAGAAAGCTAATTCATTCTTCATTTATACCTTAAACTTAGAAACAACTAAACATTTTTTTACCTTTTTAAACATATCAGCTTATATTTTTGACAAAAATAAGTTATTTTGGTAAAATTGTATTTTGTCTTAGAAGGTAAATGTTTGTTTTTAAATGCATAAAACAGTGATAATACTACAAATAGTGAATTGCTACTAAAGTATTTAAAACTTACTATTTTAATTAAAAATTTAAAATATTTTTTTAAATATGATTCAATGTTTAAATTTAACTTTAGAACATTAAGTTTAAATTTTAGTTGTAAAAAATATAAAATTTTGAAAGATTGTTTTTAGAAAAAATATAGAGTTATAAGGTTTAAATATAAAGCAAAAAGGCTTAAATTTTTTCAGTTTAGGTTTTGATTTAAAAATATCAAATACTACTTAACAAATTAAGTTTTATTTAATTTACACCTGTTTAATTTTCACAAAGTATAAAATCTTCAAAGTTTTACTGCTTTAAAAAGTTGAATAACTTTTTAATTTTTTGTTTTTTTCATCTAGTTAAATACATGCAGGAAGCCAAACGAAATGTGCATGCAAACTTGACCGAGATTCCAATTTATCAAGTCAACAAGCCAGCTCAAATGGCAATCTATGGTAACTCTGTTGGACCAGCAAACGTAGGAAGCTATGGTCATTTTAAGTATTATAATACTAATAAACAACGCAGGAAGCTAAACGAAATGTTAAAGCAAACTTGAACGAGATTCCAATTTATCAAGTCAATAAGCCAACTCAAATGGCAAGCTTTAGACTTTTCAGCACTTCTTCTCCGATAGCAAGCCATGGAAATCGTAGTACACAAGCACACGTAGGAAGCAGTGGACATTTTAACGGACCGGTATATAGAGCAGACCATGGACAGCTCAATCAGCCAGGGCAGACGGTAGACTATGCACGTCTTAACCAACCAGGATTGGCAGCTTACGGTAATCTTATTAGACCGGTCTACAGAGCAAGCTACGGACACTTGAACGGGCAAGCGAGTATGACGAACTATAGACTGTCCGTCCAACCAGCACAGGCACCAAGTTATGGGCAGTTTAACGCACCAGCTCAGTTAGGCAGCTATTCGCATTATAGAGGTCAACCTCCGACAACTAGTTACGGAAGTTTTAATGGATCAGCTCACAGAGGTGGCCATGTACAGTTTAATAGCCCGATTCGCAAGGCAAACCCTGGTCAATTCCCTCACCCGACTGCTCAGGTAGGTGGCCAGTTTAGCCAACAAGCCTATGCAGGAGCCCAACAACAACCAGCAAGATTTCTGAACAGTGATCTTCAACAACCGACAAGATTCCTGAACAGTGAACCAAGTCATGGTTTTACGGCCACACCAAGGCAATCAGCGAATGTAGCGAGCCATGTACAGCAACAACACCAATTGCTGAACAGTGGACAACGACCTACTAGTCGACGACACCATCCTTATGCGGCACCACTACCAAGACAAGCGAGGTACACAAATGCTAGGAGAAGGTAAGATGTTTACATTATATGAAATTAAGGTTATTTCTTAGCTACAAATTAAAAATGTTCTACTATTTTCAACAATACGCGTTGAAGTAAAGCAAGTAAGCTTTTTTTTCTAAGAGTAAAATGTGATAAGTATTCGCTTGTTTATTTAAACTTTTTATTCAGATATTTATATGTTTTTCATAGTTTTATATCCATACTAAATTTTTTATATAATATGAACTATAAAACTAGTACGAAACTACTATAGCTGTTATCAAATTTTGTTTAATTATGCTGCATCATATTATGAACTCAAAAATCCACAATACGCATTCAAAAATTCTGCAAAAACAACTTTTCAAAGGAATTGGTCTGTAACTTAAACGGTTAAATTTTCTCCCATTTTATTTACTTTATTTCATCTCCTTATAAAATATAGCTCGAGTCTTTTATTTATCCTTTCATAATTAATTTATTGTATTTTACATATGTTTGCTCCCTCAAAAATTTACTAACTTATTATGGACAAAACCAATACTTCCCCAACATAATTAGGGAACTTAGCTAAGGTGATCAGTCTGTTTTACTACCGGTAATAACAAAGAGGGGAGTCCCCTAAAGTTTATTTTTTATAACTTATATATTTTGAACTGCTTTTTTTAAATGGTAACTTTTTATAAAATAACTTACTACTAAACAAAAGTACTAGTTTGTGAATTTATAAACCACACACAGTTTTAAAGTCAAGTCGAACCAAAGTTATATTTTTTTACCATTTGTTTAAAGAGAACTAATCTTAAGTTCAAAAAAGTTTTTAACACTTCTAACTAACAAAACATTTTGTTATAACAGTTTGCAAATTTAAAACTTTTGTTAATAATTCATCAAACAGACCAATGAGACTTCGATTTGAAAAGTGGCAGCTTTTAGTTCTGCACAGTTACATAATGTGTTACAAATTGAAAGTGTGGAAACGTGAAGACAAGAAGTTACTGGCGAAAGCACTAGGTGTCGTGAATGTTGTTAAAATTGAGGTGAGATGTTGTATGATCTAGCATTTATATATTACGTATATACATGTATATAGTAAAAACTTTGCAACTTTTTTCTGACTGTAAAGGATTTTTAACTATTTTTTACCTCTTGAAGGCTTTGTAAAATTAGGAACTTTGTAAATTTAAACTGACAAAATCTGATTTTTTTTAAAACTTTGTCATTATTTTTACAATTTTCCAAGTTTTGTAGATTGTTAAAGAACACACTATAAATTTAAAACACACTTTTGACTCCTTGAGTAATAAAAACATTTGCTTTAAGCTCTGTCCATCGACTTTAACAATACTTTTAGAGATGGGTGAGCAATCGTAGGAAAAAATTCAGGGATACTTGTGTAAACCGCACAAAAAATAAGCTAGTGAAAGAGTATCTACCTTTAGAAGAGTTTTTATTTTTTGTACTAAAGTTAATATACCAATATAAAGCATAATACTTTCTACAAGTAGTATTTAAAGTTTTTCTTTTTGAATATTTAGTTTATAACGTTTTGTTTTTTAATATTTTTGCTTCTGTTAGTATATTAATACAAACCAACTATTATATTAAAACATTTTTTATACTAATTACACAAACCTCCTCAAGAACCTGAAAACTATAAAGATATACTTAATACTTAGTTGCATTTTTTACTAACATACAATTGATTTCTATGATGAAAATTTCTACAAAACATTTAATTTTCTACAGGTCACTGTCTGAATTTTCTCTTCCAAAACTAACCCTGATTAATCGAAATACCTTGAAGGTATTACTTTATTTGTAGTTTGAACAAATTTTCTTTTTATGTATTTTGATGTTTTGCTTATTTACTTACACCTTACTAAAGTTATTTTTTACAGAAACTAAAAGAAATACACCAAAATCCAACTACAATCAATCTTACCTTGAAATAGTTTTCTGGTTTAATTAAATAATCACGTTATCAATAATTTTGAAATATTAAGCATTAAATTAGTTATATAAAAACAAGTATTAAAGAATAAACTTTTGTTTTATCTTACATTAAATTTATTTAAAGTTTTATTGTGACTTGTTTAAACAAACTTAAAAGTTAACAAAGTTTAATGAAAATTAGATATTTTTTATTAAATTAGTTACCTTTCTCTACGTACTTAGTGTTTTTTGATGGTTTTATATTTTTTGTGATTCGTTTTTTAAGTTAAAATAAACGTATTATTAAGAAAACTGAATAGTTTTAATCAACAAAAAATATGAATAAATTAACTATAATATAGTTTTAGTTTAAAACTGTAACTAATTTATTATTTAATTTACCTAAGTCTCAAATTTTATTCTTAAACTTTTAGTCCATTCCTTAAAAATGTTAGTAAACTATTATTTTATAAATTTTAGATACTTTTAAGTATTAAGAAAAACTTTTCAGTGTTTAATTTCATAGTACTAATATTTGGCTACTTCTTACTATTAAAGCAATGTATACTCAATTAAAGTTTATATATAACTGTGAACTACTGCGGAAATACTAGCTTACATTGAAATAAAACTTTAGTTTCAGTTTACTTTTACAGTGTCATGAGTAAACATATAAAAAAAATTCTAGACAGAGTATAATCATAAGTAATTGATAAAAGATTTGTTATATTAAGTACTGATCTTAAAAGTATATTATTAAATCAAAAAAAAACCTCCAAACAAGCTTTGTAACAGCATGCGCTGTTCTTTCTACCTTTTATCTCAAAAAATGCTTAAGTTGAGTAAAACGCGAGTTTCTAGTCAGTCTAGTTTTACCTTTGTACTGATAGTATATCGTTTGAAAAGATTGTGGTCGCCTCGTACTTCTTGTACGAAGGCGACTGTTTTTTATTGGAAATTTGAATAGTTTATTTGTATATTTTGTTATCATGTATCGTAGTTTATATTCATTTTAATACAATTTGTGTTTCTAGACTCGATTTCTTATATACAATTAGTTAAGCATTCTAACAATCTAACTATTTAATTAAACTAAGCTTAAAAGATAGTCGAAGTTTAGTTCGCAATTCATTAAGTCGACTTAGCTAAATAACTTAGCTAAGTCATATCTAAACATTTAAATAACATCACCGATATATTTATAACGCGCACGGAGTCAGATAATAACCAGCATCGCGCGTATAAGTAACGTTATAAGAAAATCGGGATAGTTAAATGGTGACCCCTAGTTGTTTAACACACACCTTATTTCAGTCCGTGCTAGCAATTCTTTACAAGAATTACGCGAATTAGAAGCCGAATTAGCCGAACACAATCGAAGTGAAGCTGCTAGAGAATCAAAACGCAATCGCGCTGTCGCCATACCAAATTATGACGTCACCAGTACTTCGTCAAGTAATGCAACAAAAGTATCTATTAAGAACCAAAGTTCTGAGCAACCACGGCCGGAATCACCAAGGCTAGAGTCAACGACCAAAGCCAAAGATCAGAGCAATGCCAACCAGCACCAAAACGGGCAGTCCCAACGGTCAAGGCAACCGCAGCCAGAATCAACAGAGCCAGAGTCAAAGGTCAGAGCCACTGAAGCCAGAACCAAGGTAAGAGCCACCAAAGCCAGAACCTCCAAGACCAGAGCCAAGGATTAGAGCCATCATAGCCAACACCACATCGAGCAGTCCCAACAACCTGGGCAACCGCATGTTTTTAAAACCTTTAAATACAATTTAAATCTAAAAAATTATACTTCAAGAGTGTTTATATTGGAAAAATAATTAATTTCTTAAACTTGAAAGAATAAAAAGTACTTACGTGAACAAAACAATTTTAAACAAAAACAATAAAAACAAACAATTAAGCATCATGAATATATATTCTGTAACTAAATGTTTACTGCAGAAAACCGTTGCTAGAATGATCTTCTCTAGAACTAGTGCACATGCAAACTTGCATCAGTTAAACACGTAACCTTGCAAGCCTTCTTTTAGACGCTTGGATGAACAAAAAGTTCAACTTAAAACTTTCAATTAAATTATAACAGTTATCAAATTAATTTAGATATCCTGTTACACTTCCTCTTATTCCTTAATAAATGAGAATATTCACTCTATTTTTTGTTACTAATTATTTAATACCCCTATGATACTATGTTTAGTATGACCCTCTATTGCCTGTTAGTTTTGATTATTTTTGGTTATGGTTAAATCTCAAGGGCTTTTTAAAGGGGCAGAAAGTAGATGTCAGTATTGCTTGTTTAAATAAAAATGCGAGAATACTGTAAAGTTTCATTTAATTTACAGTTAAATAAAATGCACTATGTAAAATAAAAATGTCATATAAATGTATGCTAAATGCTGCCTTAAAATAAAAATTAATGTACAATTAAAACTTGTTTTGGTAAAATAATTTCAGGTTGTCACGATCACCTTAAAGACAGGTGATTCTTTACCTGAAGGACGCCTAGTGGAACCGAAATGTTGTGTAGGTTACTTAAGAAATTTTTATGGCTATATTATACTTTAAACTTACACTACAAACATAATAAATTAATAACAACATTATCCCTACTAACACTGATACTAAAAAATACTTAAGGCCACTCTATATAAAACTAGGCATGACAATATAGGAACATAAAGTAGAAAAGAAAAGTTGCAAAAACTAACAAACATAAGAAATATGTATAATATAAAAACCTTATGTTTCAAAAAATATTTGCATATTATTAAAACCTTCAAGCATAAATGAAATTGTAAAAATATATACTTTTAGAAAGTTTCAACTAGAGAACAAGAAAAAACTGCTTGAACTTAGAATTATAAAAAATACTTTTAAGAAAAAAACATTCTAAAACAAAATACTCCAAAAAAATAATTAAGAAATATAAATGTTTATTCTGTAATTACAAGTTTACTGCAGCAAGCCGTGGCTAGAATGATCTCCTCTTCACCTGATGAGTATTTATATATGGCGCGAGCTTTCTCTTAAAAGCTTGGATGAACATGAATTTTAACGCAACTGTTTAAATTTAATTGAAAATTTTAACTTAAAATTTTTATTCATCCAAGCGTTTAAGAGAAAGCTTGCAAGGTCACGTGTTCCGTTTAATAGACTGTTACCCATTTATAACTCAGTACCTCTACCTTAAATTTTTCGCATAGGCATACTTAAAAATAAACGTTGTATTTATTCTGAAGTTATTTTAAAAAGTTATGTTAAAAAATAATGAAAAAATTGGCTATATAGAAAATTCTACAACTTAGACTTAACCACTGTTATTGTAACCAAACAAATCAGATTGTGAACCAAAATTTTAGTATATTAAATGACAAATATTATTAACTCTTAAACAAAAGTAAATAAACAAGAATCAATTATCACTTATGACTTAAATAATCACTATTTAATTAATAATTTCTAAGTTCATCCTTGAACCCTCCTAAACAACTTTGATTTTTTAAACATAATGGTAACCCGGTCAATCATTTACTACCTTGGTCGGCGAGCAATTTGTGACCACAGTTGTTGTTGATCCTAGATAGGAAAAATCTGTTTCTAAAAATCTCGTTTGATAATTTTAGTTTAAATTCCGGTGTACTACTCTTAATTTGTTATTAAATTGAGACTTTGGCAACCACAAGTCTGTTTAACAGAAAGTAATACTGTTAGTTTTATAATTTTATTAAAATTTAACCAATGGTTTTCTGTTAATAAAAAGCAAGTATTTTTAAAACATTTACTTAAGTTTTTTAACAATATTATTTTTATTGTTTTCTTTAAAGTTCAATAATTACTTTTTATAAATTAAAAGAAAACTAATATAGCTAAACTTAAGTTTTCGAATACTTTCCTAAAATAATTTTTAAACCTTAAAACTTTAATCTTTACTTTGCTTTTGTTCAGCAACTATCGTAAATTGTTGATTGTGATAGTTAAGACTAACAGTTTATATTTTCATCAAACAACCAAACAGAAATATGTTTCAAGAGAACTTGTTGACTGAGATTCGTACTTACTTTAAACACTTAGGCAATTTTTATTAGATCAGGGTCAAGGGTGGGTTCACTTTTATTAAGCTCGGAAGAACGTACTTTACTTACTTTGAAATGAAGGCTGTCATAGTTTTTATAATCATTTAAAGGAATGAATTAGATATTTAGTTATATAATAAAGCTTCATTTATTGTAATATAACAAAGTTACGTAATACAATTTTGCCAAAAAAATTTCTTTTAAGCAATAAAGTCATCCTTATTAACCCAAAACTAGCCTGAGTTTTAAATATGGTTAACACTGTAGGTAGAATGTAGTACATAGAGCCAAGAGCTGTAATACATGTAACTCTTACTTAAGTCCTAAAATAAAATACTAATGATAAAAAGACTAACTATTCAAAAGAGTCATTATTCTTAAAAAATCTTAAATCAAAAAAACTAGCAATCAAAAAAAAACTCAAATATTAAACGAACTTTAAAAATGTATCTTATATTTAGGGCTTATAAGACAAAAAAATTGAGACAAAATGATGTTGTAAAATTAGCATAGTAAAGTTACTTATAAAATTGCTGTTTAGATTAAACTTATGAAAAATATAGCGTTTTTTTTATACACGACATTTCACATAGTAATAAGGCAGTGATCTTCAGGCTTTAAACGTTAAGCTCAAAAGTTAAATAAAAAAGTATTTAGCTCGTTGAAAATTTAATACCAACGGTTTAACAGCTATGTTATTAGGGACTTAAGACTTATAGTAAAAACATTAGTAGCTAATGCTGCAATGAGACTTAATTACTGTTACATTAACCAAAAAAGTCAGATTTGAATGAATGTTTTTTGTTGTTAAATGACAAATATTATTAATTCCTTAAACAAAAGTAGACAGTCGATTAGCAAACATGATTTATGATCCAGTAACCTACAAGGAATTGTATGTATGGTTATAGTTTGTTTTACGTCCACACAGGATTCCACATTTTTTTTACAAAACAGGGTTGCCACAGATCAAGCTGAGAAAAATTTCCTGACTTTTTTAAATCTAACTCTTAATTTTAACCTATTCTAAAATACATAGTCAAGCACTTGAAACTATGTGAAGTTTTTAATCTAATTTTAATACAGGTTAAAACAAAAGTTTTGTTTTTTGCTGAATTCAATGATCAAACTTCCATTAGATCACTTGAACCATTTGTGTATGATTCATGTGTTTGCAATAAACTGACCTATCAGCAAAATATTGTTATTATTACCTTACAAACACAGCTTGTCTGAAAATAGAAACATTTTTTTATCATTTTTAACATATATACTTAAGTAACAGTTAGAAAATACACAAAAAATCAACCTATTTATTTTTTGATAAAATATTTCCTCCTATCATTTAACATAAAATCTGTAACAAATAAATCTACTCTTATCTGTATTTAAACTTAAGTTATTCTACAAAAAATACAGACAAGTAATCTGAATAATGGCATATATCTCTTTTATAACTTAATTAAAAAATTTAAACAACTTAAAAAAAATTATAAAGAGGTAAAGTATACACATTAAGTTGTTACATAATATACTAAACTAACTGCTTATTTATAAAGAGCTCAATTATTTACTAGAAGAAAAAACACTTTGATTCTAATATTATGCTAAATTATCTTATGTGTAAATATCACAGTTTCACTTTGGAAGTGTCCTTGCTACAGATTATCAATATTAAAAAGGTTACAAAATCTGCTAGTTCAATATGTTTAAAGAAATTTTTTGCAACTATATAAAGGATATTTTATTAGTTTATACCATATAAACACAATAAAATCTGAATAATTTTGATAATTACTAGCAAAATTTTGGAATTTTTTTCTGATTTCAAAGGCATTTTAATTAACTCTTTTACCATTTGAAGGATTTTTAAAATGAGGAATTTTGTAATTCTAAAAATCTGACTATTGTTTCTTTTTTATCAATTTTCTTAACGTTTCCTAACTTTTTTCCAAAAACCCCAATTTTGCTTGACTTTTCCTTATTTCCTGACCTTGTAGCAACCCTATCAAAATTTTTGCAGTTTTACCAAATTTCGTCCAAGTTTGTAAAGTACACATTTTTGGGTCTATTTTTAGTTTAAAGTTAAGTTTAAGGTAAGAAACTGTGTTAAAGAATAAAAAAATCACTAAAAATATACTATAAAGCTACTTTAAATGTATTATTTATAAAAAATTTTTTTTACGTTGTTTAGATGGTGACATTGGGACAGAGTGAAATAAACCTGATATAATAATAGTATAAATTCGATAAACTTTATGGCATTTATTTAACCTAGTCATCAGGTCTGTAAAATTTATTAAAATGAGTTTAAAATTTCTAGTTGGAAAAACAACTAATTAGTTCGAGTTTGTGATAGATTTGGGTTGTTTTTTGCTAATGGTAATTAGCTTTATTGTGTTTAATTTTATGTTAAAGTGGTTTGGGGAAAGGCTAATCGACATGTGTTAGAACTAAAATGTATTGGTGGTGTATGATATTTTTGCAATTCATTGTTGAAGCGTTTTTTAAAATGAATTTTAAAACTTGTACGAGTAAGTTTAAACAAAAGTTAGTCTTGTTTTCAAGTTGTTCCGCCGTTTCGTCAAATTAATTAAATATCGTTCAATCGTTTTAAACATTTTATCAAAAGAGAAAAGTTCACTAAAAATTTAAATGAAATTATAGGCTTCTAATAATAAAACTTTCTTATAACAAAAAGAGTTTTAAACGTCTAGAAAAGTTAGCAACTGTAAAGTTTAATTGTTTTGTTTTCAAACAATCGTTTTAATTTGAACTATAACGGATAAGAAACTTTTTAAACTGTATGTAAAAACATTGTTGTTTTTCGTTCGTCCTTGTAAATATATTTGTATGAGGTTATTAAAACTTGTTTTCGAGTGCATAATCGGTTATTAAATTGAAATGTCTTAAATTTATTAAGCTTAATTTAATTTTATATTTAGCAACAATGTTATGTTCAAAATTTAAACTATTATATTTACGGTTGTTTTACAATGACCTTGTTAATTTCTTGTAACAAACTTTATTGGCATGTTTTTTGTTGTTTTAAATCTAACCGTACTATAAAAAATCATTTTTAACGAGGTCATTCGAGCTACAAATGTCTTACCCGGTATTTAAAATCTGAAAATAAAAAACAACTTTGTTTAAAATTTGTTAGAATATTAAAGTTTTTAAAATCAGTACAAGTTCACTAGCTTTATATTTTTACGAAAAGAAGTTTAAACTTTTGATACGCATGTGAATGCTTGTTTAGTCAACTAATTCGTGTAAAATGAGAAATGTTTTTTTATTTTAAAGCTTGTAGAGAATTACTGTGTATTGATTGGAGCCATAAATGTTTCTCAATTACTTTAAAACATAACAAACTTTAAAGTTAAAATATGAATAGACTAATTGATTTAAGTAATGTTTTTGCTAACTAATAGCATATAAGTTTCTAAATTGATTTTTTTCTAATGTTTAAACTTGTTTTTAAAATTTAAATGTTACGTACATTCTATTTGGACTATCGCACGAAAGGCTCGAAAAACGAATCGGCGAGGAGCAGTACGAGGAGACCGAGCTTTATCTACGAGGAGATGAACGAGGAGATGTATGGAGAGACGGATCCGAGGATTCCGTACTGCCAACAGACCGGTAAGGTGAGGCCAGGAGACGGAATCCGTAGCGCCAACAGACCGTTAGGTGAGGCCAGGAGACGGATTCCGTAGCGCCAACAGACCGGTAAGGTGAGGCCAGGAGACGGATTCCGTTGCGCCAACAGACCGGTAAGGTGAGGCTAGGAGACGGATTAGCATAAACCGGTCAAACGACGTGGAGATGAACAAGGGTGGAGCGAGTTCCAGCAGCGAAGAAATTTTTTTAAACTTTCTATATTTTTCTGTCATTTTGTAAAATTTTATCATACTTTAATCATTTTTGTGTAATTTAAACCGACTTATAGAATTTATAGAGTTAAGTAAAGTAATACTTTTTAAACTAAAGAGATAAAAGTCGGCGGTCGTTTTTCGTTCATTTTTCTATATAGGGAGTTTTAAGCATTCTTACAAGTGTTAATGATTATTAACTAATGTTTTTTTCGGAAAACCAAGAATAAATTCTTAAAGTACGAAAGTATGGAGAGGAAATGTGCCACTCTAGTGGCAATTGTCTCTTTTTTACTTTCTTCTTTTCTCTCAAGCGAGTATAAATTCAACAATCTCGCGTAATTTCGACTTCTTTTAGTTTCTACTGCATTGCAGCAGACTGAAGTCAGTGCTGCTTTTCGCTGCACTTAAGTTTTAATGGTTTCAATCTTGTTGTCGAGTTGATTTCGATTTTAGAACACTTTTTGAGTTCGGTTTAAACATCTATTTTTAGTTTCTTTTATTCGAGTATTGTCGTCTTTTAAAATAAATTGATAATTTGGTTTATTAGTGTAATGTTGTGCAGTATTTTATCATCTTTTCGTTTCGCAAATTCAATGTAAATATAATCATTATCACAGATTCGAACTAAGTTTAAATTAGTATAAGTAACTGATTTATTAAACCTTTAGTAAATAGTAAGTAGTTCATATTAGTTTATTTAAGTCGACTATAATTTAAGCGTTATCTTGGGGGCATCTACTACACAAGTTAGAGCGCACGTTGCGTTTTAAATCAGGCCAATAGTAGTTTATAAGTAGAATCCTTGGGGATAGCGACACAGTTAAAATGGTTTATTTTAATACATAGTAAAAAGTGTAAAAACTTTATAAGTTTCAAATTTTTTAATGGCAGCAAACATTAACTGATTAACAAATTTAATTGGTATAAAACATTGTTAATTTTATAAAGAATGCAGCTTCAGAGTTTAGCAGTCAATTTAAGTATATTTATTTTTTTTGTGCGTTTAGGTAATTACTTATTAAATTAGCAGAAAAGCTAAAAGATTTTAAATTTTTGTTTTTTAGATATCAATAAATATTTTTATCTTTAGATTGATTTTTTAATATATAAAAAAATAAAATAAAAATCAGATAACTGTTATAAAATAAAAGTCTTGAGAATTATTTTAATAAAAGGAAAAAGAATCGAATGGACTTTTTTCTTTTAAAAGTAGTTAATTTTTCAACTCTACTGGTTAGTACAATTACACACTTTGATTTGTTAATTTTTCAATAAATAATAAATTACTTACGCTAAAACTTTTAAATTTACTAAGGTTTAAATTAGTCTTTTTGTATAATGAGGCAACAATATACTTAAAAGTATGCATTATGCACTGTATCATATTTATTTACTACGTTTTTCTAATTTTTTTTATTCCTTCCTATTTTCATAAAAAAAGTTTAGGTTGATGGTTTGCTAAAAAAATATTATATTTTAAATATATAAAATACAATCATAATAGTTTAACTACCAAGGAGCAGTAACCACTCTGAGCTCCTACTATTCTTAATTCTTTTAGGATTAATGCATGGAAAAATTTTCCAAATTGATTTCAAACTTTTAAAATGTTTAAAAGAGAGAATAGTTTATGATGCACTCTGTAAAGAATTTTCGCCTAATAAATGTACATAGTTAAAAGAAACGAATTTGTATTTTAACTAGTCCCGATAGAAACAATTATAAAAATAGTTATTACTGCGAAAAAATCATGCATTATAAGAAAAAAAAGATCAGAACTGTTTAAATATCACGTGCAAGCATAATAATAATACATGAGTTTAATCTTGAGTGACGAGACGTAAGTGCTGAATTACATAATTAACTTTAAATAAAGTTTGAAAAAAATAGAATAAAAAACTCAATTAAACTTCATTTAAATGTTGTACGTTGAATTAGAATATAATCTAGAGGTCAAAAAACAAAACCTACAAAAAACATAATTTAAATCACAGTTTCTTTGAGTTGTTTTTAAATGAGCCTGCGTCGTGATTATCTCATACTTATAGTTTTAAAATAACAAGTAAGATAACAAAACGTTCAAAGCTGACAATTTTGTCTTAAATGCAACGCAATTTTGCTTGAAATGAACCATAAAACGTTTGTTGTTAAAAAGGGAAGAATTCAAGGTTCTTCGTTTTTTACTATTTAAAAGGTATTACAATTGGTAAATTCGGTATTAAACAAACTATATAAACTGCTGAAAACTTAGCCTTATCTATCTTTTAATTGAATTAAGTTGTACAAGACTAACCGTAAACAAATTAAAACTTTCAAGACAACGCATATACTTACGAACTTATACTAACAGAGTTTAATTAAAAGAGGCGATTTGCTATTTCGATAGAAATACGACCTCCAAGCAATGCTAAAACTTATCACGGGTGTTACTTTATACGACTAATGTGACTTAGCCAACTTGTCAAATAAAATTTTACATTGAAAAACTTGAGCTTGTCTCACGACATACAAAAGTCTAGGCTTAGGTTCTGAAGATATTTTCTGATGTTTTTATTGATCACCTCAACTATAGAAAAACAGCAATTAAACATTTGTACTTAAAATCTGCTGAAAGCTATAATCAGCTAAATAAACCGGTTGATGTAATAATAAACCTGTAAAACAGAGGTCGGTTAAATCTGTGGCCCGCAAGTGCGTTATTTTTTTGAATGGATCAACACAAATGATCATAATAACTTTCTTTTTTAACAGCAAGTTATTATCTTGAAACAGAGTGTTAAGAGTGCTTGAATTAAGTAAGTTATTTTATAATACATTTTTAGTAAATAAACTAAATACATATGTTTTCGATTTTATACAAAAGTAATAAACAGTAATTAACTACAATGTCATTTCTTTACAGTTTAGGTTTTCAATGATTTTTATTCCTAAGTTTATTTTGTAGATGTTCAATAACTGTGTTGCTATTTAATTGCTTTGTTATTCAAGACAATTATTTTACCTTTAATTTAGTTTTATACTAAAAAAAGAAACAAAAAGTTGTATTTAAAAAAACTTTATATTTTTGCATTGCACCTTTTTCTTTTTAATTTCTTTGCCTATTGCTGTGCTTTGCATTGAACTTAACCTAAAAGTTCTTCTAAAATATCAAAGTTATTAAAAACACCTCTAATAAACATTCCCAGATAAAAAAAAATGTTGTATCAGTGCTCTCATCTTAACAAATTTATTAAAGTCCACATTGAATTATGTGGTTTTTTAATTATACAATGTGACATTTCCTAAACATAAATCTTGTTTTCATCGAAGAAATAAACAAAAATATTTTACAGCGGCCAACACAAATTCTATAAAAAAGTTCAAAAATATCAAATTGCCTTAACAAATTGTCTGAACATTCTGTAGCTACTGAAAACAATCATGTGCTTTGTTGGAACTGACTTGAGCAATTTTTTTTTCGTTTCTCCAAAAACTCCCAACTAACGTTTTTAAATTCTTATAGCTTCTTTAATATTTCTATTTACTCATTTTAAATACAATATTATTTTTTATTTATTTTATTAATGGCTTAATGATTTTTGTATTTTAATATAAAATGTTTAAGAAAGTTAATATTTTATTCAATCAGACTTAAAAAATTGTTTTGCTATACTTTTAACTTACTGTTAATAAACTTCGTTATTTCTTTATTTTTTAAACTTTAATTTAGACAGGGTTGCCAAACACACGAGCTAGTTTAAAAATCAAAAAAACACAGACTAGATTGAACTACTTTAAGAATTGTTTTTAAAACTCAGGTGTGTGTTAAACTTTGATTTACAACATTTTAAATAAGTCTTAGAAATCTCTGAATATTTTTTATGACTGTAATGCAGTTTAATAATAGTGTTTTTTTTATTGCCTTCTTAAATATTGTGTACTTTTTTGTAATTATGATAACTTATTTAGGTGTTAAGCTTGGTTAACAGCAAATTTTTAGTTTTTCAACTTTTATAAACTTAGGCTGATCTTATATAACTTGTAAATATTTAGCTTTTAAAGTGACAACCATGTAAATACTTATGAATTACTAATAATATATTCTATTAAAATATTCGAGCATTAATTATGTTAAGGAATATGTTTTAGCTTTTCTACAATACAAATAGGTATTAATTTTATTTAGTTAACTAATTTCTGAACTTCTTAGAGAGTAAAAACGTCATTTAAAATAATAAAGTGAGTAAAAGTAAAACTTTATCTAGTGTAACTAAACTAGAAACTAAATATTATTTTAGTTTCACTAAAACTAAAACTGCGGCCCGCGAAGATTTTATAAACTTGAAATTTGGCCCGCTAGCACCAACTGCCAGCCGACCCCTGCTGTAAAAAGAGTCGAAAATTTATTTGTTGAGAAGTAAAATAAATTTTCATCTTTTTTAAACGAACCAGTGATTTTAAGAAAATATCATGTTAGTAACTATTATAAATAACTATTTATTCAAATAAAACAGTTTAAAAAGTATATAGAACTTTTTGAAAAATTAAACCAATTGTCGTTTTTGAGTGTTTATACAGACACTTGTATCAACTAAAGGAATACAATTTATTTAAAGTCTATTGAACGCTAAAAACAACTAAATAAGCCGGAGTCATGCCGATCAGCTGATGCTTGAACACCAGTCCAGTTTTAAAACAGCACCCTCTGGTGTCGGAGTTGCAAAAAGCTTCATTGTCCGCTACTTTGCCGTCGCTCGCCACGAAGACGAACGACAGCTTTTCAACTTTTCCGTTCGTGACGCAGTGGCTTAATCCATCTCCTAGTTCACAGTTCAAGATGGTGGAAGCGTGGCAGAAACAGTAACTGACTCCGCACTCGCACTGACCCAACAAATCCTCAGGGTTCGCAGGGTAGCCTCTCGCCAGAACTTTCGGCACCTCATGGGACTTGACTCCTCGCAGGTAAAGCAAGCCTCCTCGTGTCTTTTTGCTTTCGTCGACTGGGTTGATCCTGAAAATATGCAAGATTAGCGCGTTTCGGCTGTTTTTGGTCATATTACCGAGCACAAACTGATGATCTGGATCTGAAGTTTGCAGCAGCTCCGCTTTGTACTTGGCACAGTTGTCGGTTTTCAATATGGTGCTCGTTTCAAACAACAGTTGCCGCATGAAAGACTTCACTTTTCGTTCAAACTGGTGCTTCACATGATCAACTTCTGCCTGCAGGTTGGCGCTTAATTCTTTTTCAAGCTCCTCAACTAAAGCAGTCATGGAGCAGTCTTCAGAGTTAACAGGACTGTTTTCAATCAACGCGTCTTTTGGTGGATCTGAGATTGAAGAGTCGTACAAAATGTGTTTCGCAAGCTCGCGTGCGCTTTGCTTTATTTCGATCTCTATCAGGTATTCGAGAGTTAATAAATCATGGTGAGCCACAAATATTCTTTTTTCGTCACTTAAAACTTGAAACGTTCCCGAGAGAATTTTGTTTCCGTCGCTGTCGAACTTGCAGGCTAGAGAGTCTTCAAATTCAATTTGTTTTTCGGAATATGAATTTCCATCGAAAACCTTTAAAACGGGCTCGTAAATAAGACTGGAGTCAAGACACGGGTATGAAGATTTTATAAACAAAGTTGAAGTTGTATTCTTATTAAGCAATTGTTCGTGAGTTTCAACAGACTGGTCATCTTTACACTCTCCACAAAGACAACCTGAACTTGCGAGCGTCTTTTTCACTTTGCTTACAAACAAGTATGTCAAGTCTTTGGCGCTACCATCTTTTTCCACAAAGCGATTTCCATAACAATGAGCAATTTCAAAGCTGTTCGTCAAATAAATACCGGGGCCATGTTTTCCTGACGAAGAAGGTCTCAGTCCTTCTCTCAAAATTCCTTCGATGTTGCTTTCTTTGGTGCCGTGCAGAAGCAGCAAGCCTGTACATCTGCAACGTTCCACATTTGATTTGACCCTGTAAATCCTAAGAGCGACGTTTTTGTTCGAGTACTTTTTCAATTTGTTCGTTTCACCGCTCAAATCTAGCGATCTTTTCAACAGATCGTAATCCGGATCGTCGCTTTCCAATAGTTGAAGCTCGTGTTTGGAATCCTTAGAAAGAGATTTTTTGAAAGCCGAATTTTCGCATTTAAACAATTTCACAGCTTCTTTCACCAAACATTCTTTTTTTGCTTCAAATCGTTCCACCATTTTATCGATAACACTTTTCGTTATTTGCTTTTCTTCTTCACATAGGCGACGCAAGTAGTTCTGAGGACCAGGAAACTGCGAGATTGTCTGATCTAAACATTCTTCGTCTGAGTACATGATGTATTTACTGTACAATCTGTATAAAAAGTCTAAATTTAATAAATTAATCATTTTTTTTATTAAATTAAATAATTAAATTACTTAAATGTAGTCAACGTAATTAAATCAAAGTATAATGGTTTATCTTAGATTTCTTAACCAAGTAAGCAGTTAATGTTCAGACAATGCTTTCCATGCATATTTTTTTTGTCTATTTTTTTTATTGAACAAAGGTTTGGTCTAATAAGGAGTTAATGTGATAAAAGTCTTTCAGTTATCAAGTCGTACATCACATGCTTTTACAATTTTTTCTTAGCAACAAATGTTAAACTTTTTCAACTTAAACTTTTAAACCTTGATTAGTAAAAAATGAATATAATGAAAAGAAAAAAAAGAAAGTGAAGTTAGTTATGGGTTTACTTAAAATATATTTATTCACACTGTACTTTAAAACTTATCAAAGAACAAAAAACTTAAATACAGTCCAAGCCTAAACCTCAAAAAAATTAGTAGAGAATATTTAGAATATTACAATTTAAATATTAACCTAAAATAGATTGATAAAACGAAGTCAACAATATTTATACCAAGCATGGAAATAATTAGAAAAGTGGTCACAACTTTTTTATAAATGAAAAATAATGATAAGCTTAAATATTTTTAGGTTGAGTGTTATAAGTATTTTTTTGCTAAAATTCACCTTTCTTTTTGATTTGATAATTAGATTGAAACACTTAAAATAGTTTATATTTGTCTCGTCCTGGACAAGACGTTAAAAGGTATCCGTGGAGTTCGATTCAATAACCGAAAGGTATTTTGTGCACCAAATCCTAGGAACAAAAATATTGAGCGGTTTATATGTTAGTTAATAAACAATATATATTTGAATAAATAGTATATAATTTTTGAAGAAGTTAAATCAACCACAATATAACACTTTAAACTATATGAAGCTTTTAGTCGTATTATAATACAGATTAAGACAACAGTTTTTTTTTGCTGAATTCAATTAACAAACTTCCAGCACATTACTTGAACCATCTGTGTATGATTGATTTTTTTGCTATAAACTGCTCTATAAGCAATTTACTTGTATTATTACCTTATAAACACAGCTTGTCTAAAAAAAGACAACTTTTTTAGCATTTTTTATATATCTATTTCAGCAACAGTAAGAAAATACATAAAAAATAAAACTTTTTATCTGTTGTATAAAATATTTTCTCTTATCACTTAGCCTAAAACTTGTAACATATAAATTTACTCTTAATTATATTAAAAACTTAAGTTATTTTACAAAAAAACAAATAAGTAAACTAATTCATGGCATATACATCTCTTAAAACTTGTTTTACAAATTAAAACAACTTAAAAAAATCATAAAAGGGGTTGATATACACATCAACTTGTTACACAAAATACATAACTAACTGATTAATTTTAAATAGCTTAACTATTTACTTAAAGAAAAAAAACACTTTAATTATATAATTATGCTAGATTAACTTTTATGTATATATCACAGTTTCACATTGGAAGTATCCTTGCTATAGAACATCAATATTAAAAAGCTTACAAAATCTGCTTGTTCCATATGATTAAAGAAAATTTTTATATTTTTATAACATGTAATTTTTTTAATGTTACACTAGATAAAGAAAATGGAAAATTAATAATTTCGTAATCTCTAGAAAAATTTTGAAATGTTTTTCTGACTTTAAAGAATTTTTGATTAATTTTTTACCATTGCAAGGTTTTGTAAAACAAGTAACTTTATAAACTTAAATTGACAAATTGTGACTGGTTTTTTTTTGAATTTTCCTGACATTTCCTTAATTTTTTTTGAAAACCTAAATTTTCCTTATTTCTTAACTTTTGAGCAACCCTGTCAAATTTTTTTCTAGGTTTCCTAAATTTCCTCTAAGTTTCTAAAAGTACATATTTTTGGGTATATTTTTAGTTTAAAATTAATTTTGGGTAAGAAACTGTGCAAAATAATATAATAAAATAGTAATGTAAAATTAAACATTAGATGTATATTTTAATATAAAAAAATCATGATGATGACGAATTTTTTCTATCTATTTCATAGTTTTTTTGGTCTAATCAAAATTTTACTACTCAGTAAGCTTAAAATGGCTAAAATATTAAGTTTCTCAGTGATTATTGTTCAAAATTCTGCGTTTTTTAAAAATTTCTCAAATTTCAGGTTTTTTTGCCTTAATTCCAGGATTTACTAGGTTTCCTGGTAAAATGGCAACCCTGACCCAAACCATTAACCACAATAAGTAGATAATAACATTTATGAAACTAAAAGCTATATTAAATAATACTTAGTGCTACTGTGTATAAAACTAGACATGTCATGGATGAATATATTTTATACAAAAAACAGATACATACACTAAGAAAGAAATAAAAATCAACAGCTTTAAAAAATAAATTTAACTGGATTGAAAAATTTAATTAAAATCTAATTTATAAGGGGTATACTTTAAAATGTATAAATTAAATTAAAAACTATTTACTGTATATAAAAAACAAACTGTTTAAAACAAAACTTACTTTGAATAACTAAAAACAAAAATTTCTATTTAAACAAAGTTTTAGTAGCAGTAAGGGTGTCTTGAATGATCTTCTTTACAAGAAATGATTACTAACATATGGCTATTGTTTGCTAATGCAAACTTGCATCAGTAAAATAATTGACCTTGCAAGCTTTCTCTTTAATGCTTGGATGAACAAGAGCTTTAACTTTTTAATTTCTTTTAAGTTTAAACAGTTATCAAATGTAGTTTTAAATCCTGTTCCACTTCCTTTCCTACTTTTGGAAGAGAATCTTCACTCTACTTCTCCTCTTTCATTTTGTTGGAAAATAAACACTACTCTTCCTTCATTTAAAAGAAAAAAGGTATTACATATCAAAATATAACTTGGTCTTAAAACTTATACTAATGTTCGTAAAAAACATTTTAAATATATTTAACTATAAAATAATTAAATAATTTTCTACAAATGGTCTTTAGTAAAAAAAAATATTTATAATAATAAAAAAAATATCTATTGTGCTTTGACAAGAAAAACTTATCTTTTCGCTTATATTTTTCATTTTAATTTCAAAAAAAAAATCAAATATGTGTTACAACCTATTATAAATATTGCAGCATTTGAAACGAATAAGTAAAAAAATCACAAAACAAAACACTCAAATGTCATGCCAATACCCTTATAAGAAACTCCTAAATATCTCAGGGTGTTACTAGTCTTTGCTGTCTTATTAACTTGTAAATATTGTCGTTTTTATTATTCTATTAAGATTTAAGACCTTACATGAATTTTATATCACTTACTTTGACTTAAAGCTGGTCACTAGTTTTTGTGATTACTTGTAACTTATAAATTGTCAATACTCGTGGTAATTGATTAGACTTCAATTTTGTGAGTTCTATTATAATTTTTTTTGCAAGGTTATATAGTGACTTATTGTCTTAAATTAATTCAGTTCTTTTTTGGCTCAGTGGAATTAAATTTTCTTGCATTAATTTGACTTTAAGGGATTAAAACTTGTCACCAACTTTAGGTGACTTAATAGAACTAACACTCTGTTCACACTCTTTTAACTATTTCTTTCCCTATGATACTTTGTTCAATAAAACCTTCTATTGCACGTTGATTCCACAACCGTCTGTTGCAGGGGTCGGCAGGCAGTTGGTGCTCGCGGGCCAAATTTCAAGTTTCAAAAAACTTCGCGGGCCGCAGTTTTATTTTTAGTTACATTTAAATAATCTTCTGGTTTTAGTTTTAGTCACACTTTTAGTTAACTTTTATTAAGTTTATTATTTTGATTTGCTTTTATTTTTACATCGACTATTTATTAAAAAAAAGATTTACATTTACATTGACTAATATATTTAATTCTTAATAAACTATGTACTACTTTTTCCAGTTAATAGTTTAATTTAATATTTACTTAACTTTTTATAAAACCCAAGCTTGAATTACTTTATGAGTGACTTTTATACATTTTTATGGTATCAACTAATCTTTCATATAAAAAATTGTTAATTATTGAAAATAAATTTTAAGTTTTCAAAAATTTACACTCTTTTAAAAATTCAGTAATTAGTTTACATAAAAGTAAAACCTATTTGTATTGAAGAAACCTAAAACATTTTTTTTACATAGTTATTGCTCGAATACTTTATTACTAATTAACTAGTCTTTTACATAGTTGTCACTTTAACAGCAAAAATGTTTGAGTTATATAAAACCAGTCTAAGTTTACCAAAAGTTAAAAAAGGTTAAAAATTGCTGTTAATCAAGCTTAAATAACTAACTAAAATATTATCATTATTAAAAAGTAGAAAATATGTACGTAGCCTAGAATAAATTATAACAAATAAACTACACTACAATAATAAAATTATTATGAGTATTGATAGATTTACTGAAAGTACTTGAAAAATAAAATTCACACAGACCTGAGTTTTCAACAATGTCTTAAACAGGTTTATTTTAGTCTGAGTACACAAATTTCTAAACTAGGCATTTTTTTTGCAACCCTGTTTATAACAAAGTTTACAAAAAAAAAAATAACGAAGTTTATTAACAGTGAATTAAATATAACTAAAAAAAAACTAAATGTTATAAGTCAGCTTGAATGTATATTTAAGTTTTTTAAATATTTATAACGAAAAAATGAAAATGTATTAACCCATTAATAAAAAGAAGTTTTTTTTTTCAGAATTATAACAAATCTTTATCGCAATAAGAATATTGCATTTAAAAATAGTAAATGTGAAATATAAGACGAAATATAAAAATATAAAAACGTTGGTTAGGAGTTATTGCAAGAAACGTAAAAATGCTTACGTCAGATTTAACAAAGCGCATGATTATCTTCAGTAACTACAGACTGATCAGAAAAAAATTTCAAGGCATTTATAAAGTAGCAAAAGTAATTAATAAAAAGGAGTACCGTTTGAATTGAAAACATTTTAAAACATTTGTCTTAGCAACTTAACTTGATACTACAAAAAAATACAAGTTATCTATGAAATGTGGTGCCATATAATGACACGACACTTGAAACAAAGTCAAAACTTTTGGAGTTTCAGGTAAACAAAAACAACTATAAAAACTTACACAACCTTTGAAACATTAAACTAATAACAGATTTTGACTTTTTAGATGCAATTAAAACTTATCAGACAATTTGTTTTTCTACAATTCAATTAATTCAATAGTTATAAATTAAATTTAGATCCTAAAAAACTTATACAAAAAAAAATTAAGTTAAAGTCTAACGCACATTTACAATCAAAGTTTTCTGCGTGCAATAGCTTGATTAAAGTTTTTTTTTTGTAAATTAAGTTGTATCATAAGTTATCAAACAACGCAAAAAATGGCAAAAGAATTAATAATGAAATTAATGAAGGGAAGGATCATTTGAATCACATACAAAAAAATTATATTGTTCATATCTGCATCTGTAGCTTTTAAAAAAAAAAAATTAAAACTATATTTTTTAATCTCAATTTCCAGGTTTGTAGCCAAATTGTCAAATTCAAGGTATTACGTCAACACTGATTCACTTATAATTTAATATAAATAATATTTCAAAGTATAGCAGCTGCAAATATTAAAATATAAAATATATTATAATCATAACCATAACTGTGAGTATAACAAAACATAAATCATAAGTTTTTTTAAAAAGTTGACGTGGAAGATGATGTGTGGAGACAAAGAAGTTGACATGGAAGATGATGTGTGGAGACGAATAAGTTGAAATGGAAGATGATGTGTGGTAACGAATAAGTTGATATGGAAGATGATGTGTGGAGACAAAGAAGTTGACATGGAAGATGATGTGTGGAGACGAATAAGTTGAAATGGAAGATGATGTGTAGAGACAAAGAAGTTGACATGGAAGATGATGTGTGGAGACGAATAAGTTGAAATGGAAGATGATGTGTGGAGACAAAGAAGTTGACAAGGAAGATGATGTGTGGAGACGAATAAGATGAAATGGAAGATGATGTGTGGAGACGAATAAGTTGATATGGAAGATGATGTGTGGAGACAAAGAAAATGACATGGAAGATGATGTGTGGAGACGAATAAGTTGAAATGGAAGATGATGTGTGGAGACAAAGAAGTTGAAATGGAAGATGATGTGTGGAGACGAATAAGTTGAAATGGAAGATGATGTGTGGAGACGAATAAGTTGAAATGGAAGATGATGTGTGGAGACAAAGAAGTTGACATGGAAGATGATGTGTGGAGACGAACAAGTTGAAATGGAAGATGATGGGTGGAGACGAATAAGTTGATATGGAAGATGATGTGTGGAGACAAAGAAGTTGACATGGAAGATGATGTGTGGAGACGAATAAGTTGACATGGAAGATGATGGGTGGAGACGAAGAAGTTGACATGGAAGATGATGGGTGGAGACGAATAAGTTGACATGGAGAATGATGTGTGGAGACGAAGAAGTTGACATGGAAGATGATGTGTGGAGACAAAGAAGTTGACATGGAAGATGATGTGTGGAGACGAATAAGTTGAAATTGAAGATGATGTGTGGAGACGAATAAGTTGACATGGAAGATGATGTGTGGAGACAAAGAAGTTGACAAGGAAGATGATGTGTGGAGACGAATAAGTTGAAATGGAAGATGATGGTTGGAGACGAAGAAGTTGACATGGAAGATGATGTGTGGAGACAAAGAAGTTGACATGGAAGATGATGGAGAGACGAAGAAGTTGACATGGAAGATGATGGAGAGACGAATAAGTTGACAAGGAATTCACGAAAAAACTTACATTGAGTTTATTGCATTAAAAAAATAAAAAAACAATATTTAGGATTTGTTATAAGTTTTTTATGTATTTTCAATTACTTAACTTTAAATAACATTCAATTTTCAAAGTAACATAAACATCAGTTTTTTTTTAAGATTTAATAAGCTCAAAATAAGATTTTTAATTCTACATACACTTTTACTTACATAACTCCTGCTCTGCAAACAGGCAAATAAAAAAATTAATTGTAAATATGTATGTTAAACAATGATTGTCAATTGTTTTTGTAACACCAAACTTAATTCTTACAAATTATGAATTACTGAATCAATTAATTAGTTTTACTTTAGAAAATGTTTTGCTATGGTTTGTAATTTTTTGCCGTGTTTTTAATCCATTACTCACTAACTTTTTATTAACATTTCTATTAAATTTTATATTTTAAGCACCAACAACAATTTACAGTTTTTAAATTCCAAAATTATAATTTTTTTAAACTATGAATTACTGACTTAAATAATTATTTTTAATTAAGAAAAGTATATACACATGTAATTAAAAATACCATATTCTTGTTAAATAATTAACTTATGTACACCTTTTTTTCTATTTACTTGTTTTTTTATCTTTTTCTTTTTTTTTATTCTACCAATGGTTTCGGAAGGAGTTTGTGGGTACAGGTACTGAATGATAGACGTAAATGATTATTGATACATTAAAAGGTAATGTTGATATAACAATCTTAAGTATAAAAATGTTTGTAGAAACTGATACTAGACAAAAATAGAATTTAAAAAAAAATCTTAAATTAAGACAAAATAGAGAGGCAAGGTAAGAGACTAGATTTAGAAAAATATAAAAAAAAAATCAAGAAAAAAGAACAAAAAAAAATTAAGCAAAAAAAAATGTAACGAACCAATCATTGCATTTTATGTTTCGATTATTTCAGAAGAGTTAAAGTTAAAGAATTTCAATGTTTTCAGTGACGTCACAACTAGTATTGAGAATAGAAAATGAGAAAAAGAAGCGTGAAGTAAATTTGAGAGAAAGAGTTTAAAACTTAGCTTGCAGACGCGAGTCGGCGGATTAGTGACGGGAGAGACGCGAGTCGTTGTATTACTACCGGGGGAGAGAACGCACAAAACGACGTGTTGACGATAGGATTGCGAATCGTATGATGAACAATCGAGAAGGGTTTTGTTGATAGAATGTGGATAGAAGAATTGATCGTCCAGTCTATTTTCTGTACATTTCAACAACATGTTTAGTAGTTAGTATATGTGCCTACTGGGCTCTTATCAGAAGTCATTGGTTTTAGTTTCTTTTCTTTCACTTATTTCACGATGTGTTTATTAATGTTGTATATAAAATCACGTGCACTAATAACTAGTTTTTATATTATTATTTTCATGGTAAGTACTAGTATATCAAATAAAGCCTGCGTTCCATCTGAACATCTGTAATACTTTAAATAACCGTTTCTTGTTATCTTATTTAAGAGCAGCTAAAGCAACCTAACATCAACGTAATTGATGACGGTTACACTTCAAAGCAAAAAAGTTTTGAATGAGTGCAAAAAACTAGCCTGATAACTTAGATTTAAATTTTAGAAAAAAAAAGCAATTCAAGCTAAATACTAAAAAAATGTCTAAATTAGCCTGAAATTCGAAAAGTATTCAATGACTGACTTAGTCCAATATTGTGGCAAAATTAAGTTGCTTAATTGCTTGAATTTGAACTATTTTGATTAACAACTTTTAAATTTATTAAATTTTCCATCACTAAATATAATATACCTTAAATACGTAGTTACAAAAAATGGCATATATGTATATTAGAGTGGAAAGCAAAGAAATAAATTCGATCTACCAAAAACTTTTGTTTGAGAATAAAACTGTATACCTATCAATTTACATAACAAGTAAATTTTTATTTCTGCATATATACTGTTTTAAAACTGTTTGTAAATACTAAGATTTTCAAGCAGAAAAAAAATTTATATATATGTTAAAACTTTACTTAATCTAACTTAAGTATTTAAAAAAAATGGTTTAAAAAATGGTTCTAAACATCTGTGCATCTGTGTACATTGGTGTGTATAGTAATTAATTTAAATTGCACATAATCCTTCTAAAATTTAATATGTTTTAAATGGAAAATAAATTAAACCTATTTACTATTATGCTATTATAAATGTTTTTGTGCACACTTAGATATAAATTACTGTGAAAAAACATTTATAAAAGAATTTAGGTACTAATAACATGTTGAAAAAAAAACCTAAACTATACAGAATGAAATTTTAGATAATTACTGTGCATTACATGGAAAGCATTTACGTTTAGTTTGTTATATAAATAACTAAATAAATGTAATATATACAACCTACTGTATCCAAGCACTTCTTTTTAGCTAATAAAACAGATGCAATAAGAAAGTTATTGTAAAACTGATAGAAAATCACTTTTCAAATGCTAATCTGTCTTTTTAACAATTTCAAGTCAAAGCAATATAGTCTTTTAGTTGTTTTAAAATGTTATTCAGGGACTTAAAACGATATTAATCAATCTAAAACAAATTCCCGAAAAAATATTCACCAAAATCTATTTTTGCTCAGCGGGCCACATTTAGTAGCTCGCGGGCCGCAGAAATTTCTATCGCGGGCCGCATTCCATTCAAAAAACTAACGTGCTCACGGGCCGCAGATTTACCCTTCGTGGGCCGCATTTGGCCCGCGGGCCGCAGTTTGCCGACCCCTGGTCTATTGTTTACATTGAAATAGAATGACAATAGTAAGCAGATGACGGTGAGTTCATATCAGTTTTTATGTCATAAACTACAAAGCATACAATTTATATTTCTTCTGTTACTTAAATTAATTCAAAATCTTATGATAAAAATATAAAATTAAAATACGTGTTTAATTTATGATGTCTAAAAGTATTTTCAAGGATTTCTGATTTCTTTTATTTGTTAAAGTAAATATTTTTAGTCATTCTTTAAGATAACAGGCTGGCAAGTTTTTGATTCAAAAAAAAAAGAAACTGTATTAAACCAACTTTGGTTTTTTAATCGTTTAAGTATTTTTTTACAATTAACAAAGTGAACAAAAATTAGATTTTCAACAAAAATAGTAATAAATTAGCAGAAATTGAAATTAAATCATTTAAATCTCTTTCAAAATCTAACTGAAAATCCGTAGAAATATTATAAATTTAAAGCATTTCCAGTTTTTATGAAACTAAACTAGTATGGATCATCCTGATTTTTTCATGTGTTTTATAAGTAAAAGCATTTTGGTTCTTTTTAATATAACAGGATGGCCAGCCACTATTCAAGTCATAAAAAATGTATTTTTTCTAACCTTGTTTTCTATGTTTAGTGCTTAAGAATATTTTTTAGCTTAGCAAAAATCAATAAAAGCTAGGTTCTTTAACTAATTTTGTGTTTAGAATTAAATCATTTAAATCTCATTTAAAACCTAAGAAAAACTGCTTGAGATTGTAAAAAATCTTAAAAATATCCCCAGGTTATTCTAAAATGAATTGGTCTGGGTCATCCTGAGATTTACGTAAGATTTAAAATATTCTCAGAATTCTTTAACCAAATTGGTTATAAAATAACTTAGTATTAAAATTGAATTATTTAAATCTTATTCAAAATCTAGCTAAAATTCCCTGGGATTATTGGAATTTTAAAAATGTACCAAGGTTTTTTTTGTTAGTTTCTACACTACTTCATTAAATATTTTCTTATACAAAATCTATTTAAATTCTATGCTTTTTTTCAGAATTTTTATATTATAACAAGCATTTTTACTTGTCCGTTTAACAACAGATCAGCAAAATTTAAACTGTTTTTATAATATGTTGTATGTGCTAGAGATTTTTTTTTTCTCTTAAAAAATATATTTTAAGCTTACAAAAGCTCTATATTAAAGGCTAATGTTTACTATAGTAAAGGCTAACAAAATAATTATAACCACTTGCTGTTTTTTCCTAACTATATTCACATATTATTTATATGTTAAACTACCAAAAAAAACAGGATAAAAAAGGTTTTAGTTTCAAATTTTTTTAATCCTAACACATAAATAATTAAAATTATCATTTACATATGTTTGTCTGTGTTAACCCTGCTCCATTTACTTGCATTTCATATATTGAATATGCAGTTTTCCTAAATAAAATAAATACACTTGGGTTTGTGTAATCAAGCATGATATTTAAAAAGTTTCTCTACTTACGGTTTTTACTTATATTGTGTTAGAAAAAACTTAGCAACTAAGAATTAAACCTATATTGTTTACTCATAACTGCATAAAAGTTTTTTGTTGAACTTTTATGTTTCAATTTTTTAAACGTTAAACTTTTGTTAACAGATAATTTTTTTTTAATTTTAAATAATATTTTTAATAAGCTTTACAACAAAAAGACATATAATTACTTAGAATTTGTGGTATGTTTAGATTGTTTATTTATTTTAAACTAAGTACTCGGAGTTTCAAAGCGTTAAATGAAAATTTTTAAGTCTTTCTAAGTTCGACGTTGGTTTTAGAAGTTTCTAGTCTAAAATTTTTTATACTAATGTCTAACTTAATGTACTTAATTTTTTCCCTTTGATAATGAAAGAATATTGAATGAATATGTTTTTATTTAGTGCGTTGGATATAAGTTAAATGTGTGTATTTTATAGTTTAAAAAAGCATTTTTATTTGAGTGAAAACTAAGGCTGATTTAGTTTTGTTTTAAAATTGTTTTTGTTATTGAATAAAATTAGTTTAGTTTGAATTATTCAAAATCTTATGCTAGCTTTTATGATTTGATTTTTTTAATAATTGTGATTTTTTACATTTTATATCTTTTTTATTAAATATGATAACAAAGGATTCAAATAAGACTTACATTTATTATAGATCTTTGCTCTATTTACTGCAGTGTTAATTATATTTAAAACTCAGGTTAGTTTTGGGTTGACCAGCTGACTTTTTTGCTTATAGGAAAACTTTTTGGAAAATCTGCAATATTTAACTCTGTTGTATTATGATAAATGAAAGTTTTCTATATTATTAGATACTTATTTCATTTCTTGAGATATTTTTCATAAAAGCTATGACAATAATTTTTCAAAGTAAGTCCGTTCTTCCCACCTTAATATAAGTAAAGCCTATCTTGACCCTTAACTAAAAAGGATTGCCTTAATCTTTTAAGTACACACAAAATTCAGTCAACAACTTTCCTTATATACTAGAATTTTACATATAAGCTCTTAATAATTCATTTTAGACAAAAACATCTTTTAGAGGATCATGTTAAATGGTCATGTACTTAAGATATTTTTCTTTAAAAAAAACTGACTCAGGAATTGACAGAGGCTTTACACAAACAAATACTAATCTTTTTTTTTTGTTAAATTAAAGCAACTTTTACTTAATAAAGGTTATTTAACAGTTCCTTCATTTTTTTAATGTTTGAAAGTTAAACCGTTTCATTTAGATACATATAGTTTTAATTATAAATGCCAAACTCAGTTAGTAAGTAAATATACCCTTACTGTAAGTAGTTTATATTAAATTTATAAGGTTTTTTTTGGTTTTATGAAACATAATTAATTTAGTAATTTGACGAAAATATAAACTGCTAGTCTTAACTATCAAAATCAACAAATGACTATAAATAAAATCTACAGTAAACTTGAAAATAGAGATTTAAGGTTTAGAAATGAGTATATAAAAGTATTCGAATATTTAATTTACTTACAACTTATTTTTTTTAATACTTAGTAAACTTAGGAAATAAAATCATTAATATTATAATTTTCTATTAAACAGAGAAGTGGTTCCCAAAGTCTCAAATAGATAACAAAATTATTAATAATAAGTTCCCAAAGTCTCAAATAGATAACAAATTAACTTATAATAAATTTCTAAAGTCTCAAATTCATAAAAAATTAAATAATAGCAAAGTAATTATAGTGCAATTCAAACTATATTTATCATACAAGGTCTTCAGAAACAGACTTTTTCTACCTAGGTTTAACAACAAATGAAGTTACAAATCGCTAGCCTACAAGGTAGTAAATTATAGACTGAGGTACGATTACTGTAAAAAAAATTGCAACCTTTTTAGAAAGTTACAGGTTGAAATTGAACGTTATTTATTAAATTGTTGTTATTAATTTATAACATGATATCAAACTTCATTTGATAGCTGTTTAAGTTTATAAAACATTTAATTTAAAGCTCTGTTAATCCTAGCGTTTAAAAGAAAGCTGGCATAGTCAAATGTTTTATATATGCAAGTTTGAATTTGAGTACTACAGCCATATATAAACACTCATTAGCTGTTGAGGAGATCTTTCTAGGCCACCTTGCTGCTGCTAACTCGCTGTTCAAATAAACATTTTTTTTGTTGTTAATGTAAAGTTCTTATGTAAACAATGCTATTTCTTTAATTTAAATTCGAAGTAAATAATTTTCAATTTAATTTATACATTTTGAAATAAGCTAAGAAGTAAGGTTTTTTTTTTGTATACTTTCTAGTGTTTTCAATTGTTCTTTTCATTATTTTCTAAGGAAACTATTTCAAAATAACTTCAGAATATTTTTAACCTTTTTTTTTAGTATGTCTATTCAAACATTTTGTAATATAGGTACTGATAATAGATGGGTAACAGCCTATCAAACTGAACACGTGACCTTTCGAGCTTCTCTTAAACCCTTGAATGAATAAAAATTTTAAATTAAAGTTTTCCATTAAATTTGAACACTCGAGTTTAAGTTCTTGTTCGTCCAAGCATTTAAGAGAAAGCTCGCGCCATATATAAATACTCATCAGCTGGAGAGCAGATCATTCAAGCCACAGCTTGCTGCAGTTAACATGTAATTACAGAATAAACATTTATATTTCTTAATTTTTTTTCAATTTTTTGTTAAAGAATGTTTTTTTTTTCATAAATATGTTTTATAACTTTAAGTTTAAGCAGTTTTTTCTCAATCTCTAGTTAAAACTTTCTATAAGTATAGATATTTTAAATTTTATTTTTGCTTGAAGATTTTAATAATATGGAAATAGTTTCTAAAATATAAGATATTTTATATTGTGCATGGTTTTTATATTTGTTAGTTTTTGCAACTGTTCTTTTATATTATATGTTTATTAATTGTCATGCCTAGTTTTATATAGAGTGCCTTAAATATTTTTTGCTATCAGTGTTAGTGGGGATGATTTCATTTACTTATACTTACTAAAGTTTAAGTTTACTATAACCATACAACTGTCTTAAGTAACCCACATAACATTTCGGTTCCACTTGGCATCCTTCAGGTAAAGAATCACCAGTCTTTTAGGTGTTAGTTTCACCTAAACAGCAGTTTGCCAATACCAGATTTACTTGTATATTACTTTTTATTTTAAGGCAGCATTTATCACACTTTTAGAACACTTTTTATTATTATTTTATCATCTTAATTTTACAGTTTATTTTCTTTAACAGTAGATTTAGAATATTTAACAGTAATCTTGCATTTTTTTTAAAGAAGCAATACTGACATCTACTTTAAAAAGTATTTTTAACTGAAGGATTTTTATATTCTTGTTAAATGCGTAATTTCTGATGTTACAGTTTTGTTTTTTATATTCAAATCTACAAATAAAGTTAAATTGAGTTTATGGACCAAATAATGATTTTGTGCACTAGGTCTTAGTACCATACATTTTAGTCCTTTTATAAGGGGTTCAATATATTTTATATATATAATTGAATTAAATTCTTTGCAAAGTTCTTAAAGTTATATAATATTAATTTAGTTTTAATAATAACTTCTTTAAGTAATTCAATCAAATTGTTAAATGAATAATGAAAAGTTAAATATTTAACATAAAATACTAATAATACTCAAAATCTTTCAGCTTACTACAATTTTACTTTTAGTTTTTAAAGAAGTTGTGAGCTGTTTTCCTAATACTTTCATGTTTGCTATAAATATCGCTTTTCTTGTTTCATGAATCAAATCTAACTTGCTTTCTAAATTCTAAAATTTAAACATTGTCTACTGATTTTGATGTTAAGGTTTAGGATTAGACTGTGTTTAAATTTTTTGTTGTTAAAAAAGTTTTTGAGTACATCATGAATAAAACTTTTTAAATAAACACATATATAACTTAACTTTCTTTTCATTAATTTTATTAGTTGTTTATTTTTAAGATTTAAAAGTTCTAGATTATAAAATTGTAATTCTTATTTACTCGTAAGAAATTTTAAAATCATGTGGTCGATAACCAAAATTTATTAACTTTTTACTTTTTTATTTTTACTTTCACTGTTACTCCTAACACTTACCCTTGGTTGGTAAGGTTGTTTTTTTTTAATAAATTATTATTATTTTTAAATTTATTTTTTTCTTACTTCCGTGCAAAAGTGACCCTTCGTTCAAAAGTGTCTTCGTGCAAAATTGTCCCATCGTGCATATTTGACCGGTTTCCCCTTAAACCAAACATTTAAAAAGTAATTATTTTTTCAATCGAAAGACATTATATAAATAGAAAATCAATAAATAAGTTTTGTATTGAAAGCATTTTCTGTACATTAACTACTTACTTTGTTAGAAAAAATTAACTACATGAATTACATGAGTTAAATAAATTTACATTTAAGTGTAAAAAGCAAACAGTGAATATTTATACACAGTTCTTCTAGAATAGCACTTCTTACATATAACAAGAAAAATTAAGATTTTTTTTTAACTTAGAATTTATTTCAGGTTATTTAGTAAATACATCATGTATTCAAACGAAGAATGTTTAGATCAGACAATATCACAGTTTCCTGGTCCTCAGAACTACTTGCGTCGCCTGTGCGAAGAAGAAAAACAAAAGACGAAAATTGAAATCGAGAAAATGGTCAAACAATTCGATGCGAGAAAAGAAGAATTAGTGAAACACGCCGTAAAATTGTTTGAGTGCGACACTTCGACATTCAAAAAATCTCTTTCAAAAGTTTTCAATTATGAACTTCAGTTGTTGGAAAGCGACGATCTGGATTACGACTGTTGAAAGGATCTCTCGGTTTGAGCACTGAACTAAATCAATTGAATAAGTACTCGAACAAAAACGTGGCTATCAGGATTTACAGGGTCAAATCGAATGTGGAACGCTGCAGATGTAAGAGCTTTCTGCTTCTGCACGGCACCAAAGGGAACAACGTCGAGGGAATCTTGAAAGAAGGACTGAGGCCTTCGTCGTCCGGCAAACATGGCCCAGGCATTTATTTGACGAACAGCTTTGATATTGCTCACCGATACGGCAATTGCTACGCAAAGGACGATGGGAATGCTAAAGATTTGACGTACTTGTTTGTTAGCAAAGTGAATGAGAAGTTTGAAAGTTCAGGTTGTCTTAGTGGAAACTGTAAAGATGACCAGTCTGTTAAAACTCGCGAACCGTTATTCGATAAGAAGACAACCTCAACTGTGTTTGTAAAATCTTCGTATCCGTGTTTTGACTCCAGTTTTAGTTACGAGCCCGTTTTAAAAGTCTACGATGGTAACTCATGTTCCAAAAAACAACTTGAATTCAAAGACTCTCCTGCACGCAAGTTCGACAGCGACGGAAACAAAATTCTTTCGGGCACGTTTCAAGTAGGATATGACGAAAAAAGAATAGCCGTTGCTCACCATGACCTAGTAACTCTAGCGTACCTGATAGAAATCGAAATAAAACAAAGCGCACGCGAATTTGCAAAACACATTTTGTACGACAAACTTAACCTGACCAAGTTTTCAAAATATCTGCCAATTTCAGATCTGCCAAAAGACGTGTCGATCGAAAACAGTCCTGTCTGTTCCGAAAACTACTCCATGAACACTTTTGTTGCCGAACTCGAAAAAGAAATAAGCGTCAATCAACGGGCAGAAGTTGAACTTGCGAAGCATCAGTTTGAACGCAAAGTGAACTCTTTTATGCAGCAATTGTTGTTCGATACGAGCAGCATATCGGAAACCAACGATTGCGCCAAGTACAAAGCGGAGCTGCTGCAAACTTCAGATTCAGATCACCAGTTTGTGCTCGGGTCGATGACCAAAATAAGCCCGAACTCGGCAATCCTGAAAATTTTCAGGATCAACCCAGTCGACGAAGGCGAACAGATACGCGGAGGCTTACTTTACCTGCAAGGAGTCAAGGCGAACGAGGTGGTGAACATTCTGACGAGAGGGTACCCGGCGAACGACAAGGATTTTTTGGAGCAGTGCGATTGCAGACTCAGTTGTGACTGCTTTGCGTCCACCAGCTTGGACATAGAACTTTTGCAAGGAATGAGCCACTGTGTCACGAACGGACAAGTCGGAAAGTTGTCGTTCGTCTTTGTCGCAAGCAAAGGAATAAGCGCGGACGATGAAGTTTTACCAAACTCCGACACCAGAGGGTGCTGTTTTCAAAGCAACAAAAGAAGCTGGCTGCAGCTGATCGGCGTGATTCCAGCTTATTTAGTTGTTTTTAGCGTTCAATAGACTTTGAGTAAACCATCTTTTTGTAGTTGAAACAATAGAACTCTCTGTTTTAACACATAAAAGATATTAATGTTTTAATTTACGGAAAGTCCTATACACTTTTTTTTATACAGATTTTTAAACAAATAGTTATTTAGAATGGTAACTAGCATAATATTTTATTAAAATCACAGGTTTGTTTAAAAAAGATGGAAAGTTATTTTACTGTCCAATGCACAAATTTTCGATATTTTCTACAGGTTTTATATTACACCAATCGGCCTACTTGACAGATTTTAGCTTTCAGTAGATTTGAGCAAAACAAAATTCCACTGCTGTTTTTCTATAGTTAAGGCGATCAACAAAAACATTAGCCAAAGTCTACGGAGATTACGCCTGGACTTTTTTGTGCGGTGAGACGGGTTCAAGTTTTTCAACAAAAAGTTTTTATCTGGCAAGTTGGCCGAGTCGCATTAGCCTTATTATTAGTTCCGTGATGAGTTTTAACATTGCTTGAAGGTCGTATTTCTATTGAAATACTAGAGCGCCTCTTTTAATCTAACTTTGTTAGTAAAAGCTCTTGTATATATATGTCGCTAACCCAGACTTCTACTTATACACTTTTATTGGCCTGATTTATAACGCAAGGTGCGCTCTAACTTATATAGTAGATGCCCCCAAGATAACTCTTAAATTATAGTTGACTTAAATAAACTATTATGACTTACTTACTATTTACTAAAGGTTTAATAAATCAGTTACTTATACTAATTTAAACTGAGTTCGAATCTGTGATAATGATTATATTTACAATGAATTTGCGAAACGAAAAGATGATAAAATACTGCACAACATTAAACTAATAAATCAAATTATCAATTCTTTTAAAAGACGACAATACTTGAATCAAAGAAACTAAAAACTAAACGTTTAAATCAAACTCAAAAAGTGTTCTAAAATCGAAATTAAATCGACAACAAGATTCAAACCATTAAAACTTAAGTGCAGCGAAAAGCTGCACTGACTTCAGTTTGCTAAAGTAGAAACTAAAACAAGTCAAAATTACTCGCAATTGTTGAATTTATACTCGCTTGAGAAAAAAGAAGAAAGTAAAAAAGAGACAATTACCGCGTAAGCGGCACATATATATGAATTGCCTTAGAAGTGTCAATATGCATACGATTAGTCTTGTAAAGGAAACTAATCCAATTAAAAGATAAATCAGGCTAATTTTTGATTTAGATTGTATAAACTTTTTATTACAGAGTTTATAATATTTGTAATACCTTTAAATAGTAAAAGACACAAAAATATTCTCTTTCCAAACAAACGTTTTTTAGGGTCATTTCAAACGAAATTGCGTTACACGTAATACTAATACTGTCAGCTTTTGAAAAGAACCTATGTCAACTTGCATTTATGTTATGTTACTAATGACTAAAAGCTAATATTTTTTTTATGCTTGTACATTGTACCTAAACATATTATTCTGTTATTACTTATAGTGCATGTTTATTTTGGCAATTATAGCTGTTTTGGTATTTGTTTTTATAATACAAATAAATATTCAAAGTTTTTTTTTCGTCCACGGTCATAAGTTTTTTAAACTTAGTTAATATTACTAAAAATTGAATAGGATATGTTTTTACTAGGACAAGTTTATATACAATTAATAAACTACAATGCAAGTTAATTAAGAGAATGTAAAAACTGTGACATTTAATATAATAATGTATGCATATATAAAGTGCAAATTCAACGTTATAAAAAACTAATTTAATTTGTGTGAGGACTTCAGGTTTCAAACTAGATAATATAAACCTTATTTTAAAGTCTTTGAACGGAAACTATTGCCATATTTCATATTATTTTCAATTTATTTACATTGTAGTGTTTAAAGCCGTGAGAACTTGTTATCAAATGTTGGCAAATAGCTGAAATACTATATAAGTTTTTCTCACTAATCTCCAAAGTACTAAAATGTTTCAGACTTAAACATACAAAACTTAAAAAAGTTACACAACAGAGAATAGTGAACAAAATTTTTATAAAGCATTTTAGTGTTTTATACTAATAAGGAACTTCATTAAAGCTATTTTTCTGGTTGTATTTAAAATATAAACTTTTCTAGGTTTTCGAGTATTGGTTATAATTACTTTATCGATGTTTTTTAACATTAGAAATAAAAACTCGCTAGTCGACACATATACAAAATAATATATAATTTTTCGTTATTTTCTCGATAATAATAAAAATAATATATAATTTTTCGTTAATTTGTTTTGCTTAGTTTTAGTAACACAGTTCTAAATATTTATACAAAAATATTTATAAAATTGACGTTTTTGGTTTCATACAAGTTGGAGTTGGTTGGTATCATAACTATTAACAAACTACAATAGAAACTTGAAATTACGTCGTTACTTTGGTTTTGGAAACGTTCTATTACTAAATTTTGTCGCTTTATTACTTACTTGAATGTATTTTATATATAAAATTACTCGGTAATGAATTGAGCTGAACTAATTAAAATAAAAGCCTTGTTTCTTGTACAAAAGCAAAGATTTTTATATAGTGTTCACAAACTTTCAGTTTTATTTCGAAGGATATTGATTCAACGGTACAAAACAAAGACTAAAATATTACTTAAATGATGTATTTAAATTGAGAATAAGCTATTGAAAATTAAACAAATAAGTTTTTTAATTATTATACACTTTGTATACAACAAAACAAACAAAGTAAAATGAAAAAAAAACAACATGAATAAATTTAAAAAAAGAAAATTATATTTTTAAAAAAATTTCAAAATCAAAACGTTGACATGAAATGGGGGCATAGAGCTGCGAGCTCGGTAATGGCTGTTATTGAAAACTGCAATGACGCCTATTCCTGTTTTTTAGGATTGCACTGTGCATAGTAGTCCGTGAGATATTGTTGCAGTAAAGATTATTTTTCATTATATATGCAAAGTTGTTTTGGTAAAAATGTTTGACTTTTATACATTTTAACTGATTCTATCTCATCTTAAATACGACCTCATTGTGCTCATTAGTCGTGTTTTCATATGAAATTGTAGCTTTAAACATAACTTTGAGCAGACATTGACCATTAAAAGGGCTTTGGGTGTAATTACTGCAGCTGCAGTTCAAATTAAATTAAATTACTAGCGACTTCCAACCAATCAATGAATTTAAATGCATCACACAACCTAGAAACTACATGCGCAGAGTTAAAAAAAAATTTTCTCCCCTCATACAGCAACTTAGTCAAAACCAAAGTCGGCAAAGAATTCTTCTAGCTTGTAAATATATATTTGCCAAAAGGCTTTAAGCTACATAAGACATTACGCATAAACATTGTCAAATTAATAATAGAGATTTTTCAGAAGGCTCTTAGCTACAAATAAGATTTAACAAAAAAGCCATCAAAGTCACTTAAAGTTTTTCTGCTAATGTTAAAAGAACTATCCGAACGGAAAAATAAAACTAAGTAAACCTTGTTTAGCTCCTAAACTCTGCATGGCAATTAAAACACAAAGTTAAAAATGTTATTTAAAAAATAACTAAGGTAGTGTTTTTTAAAAATCTTTCACCTGGTAGATTTTAGCAGTATTAAAACTTCCTATAAAGTTTAAATATAACTTTAGTTTTAGTTTAAGACCAAGTTATATTTTGATATGTATTACTTTTTTTTCTTGCTTATAAGGGATGAGTAGTGTTTATTTTTCAAAAAACAAAATGGCAGATGAGAAGTAGAGTGAAGACTCTCTTCCAAAAGTAGAAGAGGAAGTGGAACAGGATATAAAATTGCATTCGTTAACTATTTAAATTTTAAAAAAGTTTAATTTAATTTAATAAAAGAATGAATTTGATAACTGTTTAAACTGAAACAAAATTAAAAGTTAAAGCACTTGTTTATCCAAGCATTAAAGAGAAAGCTTGCAAAGTCACTTGTTTTACTGATGCAAGTTTGCATTTGCATACAATAGTCATATATCAATAGTCATTTGTTGTAGAGAAGACCATTATAGACACCCTTACTGCTGCAAAACTTTGTTCGAATAGTAATTTGTGTTTTTAGTTATTTAAAATAATTTCTTTAAATTCACTAGAGTATTTTATATACCGTAAACAGTTTTCAATTTAATTTCACATTAAAAATTAATATTTCTTATAGATTTGGTTTAAATTATGTTTTATTATTCTATTTAAAATCATTTTCTAAAGTTTGTTGATTTATTTATTTGTTAGTGTTTGTATTTATTCTTAGTATAATATATGTTGATTCATGAAATGCCTAGTTTTAAAAAAATAATCCTGAGTATTTTATAATATAGCTTTTAGTTTCGTAAATTTAATTATTTATTTGTTGTAGTTAATGGTTTCGGTCAGGGTTTCCATTTTACCTGAAACCTGGTAAAACCTGGAATTTGACAATTTAGGCAAAAAAAACCTGGAACTTGAGAAATTTTGAAAAAATAACCTTGAATTTCGAACAATAATCACTAATAAACCTGGAATTTAAAATTTTAACATCTACAGTAGTAAAATTTTGATTTGACTAAAAAATTCTATCAAATAGATGAAACTTTTTTGTCATCATTAATATATTTTTTTACTATAAAATACATATAAAGTAGCTTTAAAATATTTTTCTGTTATTGAACACATTTTCTTACTTTAAACTAAACTTTAATATAAAAATAGACCCCAAAATGTGTACTTTTAAAAACTTTGAAGAAATTTGGAAAACCTAGCTAAAATTTCGACAGGGTTGTTAAAAGGTCAGGAAATAAGGAAAAGTCAAGAAAAGGCGGGGTATGAAAAAGATTCTGGAATGTCAGGAATATATACAAAATTAAAAAAAAAGTTAGTTTTATAAGTTTTAATTTACAAAATTCCAAATTTTACAAAGCCTCTATGTGGTAAAAATAATTAAAAATCTTTTAAAGTCAGAAAAAAGTTGCAAAGTTTTCCTAGAAATTGACAAAATAGTTCAGTTTCCATTGCCTTCATCAGGTATAAATTAATAAAAAATCCTTTAAAAAATTGTAAAAATTTTCTTTAAACATATTAAACAAGCAGTTTTTCTAAGCTTTTTAATATTGATAATCTGAAGTAAGGACACTTCCAAAGTGGAACTGTAATTTATACACAAAAGTTATTCTAGAATAATTTTAGAATCAAAAATCTTTTTTTTACGTAAACAATTGAGTTCTTTTAATTAAGTAGTAACAAGTTGATGTGTATACTTTAAGTCTTTATGATATTTTTAAGTTGTTTAAATTTATAAAACATTTTATTAGAGTGGTATATGCAATGACTTAGTTTACTCATTTGTATTTTTTGTAAAATAACATAAGTTTTTTATAAAAGTAAGAATAGATTTATATGTTGAAATATTATACTAAGTAATAAGCGGATACATTTTATAAAAAAAATATATAGTGTAATTTTTTTGGTATTTTATTACTGTTACTTAAGTATATATGTTACTAAATGCTAAAAAAATGTGTCTTTTTTCAGACAAGCTGTGTTTATAAGCTAATAACACAAGTAAATTGCTTATAGAGCTTTTTATTTCAAATACATCAATCATACACAGATAGTTCAAGTGATGTAATGGAAGTTTGATGATTAAATTCAGCAAAAAAAAACTGTTGTTTTTACTTGTACCCAAATAAGATTAAAAGCTTCAAATAGTTTCAAATGTTGGATTATGTATTCTAGAATAAGTTTGATGATTGAATTCAGAAAAAAAAACTGCTGTTTTTACCTGAATCCAAATAAGATTAAAAGCTTCAAATAATTTCAAATGTTGGATTATGTATTTTAGAATAAGTTTGATGATTGAATTCAGCAAAAATAAAACTGCTGTTTTTACCTGTAGCAAAATAAGATTAAAAGTGTCATATAGTTCAAAGTGTTAAATTATGTATTTTAGAATAAGTTTAAATTAAGAGAATGATTCAGAAAAGTCATGAAAAGTCAGGAAATTTTACTCAGCTTGTTCTGTGGCAACCCTGTTTTGTAAAAACGAGTGGTAACCATGTGTGGGTATAAATCATGTTCTTGGTATAAAACATGTTCATTCATGAAATGCCTGATTATATATAGTATAGCCCTAAGTGCTATTTAATATTACTATAAGTTATGTAAGTTTTATTATTTTTTCTTTTTGTTTAATAGTGTTTGTGTAAATCATATTATAATTAAACATAAAATTCTATGTAAGTTAATAGGTCATAAGTGATCATTGTTACTCGTCTACTTATTTTTGTTCAATAATATTTGTCATTTAACACCATAAAATATTCTTTATATGTCTTCAACTGTTTCCTGTATTACATTATTAATATTACATTAACATTACAAGTACATTAACTACTTACTTTGAAAAAGTTTACTATTTACATGAGTTAAATAAGTTTACTTTTAAGTCTAAAAATTGAACAATGATTATTTATATACAGTTTGTCTCAAACAAAAATTCTTTAAAGGGGTTTTACATGTATAAAACTTATGTTATACATTTTTGAGATAATTGTTTTTATATATTTATTTGGTATTTACTGTGATTACGTTTATACAATATCACTTGTATACAACAAAAAAAAGTTAAAAAAAAATTAATTTTCATTTTTTCACAGATTATTTAGTAAATAAATCATGTACTCAAACAAAGAATATTTAGAACAGACAATCTCAGAGTTTTCTGGTCCTCAGAACTATTTGTGCAGTCTTTGCGAAGAAGAAAAGCAAAAGACGAAAGCTGAATCAAAGAAATGGTCGAAGAATTCGATACAGAAAAAGAAGAATTGGTGGAAGCTACATTGGAGTTGTTTGAATGCAACACTTTGGATTTAAGAAGTTCTCTTTCCAAGGATTCCAAGCACGAGCTTCAGTTGTTGGAAAACGACGATCCGGATTATAATTTGTTGAAAGGATCGCTCAATTTGAGCGGTAAAACTAACAAATTAAAAAAGTACTCGAACAAAAACGTCGCTCTCAGGCTTTACAGGGTCAAATCAAGTGTCGAGCGTTGCAGTTGTCCGAGCTTGCTGCTTCTTCACGGCACCAAAGGTAGCAACGTAGAAGGAATCTTGAGAGAAGGACTGAGGCCTTCTTCTTCTGGTAGACTTGGCCCCGGAATTTATTTGACGAACAGCTTTGAAATTGCTCAACGTTACGGTCAAAACTACTTAAAAGACCATAGGAGCGCCAAAGACTTGACTTACTTGTTTGTAAACAAAGTGAAAAAGACGCTAGCAAGTTCAAGTGGTCTTTGTGGAGAGTGTAAAGATGACCAGTCTATTACTCACAAACCGTTATTCAGTAAGAAGATAACTTCAACTAAGTTTATAAACTCGTCGTTTCTCAATCTTGACTCCAGTTTGAGTTACAAGCCCGTTTTAAAAGTTTTCGATCGAAGTTCGCATTCCAACAAACAAGTTCAATTGGAAGACGTTCAAGCCCGAGAGTTTGACAACAACGGAAACAAAAATATTTCGGGAACGTTTTAAGTGGGTAATGACGAAAAAAGAATATTTGTGGCTCACCACGATCTAGTAACTCTTGAATACCTTATAGAAATCAAAACAAAACAAAGCTCACGCGAGCTTGCGAAACACATTTTGTACTGCGAACTCTGCAAAACTAACTTTTCAGAAAACCTGCCAATTTCGGATCCGCCAAAAGACACGTTGATCCAAAACAGTCATGTCAGTTCCGAAGACTGCTCAATGATCACTTTTGTTGCCGAGCTCAAAAAAGAAATAAACGCCAATCAGCAGGCAGAAGTTTAACATGCAAAGCATCAGTTTGAACGCAAAGTGACTCTTTAATGCGACAACTGATGTTTGAAACGAGCAGCATCTCAGAAACCAACGGTTTCGCCAAGTACAAAGCGGAGCTGCTGCAAACTTCAGATCAAGATCACCAGTTTGTGCTCGGTTCAATGACCAAAATGAGCCCGAAAGCGGCAATCCAGCAACTTTTCAGGATCAACCCAGTCGGTGGAAGCAAAAAGACGTGCGGAGGCTCGTTCTACATGCAAGGAGTCAAGTCCAACCAGGTGTTAAAAGTACTAACGAGAGGCTACCCTGAAAGTCCTGAAGATTTGTTGAATCATCGCGAGTGCGGAGTCGGCGACTGTTTTTGCTACGCGTCCAATAGCCTGAACAGGCAACTTTCGAAAGGATTAAGCCACTGCGTCACGAACGGACAACCCGGAAAGCAGTCGTTCGTCTTCGTGGCAAGCGACGGCAAACGCGCAGATGAGGAAATTTTTCCCAACTCCGACACAAGAGGGTGCTGTTTTAAAACCGGAATGGAAATCATGCAACAGCTGATCGGCATGATTCCAGCTTATTTAGTTGTTTTTAGCGTTCAATAGAATTTGAATAAATTATCTTTCTTTATTTCAAACAAAAAAATTGTCTTTATAAACACCCAAAAGTGACAATTGTTTTTATTTTTCAAAAAGTCCTAAGTACTGTTTGAAAAAAATTGTTTATAACGTATAATCATTTAGAATCCTAACTAACATGATATTTCATTAAAATCACAAATTGGTTGAAAAAAAAAATAAAAAAAATTATTTTACTTCGTAACAAACAATTTTCGATATTTTTTACAGAATTATCATTACACCAACCGGCTTACTTGACTGATTGTAGCTCTCAGTAGATTTTAAATGAACAAATATTTAATTGGGTTCCGAACTCGGGTGACTGTTTATCATAAAGTTTTTAATGTTTTAGTCTATTACATTTTTTTAATACTAGTAACTTATAGTATTATGTTGCTTAAATAAAATTTTAATTTTAAAATAGTTTTAATTATTTAATTCTTGAGTATTTTTGAGCCGTGACTAAGTATGCAAAAGTATCATAAATATTGCAAATTTGTCATAAGTTTAGGTTTTTATTTTTTAGTACTTGCATAAAAACGTTGTAAAGTATAGTTTTTATTACTGTTCAAAAGTTTTCTAACTGTTTTTCACCAAAAGGAGCTATCCTTTTTCACAAATATTGCTTTTTCTATTTATACTCTTATAGTTGAAAGTTGCAAATACCAGTTGCACCCGTTAATAATTTTTGCCTCCAATACATTTGAGCTACATAGAAATTTTAATATTTAATAACTTCAGTTAATACTATAATAGCTGTAGTTTAAATGATATAAAACAATATATATATATATAGGCGTTAAAAAATTATTTACTCCCGAAATCGCATCGTACTTTAACAGTTCAGCTAGTTTGTATTTAAAACTGCGGATAAATTGAAATTAATTATAGTATTAGGTTATTACAGATTTTATTAACTACTAATGTTTTTATTGTTAATCTAATAAGCTTAATGATATAGCTGGTGAACCGGTGGTACTAAAATTTTAAGGAGCTATATACTTTTTTATTTAATTTTTGACTGTTAATTTACAAAGCCTGAAGATCACTGCCTTATTACTTTGTGATATGTCATGCATAAAAAAAAAACTAATAATTTTATAAAATCATTTTGTCTTAATTTTTTTGTCTAATAAGTCTTAAATGTAAGATAATCTGTTAAACTAACTTCATTGTATATATTAACAACTTAAAGCTAAAATTAGTTTAAATTTACTACTGAAAGTATTATAACTGTAATTAAAAAATACGAAATTTTATGATATTGTTAGATTAAATTGCAACTTAAGGTGTTTTATTACTTTTTTAAACTTTTAACAATTATAAAATATTATACTTTGGCTTTTCCTAGTTTTTACGTAGTGTAGACTTTTACTAAAGTTAAAAGGTTATCAATTTTCAAAACTTTCTTGTTAATATCATAAAGGATGGCAATCAGAAGCTTGTAAGTTATCGAAGTGCTTCTGGTTAACTTTATTTTATCTAGAACAGTAGTTATTTTATTAAAGAAAGAAATGTCGCTGACTTTCTAAAAATAATGGCTTAAAATAAGAAACGTATTGCATGTATATAATTTTCAAAAGCCGTGCTTTGAAAAAAACTTAAAATTTTAATAGGCTATATTATTGTTTACAAACAATAATGAACTTTAAATTGTGAAATATTAAAATCTATTTAAATGTAACACTTTTAGAGTAAAAAATAAGAGAATAGTTGTAGTAAAACGCTAAGTTTTTTTTAAACATCAGTAGTTTGATATTAAGCTATTTAACCGTCTTAGTATTAAACTTATGTAATAGCTAGTTCAGTTCACAGTTTTATTTTGTAAAAGGTCATCAAATCATAAGCTTAGATTGCAAATTCAAACATTTATAACTTATGAGATATTTTTAATTCCTAATAAAAAAATCAAAATTAAGTGAAGTTAAAGAACTACTTGAATACTTTTGCATGTTGACTTGTTAATAGTGATTATTTTGATACATCATAACACTACTTATGCTTGTATTTATGCTAAAGTTATTAAAATGAAGGTTTGATCCTACTACTTCGATCATCCGACCACAAGCTTTCGGTAGACTGAGGACAGTATCTGAGATTTGTCTCAAGGTATACGAAGGTCAAGGCATAGGCTATGTAGGCTTTCGCTGATGTTTTCTTTGAGTTGTTAAAAGTAAACCATAAAATATTGTTCTGATTTTTTGAGCTATGTTTTTAAAAGTTATGTTTCTAAAATTTATGTAACTCCACTTGATTTTGGTTTTAAAACAAACATTTTAAAATTTAGAATTTTTAGTGGTTTTAAAAGTAGTTTTTGTCACAAAACTTACCAATAACTACGTCTTAAAAGAACAAGCACTACCTGTGAAATAGAGTTTATTTCAAAAAGATTTAGTTAACTGCCATGTTTAGATTAAAAATATTCATATTAGCTTTTGTATTGCTTAACATTATGTAAGTTTTTTTATCCTTTTTTGTTTATGTTATTTTCGTATTCGAACATTTTAAATTAATATTATGAATTTTCAACAACAAAAAGTTTCTATAAGTTGACTAAATGAATTAAGCGTGTATAATTTTAAATTTATCTTGTTTTATTGATTTTGATGACGTTTTTATCAAGTTAATAGAATTATTTCTATATTACTGCCATTGTTACTGTACTGTTAAAAGTGTATTATTTATAGTTAAAATTTCAGTTTATTATATCTTAAAGAAAGCTTCTTTTACCAAAAAATAGTTATTGGTTTAGTGAACAAACTGTTTTGTATTATTATTAAAATAATTAATACCTTTATGATTCTTGTATTTAGAAACAATAACTTTTTCTATTAATTTTAGCTCCAATTCTTTTTATAAAAGATTATTAACAAAATAACCAAATAATAACACTTAAACCGTTTATTTTCAAGGAGAAACAAGTGATAATACGTTAAGAATTCACAAAAAAAAACAGAGTTATAAGTTATTCAATAAAAAAGGATACACAACTATTTGAACTCGGACAATTCAAATTCGGACAATTGAAATTATTTTAAAAATAAACAAGAGGCTAATATCTCACAAAGTAACATATATTAAAAAATGTTCGTGTAAACTTATTAATTATCTACAATTTTTTTTTATTTTCAAATATATATGTTTAAAGTAAATTTTTTAATATAGTAATTTTAAGTAATTTTGAAAACTATTTATTAACATTTAAATTTTTTTATTTTTTTATCATAATGTTATTAACTAGAAGTAAAAGAAATTACAAAAATTAATAATTGAAATATAGCTTTTTAAATATTTAGAAAACAGTTCAAATTGTTATGTAACAAATAAAAAAACATATTTGTTTTTGTAAAATATTACGAGCTCTATACAAAACTAGTTCACATGTTTATTAAATAAAATTCTTCTTACTAAACTTATGAAATTTAAAACTTCAAAACAGTTTGTGTCTAATATAGTTTTTAATAAGGTTTTGAATACAAGTTTACGTTTGTACCTATCGAGTTTAAACATGTCCTAACTTTTAGATTGCCAACAAAAGTGTCATATGTTTTGATAGTTTAAAAATTTTTTGATTTTATAACTAAAGTCAGTATTTTAATTATTGGAAAAATAAGTTTAATTGTAGTCAAAATAAATATATTTTAAAAAAGCAAAAGTTTGTTATAATACTAAAACCAAAATTAGAGTACAAAAAAACGTAGTTTTATAAAAAATGGAATTTTCCACCAAACAAAAAAAGCGCGCAAAACCTTATAAAATTACATTTTTCAGTTGGTTTCAAAGGTTTAATTGCAAAGGAGGTATCCTTTTACTGCTATTGGTATAAAAAACAGTTGAAAGATTGATATATACTTACCGCTAAAATTTTGCGCGAGTGTAAGTAGACGTAAATCTATAAAAACAACTTTAAAAAAGAAAGCTAGCAGTTTAAAGTTTAAAAATTTTAAATTCGCATTGCTTAAAAACCAACAAATCCGCATTAACTAAATAAGTGATAAAAAAATCATAAATTACCTTTAAAGGTACTTAATGTAAAACTATAAAAACTTGTTTAAATCTAACAAAATATTACTGATTATTTATCAAATACTTATTACAATAAAGTTTGATGATAGCTGCGAAAATATTAAAAACCTTTAAACCATTTGGTAATTTTTCTTTTTAATTTGGAACTACATACAGAATTTCATATGAAATTATTGATAAACATTGATATGTCACAGATACTTCAAGTTTATACCTTGAAATTTTGGTAAGACTTTGTATGTATAGTTTGAAGATAAAAAACAAATTATTAATCGTTATAGTAAAAAAGTGAAAAAAAAAAAAATAAAATTCGAATTTATTATTCACAATTTAAATACTGTCCTAAAATGTAATCATAAATGTTCTAAATCTAGGCTTAAACTTTACAAAATGTATTTGAAAAAAAAGATAACTTACATACCTGACGCACTATCAGGATTTCGCATACACATCGATTAAAAAACATGATCAAGAATGAAATCATAAAATAAATGTCAGGATACTAATAAGAGATAATAAGATATAGATAGAGTTCACTTTTTTGACTAATAAATTTGTTTGAAATATAATTTATTAAAGAAAAACATAAAAGTAGTTTAAAAAAAATTTTGAACCTAAGTAAAACGATATTATACGATGATCATTAAAATTAAATAGAGAAACAGTTAAAAAGTTAGAAACAGAAGCTTATTAAGTGCTTATGAAATACAAATCAATGCTTACTTAGAACACCTCATTTTAAAAATAGAGAAGCATATAGTAAGCGTATATAAAACTTGAACCTTTTCAATAAACGACGATCGCAATTAAATTTTAGTTAGGATGCTTTATCAAAACCATGTCTATCAGACTACTTTGTAATTTGAGCGTAGAAGACTTTTTTCGTTATTAATAAATTTTGTTTGTAATATTTTTTGAAAACTAGTAAATCATAAATATTTTAGCTTACCATAGTTGTTACTTGCATTTAATTTTGTAATAGTAGAACTAGTTAATTAATTGCTTTTGTATTTACTTATATATATGTAAATTTTATGCTGAGGACAAAAAGGTACGTTAAACGGCTAACATACTAAAAGGTCAGTCTGATTTGCATGTTTGCTGAGTCAGTACAAAAAGCTTTTTTTCATGTTGATTTTACTAACTAGAACTTAATTTTTGATTTGTGTTCAATATGTTTAGGTATGATAGGTAAGCGATAAGGAAAAAAAAGCTTTAAATATTTGTTCTGACTCCGCAAACATTCAAATCTAACTGACCATTAAGCATACTTTCCAAATTAAACAACAAACTTATTGTCTCCATATTAAAGCAACTAAGTAAATAAGAGTTACTGTTTTTGATAACGTTTAACTTATCTTCAATTAGAAAAAAAAATAATATTTTTTAAAGTATAACTATATTAATTAAAATTAGCTGTATACAGTCAAAGAAGCATATGAACTAAGTTTCTATAAGAAAAGTCTAAGTCAAGTTGGTTTATTTTAAATATTAAGACCGTAGTCTAAATTTTATAAAATTTAACTTCCATTTAAGAAGTAAATACATTTGTATATCTTTTTCTATGATTATTATTGTTTCATTTTAGTAGTAATCATCTTTTAGCTAAAAAATGTTTAATAAAGTCTTATTTGATAGGTTTTTAAAAACATAAAAAGATACCTGATATTACTTATATATACTGTTTTATGCCGCTTTGCTGAATCAATGTTTTTTACTTAACTTATTGTACGAGCTTATTAGCAGCCTAAGACATAATATTATAAATCCAATAAAAAAGGCCAAAAAGTAATTAATGAGATAAAAAAGCACATCTTAAAGATCTAGCTTGAGTTTTTAAACTAATCAATTAAGCTTTTAAACTGATACATTCCTAAACGTATTTTTAAACATAGTTTTCGGTGACCTAAGTATTAACTTACTAACGACCAACTCATTGTACAGCAAATTATTTCAAATGCGCTTATTATTCCTTTTTTTTAACTTAACCAAGATAGAGAGACCTACGTGAACTAAAAGTGGTCTATTTTCAAAAATTATTTTTTTAAAGCTACAAAATTCAAAAAAAAGAAGAAATTAACCTTTAAACCAGTTTGAGGTAATTAATTATTTTATTAAATCAACTAAAAAGAGCGTAATGAAAAATAAAAGAAGCTCTTAGCTTTAAATTTTTTAGATTGTATACTGTCAGAAGAATATTTTAGTCTAAAAAATTTATAAAACTATTGCACACGAATTATTCATAATGTACAAACTTTAATATATTTCAGTAAGTAATTCATTTTTGTGATACACTGCTGGTTTAGAACATTTGTACTCTTATCAGACTAATCTAGATTCGTAAATAATGTACATTGATATATTAAACTTAGTCATTTGATATATTAAAAACTAATTTTGTAACTTTGATTACCTGAGGAATTTTGTTGTTCAGATTTAGTGTAGAATTAACTACTACTTTAGTTTATATGTTTTGTTTTTGGATAAGTATTTAACAAAAATAATTTTGATAATTTTAAACATTACATTAATTTTCGGACTTTAGGCCTTTTTTATATGTTTCAAATAGCTTTAATTAAATCAAAACTAATAAATTACTACATAATATAGAACATATATTACCATGCATTGATTATGAAACAAAACAACCTTAAAAATAATACGTTTTTTACCCCGAAATGGCAATTTTTTGTGTTATTGCTATTACGTGATCAACTCATGATTCTGTATTCTTTTATAAGTAAAAAGCCAAAATTTTCTCAGACAAAACTTTCCACGGACTGCATCGTATAGAAAAAAAGTCCACCTTGGGCTGCAGTAAGTTTATATAATTGTAATATTAATACTAGCACATAGTAAACAAAAATGTGGTATAAAGAGATCGTAATTACCAATCATCAAGTTAAAAGCTTGTTTAAAATTTTTAAATCGAAAGAGATTTATTGGTTTTCAAAAGAATTTATCTAACTGAAAACTACATAGCGGTTCGTACCCACCTTAAATTAGTTCATGCCTGTTTGTGATAAACTAATTCAATTACTATTAAATAATGATCGATATAACACTTAAACTTTACTAAAAAATGTTGTACGCACATTAGTAATTCTTTTTACAAACTTTAACAAAAAGTAATCATATCAGACAAAAAATTAAATTTTTTTATCATATGTCGACTAGCGAGTATTTATATTACAATATTCAAGAGTTTCACTGAAGTTATTAGGAATCATACTCCACTAAATCTATATTATTTTACAGCACAATAAAATAAGGCAAATACTAAAAAATTTTTAGTCTGTATAAAACACTGCAATAATTTTAACTTCAATTGTTTCTTTTCTTATTTTTAGCTTTTAAAGTCATAAGCTTTTTAACAAAAATAAAAAAGTTTTCTGAAATTTTTTTAATTATAATTTTAATGATCACCGAGAGGACTTTTTGTTTACCCAGCTCTTTAAACCAAAAAATTTCGAGCAGTTTTTCATTTTTGTTCGTTTGTACTATTAACTATAAATATTTATACATTATTTGTTAGATATCACTGTAACTTAATTTTTGATGTAATTTGTTATTTGTATTTTAAAGTGTCGTAATAAAACAAATATCTTGTTAATTTTTGTACACGGTCAAAGTTAGATAAACTATTACCGTGCATGAATTGAAACTTTGTATAGTTATGTGTTTCGATTAAAACAATTACCAAAAAAACTAAAAATACCCAAAGGTAACATGGAATATAAGTGACAATTAGTAACAAAAAAGTAACACTGTTTAAATACTATTTACTAGAGTCATGAAAACAAACAAATAGTTAAACTTTGATTTTTAGTAAGATGATATAAACATAAAATTACCCATTACTTTTAAATAGAGTTCGAATAAAATAAAATAAAAATTTTGTTAAACTCCATACAATTTTTGTACATTAAACAATAACATATCGTAGAGGTCAAAATAATGTTACCTACTAAAGAATATTTTAGATCACAGTTTGTTATTCTATTATTTTTAACATGTTATTGTTAACCCTGCGTCATTGTTATGTCTTGCTAAAAGTTTTAAAACACAACATACAATATAAAAAAAACATTCGAAGCTGACAGAATTAGTTTTACTTTCAGCGCAATTTCGTTTATTGTTGAAAAGGGAAAGGTTTAAACTGTTGTGTTTTTAACTACAAAACGAACGACAAAATTATTAAACTCTTTAAGTAATCTATATAATCTTGATCAAAGATTGGCTTGATGACTAATCGTACACGAATTAAAGACTTTAAAACAACGCACATTTATATTCAAGATTTTACTAACAAAGTAAAATTAAAAGAGGCGATTTGCTCTTCAGATAGAAATACAACCTCCAAACAATGTTAAAACTCATCACGGGTGTTATTTAATAGGACTAATGAGACTAGGCCAACTTGTTAGATTGAAAAGAAATATTAAAAACTTGTGCCTGTCTCACGGCAAACGAATGTCCAGACTGAGGCTCTGTCGACCAATGTTTTTGTTGATCGCCTCAACTATAGAAAGACAAAATTTTTGGTGAAATTATTTCACAAAAACATATACTTGATATTATTTTTGAAGTTAAAGTGATTTGTTAAAATTCTTGTATAACCGAATATAAAAAATGTTTAATTAAGAAAAATAAATACTTTTTAGAACTAAAAAACCAACTAATAAAATTAATAAATTAATAAAATTTTTTAGACCAAGTTACATTATGTATGTGCTATGTTTTTTCTTGTTTACGAATGAAGGATAGAGTTTTACTTCCAATAAACAGCAGAGGAGGATTAGAGTGAAGATTTTTATTCAAAAAGGAATAAGAGAAAGTGTAACAGGATATGAAATAAATGTCTAAATTATAGGAAAATTATGAGTTAAAGTTCTTGTTCATCCAAGAGTTTATGAGAAAGTTCGCCAAGTTGCATGTTTTACTGATGCAAGATTATATTTGTATAATACAGTCATATATAAATACTCATCAGTTGTAGAGGAGATCATTCTAGCCACGGCTTGCTACAGTAAACATGTAGTTACAGAGAAGATATTCAAGTTGTTCAACCAATTATTTAATGAATTTTGTTTAAGATTGTTATGTTCACATAAGTATTTTCTTATACGTTAAAGTTTAAGAAGTTAATTCTTTTTCCAATTTATTTATTCTAAAAGTATAGTTTTTCAAATTTAAATTGTGTTTTAAGGTTTTAATAACATGTAAATAGTTTCTAAAACATGATACTTTTATATTGTTCATGAATGTTTATATTTTTAAGTATTTGAATTTTTTGAAAAATTCCCTTTTTGTGCTAAACGCTTTACGCGTTTAGCTCTTAAGGCTTTTACTAAATTTACCTTACATATTAGGTTTAACTTAGTAATTAATAAATATGTAATAAGGTTAATATAGATAATTTTTTTAATGAAATGAGTTTATTGAAAATGTGATATAACTAGTAAGTAGAACAACAAAGCAGCCAATTTATCAGTAGAATAAAACTGCGAATATAAACACAACAAGTAAACACCAAATCATACATATAAATAACATAATAATGTTCTAAAAGTGTCTGAACGTCACAATCTTAAACAAAAAATAGGTCTACTAAAAGTACTACTAATAATACAGAGTTAATATATGTCGTGCCACAACGATGGCTAAACTAAGCACAATATAATAAGATAATACAAATAAACATCAAGATCTTATTAAATGAAAATAATAAAAAAAATTATTATAATAAATTCGTGTGCCTCTCGCACGGTCTTATGGCTTAACTGAACGCAATAACAAACATTATTAAAGTTTTATTGTTTCTTGATTTAATAAAAAATCATCTAACGCCCCCTGGCGGTTATTTGAAAAACAACAAAATGCACATTTTGTTACACTATAACCATTCAACTGTCTTTAGTAACCCACACAATATTGTCGGTTACAGATGTACTTCTTAACATCGAATTAATTATATAAATGAACGATGAGCTTGGATTTCTGCTTCAAGAAAACTTATAAAAAATTAAATTATTTTTCTAAGGAAACCTCGAAATTTGTTTATTATGTCTTCAAATTTTGTTTGTTACTTTAAAGTTACATTTTCAGCCTTATAAAAGTATTTAAAAGAAATGTAATATATATTTAAAATAAAGTGATTTTTTTCTTATTAAGTGCTGATTATGTAAATGTTATATTACTTAATTTTATATTTTTATATACAAAAGTGAAGTTGATTTTATGGTTGAATTAACTTCTTTAAAAAGTTATACAATCTATATTATATATATTTTGTTTCTATATAAACTTTTTTAGTGATTCAATCGAACAGCTATATAACAAATGAAAAACTAAATATTTTCCATAAAATACTAATAATTCTCAACCATAAAATCTTTCAGCTCACTACACTTTAACTTTTTATAGAAGTTGTGACCTATCTTTGAAATATTTTCTTGCTTGCTATTAGTTTTGTTTATCTTGTTATTCCAATCAAGTTAAAGTTTTTCTTTTTTATTCTATTGATAAAAATATTCCATATAGTTTATGTTTAGACTTTATTTTCTTATTTTATTCTGTTAGTAACGTTTTCAAGTTTATTATGACTAAATATTTTTAAAGTAAACGCTTAACTAAGTGACTTTCTTTTTTTTTCTTTTATTACTTTTTTTGAATGCTTTATTTCTTAAGATTTAACAGTAAGATTTAAAAAATATAGTTTTTATTCACTCTTAAAAAATTGTAAAAGCATGTGGTCGATAACCGATGTGTTTTTTCGTACACAAGGTTCTTAGACCTAACATTATGAGCGTTTTTTAAATCGTTAGATAAACAATTTATAAATAAGAATACAATTAATGAGATTTTCAAGCATTGTCAACTACTACATTAATATTTATTAACTTATTATATGGTTTGGAAAAAATAACTATTTCGTGAGTAAAAAAAAATACATTCAAATGTCAAATTCTCACAATGATATTCATATTGTTTGTTTAATATTTATAGTGTTTTTGATCATTTTTTTTTTGAAATAAATTTATTTGAACATTTCTAATTAATTCTATCTAAAAATTTTAATTAGTTTTTTAATCTGCAGTGTCAAACATAAAGCTTACCTCTTTATTAAACCTGTAAAGACATAACGTTTTAGTAAAAATAAAGTAATTGTAACAAACACAATGATTAGATAAAACAAAAGCACTTTTATAATAAAAAGCATGCATTTCGATCATTTTTTCAAAGACAGTGAAAATGATATTCTATTTTGTTACAATAACTTGTTATTTAATTACTTATAACAACGAAAAATATACATATATAGACATACCGATATATAAATAAACATGTGCATTTTTTAATTTAGACTTTTTTACAGATTGTATAGTAAATACATTATGTACTTAAACGAAGAATATTTAGATCAGATAATCTCTCAGTTTCCTGGTCCTCAAAATTATTTGCGCAGTCTTTGCGAAGAAGAAAAGCAAAAGACGAAAGCTGAAATCAAAGAAATGGTCGAAGAATTCGATGCAGAAAAAGAAGAATTGGTGGAAGTAGCTGTTAAGATGTTTAAATGCAAAACTACGGTTTCAAAAAAAATTCTTTCCACGGGTTCTAAGCACGAGCTTCAGTTGTTGGAAAACGACAAACCGGATTACGATCTGTTGCAAGGATCACTCGATTTGAGCCCTGAAACAAACCAATTGAAAAAGTACTCGAACAAAAACGTCGCTCTCAGGATTTATAAGGTCAAATCAAATGTGGAACGTTGCAGATGTCCAAATTTGCTGCTTCTGCACGGCACCAAAGGGAGCAACGTCGAGGGAATCTTGAGAGAAGGACTAAAGCCTTAGTCTTCAGGCAGATTGGGCCCCGGCATTTATTTGACGAACAGCTTTGAAATTGCTCAACGTTACGGTCAAAACTACGTGGAACACAATGGGAACGCCAAAGACTTGACGTACTTTTTTGTTAGCAAAGTAAAAAAGACACTAAAAGTTTAAGTGGTCTTTGTGGAGTGTGTAAAGATGACCAGTCTATTACTTACAAACCGTTATTCGGTTAGAAGACAACTTCAACTGTGTTTGTAAAATCGTCGTATCCAATTCATGACTCCAGGTTTAGTTACGACCCCGTTTTAAAAGTTTACGATGGAAACTTATATTCCGACAAACAAGTTAAATTCGAAGAATCTTTAGCTTGCAAGTTCGACAGCGAAGAAAACAAAATTCTTTCGGGCACGTTTCAATTGGGTGATGACGTAAAAAGAATAATTGTAGCTCACCATGATCTAGTAACTCTCGAATACCTTATAGAAATCGAAATAAAACAAAGCGCACGCGACCTTGCAAAACACATTTTGTACGACAAACTCTACCAGATCAAGTTTTCAAAAAACCTGCCAATTTCAGATCAGTCAAAAGACACGTCGACCGAAAACAGTCCTGCCAATTCTGAAGACTGCTCAATGAACACTTTTGTTGCTGAGCTCGAAAAAGAAATAAGCGCCAATCAGCAGGCAGAAGTTGAACATGCAAAGCATCAGTTTGAACGCAAAGTGAACTCATTCATGCGGCAACTGTCGTTTAAAACTAGCAGCATCTCGGAAACCAATAGTTGCGCGAAGTACAAAGCGGAGCTGCTGCAAACTTCAGATCCAGATTACTATTTTGTGCTTGGGTCGATTACCGGAATGAGCCCGAACGCAGCAATCCTGAAAATTTTCAGGATAAACCAAGTCGACGAAAGCAAAAAGATGCTCGGAGGCTTTCTCTACCTGCGAGGAGTCAAGTCCTACGAAGTGCCGAGGGTTCTAGCGAGAGGATGCCCGGCAACTCTCGAGGATTTGTTGAAACAGTGCGAGTGTGAAGTCGACGGCTGTTCCTGCTACACGTCCACCAGCTGGGACTTTGAACTTTGACTTGGTTTAAGCCACTGCGTCTCGAACGGAGAAGTCGAAAAGCTTTTGTTTGTCTTCGTTGCGAGCGACGGAAAAAGCACAGATGAGGAAACTTTTCCCAACTCCGACACCAGAGGATGCTGTTTTAAAAGTAACGAAGTAGGTATCATGCGGCAGCTGATCGGCATGATTCCGGCTTGTTTAGTTGTTTTTGGCGTTCAATAGACTTAAAATAAATTATCTTTCTTTAGTTGAAACAATAGATTTTTAAAACTCAAAGGTTACAATTGTTCTTTTTTTTTTAATTTATATATACTTTTTTATACTGTTCTTTCTAATAAATAGTTATCTAGAATAGTTGCTAATATTATATTTTCTTAAAATCACAGGTTCGTTTGAAAAAGATGTAAAATTAAATTACTACCCAATAAACAAATTCTAATAGTTTTTACAGGTTTATCATTAAACCAACCTGCTTAATTGACTGATTTTAGCGCTAAGCAGATTTTTATTAAAAATAATTTTACTGTTGTTTTACTATAGTTGAACTAATCAACAAAAACATCGGCAAAAGTCTACACAGCCTATGCCTTGACTTTCGTATGCCGTGAGGCAAGCTCAATTAGTTTAATAAAAAGTTGTTTAACTGAAAAGTTGGCCAAGTCTCATAAATATTATGAAATAACATCCGTGATTTGTTTTAACATTGCTTGAAGGTCAGAATTATATGCATTTATTTTCACAGAATTTATAAATTTTTAGAATCTTTGAAATGTAAACAACACAACAATCTCAAACTCTTCCATTTTCAACAATAAACGTTTTGAGGGTCTATTTAAACAAAAAAATATATAAAGGCTAGTAATGTCAGCTTTAAACGAATTATTATCTCATATTTTGTATTATAAAACTTTTACTGAGACAAAATTACTACGCAGGGTCAATTTTATAAACAATAGTAAAACGAACTGTAATTTTTACTGTTTTTTAGGGTATAATGGTTTTACCTTTAGAGTATAGTATTGATTAATGTAAAAAAATATATAAATTTTATTAGAGTATGTTATTCTAATTTTTGTTTAAACTTGAAAAAAATTAGTTATTGAAAGATACCTATTTCATTCAGCATTTATGTCATGTTACTTAGAACTATAGCTATTGTGTTTTTTATGTTGGTAAATATAAGTATGAACTTATTTTGTCTGTTAAGTTTAGATTTAAATCATAAAATAGATACTTTTCATAAAAACTTCTTATTGAAACTATTGCGTAATTTTGATATAACTTTGAAGCTATTCTCGTAGGAGTTATCAAGACAATCCAAAATGTTAATCAAATGTTGACAAATAACTTAAACTTTATGAGTTGTTTTTAACGTCCCTTCTAACTGACTTTTCATTATTCAACACTCTGATTTTGCAATGTTAGTTTTTGGTGATTGATTTTGTTTGTTACGTTGTACATCAGGGCTTAATAAGTTTTAGACTATTTTTTAAAATTTAGTAAAATTTTCTTACTTTAAAAGTTAAAACAATAATCAATAGACGATCGGAAACAAACGAAATTGTAAAATAAAAACTCGCTTATCAATATATATATTCAAAAGAATAAACTTACAAAACCATCTAAGTACTTACCAACAATAAACATACTTTTTTAAAGTAATTTATTCTACCTGTAGTAAAATTTTATAAATAAGATCTTAACTTAATAATTATTAATTATGGTCGCATTTTTTGTCCACTATTATAGTAGAATAATTACTACAATTATATGAACTCACTGCACCCCGCCGATGTTTTTCTACACATTGCAGTCCACGCAAACTTGTCTGAGAAAATATTGGCCCTTCACTTATAAAAGACTGCCGAATCGTGATCTCATCATAAAATAGCAACAACACAAAAAGTTGCTATTTTTGGGTTAAAAAACGTAATATTTTTGAATATTGTTTTGTTTCATACTCCATGTATTGTGTAAAATTTTCTACAAACGATTTTGTTTTTGTTTTTATTTATTTATGCTAATTAAAACAGATAAAACAGGGCTGAAAGACCAAAAACTAGTGTAGTAATTGCAAGTTATCATAATTTTTTTTAAACTTTTATCCAAAAACACTACAAAAAAATAAAATTATATTCAACTTTACGCTTAATTTGAACATCAAAATTGATTTAGAAATCAAAAAAGTGAAAACAATTAATATGATTTGAAAAAATTATTTTATAAATCAATAAACGTTTTGTAGTAATCTAAAAAAATAGATAAGTCTACTTTGTGTGAAAATATTCTAAACCAGCAATATAATAATACTAAAATAACACCTAACTGAAGTATTTAAAGTTCCTACTGTGGTTTTCAAACTAAAACTTTAACTTTGTTATAACTTAGTACGAAAGTTTTTTTTCCATACCTGCTAACGAAAACATTCATAAACCGACATTCTAGGAAGGTTTGTTTAATTTTTACTAACCATTAAAAAAATGTTTAAAAACGTTTTTTTATTTGCTCATGAACTACTAACGGATAAAATTATTCTTTACAGAGATTGAGAAGAATGCACCAAAACCTAGTCCCAATCAATTTTAACCGGAACCAGTTTTAGAGTAATAATTAGATGATCGCGTTATTTATAAAATTACGAAGTTTTAATATTTTTAAGAAACTAAAAAGTATCGATTATAAAAATGATGAAAAAAATCAGATCCTATTTTTCTTTTTATTGAACATACTGTTAAAATTTATGTAGCTGGTTAGAGTTAACTTGAAAGTAAATAAATTCTATTAAACTAAAATGTTTTAAATTTAGTTAATTACCTTTTTTTATTTACTTAGTGTTGATTGTCTGAACTTTTCTAAAGACTTCTTCATTAAGTTAAAATAAACATTTAAACAAGAAACTTGATTTGCGCTGATCAAAATACAATTTAAGCAAGTTAACTTAATTCTAGTTTATGTTTAAAATTTTAGTAATTAAATTTATAGTATTTAACTAAACAATCTCGAATTGCTTACTTAGTTTTAAATCAACACCTAGAAGTTATTGATTGACTAACTTTTAAAGGATTGTAGATTACTTTTATGTATCTAGAGGTTATTCAGTGTTCAGTTTTATTTTACTTGTATTAAATTACTTTTTATCTAAAGTATAATATTAGACTACTTCTTACCTTAAGTTTAAATTAAGTTTTATATATAACTATGAACTTCTGCGAAAGTACTAGTTTACATAATTTTTTTTTTAATTTGCTTACACAGTATCATGACTAAACATATACTAAAATTGCTAAACAGAGTATAGCTGTAACTAAATGAAAAAGATTTGTTTTACTAAGTAATGATCTTCTTACTAATGAGTTTAAAAACCAACAAACTAGCCTTAAATATGGTTTGTGGTTATATAAAGCAACTAGTTGCGCCTTTCAGCGGTAAGAAAATATTATTTAGTAAAGTTGATTCTGTTAAACCTCTTATATATACATTACATCATCGATGGAAACTTATTAGAAGCTATTAAAAAATAGTTTTGTTTAATATGTAAAATAAATAAACGATTCCTAAACTAGTTGAAAACTTTTAAGGTACAGATAGCTGTTATCATAATTTGTTTAAACTGTAAGATTATTGACTTTTTTTAATTAAACAAACTTTATAATTGTTCTAATATTTTAGATCAATATAACGTTGTCATATCATCCAATAATGTCACTAAATCTGTTCACTGAATATTTTACAAGATTGCAACAAACTATTTTATAATCAGTATCAGTTAGTTTGCCCAACCTGAAGAATATTTAAAACAGTTTGTTATCTCATTTAAACAGTAACAGAAAACAAATTTTACTTAGCAAAGTTTTTGAACTTAATCTAATATCTACTTTTATTATGCTTCTTTAAAATAACATTAGGTTAATAATAGAATTAAATCCTATAAAATAACTTCTTGTTATTATTATTTAGTTATTTTATGTCTATTATCAGTTAAAATAATTTATTTCGATACCTAGTAAAAATTGCAAAAAATTTGTAAAGTTTCAAACTTTTTTATGCCTGCAAAATTTTACAGCTTATCAAATTTAACTGGTGTAAAACATTGTTAATATTTGTATAAAGAAAGCATCTGCAGATACTAGCAGTCAAATTAATTTTATTTAATTTATTTGTGCGGTTGTATAATTCTTTATTAATTTAACAGAAGAGCTATAAAATCTAAGATTTTCGTTCTTTAGCAACCAATAAAATTTTAATCTTTTAGTTTATTTTTTAACATATTATAAGATAACTGTTATATAATAAAGTTCTTAGAAAAACATTTAATCAAAAAAAAATGTTTAACGGACTAATTTGCTTTTAAAAATGGTTGATTTTTCAACTCTACTGTTATTGTACAATTACAAACTTTGATTTGTTCCTTTTTAACGTAAATAATTAATTACTTACATTTTATAAGCTTACTAAAGTTTAAGTTAGTCTTTTTGTATAATGAGGTAAACACTATATTAGCAGTATACGTTGTGCACTATATCAAATTTATTATAAAGTTTTTTTAGAAACATTTTATTTATTTTAATTTTTCAAAAGAAAAAAAATTCTTGATGGCTTGCTAAAAAATTATTATAACTTACATATATAAAACACAATTATACTAGTTTTACTACAAAGGAGCAGTAACCACTCTGAGCTCCTAATGTCCTTAATTTATTGCACTAATTAAGGAGTTAATGAATGAAAATTTTTTAAAATGGTTTCAAAATATTTTAATTATAAAAAGAGGGAATAATTTATGTTTCCCTCAGTAAAGAATATCTGACTAATGAATATTCATAGTTAAAAAAACGAATTTGTATCTAATCTAGTCCCAAAAAAAACAAATATTAGCCACTTTTTGTACAGTAATCTTAAGAAAAACTATGACCATTGACGAATGAAAATTTGTATAATTGTTATCGTTGTAAAATAAACTATCAAAATAATTATTACTTCAAAACAATCATGCACCAAAAGTAAAAAAAAAGATTAGCACTGTTTAAGTATCACGTGTAAGCATAATAATAATACATGAGTTTAATCTTCAGTGACGTGACGTAGGTGCTGAATTACATAAGTGCCTTTAAATAGGTTTTAAGTCAAAATAGAATAAAAAAACTCAATTAAATTCCATATAAGTTTTGTACGTTGAATTAAAATGTAATGTAGAGGTCAAAATAACATAACCTACTAAAAACATAATTTAAACCACAGTTCCTTTGTAATGATTTTGAATGAGCCTTCGTCGTGGTTATGTCAACCTGAAAGTTTTGATATATAATATATAAGATAATAAAAATTTAAAAGCTAACAAAACTATTTAATTAAAGTTTCGCTTAAATCGACGCTGAAAACGTTTATTGATTAAAATGGAGAATTTTAGATTGATAACTATTACTTCTTAATAGTAATACAAAACTTATAAGTTCTGTAAAAAAAATTAAAAATCTTAATCAAAAATTAGTCTGATCTATCTTTTAGCTGAATTCATTTCGTATAAGACTAATCGTAAACAATTAACACTTTCAAGACAACGCATATACATACGAACTTATACTAACAAAGTTAAATTAAAAGATTTAAGTATTTTGATACAAATACAACCTCCAAGAAATGTTAAAGCTCATCACGGGTGTTATTTAATCAGAGGCGTAGAGTCTGTAGATTTTCGCTGATGTTTTTTAGTTGATCGCCTCAACTATAAAAAGACAGCAGTTGTGACGATCGCTCGGCTCTTCGGTACTTTCCCTAGACGGAGCCGGCGGTCGAGACTTCTCTGTTTCGCTAACAACGGGATCAAGCGCGTTGGCTGAATCAGAGCGAGTTGTCATTTTGGCCAATTTCTTGGCAACTTGTCTTGAATTCATGTCGCGCTACTTATCGATTGATATACCGCGAATGAATGGTCAAGTAGTATAAACTAAAACAACAAAAATGTATAAACACAATTATCTACTAAAAGAACTCACAACGTAAAATATAAAACACAAATAATCTTTATAATCGTAAGTAATGAACACAAGTATAATATAAGACTAAAACTAGCAAAAAGTAAAACAATGACTTTTATTCTGTATCGTCAGTGCGATCAAGAAGCGCACGCGATAAAAAGCGACGTAATCGTTCATGCGTAGTATATATAGTGCTTTAACAACCCTTTTTTCCCAATTCTCTCAATTTATAACAGAGCATGTCTGTTAGACTGCTACACTCCGTCTAGCCCGAAGAAGAAATGACTGTGGAGGCTTAGGGATTTTAATAACGCATTTTCCGAGCGCTCCCCTTCCCCCACTCCAGTCATTTTTTTTGAATTAAATGAGAGTATGGAAATTGTAAGGATGTTATTATCACTTATACCACGAAATTCGATTACATGCAATACTAAACAAGTATAATACACAAAGCATAAAGCTTAAAATAACGTTGATGTAGTGTTTACTTGTAATGTAAGCTAAAAAAAATTGTTTTGGAAAAAAAAAAAATTAAAGCTATAAGCATGAAAAATTAAAAACACGAAGGAGTGAAATCTTAAAGCTTACGGTTCCTTCTGTTAAAAACGTACCAATAACATGTTAGTATTGTAAATCATGCACTTATTTAAAACTTGACATTACAAATTTAAAGTAGCAGTTAACAATGTAAAACTAATACTTGTAACAACACACATAAAAATTTACTTTTCGTGTATAATTTCCATTTTATTTTTAAAGTATTATAATAATTTTTTTTTTTTACATATACAATAAAAATGAATGGTACATACTAATCACTTGAAAAAAGTAATAGAAAATAAAAAAAATTTTAAACTTAGTTAAAAAAATTTGTTAAGTATATACAAACCCTAAATGTTATACAATTTGTTTGTACTCAGCAACTTGAATCAGTTTTAAAGTTCTGCAGCCAAATCTTCCTTCTTTCCACTTCTCATCAAGACAAAACGAGTTTTGCTTGCTAGAAATATTACAGTTGTAACGAACCAACCGAATGCAAAAACAACAAGGAATTTCCACTGAATGGTTGTAAATGTTAGCAAGGTCTTATCTACATCGTGATCCTCGTGGAAAAATGACGTATCAGCGATTTGTAGTGTTTTCTCACTTTCAAGAGTATTGAGTAAACATGCAAATCTCCATTTGCTAGCTAAACAAGATTTGTTGTGACAACTGACTTCTTCAAACGAAAGCTGAAATTGTTTCTTCATGGTGCTATTTTTAACAATTTTAAAATATGCTAAATGAAAGTTAACCGTCTTAATCTTTAACGTCGCTAGCCACCGAAACGTTGGCTTAAATTTGTTCGTCGTTGCAAATGTCGAATTACTTACTGCGACTAAATTTCCTTCTTTGCTTCGTTTGAAACTTGCCGCACGTTTACATGACTCTGTGTCAACGGTGGTTCTAAATGTTTGAAGCCTGACACATTCTTTTTGACCAAAAAAGAATTTTGAACATTTGTGTACAGAAGTTTCAAGACAGCATGCGAGGGCTATAACTTCTCCATGAGCTTTGGGTGTTTTCAAACCAAACTCGATCGGGTTACGTTTAGAGTTTTTATCTTCTGGGATTTTGCGTAAAAGAAGATTGGTCTCATTTGCAGTACAAATAGGTAACACAATGTTGTTAACCTTAAGTTCTGCTTTCACACATAAAAGCGATACCAACAATAGAAGAAAATGTATGGTTTTCATTTTACTTTCCAACTAAACAATTTGAAATAGTTATAGCAAGCGTTTCAGTGGATATATATAGGCAACAGAAGAAAAAAGAATAGATGAAAAGAGAACGGGAGTAGTGTTGATTGTGACGTCAAGACTTCCAACTATTGTGATTGTTTATTTATAATCATATAAAAAGAAAAAAATGTTAAATATAGCATAAACATTAAAATAGTTTAATAAAAATAGTCTAGTTTATTAACTAAACATTGTATTTATAATGACATATACTATTTTTATCGTTTAACGTAAAAAATGAAGTAAGCTTTGATATCAAACAATAATTGAAAGAATGCTTCAACCGGCCGATACAATTTTTTGTTTTAGAAATTAAATTGTAGTCTTATTGTTTTTGAAATAACTTCAGTTTTACCTTTTTAACAGTTATCGAAATATCACAACAATAATTAGCTTTCAATTTGCTTAACGAGGTATAATATTTATTTAACAATAGCAACAATTATTGCTACACGTTGTAAAAAAACCGTTAAGGTCGTTAAGTCGTTACGGTCGTTAACAATAGCAATAATTATCGCTGCACGTCGTAAAAAACCTTATTGCTGAAGCCTTCTCGCAATATTACGATTATACAACAAAAGATGATAATTATGGCAAAAAGGTTAATAATTTACAACTCATTATATTGACTTTGAACTGAAACAGAAAAAAACTCTAACTGATTTTTTTTAAAGACCTTAACAGTTAAGAAAAGTCATTTGTTACAAAAAAGTTTAAAAATTGTGTTTTGGTAAAAACACTGCTCCTAATTAACTCAGTCAGAATTCTCATCGATCGCAGTTCAGAATTATTGTTGCATAATTTCACCACAACAATGCAGGATATAAAATTTTTTTTTGACTGGATATATTAAGTTTCAAATAGGCTTCATTTTAATTTCATAGTACAGTAACCTCTCGCTTATTTATGCACATTGTGTCCACAGAAAAAGTGCGTAAAGATATGAGAGATCGTAAAGAAACGAGAGGTACCAAATATGCTAACTATAATGGCTGTTTTTTAATATTGCTTCTAGTTAAAAGCAGACTGGGCACTTTGCAACTTTTAACTATTTGTTTACTTCATTTATAAATATGAAAGAACAGATAAAACTATACATATATTAAAAAAAAAAGGATTTTAATTTCTATAAAATAATAATAATACGAGTAGAAATAATTTGACTATTTTAATAATAAGTAGAAATTATCCTTATCTTTATTTATATGTGACATTTATATTCTATTTTACTTGCAAATTCAATCTATAATTAAGCATTTCTTTACAATTATAAAATGGTGTTTATTAATATATAGGGCAAGAGTGCTGTATTATTTATTTGTGTTTTAAACTCATTATTTAGTCTCAGCATTTCATTATACTTTCATTATTAAACACAGTCATGTTTATTTCAGAATTTTGATTTAATGACTTATTGTTAACAAAATTTCTGATATACTGAGGTATAACTAAATGTTTATCAATTAGTCAAGGAACATAAATTTACAAAGTCTAAAGATATAGAGAGCTGTGTTAACATTCAAAAACATATTTTAATTTAAAAATACACATTAAACCTAATTTGTACAATATTAAAAAATAATAAAAATTTTATTATCTGAACTTTATAGAATTCTGAAATGCGTAACTAAACGAGCGTGCGTAACGTCACGAGTGCGTAAAGATCCGAGAGGTTACTGTACGTTTACTTTTTAATTTATTCCATATAATCAGAAGTAAAACAACAATTAAGAAATAAATTGTCAAAAAAACATATTATAGTATATAAAATGTGGGAGTAAAAAATCAAAGCAATCGTTCTGCATTAATTTTAAAACAAGTACAGGAAATAAGTTGTTTTGAAACTATAAATTAAGAACAACTCCTATTTATTTAAAAATATATCAAAAGTAAATATTTGATATTTTAAAACGGAAAATCTCAACATATACTTGTTTACTTACGTAATAGACTTGTCATATACTCCTTAAACATGAATTGTTTAACAATTTTTATTCTATGTTATTAGTATGAATTTCAAATAATAACAAAATTTGCTAATTCAAGGTAAAGAAGAATTCTTAGTTACTACGCTTGAAAATTGTAACAATTTCAAACCTATTTAAGGCTCAATTCTATGTTAAAAAGTGTATAACAAATAAAAAATTACTTTTTACGTTTAAACAAAAAGAAGAATAAAAATATTAATGTTTAAGAAAAAATATAAAAAATTAACACAAACAATAAACAACACTGACATTAATTGAAATTAATTTTTAAACTTTGCAAGCATTTTAAAGGAAACAGACTAATTTCTAAAGAATGTAGATCATAATACAAACAAAGAAAATAACAAACATGTATTCAACATTTTCTTAAAACTTGACCCTTCATTCAAGGAAGAAAAAATGCGTTAATTTTGCTAAAAGACTAAACTTGTAAGTAACGTTTCTTTTTATTAAGAAAAACATCAACGCGTGTTTGATAAGTTGCAAGTTTAAAATACACGACCTTTTAACGTGCTTTTGTTTTCTTGCACATAGCTAAACAAAAACTAAATTAGTTTTATTGCTCAACGCTAAAACTCAAGTGCCGCTGATAATAATTTAACTGCTTTGTAGAATTAGTCATCGCTCGGTTCGTCAGCATAATTAATCGTGAACTTGTATTTTACGCAAACTTATAAGGTTGGCTTATTTTATTCACTGGCTCATTGTAAATAATGTTTCGCTGCTGATATCGCTTAAGATGACGTATATTTTTAAACGCTTTACTTGTGCACGAATTATTGTTTACAAGTAATGAACTTGAAGTGTAATTACTATTAGAAGGGCTGATATAATCTGTATTGACAATAAGTTTAGAACGTTGATACGGTTCTCCGAAACGTTGTTTTTCTAGCTCGTTATTGACTATATGTGTTTCTGCACTTGTCATATTAACGGATTTTACGGTCGGCACGGGTAGCCTTTTTACGGTCGAAGGCTGCTTTGTTATGACGTCACAATAAGCTTCTGCGCTAGCAACCTCGTTACTATCTTCAACCGGCGTAAGAGACGTCGAATGTTGTTCAGCATCAACCTGAACATCATCTGTCTTGCTAAAATTTTCTGACTCTGTTAACTCGTTTTTCGATTTTAGAGAAGTCTTAAGGTTACTAATATCGCCGCTAAGGTGCGTTAACGCGGTTGATTCTGAGTCGGAATCAATTTGCTCAGATGTTTTAAAAACACAGCCGACTGTCTTAACAAGAGGTGAATCTCCCCTCTCCTCCCTACCTCTTACTGTCGGGAGGAGGGGTGCCCGTTTTTTGGATTAAAGGAGCCCTGCCGATTATGAAAATTTTGGTTGTTTGGGGGATGCCCTTGACTTGGTAAGTTGGTTTGATTATTAAACGGAGGCCCTTGACTTTGGAAGTTACTTGGACCATGGGTATACCCTGAATTATTATATCTATTGTTAACCTGAACGGGGTTCTGGTTAAAAACTTGGCCGTTTGGTGGCATTACATTCTGATACTGCATATGGTTCGGCTGAACGTTGCCGAACCCCATGTTATTGTTCGCTACGTTCTGATAGTTTACATTACTGTCGTAACGCGTGTTTTATTATTATAATCGTTTTGTTGATCGTATTCAACTTGATTACTTTGATTATGTCTATAAGGGCGACGCGAAGATTGCTGTACATGCGAATTTTTGTTATTATTTTGTTTCTTTTTATGAAAATTCTGCGATCTTTGCTCATAACGAAATTCTTGAGCTTTTTCTAGAATCACCGAGTGAGATCCAGAGTAAATATGTTCAATTTTCACTAAAAAATCATCTATTTTAAGCGTAAAAGTTTCTTCAACTTTCTTTTTTAGTTCAATTGGACATATAGCTGACATAAAATACTTTATCATACTTTCCTTATCAGCTTTAGACAACTTTTCAGCTAGGCACTTATCTGACTGGAAAGACGCCTGCCCTAAGGTACTCTGTTTAAATCGAAGTATGTGTGGCAAACTAGATTTTTTGCCAATAAGATAAGTTTTTAAATTAGGGTAGTTGAAATGACACTCGCTATTAGTTTCGCGAAAATTTATTATGTCATCTCGAGGCCAAATATGGATTAATAACTCAAGTTTCTCACGATTTTTATCGATATGAAACGACTTACAGCGCGACTCGAATAATTCGAGTTCCGCGCGAGGTTCCGAAATATTTCGAAGTTGTCGAAATAGCTTAGCATTTTCGACTATCTTACGGCGCAATCGATCTTGTTCAGTTTCAACACATCGAACGCCATTTTCTAAATTATAAACATTGCTATTATCTGACAAGGATTCTGTCATTAGCGCACGTAACTCATTACGTAAAGCGTTCGTGCGACGATTTTGTTTTATCGTTGCTATTCTTAGCTCTAAATCTGTTTGGCTAAGGTTTTCTATATCGTTCTGCCTAAAACTAAGGTGCGGACTAGCTTGTACACTTTCAGCTGCATTTCTTGGATAAAGCGAAGAGTGCGAATTTTCTACGCTCGCTGTATATAAATCGTGCGTATTTTGTGGACGCAAAGAGGCGTTATAGTCCTCCTTTGCTCCTGGTACGCTATTAATATTTTGTTGGTATGCAGAGGCATCCGTGCTCTGCATACCCGCTTCGCAATTCTTTCTGCTCGCTAAGGTTTTTTCTTTGGTTATAAAAATGGGTTCAGACCCGGGGAGGACGCCACTATGACGATCGCTCGGCTCTTCGGTACTTTCCCTAGACGGAGCCGGCGGTCGAGACTTCTCTGTTTCGCTAACAACGGGATCAGGCGCGTTGGCTGAATTAGAGCGAGTTGTCATTTTGGCCAATTTCTTGGCAACTTGTTTTGAATTCATGTCGCGCTACTTATCGATTGATATACCGCGAATGAATGGTCAAGTAGTATAAACTAAAACAACAATAATGTATAAACACAATTATTTATTAAAAGAACTCACAACGTAAAATATAAAACACAAATATTCTTTATAATCGTAAGTAATGAACACAAGTATAATATAAGACTAAAACTAGCAAAAAGTAAAACAATGACTTTTATTCTGTATCGTCTGTGCGATCAAGAAGCGCACGCGATAAAAAGCGACGTAATCGTTCATGCTTAGTATATATAGTGCTTTAACAACCCTTTTTCCCAATTCTCTCAATTTATGTTAGAGCATGTCTGTTAGACTGCTACACAGTGATTTTTTTGCTCAAATCTACTGAGAGCTAAAATCTGTCAAGTTAGCCAGTTGATGTGATGATAAACCTGTAAAAAGTATCAAACTTGTTTGTTGAGAAGTAAAATAACTTTTTATCTTTTCCAAACGAATTTGTGACTTTGTGATAATTAGATGTTAGTTACTATTATAAATAAATATTTGTTAAAATAAAACTGTATATAAAAGTTTATAGGACTTTCCGTAAAATTAAAACAATAGTAACTTTTGTATGCTTAAAAACAAATTGCTATTGTTTCAATTACAAAAAGAGAGTTTATTCAAAGTCTATTGAACGTTAAAAACAACTAAATAAGCCGGAATCATACCGATCGGTATGGTTTCTACTTCGTTTCTTATAAAACAGCACCCTCTGGTGTCGGAGTTGGGAAAAGCTTCATTTTCTGCGCTTTTGCCGCGGCTTGCCACGAAGACAAACGAAAGGTTTCCGACTTGTCCGTTCGTGATGCAGTGGCTTGTTCCTTTGGAAAGTTCCTTGTTTAAGCTTGTGGTCGCGTAGCAGGAGCAGTAACCGACTCTGCACTCGCACTGCTCCAACCAATCCTCGTGGCTCGCCGGGTAGCCCTTCGCCAGAACTTTTGGCAGCTCGTTGGACTTGACTCCTTGCAGGTAAAGAAAGCTTCCGTGTATCTTTTTAACCTCGAATCCGTCTACGGGGTTGATCCTGAAAATTTTCTTAATTGCCGCGTTCGGGCTCATTTTGTTCATCGACAGGAGCACAAACTGGTGATCTGGATCTGAAGCATGCAGCAGCTCCGCTTTGTACTTGGCGCAACTATTAGTTTCCGAGATGCTGCTCGTATCGAACAACAATTGCTGCATAAAAGAGTTCACTTTGCGTTCAAACTGATGCTTCACAAGTTCAACTTCTGCCCGTTGATTGACGCTTATTTCTTTTTCGAGTTCGGCAACAAAAGTGTTCATGGAGCAGTTTTCGGAATTGACGGAACTATTTTCGATCAACACGTCTTTTGGCAGATCTGAAATTGGCAGATATTTTGAAAACTTGGTCAGGTAAAGTTTGTCGTACAAAATTTGTTTTGAAAGCTCGCGTGCGCTTTGTTTTATTTCGATTTCTATCAGATACGCTAGAGTTACTAGGTCATGGTGAGCAACGGCTATTCTTTTTTCGTCATAACCTACTTGAAACGTGCCCGAAAGTATTTTGTTTCCGTCGCTGTCGAACTTGCGGGCAGTGGAGTCTTTGAATTCAACTTGTTTTTTGGAATATGAGTTTTCAGCGAAAACTTTTAAAACGGGCTCGTAACTAAAACTGGAGTCAAAACACGGATACGACGATTTTACAAACATAGTTGAGGTTGTCTTCTTACCGAATAACGGTTCGCGAGTTTTAACAGAACGGTCATCTTTACATTCTCCACTAAGACAACTTGAACTTTCAAGCGTCTCATTCACTTTGCTAACAAACAAGTACGTCAAATCTTTAGCGTTCCCATCTTCCTTCGCGTAGCAATTGCCGTATCGATGAGCAATATCAAAGCTGTTCGTCAAATAAACGCCGGGGCCCAATCTGCCGGAAGACGAAGGCCTTAGTCCTTCTTTCAAGATTCCCTTGACGTTGCTCCCTTTGGTGCCGTGCAGAAGCAGCAAGCTCGGACATCTGCAACGTTCCACATTCGATTTGACTCTGTAAATCCTGATAGCCACGTTTTTGTTCGAGTACTTCTTCAATTGGTTTAGTTCAGCGCTAAAACCGAGCGATCCTTTCAACAGATCGTAATTGGGATCGTGGTTTTCCAGCAACTGAAGCTGATGATTGGAATTCTTTAAAAGAGATTTTTTAAATGTCGAAGTGTCGAACTCGAACAAATTTACGGCATCATTCACCAATTCTTCTTTTCTCGCATCGAATTGTTCGATCATGTTTTCGATTTTAGTTTTCGTATTTTGCTTTTCTTCTTCGCACAGACGGCGCAAGTAGTTCTGAGGACCACGAAACTGTGTGATTGTCTCATCTAAATATTTTTCGTTTGAGTACATGATGTATTTACTGTACAATCTGTAATAAATTCTAAATTAAAATCAATTCTTAATTTTTCTTGTTATATGTAAGTAATGCTATATAAATGTAATCACAGTAAATACAAAAAATAATATATAAATAATTTTCTCAGATATGTATTATATAAGTTTTAAATTTCTAAAACCCCTGTAAATAGTTTAGGTTCTAGAAGAACTGTGTATAAATATTCATTTGTTGCTTTTTACACATAAATGTAAATCTATCTAACTCGTGTAAGTAGTTCATTTTTTCTAACCATGTAAGTTGTTAATGTACGGACAATGCTTTCTATACAAAACTTATTTATTGCTTTTTATTTATATAATGTTTTTGAATCGATAAAAAACTACTTTTAAAATGTTTGGTCTAAGGGGAAACAGGTCAAATATGCACGATGGGACAATTTTGCACAAAGACTTTTTTGCACGAAGGGTCATTATTGAACGGAAAAAAAAATAGAGATAAATAATAGTTTATTTATAAAAAAAAAAGCAACGTAACCAACCAAGGGTAAGGGTTAGGAGTAACAGTGAAAGTAAAACAAATTAAAAAAATAATAAATTTTGGTTATCGACCACATTCTTTTAAAGTTTATTACGAGTAAATAAGAATTAAAACTTTCTAATCTAGAACTACTAAATCTTTGAAATAAAACAATTAATAAAAAGAATGAAAAAAAAATTAAGTTATATATGTGTTAACTTAAAAAGTTTCATTCATGATGTAATTTACATTTTAAAAAGTAAGTTAGATTTGATTCATAATACGTAAAAACAATATTTTCAGCAAACATGAAAGTATTAGGAAAACAGCTCACAACTTCTATAAAAATTAAAAGTAAAATTGTAGTACGCTGAAAGATATTGAATATTATTAGTATTTGATGTTAAATATTTAACTTTTCATTTTTAATTTAACGATTTGATTGAAATACTTAAAGAAGTTTATATTTAAATCAAAATAATATTATATAACTTTAAAAACTTTGTAAAGAAGTTAATTCAAACATATTTATAAAATTTATTGAACGACTAGTTAAAGCGCTAAAATGTTTGATCCTAAAACCTAGTGTAAAAAATAATTTTTTGGTCGATAAACCCAGCTTAACTTTTGTAGAATAAATCACAAAAGACAAAACTGTAACATCAGACATTACGCATTTAACGAGAAAATAAAAATCCTTCGTTTAAAAATACTTTTATAAGCCTAAAAATGTATTTAAAAGAAGCAAAACATATTCGAAGACATATATAGAAAAGTATATACTTTTATGTTTCCTTAAAAAAGTAGAATCATTTATTATAAGTTTACATTAACAGTAATCTCAGCTCAAAGTTTATTTGTATAACTAACTCACTGTTAGAAAGTTTATCTGCAACTTAGTACCTCTATCACAAAGTTTTTACACGGACGTACTTGAAAAAATAAAATGAAGATTGTAATTATACTGAAGTTATTTGAAAGTAGTATTCCTAAAAAATATGTAAAGAACAGCCAAATAGCAAATGCTGCAACAAATACTTAATTACTGTTACTTTAACCAAACGAAAAAGATTTGATTTATATTTTTTTGTTGTTAAATCTCAAATACTATTAATTCCTTAAACAAAAGTAGACAGACGAATAGCAATCATGATTTATGATCAAGTAACCTACAAGGAATTGTATGTATGGTTTTAGTGTGTTTTACGTCCACACAGGGTTTCCACTTGTTTTTACAAAACAGAGTTGCCACAGCTTAAGATGAGAAAAATTTCCTGACTTTTCTAAATCAAACTCTTAATTTAACCTTATTCTAAAATACATAGTCAAGCCCTTGAAACTATATAAAGCTTTTAATCATATTTTAATACTGGTTAAAACAAGAGTTTTCTTTTTGCTGAATTCAATCATCAAACTTCCATTACATCACTTGAACCATTTGTGTATGATTAATGTGTTTGCAATAAACTGACCTATCAGCAAAATATTGTTACTATTACCTTACAACGTTTTTTTATCATTTTTAACATATATACTTAAGTAACAGTTAAAAAATACATAAAAAATAAACCTATTTATTTTTTTACAAAATATTTCCTCCTATCATTTAGCATAAAATCTGTAACAAATAAATTCACTCTCATTTGTATTTAAACTTAGATTATTCTACAATAAATACAGATAAGTAATCTGAATAATGGCATATATCTCTCTTAAAACTTAATTTAAAAATCTAAACAAAATAAAAAAAAATTATAAACAGGTAAAGTATTTATTAAGTTGTTACATAAAATACTAAATTAACTGCTTAATTATGAAGAGCACAATTATTTACTAGAAGAAAAAACACTTTGATTCTAAAATTATGCTAGATTAATTTATGTGTAAATATTACAGTTTCACTTTGGAAGTGTCTTTGCTAAAAATCATCAATATTAAAAAGGTTACAAAATCTGCTAGTTTAACATGTTTAAAGAAATTTTTTGCAACTATATTAAGGATATTTTATTAGTTTATACCATATAAACGCAATGGAATGTAAATAATTTTGATAGTTACTATAGCTAAGTTTTGCAATTTTTACTGACTTCAAAGGCATTTTGATTATTTTTTTTCCATTTGAAGAATTTTTAAAGTGAAGAATTTTATAGATTAAAAATCTGGCTATTGTTTCATTTATATCAATTTTCCTGACATTTCGTGACTTTTTTCAAAAAACCCCAATTTTTCCTGACTTTTCCTTATATGCTGACCTTGTAGCAACCCTGTCAAAAACTTTTCCATTTTTTCTAAATTTCGTCCAAGTTTGTAAAGTACACATTTTTGGGTCTATTTTTAGTTTAAAGTTAAGTTTAAGGTAAGAAACTGTGTTAAATTACTTAAAAACACTAAAAATACAATATAAAGCTTATTAAATTTATTATTTATAAAAAAAAATTTGATGATGACAAAAACTTTTTGTCTATTTGATACATTTTTTGAATCAAATTCAATTTTTTTCTATTCATTAATGTTAAAATTTTTAAAGTTACAGTTTTTCCAGTGATTATTGTTCAAAAATACAAGTTTTTTTCAAAGTTTTTCAAATTTCAGGTTTTATTTGCCTAAGGATTTACCAGGTTTCCAGGTAAAATGGCAACCCTGACCCATACCACAATAAATTGATAAAAACATTTAGGAAACTAAAAACTAAATTTAAAAATACTTAGTGCTAATGTATATAAAACTAGGCATATCATGAGTAAACATATATATATACAAAGAACAGATACAAACACTAACAAATAAATAAAAACCAACTACTTTGGAATACAATTTTAGCTAGAATAAAAATATTTACTTTTAATCAAATCTATATTTTATATGCTTTAAAATGTATAAATTTATTTGAAAACTATTTACTGTAAATAAAAAACAACAATATAAAAATAAAAGCTTTTACTAACAAAAAACACAAATTTCTACTTAAACAAAGTTGTAGCAGCAGTAAGGGTGTCTATAATGTTCTCCTCTACAACAATTGAGTATTAATATATGGCTATTGTATGCTAATGCAAACTTGCATCAGTAAAATACGTGACCTTGCAAGCTTTCTCTTAAACGCTTGAATGAACAGAAGCTTTAACTTAAAAACTTTTATTATTTTAATCAGTTATCAATTTCAATATTTTATAATGTTCAACTTCCACTTCTATTTTTGCAAGAGAATCTTCACTCTACTTCTCCTCTGCATTTTGTGGAAAAATAAACACTACTATTCCTTTATAAACACAAGGCCTACAGTGAAGGTTAACACTAAATTTTCTGTAAAAAAAAGTTTTTACAACTAACTAAAAATAAGAAAAATAATCATAACTGTGTACAAAGCTTTTAAATTAAAAAAAAATAAGCTTACGATAACTTTTTTCCAAAGTCGGAATCAATTTAGTTTTTTTTAATAAGGTTAATATAAGTTTCTATAAAATCTCAGGACAAATTATTAACAGATTTTGAATTATGTTAAGTTAATTTGGTTTAAATATTTTTTTTCTTTACAGCCAATTTTGTTGATAAACAACATTTTTAGAAAAAAAAATAGGGTTTGAACATCTTCAGAAGAGATTTTGGTTTAGTTAGATATGACAATAAGTCTCAGAATGATTAAGATGTATTTACAAACATTTGTTTTTAAAGTCTATTATCTAAAGGTGTTTTATTTTTACAGAGGACCCATGCAATATGGAATTTTTTTTTATCAATTTCTGAAAATTTGATTGACATAAAATAAAGACAAATTAAAATAATAATTTTTAGCTTAGTTACATTGAAATAAACTGACAGTAATAAGCAAAAAGTAGGTGGACTTGATTTAATTTTTGTATAAAAAACAGGGTGGCCACTTCACCTGGAAACCTGATATTTAAGAAATTTTGTAAAAATCCTGGAAAATCTAGAAGTTTGAGCAAAAAACACTAAAAAACCTGGAGCATTTACAGTTTTAACATGTTCAGTAGTATAATTTCGATTTGACTTAAAAAATATATCATATAGATTAAAAGTTGTAAACATCATTAGAATTTATTTTAATGAAAAAACATATTTAAAGTAGCTTTACAGTTTCCAGTATCTTTTTAATGTTTTCATACTATTTAACACAGTTTCTTACATTAAAACTAGCTTTAAACTAAAAATACACCAGAAAAGGTGTACTTTTAAAACTTTGAAGAAATTTGGAAAACTGTAAAAAAATTTGCAAAAAACGAGAGTCAACCTGAATAAACTAAAAAAAACATGCAATTTATTTTTGTTCTGTTACCTTACCTTAATTTATTTTAAAGTATTATGATAAAAATAGTATAAAAATTTATCTATTCAATTTTTAATGTCAAAAAATATCTTCAAGAATTTCTTGTTCTCTATTAAGTTTAAAAACAAAAAATTGGTTATTTATTTTATATAACAAGCCACTAAACACTCTTTTAATTCAAACGTTGTTTTTTTTTAATTCATTTTTTTAATCGTATTATTTTTTTAGTTTTACGAAAACAATAAAAATAGATTGTTTAAAGAAATTTGTTATAAAATAACAAAGCATTGAAACTAATTGTTTTAAATCTCGTAGAAAATCTAGCAAAAGTTGTCTGGTTTTGCCTAAAATCTTTAAATACTTTCTGATCCTTTTAATTTAAACTGGCCTGGTTATCCTAAATTTTTATAGGTTTTATAAGTAAAAGCACTTTGGTTTTTCTTTATTATAGCAGGATGGCTAACCACTGTTTAAGTCAAAAACACTGTATTGGGTCATCTTTGTTTTTTTAAATCATTAAGTTTTTGTTCTTATAGTTTGACAAAATCAATAGAAACTAGGTTTTTCAACAAAATTGGCTCTAAAACAACAAAAAGTTTAAACTAAACTGTTTCATTATTATTTAAAATCTAGCGAAAATCGTCTGAAATTCTAAAATATCTTAAGTTGTGGCCCATGTGGCCTAGGTCATCCTGAAATTTTCAAAGGACTTAAATTGTTATCAGTATTTTAAAGTGAGTGGCAATTCTTTTTTGTTAGTTTTTTTTATAATTTAATTTAATTGTTTTATATACAAAAATGATTTTAACTCTTTTTTGAATAATTTTTTAGAAACCAGGTAGAATAGACAACAAGCTATCGCTTTAAACTAAAAAAAATTGTTGTTATTCTGCATTATCTTAGTATTAAAAACTTTTAATTTTTTTATTTTCTATAAAGGTTGTTTTTCATGAAACAATCCTTTTTTACTCGACAAATATAGTTTCTTTTTAAGGTTTAGCTTAGTTGATCATAAAATTTTGTAGAAATTACTAATATCTATAAAAATAAATAGTATACTTGATTGTACAAATAACAACATTTGAACTGGTTTATAAAGATCTTTTGGTGCTTGAGTACTTTGGGTAATGCCTTAAACTTTCAAAAAAGAGCTGTAGATGCTTTTTATACGAACTAGTGATGTACCGGACTCACTATCCGGGTCCGGATCCGGCCGGATATTGCCATTTTGTCTGATATCCGGATCCGGCCGAATCTTGATATGAAAAAAATTTCAGGATCCGGCCAGATTCTAATTTGAAAAAAAAGTCTGGATCCGGTTCCTGCCGGATCCTAATAGAGATCCGGCCGATTTGGATCTAGTTAGTAAAAAAGAGCATACAGAAAAGTATTTATTTAAAAATCAGACCCTTTGTAATTTAAAAAGAGTCATTTTCGTCAGTTAAAATTAAACACCTACCGTGATTGGCTCATTTTGAACTTGTGACTAGTTTACATTTGTTTACATTTATACTATGAAATAAACATTTTAGAAATGCAACTTCACCTATGTTGTAAAAATAAAAACTTTACTAACAAATTGTTAGGCTAATTTAAAGATTTTTTAAAAAACTCAGGCTAGTTTTTTTTAGATTTTTAATGAGTTTAAGCTGATCCAGTTTTCAATATTTTGTGATTTACTAGTAAATTTTGTTCAAGAACTTGATTTTAATTGATTTTAGATTGGTAAGGCTATAGGGGTATCCTCCTTGATTTTTACAAGTTGATCTTATTAAATAGATTTTAATCCTAGCTACCAGATATTGTTTCTGTGATGTACTTTATCTTTCTATCAATTTTCCTTATACAAAATTTTAAGTTATTCATAGTTTTTTTTTAGCTTTTATAGAAATGAAATTTTGAAATTCCAAATGTAAGCTCTACTTCTTATGTGAAAACTAGTGATGTACTGGACTCAATGTCCGGATCAGGCCGGATATTGCCATTTTTTTCTGATATCCGAATCCTAAATTAAAAAAAAAATCCGGAACCGGTTCCGGCCGGGTTCTAATTTGAAAAAAAAAGTCCGGATCCGGGTCCGACCGGACCCGAAATTGTTAGTCCGGTACATCACTAATACGAACAGTTCAGACGATTGTAAAATAATTTATAAATTAATTACGACTATAAGAAAGAAATATATATTAGACTATATTTTAAACAACAGGTGTGCAAAATCTTTTTTTTTATTTTTAAGTACTTTGAGTAATGGCCTGTACTTAAAAAAAGCAAAATTAGATGTTTTTAAGGAACAATTCAGATTGATTTAATATTTTCGATACATTAGTTACAAAAAGTGATGTATTAAACTGTTCATATTATAACAGATCTGCAAAATTTAAAATTTTGTAAAAACACTAAAACACATTTTCAGGTTGGTTTCTCAGACATTTAACCACAAATCCAGAATTGTTCTTAGCAATGTATCCACCTATTGATTTAAGTTACCTAAAATTATACAAAATCCAGTGAATAATAAGACAATGTGGTTTTACTTGGTTTTGTATAATTTAAGGTAACTTAAATTAGTTGTTGTATGCAGTGCAAGAAACATTACTTGATTTGTGGTTGTCTGAGCATCAAACTGAAAATTAATTTTAGTTATTTTGAAAAAACTTTAAGAATTTTTTTATCAAAGTTTATTAGAATAATTATTCCTAAAATGTTAGAAAATATTCCATTTTATTTCAAATAAAAATTTTATGCTCACAAAAGGTCGAAACTAAAGGCCAAGGTTTACTATAGTAACAAAAATATTATAATCCCCTCATGTATGGCCTCAGCTATATTCAAATATTACTTATAAGTTTAGTAACCAAGAAAAGCAGGATAAAAGAGATTTAAAGTCAATCTTTAAAAGTTTTAAACACCCAAGCAATTAAAACTATCATTTCCATCTGTTTGTCTGTAATGAACCTGCTGCGTTTATTTGTATTTCATATTTTGAAGATTGAATATGCAGTTTTCGTAAATAAAATGAATATACTTGAGTTTGTGTAATCAAGCACAATAAATCTCTCTAGTTAAATTTATTATTTTGATTGTGGTTGATAAGACATAGCAACTGAGAATTATACCTATATTATTGACTTAAAACTGCACAAAAAACTTATTAATGAAGTATTATTGTTCAAGTAAAAGAAAACTATTAACAAAACATGATTTGAAATCTACGCAAGACACTTTAGATGACGATGAGAAAAAAGTCTTGGAAATTTTTATTAGTAGCTTTTTAAGAAACCTTGATAGAAAAGCCTTTTTTTTTAATATTCTTTCAAAGGAGCACTTTTGACAAAATGTTTGGGAAACCCTGATTTAGATATTTTTTACTGTAAATATTACATCTTTTAGTGAAGAAGCAATAATTACATTTACCTTCTGCTGTTTTCTAAAGCCTTTAAAGTTTAACCATAACCAAAAGTAATAGAAAGTTATGAAATCAACATGTAATCGAAGGTTAATTTGAACAAAGTACCTTAGGGAAAAAAATGAGTTTAAAAAGTGTTAACAGAGTTTTAGTCCTAGTAAGTCACCTAAAGTTGGTGACAAGTTTTAAGCCCTTAAAGTCAAAATAAAACTGATAAAATTTATTCTACAAAATTTAACTAGAACTGTCATAATTTAAGTCAAAAGAGTCAGAATTGAACTGCCAAATTTTAAGTCTACTAAGTCTAAGTATTACTAACAAAGTTTAAGTCCACAGAGCTAAAAAAGAACTGCAGATTTTAAGTCAACAGAGACAAAAAAGAACTTAAATAATTTAAGACCATAAGTCACAGTAGAACATATAAATAAATAACTAGCATAAACAAAATAATAGTCTAATCAACTAACACAAGTATTGAAAATGTATAAGTTACAAGTAACCACAAAAAATGGTGACCATTTTTAAGTCAAAGTTAGTTATATTAAATTTATGTAAGGTACTTAAATCTTAATAGCATAATAAAAACGATAAAATTTATTAGTTGATAAGACAGCAATAACCAGTAACATCCTGAGATATTTAGGAATTTATAAGGAAATTAGCATGAAATTTAAATGTTATTTTTTTTATACTTATCTATTTCAAATGCTGCAATGTTTATAATAGGTTGTAACACACATTTGATACTATTTTTGAAATTAAAAAGATAAGTTTTTCAGGTTAAAACACAATTAGTTTTATTTTTATTATCAATAAAAAAAAAATAGAATTAAATTAAAGCTAATTTTTTAAATTTAGTATACATTAAAAATTTTTTGAATAACATTAGTGAATTTGATTAAGTCAGATTATAAGCAATCTCAATATTTTAAAATAAAACTGTGGAAGCAGAAAAAAAATTAACTCTAAGCTTTCCTTGTTTTTCTAAAAGTGTCTTTGGTTAATTTGTTAAAAAATTTCCTTGGTTAATTTATTAACATAAAACTGTTTTTGTTTTTGTTAAACATTTTGTTTTGTTTTGTTACTAAAAATGTTTGTTTTTAGTTTTAATAACTAATTGACATTTTTCATTGACTTTGTTAATTGGTTATTTACAGCAATCTTATTACTTGAGCAGTTTTCTAAAGTTATTATTACTTTAAAAGCTAATGTTCTATTTCAAATTTCTGTAGTTAGTTTCTGAAGAATTGCGGTGAAAATACATTAAAATTTTTGTGGTAAAACATTAACTGTTCTTTATATAGGTAAACAGTATAGTAAACTTATGTTTTTAATGTTAAAATATAATATTAGTATTAGTTTTTACCCCAAGTTATATTTTCATATGTGTTACTTTTTTTCCTTCTTTATAAAGGAAGGGTAGTGTTTATTTTACAACAAAAAGGAAGAGGAAAAATAGAGTGAGGATTCTCTTAAAAAAAATGAAGAGGAAGTTGAACGGGAAATAAAATTTAATTTGATAACTGTTTAAATTTAAAACCAGTTTTTGAGCTAGAGCATTTGTTCTTCCAAGCGTTTAAGTGAATGCTTGCAAGATCACGTGTTTTACAGATGTAAGTTTGCATTTGCATACAATAGCCATATATTAATACTCTTTTATTGTAGAGGAAATCATTCTAGACACCCTAACTGCTGCTAAACCTTTGTTCAGTAAAAGTTTGTGTTTTTTTATTCACAGTAATTTTTTTTTTCAAAACAATATTGTTTTTTATATACAGTAAACGATTTATAATTTAATTATACATTTTAAAATATAATCCTTATAAATTTGATTTAAATAAAATTTTTATATTCCAGTGAAAGTTGTTTTCTAAAGTTTTTAGTTTTTACAAATTTTAAGTGTTTGTATCTGTTTTTTGTGAAGATATGTTCATTTATGACATGCCTAGTTTTATATACAGTAGCACTAAGTATTATTTAGTATAGCTTTTAGTTTCATAAATGTAATTATCTATTTATTGTTGATAATAGCATAAGTCTGGGTTGCCATTTTACCTGTAAAACTGGTAAAACCTGGAATTTGACAATTTAGGCAAAAAAAAACCTGGAATTTGAGAAATTTCAAAAAAACCTTGAGTTTTTAATAACAATTACTGAAAAAGCCTTAAATTTTAACAATTTTTATAATACTAAGTAGTAAAATTTCGATTTGTCTCTAAAAATATATCAAATAGATAAAAAGGTTTTGTCATCATAAGGATTTTTTTAAATATATTCAATGTAGCTTTAAAGTTTATTTTCAATGTATTTTTATTATTTAACACAGTTTCTTACCTTAAACTTAACTTTAAACAAAAAATAAACCCAAATCGTGTATATTTTAAATCTTGGAAAAAGTTTGGAAAACCTGGAAAAATTGCGACAGGGTTGCTACAACGTCAGGAAATAAAGAAAATTCAGGGAAAAATAGGGGGTTTTGAAGAAAATATTGGAAAAGTCCGGAATATTGAAAAAATTTAAAAAAAAATCTGATTTTGTCAGTTTAAATTTACAAAATTCCTAATTTTTTAAAGCCTTCAAGTGGTAATAAAATAGTTAAAAATCCTTTAAAGTAAGATTAATGTTTCAAATTTTTTCCTGAAATTGACAATTTTTTTTTTGTTCTCATTGCACTCATCAGGTATAAATTAATAATCCTTCATCTAATTATCATTATATTATCATTAATATTGTTATTAAATATCCTAAAATTGTTATATTTACCTGTATTAAAATAACATTAAAAGCTTCATATTATTTCAAGTGTTAGATTATGTATTTTTAGAATAAGTTTAAATTAAGAGTATGGTTTAGAAAAGTCATAAAATGTCAGGAATAAATGGAGGTTTTGAAAAAAAGTCAAGAAATGTCAAGAAAATTGACAAAAATAAAAGAAAGTCAGAATATATAATTATAAATTTACAAAATTCTTTATTTTACAAAGCCTTCAAATACTATACAATAATAAACAGTAATAGTGAATTAACTATACAAATAAACTGTGAGCTGAGATTACTGTTTAAGAAACTTATAATAAACTAATATACTTTTGAAGTAAACATAAAAGTATGTACTTTTTTTACATAACTTCAACTATTTTCTGCTTCTTTTAAATACATTTTTGGGTTTAAAAAAGTATTTTTAAGATAAGGATTTTTTTTCTCAATAAATGCGTAGTGTCTAGTGTTACATTATTTTGTTTTTATTTTTTAACTTACAAAAAATAAATTAAGTTTACTGACTAAATAATTTTTTGTGCACCATGTCTTAGAACCAAACATTTTGAGCGTTTTTATTTGTCTATCAAAAAATTTTGTATGATTAAATTAACTTTTTTAATTTTTTTTATGTTTTATAATACTACATAATAATATATATTATGTTATATAAAAATATATAACAGTTAAATATAAACTTGACTAAGTATTTCATTCAAATTATTATGTAAAAAATGAAAATTAAATAATTTAACACTATATACTAATAATACTCAAAACCCTTCAGCTTACAACAAGTTACTTTTAACTCTTTAAAAAAAATTGCTAGCTGTTTTCCTAATATTTTTAAGTTTGCTACAAATATTGTTTTTCTCGTTTTATGAATTAAATCTAACTTGAATTTTAAATTGTAATTTTCAAATAAAATTTTTAAGGTATAGGATTAAACTGTATTTTAACTTTTATGTTGTTAGAAAAGGTTTTCGGAACATCGTGAATAAATTTTTTTAAAGTAAACACATAACTAAACTAAATTTCTTTTCATTTATTTATTAGTTGTTTTATTTTTATAATATTAGTTTTTATTTACTCGTAATTTTGAAAGCATGTGGTCGGATAACAAAATTTATAAGTTTTTATATTTTTACTATCACTCTTACTACTAACCCTTACCCTTGATTGGTAACGTTGTTTTTTTTATAAACAAATAATTATTATTTTTTTAATTAGTTTCATTTCTACTTCCGTGCAAAAATGACCATTAGTGCAAAAGTGTCTTAGTGCAAAATTGTCCCATCGTGCATATTTGACCCGTTTCCCTTTAGATCAAACATTTTAATGTAATTTTTTATCATTTTCAAATATTTTATAAATAAAAAAGCAATAAGTTCGTTTCGTATTGAAAGCATTGTCTGTACATTAACTAATTACTTGGTTAGAAAAAATGAACAATTTACATGAGTAACCAAAATTATATTTGAGTGTAAAAAGCAATCAAATAATATTTATACACAGTTCTTCTTGAACCCAAACTATTTACAAGGGTTTTAGAAGTTTAAAATTATATTATACCTATCTTAAATAAATATTTATATATATATATTTATTTCTGTTATTACTGTGTATTCGTTTATATAACATTACTTACAAATAACAAGAAAAAAGATAAGTTTTTTAAATTTAGACTTTTTTTACAGATTGTACAGTAAATACATCATGTACTCAAACGAAGAATGTTTAGATAAGACAATCTTGCAGTTTCCTGGTCCTAAGAACTATTTGCGTCGCTTATGTGAAGAAGAAAAACAAAAGACGAAAAGTGAAATCGAAAAAATGATGGAACCATTTGAAGCAACAAAAGAAGAATTGGTGGAAGAAGCTGTCGATTTGTTTGAATGCGGATCTTCGGCTTTAAAAAAAGCTCTTTCAAAGGATTCCAAGCACGAGCTTCAACTGTTGGAAAGCGACGATCCTGATTACAATCTGTTGAAAGGATCTCTTGGTTTGAGCCAATTGAAAAAGTACTTAAACAAAAACGTCTCTCTCAGGATTTACAGGGTCAAATCGAATGTGGAACGTTGCAGATGTCCGAGCTTACTGCTTCTGCATGGCACAAAAGGGAGCAATGTTGAGGGAATCTTAAGAGAAGGACTTAGGCCTTCGTCGTCCGGCAAACATGGCCCAGGCATTTATTTGACAAACAGCTTTGCAAATGCTCACAATTACGGTCAACAATATGCGAAAGACAATGGGATGGCAAAAGACTTGACATACTTGTTTGTTAACAAAGTGAAAGAAACGCTAGAAAGCTCAAATGGTTTTTGTGGAGAGTGTAAAGATGACCAGTTTATTATTCATAAACCGTTATTCTGTAAGAAGACAACTTCAACTAAGTTTATAAACTCGTCGTTTCTCAATCTTGACTCAAGTTTGAATTACGAGCCCGTTTTAAAAGTTTACGATGGAAATTCGCAATCCAACAAACAAGTTAAGTTCGAAGACTCTTCAGCCTGAGAGTTTGACAGCGACGGAAGCAAAATTCTTTCGAGCACTTTCCAAGTGGGTGATGACGAAAAAAAAATATTTGTGGCTCAACATGATCTAGTAACTCTCGAATACTTTATAGAAATCGAAGTTAAACAAAGTGCACGCGAGCTTGCGAAACATATTATGTACGACGAACTCTGCCAGTTCAAGTTTTCAATAGACCCGCAAATTTAGATCCGCCAAAAGACACGTTGATCGAAAACAGTCATGTCAGTTCTGAAGACTGCTCCATGAACACTTTTGTTGCTGAGCTCGAAAAAGAAATAAGCACCAATCAGCAGGCAGAAGTTGAACATGTAAAGCATTACTTTGAACGCAAAGTGAACTCTTTCATGCAACAACTGTTGTTTGAAACGAGTAGCATCTCGGAAACTAACAGTTGCGCCAAGTACATTGCGGAGCTGCTGCAAACTTTAGACCAAGATCATTAGTTTTTGCTCGGGTCGATGACCAAAACTGCCCATACGCGACAATCCTTCAAATTTTCAGAATTAACTCAGTCGACGGAAGCATTGTTGGCAAGCTACACGGAAGCTCGCTCTACCTGCGAGGAGTTAAGTCCCACGAAGTGCCAAAAGTTCTGGCGAGAGGCTACCAGGCGAGCGACGAGGATTTTTTGAAGCAGTTCGAGTGTGGACCCAGCGGCTGTTCCTACTACGCATCCAACGTCTTGGACTATGAACTTTTATTTGGGTTAAGCCACTGCGTCACGAATGGACAAGCCGGAAAGCTGTCGTTCGTCTTCGTGGCGAGGGACGGCAAAAGCGCGGATGAGGAAACTTTTCCTTACTATGACACTAAAGGGTGCTGTTTTAAAACCCGAAAAGGAATCATAGGGCAGCTAGTCGGCCTGATTCCGGCTTATTTAGTTGTTTTTAGCGTTCAGTAGACTATAAATAAATTATCTTTTTGTCATTGCAATAAAAACACATAATAGTTACTACTGTTTTAATTTTTAGGAAAGTCCTATACACTTTTTTATACAGTCTTTCAAACAAATAGTTATTTAGAGTGGTAACTAGCATAATATTTAAATAAAATTACAGATTTGTTTAAAAACGATGAAAAATTATTTTACTTCTCAACAAATAAATTTATACACATTTTACATTTACAGGCTTATCATTACATCAAACAGCTTACTTAACTGATTTTGGCTCTCAGTAGATTTAAGCAAAACTAAATTCAGTATTGTCTCTCTACAGTTGTCTTTCATTGCTGTCTTCCTATAATTTTGGTGATCAACGAAAATATCGGCGAATATCTTCAGAACTTAAACTTGGATTTTCGTATGCCGTGAAACAGGCTCAAGTTTTTCAATAAAAATTTTAACTGAAAAGTTGGCCGAGTCTCACTGGTCTTATTTAATAACACACGTGATAAGTTGTAAAATTTCTTGAATTTTGCATTTCTATCGAAGTACCGCTCAGATTATTTAAATCTTAAGTTAATTTCAGGATAACCTAGGCCAATTCAGTTTGAAATAACCCGGGGATGTTTTTAAAGGCTTTTTGTAATCTCAAGCAGTTTTTCTTAAATTTTAAATAATGTTTACATAATTTAATTTCAATGCTTTGTTGTTTTACAACTAATTTTGTTAAAAAACCTAGCTTTTATTGATTTTTTTCAAACTAAAAAAAAAATATTTTTAAGCATTAATACTAATAAAAAAATTGGAAAAAATACAGTTTGACTTGAAAAGTGGCTGGCAACCCTGTTATATTAAATCAGAAACAAAATGTGTTTACTTATAGAACCTAAACAAATCTCAAAATGTTCCAGGCCAGTTTAATTTAAAAAAAAAAAGAAAATGCTTTGAGATTTTTGATAGTCCTAGGGAAATTTTGCTAAACTTTAAAAGAGATTTCAATAATTAAATTTCAATTCCGGTTATTTTATAGCTAATTTTGTTGAAAATCTAATTTTTGTTGATTTTGTCAATTGTAAAAAAAATACTTAATACGATAAAAGAACCAAAGTTGGCCTAATACAGTTTTTTTGAATTAAAAACTGGCCACCGCACCCTGTTATCTCAAAAAATGACCAAGAAATATGTACTTTACAAATAAAAGATTTTGAAATAATTCAGGTAACAGAAAAAATATAAATTGTATGTTTTGTAGTTTATGATATAAAAACTGATAAGAACTCACCACTTTTCTGCTTACTATTGTCATTCTATTTCAATATAATTGAACTTAAAGTTATTAACTTTATTTAGTTTTTAGTTTGATTCAATGTACTATATATATATAAAAAAAATACTAATTACTTGCTACATGGGTTTTTTGTGTAGATTAAACACCAGATGTAAAATTTTTTAGACCAGGGTCTTCCAGATTTTTATTAAATGGTTCCCTTATATAAATTAAAAAGCTATGGCACTCTTGTACGAAGATCACTCAAAAACTACCATAGTAAACAATTAAGACCTTTTTGCTCTTCATCAGCAACTCCAGATTACCTTATTTAAGTTTCAAATTATGACCTCATGGCCCCCCTGATAGCTCCTTCAATGTTCATGACGCCCTGAGTATCTGAGTCTCATCATCTGGCAAAAATTGTCTGAGTTTATGAGGATTCTTAGAAATGTTCCCAGGTACTTTTTGTTAGTTTCTTCTGCAAAAATGAGTATTTAATTATATTATATACAAAAGTTTTTTCAATTCCATGTTATTTTTTACTTGTCTTATGAACAATAGATCTGCAAATTTCAACTGTTATTATAAAATGTTGAATATGTAAGAGCCTCATACTTTATATTAACCAGTGAAAAAACAACACTGTGGGTTAAAATTATTTTGTATTATTCAAGGTAACTCAATTTAAAAGTTGTATATACAGCAAGGAACATTTCAAAAATATGAATTTAATTGTCTTAGAAATCAAACTGAAAATTAATTTTACTAGTTTTTTTGAAACCTACAAAATATTTTTAATGAAAATGTATTTGAATAGTTATTCCTAAAATGTTGAAATTTTTTTAATTTTCTTATAAAAAACTAAAGTAACCATACAAAAGGTTTTTATATTAAACGCTTGGATGAACAAGAGCTTTAACTTGAAACTTTTCATTAAACTTAAATAGTTATCGAATGCAGTATGGTATCATGTTACAAATTAATAACAACAATTTCATAAATAACTTTTAAGTTTAATCTGCAACTTTTAAAAAAGATTTCAATTTTTTGACATAACGGTACCTCAGTCTATAACTTACTACCTTGTAGGCTAGCGATTTGTAACTTTATTTGTTGTTGAACCTAGGTAGAAAAAGTCTGTTTCTGAAGTCCTTATATGATAAATATAGTTCAAATTGCACTATAACTTTTTTATTATTAGTTAGTTTTTTATCAATTTGAAACTTAAGAAATTTATTAATAATTAACTTGTTATCAATTTGAGACTTTGGGAATTTACTATTAATTAATTTGTTATCTATTTGAGACTATAGTAAATAAATATTAATTTACTTGTCATCTGTTTGAAACTATAGGAATTTATTATTAATTAATTTGTTATCTATTTGAGACTTTTTGGACCACATCTCTGTTTAATAGAAAATAGTACTACAAGTATTTTTATTTTCTAAGTTTACTAAAAATTTTTAACTACGAAGAAACAAGTTTTTTTGTAGTTTTATTAAGTTTTTAAATACTTTTATATACTGATTTTTAAACCTTAAAGCTCTAATTTTAACTTGCTGTTGTTTTTTATCTAATGTTAGATATTAGAAATAAGTATTGAATTTTTTACAATGTTCCAATTATTAAAAAATTCCGAGTGATATATAAATAAGAATTGGTCACATAGAGCCAAACTTAGCCTTCCGTTGTTTGTTCTGAGGATGATTTATACGCTATTTATTTGTGTATTTTTCCGTTAAAACGCCTTCTAGTATAGTTAATACCTTAGTCTTCAAAACTAATAAAAGAGTTCAGTCTCTGAAGGTGGTGTCTTATTTACCTTAGTGAAAATATCATATCTTCTCTTGGAGAAGAAGTAGCTGTCTAGCAGGTGAAATATGTTTAGTCCGTCTTTACAGATAAATTTCCTCGATCCTGTATCGAATTTGGAAATACCGCTTTATAACAGGTTTATCTTGTCACTATTTTTCTTAATCTGTAGAAGACTTGTCACTATACTAGTTTGTAGTGACCCCATAAGAAGGGAGTCTATAATCGACAAACAGTTGATTTTCGCAGAAAGAAGGGTATTTGCTTCGACTTGTTTTACTGTAGTGGCGCTTTGTTGCCCTAGACTGGTCATCCTATATACGCAAAATCCGGATTCACAAATCGGCTACAACTTACCAGTTACCGCTTACCAATGGTATTGGACCATAAGGTGAGAAGGTAATGAAGCTGAACTTTATATGAGCCGCCTAGAAAACGTTAAAGGAAAAAGAAATCCTTACTTACTAGAGACATCCGATTGTAGGGTTTTTCCAATAGGAATGAACACTACGTTCTATATTACATCTAATGACGTGCTTCACGCCTTTTCTTTGCCGGGAACATTCTCTAAGTGTGACGCCGTACCAAGGCGTTTAAACGCAATATCTATCAGCTTCCCGCGTCCTAGAGTGTTTTATAGACAATGTTCTGAACTGTGTGGAGTAGGTCATTCCTATATACCGATTAAAGTCGAATCGGTAATACCTAATTCTGCCTAATAAAATACCTTTACCTCAAGGTATTAATTATCTTGGAAATTTTAGGTCTTTAATCAGACTTGTATACACTTTACGACTAGTTTCAAGGGTTTTACTTAGCCTCCGTTACTTTGCGAGAGTAGGTACTAGCCCTTTTACTAGTGTAGAAGTCATCATACGTGAAGTAGACTTAGGTTTTATAGTTCGTAGAATGCACCTTGTAAGAAGTCAAGCGATGCTCCTTTTAATTTACATACACATGTTCCGGAGTTTATACTACAGGCGAGGAGCTAACATTCCTATAAGTTTGCAAAGGGCTGTAATCTTGCTGATTACTATAAGAGCTGCATTTTTAGGTTACGTGTTACCATGAAGGCAAATAAGTTTTTGAAGAGCAACAGTAATAACAGGATTTTTAAGAGTTCTTCCCTATAGACAAGACATTCTTGAATGGGTGTGGAGAGGCTTCACTGTAAGACATCCTACTTTGACGCGATTCTTTTCTTTGCATTACTTATTAAGATTAGTGATCGCTCCTCTTTCCCTAATACACATCTTGATCTTACATATGCAAGGGTCTAGAGGACCTATAAGAGACCGTAACGATTACTATATTCCCTTTTGGCCTTATTTTAGGGTGAAAGACTCTTGACCTGCAGCATTAGTTTTTAGTATTATAATGACAATAACTTTATTCTTAATACCAGAAACAGAAAATCTGAAAAACGCTAATCCTATGGTTACCCTTACTCACATCAAACCAGAATGGTACTTTTTAATGTTCTATGCAATTCTTCGTGCAGTACCTTCAAAAGTGAGAAGATTGGTTTTAATGCTTCTTAGTATCGTAGCCCTTATCGTCCTTCTGATTTCAAGAAAAAACCTATCCATGTCTCCGTTAAGGAACTTAATGTGCTCCACATTCCTTGTCATTTGTCTTTTATTAAGAGTCCTTAGAAGGAAGCCTGTAGAAGAACCTTTCTTAACCGTATCTAGGCTGTTAAGCTTGACATACTTTAGAATGGCTTTCACTATAGTAGTGGTGTAAGTTGATACTTTTTGTAAATTAGCTCTGCTAAAGCTAATAATGGCGTGGTAGCCAATCAGCTGTAATGAAAGTTCATATAGATTATTTGATCGTCGTGTTGAAACCACGGAAGTGAGTTTCTATGACTCTTTGGACAGCTAAGGTAGGATAAATAAATCCAATTTCTTTAGGAGAAATTAATCCTATCAGGTCTTAGCTTAGAATTAAGTATATTATTTTGTACGGTTCGTTTGCAACGAGCAAGAGGATTAAACCAAGTCTTAATGTTATTAGAAATAAGTATTTTCCCTAGTTATAGTAGAAATAAGTATTTTCCCAGGGGTCGGCAAACTGCGGCCCGCGGGCCAATTGCGGCCCGCGAGCACGTTATTTTTTTGAATAGAATACGGCCCGCGAAAGAAAATTTTGTGGCCCGCGAGCATGTAAAAGTGGCCCGTTGAGCAAAAATATATTTCAAGTAAATTTTTTTTCGGTAATTCGATTTAATTTGTATAGTTTGGTTTTAAGTCTCTGTAAAACATTTAAAAATAATTAGAAGAAGTTGCTACTTTAATTTTAAAATGTGAAAAAGACAGATTAGCATTCTAACAGGATATTTTTCTGAGTTTCATAATAACTTCTATTTTACAACAGCAAGTAATTATCTGAAAAAAGAGTGCTTGAATTAAATAAGTTAGTTATGTTATACCTATTTATCAAATAAACTAAATGCTAATGTTTTCCATTTTGTACAAAAGTAATGCACAGTAATTAACTAAAGTGTCTTTTCTTTATAGCTTAGATATTCTTTCCAATATTTTTTTATACTTAAGTTTCTTTTATATATTTTTTATTTGTAAATGTTATGTTTTAGTGTAAAAACATTTAAAATAACATAGTAATAAGAAAAAAAGGTTTATTTAAGTTTTGTTTTGACACATTTTAATTTTTTAGAAGTTTTCTTTGCTCTGGAACTAAATTATATGCACACCAACTTTAACAAATGCTCATATTTTAAACCACTTTTTATAAAATACTTTAGTTAGTTTAAGTTTAGTTTATGCATAATTTTCTAAGTTTGTTTTTTCTACATGTACTATCTAAATTTGTACAGACACAATTAAAACAATATATATGACACAAACTAATATAGTTTTTGTTAGGTATACATTTTCATTTTTCAAACATTGATTTTGTCAAACTAAGTTAACTTTTATGCTTTGCATATCAATACACACATTTGCTGTTTTTTGGAGCTAACTATTTAACATAAACTAGACTTAGGGATAGTTTATAAAAATTGCCACACACTCAGACTATCACTATTTGAAGACTTCAAATCTCAGGCCAACTAAGTCATTTTATAAGTTTTTGACTAGAATTGTTTTTTGTATACAGAAATACCAGGAATGTTTTTGTTAATTCAGGCTGGCGTTTTTGCTTAAAAGAGTGGCAAATTAAACTTATGATGTAAGTTTTGTTCAACCAAAAGTGTTAGTTTCAGTTATAATATATGTTATAATATATCAAGTTCAAGCTTTGAACTTGAAAATTTGTGCTTAAAAATTTTGGAAAAAAACTTGAATTTGAGAATTTTTGAAAAAGCCTGGAGTTTCAAACAATTTTTACATGTAAAGTAGTGAAATTTCGATTTGACAGAATAAATTTAGCAAATAAACATTTCTTTATTAAGAAATATACTAAAGTAGCTTAACAGTGTTTTTTAATATTGATATACTGTATAAGACACTTTTTAAACTTTAATTAAACTTTATACTAAAAATAAAAGAAGGAATTGTACTTCTAAAAACTTTTGTGCATTGCACCTTCCACCGATTGTTGTGCTTCGTGTTTGAACTAAACCAAGAAATTATACTAAAGTGAAAAAGTTAAAAAAAAATCTGGAATAAAAATTCTCAGATGAGCAATAGTTTTTCTATCAGTGCTCTCGTCTTAACATATTGATTAAAGTCATAATTTGATTTATGCGACTTTATAACCTTAATGCATTTCCTAAATAGGACTTTTTGTTGTCATTGAAGAAATAAACAAAAGTTTTTCATTACTGCCAACAAAAATTCTTTAAAAAAGTTTTCAATTATAAACGGTATCTTTTTATTTATAATAAATTTTGCTACTTTATAACTTGCCTTAACAACTTTTTTCTGATAATTCTGTAGTTACTGAAGATAATCATGTGCTTTGTTGGAACTCACTTTAATGATTTGTTTATTTATCGTTTCTCGCAATAACTCCTAACTAACGTTTTTTTTTTGTTGCTCGTCTTTTATTTTACAACTAATATTTTGAAATTCTTATTGCAGATAAAGAATTGCTGTAATGCTTAATAAAAAAGAGGTTTTTCTCTTCGCTATGACTCAATTAAGTTTTTTACTTTTGTTAAAAATGTTTAAGAAAATTAATTGTCCATTCCAGCTAACTTATATTTTTTTGGCAAGTAATTTGTTTACTGTTAATAAGTTTCGTTATTTCTTTATATTGTGAACTTTGTTTTAACTTGGTTGCAACAAAAACAGGCTATTTTAAAAGCTTGAAAACTCAGATGTGTGTGAAACTTTTATTTCAAACACTTTAAATAAATCTTAGAATTCCGAGAATAGTTTTTATGACTGTAGTGAAGTTTACTAATTGTAGTTTTTTCTTGTTTTTTTTACACTTTGTGTACTTTTTAATGATAATGATATTTTTACTATGTACTTGAGCTTGATTTAAAACGATTTACTAGCTTTTTAAACTTTTAATGAACTTAGGCTGGTTTGATACAACTCAGACATTTTTGCTTTACAACCATGTAAAAGACTAGCTACTAATAAGATATTTTATTTAAGTATTCGAGAATTAATTATGTTAAAGAATTTGTTCTAGCTTTCTATAATACAAACAGGTATTAATTTTATTAAATTAACTAATTACTAATTTTTTTAATGAATGTAAATTATTTAACACGCAAAAACTTTTTTTTTCAAAATTAATGTTATTAGAAATATGAAAAAAGGGGTTGATAATATAACAAATATATAAAAGTAACTAATAAATTGTCTTTCAAGTTTGGTTTTTATAGAGAGTTAAACTGTATGTAAAATTACAAAAGTATTAAATTTAACTTAGTAAGTGCTTATGAAAGTACATAGTTTATTAACACTTAAGTATATTAGTCAATTTAAATTTTATTCTAATTTTATTTAATTTTAATAGTCATTCTATGTATAGCTAAAAGTTATTTAAAATGATAAGTTGAATAAAAGTAAAACTTTTCTCTAGTGTGACTAAAACTAAAACCAAAAGATTATTCAAATGTCACTAAAACTAAAACTGCGTCCCGCGAAGACTTTCTAAACTTAAAATTTGGCCCGAGACCACCAACTGCCTGCCGACACCTGATCTAACATCATTTGTTGATTTTAATAGTTAAGACTAATAGCTTATATTTTCGTCCAGTTACTAAATTAAATATGTTTCATAAAACTAATAAAAAAAATTATTAATTAAACATAAATTAATTACAGTATGGGTATCTTTACTTACTAACTGAGTTAAGCATTTATAATTAAAATTATATCTAAATGAAACGGTTTAAATTTCAAACATTAAAAAAATTAAAGAAATGATAAATAACAATTATTAAGTTTTAAGTTGCCTTATTTAAAAAAAGAAGTAGTAGTTATTTCTGTAAAGCCTATGTTAACTCCTGAGTTAGTGTTTTTTTTAAGAAAATATCTCAAGTACATTAATAATTTCAATGATTAAACTTCAATTCCTGTTGTTTTATTATTAATTTTGTTAAAAATTTAATTTTTGTCGATTTTGTCAATTGCAAAAAAATAGTTAATAAGATAAAAAAACCAAAGTTGGCTTAATACATTTTTTTTGAATTAAAAACTGGCACCCTGTTATCTCAAAAAATGACCGAAGAAATATTTACTTTACAAATAAAAGATTTTGAAATAGAAATTGTATGTTTTGTAGTTTATGATGTAAAAACTGATAAAAACTCATCGCTTTTCTGCAACTATTGTCATTCTAATTCAATATAATTGAATTTAAAGTTATTAACCTAAATTAGTTTTTAGTTTAATTCAATGTACTTTATATATACTGAAAAAAATACTAATTACTTGCTACATGGGTTTTTTGTGTAGATAAAACACCAGATGCAAAATTTTTTAGACTAGGGTCATCCAATTTTTTCATTAAATGGTTCCCTTTATAGAAATTTAAAAGCTATGGCACCCTTGTACGAAGATAACTCAAAAAATACCATAGTAAACACCAAAGGCCTTTTTATTTTGCTCTTCATAAGTAACTCCAGAATAACTTATTTAAGTTTCAAATTATGACCTCATGGCCCCCCTGATAGCTCCTTCAATGTTCATGACACCCTGAGTTTCTGAGTCTCATCATCCAGCAAAAATTCCTGAGTTTATCAGAATTCTTAGAAATGTACCCAGGTACTTTTTTTGTTAGGTTCTTCTACAACAGGGGTCGGCAGGCAGTTGGTGGTTGCGGGCCAAATTTCAAGTTTACAATGTCTTTGCGGGCCGCAGTTTTAGTTTTAGTGACATTTGAATAATCTTTTGGTTTTAGTTTTAGTCACACTAGAGATAATTTTTACTTTTATTCACCTTACCATTTTAAAAGACTTTTAGCTATACATAGAATGACTATCTAAATTAAATAAAATAAAATTAGAATAAAGTTTACATTGACTAATATACTTAAGTGTTAATAAACTATGTACTTTCATAAGCACTTAATAAGTTAAATTTAATACTTTTGTAATTTTACATACAATTTAACTCTCTATAAAAACCAAACTTGAAAGACAATTTATTAGTTACTTTTATATATTTGATATATTATTTATAAAAATTTATTGCGTGTTAAATAGTTTACATCCATTAAAAAATATAGTATATAGTTAATTTAATAAAATTAATACCTGTTTGTATTAAAGAAAGGTAGAACAAATTCTTTAACATAATTAAATTCGAATACTTAAATAAAATATCTTGTTAGTAAATAGTCTTTTACATGGTTGTCACTTAAAAAGCAAAAATGTCTGAGTTGTATCAAATCAGCCTAAGTTCATTAAAAGTTTAAAAAACTAGTAAATTGTTGTAAATTAAGCTTAAGTATCGAGTAAAAATATTATCATCATTAAAAAGTACACAAAGTGTAAAAAACAAGAAAAAACTACTAATTAGTAAACTACACTACAGTCATAAAAACTATTCTGGGAATTCTATGATTTCTTTAAAATGTTTGAAATAAAAGTTTCACACACATCTGAGTTTTCAAGCTTTTAAAATAGCCTGTTTGTGTAGCAACCCAGTTAAAACAAAGCAACATAAAGAAATAGCGAAACTTATTAACAGTAAACAAATTACATGCCAAAAAAATATAAATCAGCTGGAATGGACAATTAACTTTCTTAAACATTTTCAACAAAAGTATAAAACTTTATTGAGTCATTAGCGAAGAGAAAAACTTATTTTTTATTAAGCATTACAGCAATTCTTTATCTGCAATAAGAATATTTCAGATAAAAATATTAGTTGTAAAATAAAAGACGAGCAACAAAAATAAAAAAAAAAACGTTAGTTAGGAGTTATTGCGAGAAACGATAAAAAAACAAATCATTAAAGTGAGTTCCAACAAAGCACATGATTATCTTCAGTAATTACAGAATTTTCAGAAAAAAAGTTGTTATGGCAAGTTATAAACTTTTGTTTATTTCTTCAATGACAACAAAAGGTCCTATTTAGGAAATGCATTAAGGTTATAAAGTCGCATAAATCAAATTATGACTTTAATCAATATGTTAACATGAGAGCACTGATAGAAAAACTATTGCTCATCTAAGAATTTTTATTTTTACTTTGACACTTTAGTATAATTTCTTGGTTTAGTTCAAACACGAAGCACAACAATCGGTGAAATTTTACAAGTAAAGGTGCAATGCATCAAAAGTTTTTAGAAGTACAATTCCTTCTTTTATTTTGAGTATAAAGTTTAATTAAAGTTTAAAAAGTGTCTTATAAAGTATATAATATTAAAAAACACTGTTAAACTACTTTAATATATTTTTTAATAAAGAAATGTTTATTTGCTAAATTTTTTGTGTCTAATCGAAATTTCACTACTTTACATGTAAAAATTCATCTCAAAATTCTCAAATTCAAGTTTTTTTTTCAAAACTTTTAAGCACAAATTTTCAAGTTCAAAGCTTTTCCGAGATTCATGTTTTTTGGTTACACTGATTGTTCACACTTAAATGTACACAATAATATAAATAATATTCTGAATTATATCAGCTGCAAGTCTTAAAATTTAGCATATAATATAACTGAAACTAACACTTTGGGTTGAGCAAAACTTACAAAAATTTTTACTTGAAATATATTTTTGCACAGCGGGCCACTTTTACATGCTCGCGGGCCACAAAATTTTCTTTCGCGGGCCGTATTCCATTCAAAAAAATAAAGTGCTCGCGGGCCGCAGATTTACCCTTCGCGGGCCGCAATTGGCCCGCGGGCCGCAGTTTGCCGACCCCTGTTCTACAACAATAAATATTCAATATTTTATAGAACACTTATTATGTTTAAAAAAAGGCTGATATAGAAATATAAGTTATACTTCAACCTTACTATTTTATAAGTTAAATCTTTAATTATAGTTTTAATACGTTTAGTGGTAAATTTAAACTGTTATGTAGCTTAAATTATTTTAATAAACAACGAAAATAGTTTAATAAATTCTTTTAGAAATTTTCAAGACAATCCAAACTGTTAATCAAATATTGAAAAATATCTGAAACTTTATAAGCTGATTTCTAGTTTCCCTCTAACCGACTTTTCATTATTTAACACTCTGATTTTGCAAAGTTAAGTTTTTTGTGATCGATTCTATTTGCTACGTTTTTTTTCAGGGCTTAATAAGTCGTAGACTATTTTTGTTAAAAAAGTTAAAACAATAATCAACAGACGAAAGGAAACAAATGAAGTTAGAATCAATGTAGTATTTCATGGATATAAAGTATTTTTTGTACTTTCTTATTGTGTTGTGAATTAAAATAAGTATTTAGTTGGCGTATGATTTTTAACAGCTACAGTGAATATATTGAATGCTCTAAGATAAAAACTCGCTAATCGATATATATATATATACAAAAAAATTTTTAAAGACCCGCTTTGTACTTTACATTTTATAAATACTTTTTTAAAGCAATTAGTTCCATTTGTAGTATAAAACTATAAATAAGTTTTTTATTTATTGATTATTAATTATGGTCGCATTTTTTTCCACTGTTTAAATAGTATAATTACCACAAATATATGAATCCACTGCAGCCCGCCGAAGTTTTCTCCACAGTGCAGCCCATGTGAAACTTGTCTGAGTGAATATTGGCCCTTTACTTATAAAAGACTGCCGAATCATGATCTAGTTATGAAATAGCAACAACACAAAAAGATGCTACTTTGTTGTTTAAAAAGTTGATTAGTCATTTTTTAGCTGCATATTATTACTACTAAAATGAATAAATAACACTTATACAAAAACATATATCTTATCTTTTTGAATGTAAATTTAATTTTACAAAATGTAGACTACAGTCTTAGTATTTAAAACAAACCAATTTGATTTTGACTTTGTTTAAAGAGTACTCTGAAAATCCCACTACTCAGTTCTGGAGTTAAGGAATTTAATTATTACAGCAAATGCTGTTTCCAGTCTTCCTACATTGCAAAGAGACATATTTTGCTCGGTTTGCGTTAATCAATTTTTAGCATTAATATCCATTTGACGTTTTTTTTGATCATCTCTTTGATAAATTTGGCGGCCTGAATGAAGGAGCTCAGTTTGTCAATTCTCTCAGATTTTTATTTCTGAAGCTTTGCATATGCTCATTGTATCTTATTTTAAAGTTTCTTGTGGTGAATCCCATATAATGATGTTCTTTGTTATTATATGTGACTGTAGCTTTATGTATAACACTTCTGGAAGGGAATTTGCCTTTCACTGGGCATGAGGTTCTAATTATGCAATTCAAGTTCTTTCATTTTTCTCCTGGGTTTTACTTTCTTCTAAAACTTTAAAATTTGATTTGCTAGTTTCGGATTCTACGTTGGGCATACATGAGTAACTTATTTTGATTGTGTTTCTGTTCAGGATTTTAATGAGAGGTCCGTTTTTAAAGAAGTGTTTGTCTAGTAACTTTAGAAGTTCTTTTCCTATTTTGGTTTTTAATGTTGAGCTAATTTGGGGGTTGTAGTATAGTACTTGCTTTTTTATTCTTTATTTTTTTCTACCTTTACTATATATACTAATGTTTATCAATATTTGTACATGAAATTCTGTATGTAGTTCAACATTTTAAACAAATATCAATAACAAATGATTTAATGGTTTTTAAATTTTTACAGCTATCATCAAATTTTATTGTAATACTTGTTAATTAATCGGTAATCATTTGTTATATTTAAACAATTTTTTATAGTTTTACTTTAAGTAGCTTTATAGGTTATTTAGGATTTTTTATTAGTAGTTAAGTTAATCCGGATTTGTTTTTCTAATTCTTTTAAAAGAAGTAATTTCTTAAAATAACTTCATGTTATTATTACTTAGTTATGTTCTCTTTTTTATAAGTTAAAATGATTTATTGAGCACATAGTTATAATTGTTAAAACTTTGTAAAGTAACAAATTAATTAGGCCGTAAGAAATTTACTGCTTACTATATTTAACTGGTATAAACATTACTGCTGAGGTAAATTGTGGTTAAATAGTAAAAAAAATGTAAAAATGTTCAACACCTATGTAAACTTTTCTGTTTAATGTTTTAATTTTGTAGGAAGTTTTAAAGATTGTCAAAATCTACAAGGTAAAAGTTCTTTGAAAACATCACCTTAGTTATTAATTGAATAACATTTTTTACTTTGTCTTCTAACTTTCAAGCCAAAAATCTTTGCAGCTGCAGAGTTTAGCAGCTGAACAAGGGTTACCTTAGCTTTATTTTTGCGTTCGGATAGTTTTTTTTACATTAGCATAAGACCTTTAAAAGACTTTGATAGCTTTTTTATTAAATATCATTTATAGCCAAGAGCCTTCCGAGATATTTCTATAATTATTTTGATATTTTTTATGCGGAATGTCTAATGAAGTTTAAAGCCTTTTGATAAATATTTATTAACAAGCTAGAAGAATTCTTTACCGACTTTGGTTTTGACAGAATTGCAGTATAGGGGTTGGAAGTTTTTTTGGTCTCTGAATATGTTGTTTCTGGGCTGTGTAATACGTTTGAATTCATTCAATGGTTGGAAGTCGCTAGTAAAGTAAACCAAGATAAACTACAGCTGCAAAAATAACACGCAACGCCCTTTTAATGATAATAATGTTTAAAGCTACAATAAGATTTTCTATAAAAACACAACTGATAAGCACAATGAGGTGGTTCTAAAGACGATATAAAACAAGTAAAAACGTATTTTCAAGTGTAACTTATTTACCCAAAAAACTTTGCATATATAATGAAAAATAATCTTTACTGCAGCAATATCTCACGGACTACTATGCACAATGCGATCCTCAAAAAATCAGAAATAGGCGTCATTGCAGTTTTTGAGAACAGCAATTACCAAATATAACGAAAGAAAAATAGTTAATTTTAAGAAACGAGCTCGCACCCCTATGCCCCCATTTCAAATCATCCTTTTGATGTTTAATTTATTTTTCTAAAAAGTTATTATCGTTTTTAAAATTTCTTTTTTTTTTGTTGTTCAACTTGCTGTGTTTGCTTTGTTGTATATGGTTATTTTGTGATATAAATTTGGTCTACATGTTTATAATTTTAGAGGTACTATAAATTTTTGAAAAAAATCTTTAAAACTTTTAAATTAACCAATTTATTTTAACTATCTGAAACGATTAAAATTGCTTGTAATTTTTTTTTATTACCAACTCATATCAATTGTAGATTTATGTATAAAAGAACCTTAGATTTCTTTATATCTTTGTAATTGATAATCTGCTTAATGGTAGTATAAAGTTATTTCAAAAAAAAGGAATAGTTTCTGTATCCCATGGTTTTCGACCACTAAATATTCATACTTAAGAGAAACAACATTAGCAGGGAAACTAAAAGCTTTAAGGATAAAACTAAAACACTTAATACTGATTTTTTCATTATTACTGCTTCAATGTTCTCTCCCACACGTCGTCCCTGGTTTATTAGAATTTTTCACTTGAAATGCTTGATAAAAATTTTTCTATGATTTTTGTCATTTTCTTCATAAGTTTAATGTGTCTGGCTGAAATAATAATTTCAAAGAGTGACAACGTAAGAAACTATTTAAAAAAATTATAAAGTTTCTTGGTATTATTTAATGTTTTTAATGATTCACAAGTTGAAACTATTTAGAAGCTCTAATCAGAATTATCGTATGAATAAAACATTCTGTAGCAGAAGGCTTTCTAGTAAGTCAGTTGCATCTAATAGAGTTTAAAGCAACAGCTAAGCAAATTATGTAAATATTATAAAAACAGTTTTAAGGTAAACTGATTAAAGTGTTGCGCTGATTTAAAGACAAAGTTTAATGTTAAGCTTTAATGATCAACACTGCTATTTTAAGTGTTTTCATATTTTTTTAGCAAAATATACATTACGAGTTTTATTTTCTGTTAACTCGAACAAACTCGTAAAGTTTTTCTATTAAATACATTATAGATAAAAGAAAAACTTAGTTTAAAATTCTTTGTCATTTTTGTTCAATAATAATTATCACCTTTTACAATGCATTTAACTCTTTATCATTATACAATAAAACGAGCACTAGTTTACGCCCGTTAACGTCATTGTGACGTAGTTTTGGTTTATTTTATATATGTTTGCTACCACCTCGTTGTACAGAAAAACTACTGAGCGAGTAATGCGCTCATCATTCATCTTTGGGACTTTACCTAGCAAGCGAGGCCTACGCTGGCATTGTTTGGTGACTACTTTAGAGTATGGAATTAAATAAAATCAAGTCAAAATTATCTTTTTTTTAAAACTAGTAATTTGTTTAAAAAAATAAAAATTACTTCTACAAATTAAAATCCTTAAGGTCAAAACATTTGTTTAAAAACAATATATTATCTGTATATTGTTTTAAATCTTTATAAAAATATTAAGTAAAACAACTTTATATAATTGATTTTTATAAACTTCTGCAATTGTTTTTTCTACTTGTCCTTTAAAATTAACACTTAGCACATTTACTTTAGTTTAGATATCATTTCGAAATTTATAATGATAAAATAAAATTTGTCGTTTAAGTATAATGATAATATTTACTTAATTAAATTAAATAGATCACTAAAGTACAGTTTGAGTCTTTTCATTGTACCATTTAAGTAATGTCTTTCAAAATAAGTTTAAAAGCTTATGAATATTATATAAATTTCTTGGCATTATAAAGAAACAAGGCTTTTGTTTTAATTAGCTCAGGTCAACTTATTACTCAATAACTATTTATATAAAAAACAACTAAGAAAGTGTTGAAGCGACAAAATTTAATGATAAAACATTTTTAAACCCAAAGTAACGATGTAATGTCAGTTTGCGATCTTAACTTGTTAATTGTTATAATACCAACCAATTCCAACTTGTATGTAACTAAAAACGTCTCTTCTATGAAAATTATTGTATCCATGTTAAAAACTGTATTACTAAGCAGAACCAATTTTATAAAAAAAATGAAGAAAAAAAACGATTTTGTTTTGCATATGTGTTGATTAGCGAGTTTTTATTTTACAACGTTCAACAACATAAATCAAGTCATTATAACCCAGGGGTCGGCAGGCAGTTGGTGATCGCGGGCCAAATTTCAAGTTTACGAAGTCCTCGCGGGCCGCAGTTTTAGTTTTAATGACATTTGAATAATCTTATATAACTTAAGTGTTGATAACTATGTACTTTCATAAGCATTAATAAGTTAAACTTAATACTTTTGTAACTTACTTACAACCTAACTCTTTATAAAAAACAAATTTGAAAGACAATTTATAGGTTACTTTTATGTATTTGTTATACTATTAACCCCTTTTTTAATATTTCCAAGAATATTTACTTCAAAAAAATGTTTTTGAGTGTTAAATAGTTTACATTAATTAAAAAATTTAGTAATTAGTTAACTTAATAAAGTTAATATCTCTTTGTGTTCCAGAAGGCTAGAACAAATTCTTTAACACAATTAATTTTCGAATACTTAAATAAAATATCTTATTAGTAACTAGTCTTTTACAAAGTTGCCACTTAAAAAGCAAAAATGTCCGAGTTGTATCAAACCAGCCTAAGTTTATTAAAAGTTGAAAAAACTAATAAATCGTTGTTAATTAAGCTTAAATACCTAGTAAAAATATCATCATCATCAAAAAGTACACAAAGTATAAGAAAACAAGAAAAAACTACAATTAGTAAACTACACTACAATCATAAAAACAATTCTGGAAATTAAAAGATTTCTTTAAAGTGTTTGAAATAAAAGTTTCACACAAACCTAAGTTTTTAAGCTTTTAAAATAGCCTGTTTGTGTAGCAACCCAGTTTAAACAAAGTTCACAGCATAAAGAAATAACGAGAGTTATTAACAGTAAGTAAATTACATGCCAAAAAAACTTACAAGTCAGCTGGAATGGACAATTAACTTACTTAAACACTTTTTGAAAAAGTATAAAACTTAATTGAGTCATTAGCGAAATAGAAAAACTTTTTTTTTTAAAGCATTATAGCAATTTTTTATCTGCAATAAGAATATTGCATTTAATGATATTAATTGCAAAATATAAGACGAGCTACAAAAATAAAAAAAAAAGTTAGTTAGGAGTTATTGCGAGAAACAATAAAAAAACAAATCACCAAAATCTGTTCCAACAAAGCACAAGATTATCTTTAGTAAGTACAGATTTATCAGAAAAAAAATGTTAAGGAAAGTTATAAAGTAGCAAAATTTATCATTTAAAATGAGATACCGTTTATAATTGAAAACTTTTTAAAGAATTTTTGTTGGTAGTAATGAAAAACTTTTGTTTATTTCTTCAATTACAACAAAAGGTCATTTTTAGGAAATGCATTAAAGTTATAAAGTCACATAAATTAAATTAAGACTTTAATCAATATGTTAATAAGAGTACACTGATAGAAAAACTATTGCTCATCTGAGAATTTTTATTAGAGATGTTTTTACTAACTTTGAAATTTTAGTAGAATTTCTTGGTTTAGTTCCAACACGAAGCACAACAATCGGTAAAATTTTTTTAGTAATTTGCAATGCACCAATACAAAGGTTTTAAAAGTATAAAACCTTCTTTTTATTTTAATATAAAGTTTAATTAAAGTTTATAATGTGTCTTAAAAAATATATCAACATTAAAAAACACTGTTAAGCTACTTTAGTATATTTTTTAATAAAGAAATGTTTATTTTCTAAATTTTTTGTGTCAAATCGTAATTTCATTACTTTACATTGAAAAATTGTTTGAAATTCTAGGTTTATTCAAAAAATCTCAAATTCAAGTTTTTTTTCCAGAACTTTTAAGCATTAATTTTCAAGTTCAAAGCTTTTCCGGGATTCAAGTTTTTTTTGCAACACTGATTGTTCACACTTAAATGTACACAATAATATAAATAATAATTTGAATTATATCAGCTGCAAGACATAAAATTTAACATATATTATAACTAAACTAACACTGTGGATTGAGCAAAACATACATCATAAGTTTAATTTGCCACTCTTTCAAGCAAAAAGCCAGCCTAAGTCAACAAAAACATTTCTGATATTTTTGTTTACAAAAAACAGTTCTAGCCAAAAACTTATAAAATGACTTAGCTTGAAGTCTACAAATAGCGATAGTCTAAGTGTGTATCAATGTTTAGTTGTTTATTAGTTTGAATTTGAACTATTTTGATTAACAGTGTACAACCTTGGTAAATTTACCATCCCTAAGTCTAGTTTATTTTAATTAGGTAGCTCCAAAAATCAGCAAATGTGTGTATTGATATGCAAGGCATAAAAGTTAACTTAGTTTTACAAAAACAATATTTGAAAAATGAAAATGTATACCTAACAAAAACTATACTAGTTTATATAATATATACTCTTTTAAATGTGTCTGTACAAATTTAGATGATACATTCAGAAACAACAATAGTAGATAATTATGCATAAACTAAACTTAGACTAACTAAAGTATTAAATAAAAAGTGGTTTAAAATATGAGCATCTTTTCAAGTTGGTGTGCATATAAATTAATTTAAGTGCAAAGAAAACTTCTAAAAAATTAAAATGTGTCAAAAGGAAATTAAAAAAAACCTTATTTCTTATTACTATGTTATTTTAAATGTTTTTACACTAAAATATAACATTTACAAATTAAAAAATCTATAAAAGAATTCTTTATACTTAGGTATAAAAAACAGTGAAAAAGAATATCTAAGCTATAAAGAATGACACTATAGTTTATTACTGTGAATTACTTTTGTACAAAATGGAAAACACTTGCATTTAGTTTATTTAATAAATAGATATTATATAACTAACTTATTAAGTTCAAGCACTCTTTACACTCTTTTTTCAGATAATTACTTGCTGTTGTAAAAAAGAAGTTATTGTGAAACTTAGAAAAATATCCTGTCAAAATGCTTATTTGTCTTTTTCACATTTTTAAACTAAAGCAGTAGTTTCTTCTAATTATTTTTAAATGTTATACAGAGACTTAAAACCAAACTAATCAAATTAAATTGAGTTACCGAAAAAAATTTAACTTGAAAGATATTTTTGCTCAGCGGGCCACATTTACATGCTCGCGGGCCACAAAATTTTCTTTCGCGGGCCGCATTCCATTTAAAAAAATAACGTGCTCGCGGGCCGCAGATTTACCCTTCGCGGGCCGCAATTGGCCCGCGGGCCGCAGTTTGCCGACCCCTGTTATAACCCATACACCACCTAGAAACGTTTACCATTGTACAATACAACCAGAAATTGCTTTATTGCTTTAAAGCACTTTTTTTTTTACTTTCCTTTTTTGTGCAACGTTTTTAACTTTAGTATGTTTAGTCTAAAAAATTTTAGTAGTTGAGAGATTACTTAGAACAACTTAAATAATGTTTCAGCTATTTTTCAACCCTTAATTAAAAACTCGCATGGGTTTAAAAAATACAACGTAACTAATTAAAAAATAATATGAAATGACGCGTTTGTTTTAATTTAGAGACTTTTTTTTAAAAAAGTTTATATTTTCAAGCTTGAAACCTGAAGTTTTCAGACAAATTAAATTTGTTAATTTTTTTATTTTGTTAAACTTGCAATTATTATATGCATACATTATTACGCTAAATATCACAGTTTTTTAACATTCTCTTACTTAATTTGCGTTGTAATTTATCAATTGTATTTAAACCTTTTTAAATATAAACAAATTATAGTCAACATTTTCTACAGTAATTTTAATAAAAGTAAAAAAAAATATGACCGTGGACGAATAAAACTTTAAATATTTATTTGTGTTATAAAAACAAATACCAAAACAGCTACTACTGCCAGAAAAAACATGCACTTAAATTAATAACAGATTAGCACTGTGTAGATACCATGCACAAAAATAAAAAATAAATTAGCTTTAGTCTTTAATTAAATTGCATAAATGCTAAATGATATAGGTACTTTTAAAAAGCTGACAATACTAGTCTTACGTGCTACGCAATTTCGCTTGAAATGACCCTAAAAACATTAGTTTTTGAAAGGGGAAAATGTTTGTATTTTTTTTTACTATTTATAAGTATCATAAACATTTTTTAATTCTTAATAAAAATGTTATACAATTTAAATCAAAACCTAGCCTGATATATCTTTTATTTGATTTTAATTAGACATAACAGTTTTGTTATACATTTTGCTACTTAGTTTACGTTATAATTTAGTAATTGTATTTAACCGTGTCCTAATGAAAAAACATACAATAATTAATTTTTTCTGCAGTAATTTTAACCATGTTTGAAAAAATTATGATCGTGGAAGAATAACACTTCGTAGTTTTTTTTTGGAAATATATTGACAATAATGCAAAGTTATAAATGCAAAAAAAACAATATAAGTAATAAAAAACTAGCAGTGTTTAAGTACCATGTAGAAGCATAAAAAATACATTAGCTTTAGTCTTTAGTAAGAAGTCAAATATGCAAAATGACTTAGTATTTTTTAAATGTTGACAATATTAGTCTTACGTGCAACGCAATTTCGCTTGAAATAACCCTGAAAACGTTTAATAGTCTGTCCTGGACATGAAGTTTTGGTGTATAACTCGATAATTGAAAGGATTTTTATGCATCAGATCATCGGACCAAACTTTATAAGCGTTTTTTGTCGTATAAATAAACAATAATATTGTTGAAAAAGGAAGAACTAGATATTGTTTGTTTTTAACTGTTAAAAAATATTACAAAATTTTATTCAATTAACAGTTTTAACACATCGCAAATATGTATAAACATTTACTAACAAAGTTAAACTAAAAGAGGTGTTTTACTATTTCGAAAGTAATACAACCTCAAAGCGAGGTTAAAACTTATCACGGGTGTTATTTAATAAAAATTATGAGACATGGCCAACTTGTCAGTTATAATTTTCTTATTGAAAAACTTCAGCTTGTCTTATGGCATAAACAAGTCCAGGCTTAGGCTCTCAAGACTTTAGCCAATGTTTTAGTTAATCGTGTCTAAAATAGAAAGACAACAGTAATTTTTTTTGTTACAAATCTACCATAGCTATAATCAATCAAGTTAGCTGATTGGTTAAAAGATAAACCTGTAAAAACTATCGAAAATTTTTTAGTTAGGAAGTAAATGTACTTTCATATTTTTCAAACAAACCTGAGAATTTAAGAAAATATCATGTTAGTTACTATTTTAAATTACTGTTTATTAAAAAATAAAACTGTATAAAAATAACGTATAGAACTTTCTAAATACTTAAAACAACAGTTACTTTTAAATGTTTAAACGAAAATTGCTGTCGTTTTAATTGTGTTAAGATAATTTATAGAAAGTCTATTGAACGCTAAAAACAACTAAATAAGCCGGAATAAGGCCAATCGGCTGATGTATTATTTGCAACCCGGTTTTAAAACAGCACCCTCTAGTGTCAGAGTTGAGAAAAGCTACATTGTCTGCGCGTTTTCCATCCCTAACCACTAAGACAAACGACAGCTTTTCGACCTGTCCGTTCGTGACGCAGTGGCTTAACCCAAGTAAAAGTTCACATTTCAAGACGTCGGATGCGTAGCTAGAATAGCAGCTGGGTCCACATTCGCATTGTTCGAACACATCCTCGTCGCTTGCCTGGTAGCCTCTTGCCAGAACTTTTGGCACGTCGTGGGATTTGACTCCCCGCAGGTAGAGCAAGCCTCCGTGCATCTTTTTGCTTTCGTCGACTGGGTTGATCCTGAAAATTTTCTGGATTGCCGCGTTCGGGCTCATTCCGGTAATCGACCCGAGCACAAACTGGTGATCTGGATCTGAAGCTTGCAGCAGCTCCGCTTTGTACTTAAGGCAACTATTGGTTTCCGAGATGCTGCTCGTTTTAAACAACAGTTGCTGCATGAATGAGTTCACTTTGCGTTCAAACTGATGCTTTGCATATTCAACTTCTGCCTGCTTATTGGCGCTTATTTCTTTTTCGAGCTCGGCAACAAAAGTGTTCATGGAGCAGTCTTCAGAACTGACATGACTGTTTTCGATCAACGTGTCTTTTGGCAGATCTGAAATTTGCGGGTCTATTGAAAACTTGAACTGGCAGAGTTCGTCGTACAAAATATGTTTCGCAAGCTTGCGTGCACTTTGTTTTACTTCGATTTCTATAAAGTATTCGAGAGTTACTAGATCGTGGTGAGCCACAAATATTTTTTTATCGACTTCACTTACTTGAAAAGTGCCCGAAAGAATTCTGCTTCCGTCGTTGTCAAACTCTCGGGCTTGAAAGTCTTCCAATTGAACTTGTTTGTTGGAATGCAAATTTCCATCAAAAACTTTTAAAACGGGCTCGTAACTCAAACTGGAGTCAAGATTGAGAAACGACGAGTTTATAAACTTAGTTGAAGTTGTCTTCTTACCGAATAACGATTTGTGAGTAATATACTGATCTTCTTTACACTCTCCACAAAGACAACTTGAACTTTCAAGCGTCTCTTTCACTTTGCTAACAAACAAGTACGTCAAATCTTTTACGATCCCATCGTCTTCCACGTAGTTTTGACCGTAATTGTGAGCAATTTTAAAGCTGTTTGTCAAATAAATGCCGGGGCCATGTTTGCCGGACGACGAAGGCCTCAGTCCTTCTCTCAAGATTCCCTCGACGTTGTTCCCTTTGGTGCCATGCAGAAGCAGCAAGCTCGGACATCCGCAACGTTCAACATTTGATTTGACCCTGTAAATCCTAAGAGCGACGTTTTCATTTGAGTACTTTTTCAATTGACTCAAACCGAGAGATGCTTTCAACAGATCGTAATCCGGATCGTCGCTTTCTAACAGTTGAAGCTCGTGCTTGGAATCCTTTGAAAGAGCTTTTTTTAAAGCCGAAGATCCGCATTCAAACAAATCGATAGCTGCTTCCACCAATTCTTCTTTTTCCGTTTCAAAATATTTAACCATTTCTTCGATTTTAAAATTTGTCATTTCCTTTTCTTTTTCGCACAGACGGCGCAAATAGTTCTGAGGACCAGGAAACTGCGAGATTGTCTTATCTAAACATTCTTCGTTTGAGTACATGATGTTTTTACTAAATAATCTGTAATAAATTCTAAATTAAAAAAAAATTCTAATTTTTTCTTGTTATATGTAAGTAATGTTATATAAACAAAACACAATAATAACAAAAATAAATATATATAAAAATACTTATCTCAGATAGGTATAAAATAATTTTAAACTTCTAAAACCACTGTAAATAGTTTGGGTTCTAGAAGAACTGTGTATAAATATTCTTTGACTGCTTTTTACACTTAAATGTAAATCTATCTAACTCATGTAAATAGTTCCTTTTTTTTTAACCAAGTAATTAGTTAATGTACAGACAATGCTTTCAATACTAAACTTACTTATTGCTTTTATATTTATATAATGTTTTTAAAATGATAAAAAATTACATTAAGTGTTTGATCTAAGGGGAATCGGGTCAAATATGCACGATGGGACAATTTTGCACTAAGACACTTCTGTACGAAAAGTAATTTTTGCACGGAAGTAGAAACGTAATTAAAAAATAATAATTATTTGTTTATAAAAAAAACAACGTTACCAATCAAGGGTAAGGGTTAGTAGTAAGAGTGATAATAAAAATAAAAAAACTTGTAAATTTTGTTATCCGACCATATGCTTTTAAAATTTCTTACGAGTAAATAAAAACAATTATTCTATAAACTAGAACTTTGAAATCAAAAAAATAAAACAACTAATAAAATGAATGAAAAGAAAGTTAGTTTAGTTTTCTGTTTATTTTAAAAAAATTTATTCACGATGTTCCGAAAACCTTTTCTAACAACATAAAAATTAAAATACAGTTTAATCCTATACCTTAAAAAAAATTCAGTGGAAAATATTTGAAAATTACAATTTAAAATGCAAGTTAGATTTAATTCATAAAACGAGAAAATCAATATTTGTAGCAAACATGAAAATATTAGGAAAACAGCTCACAATGTTTTTTAATGAGTTAAAAGTAAAATTGTTGTGAGCTGAAGGATTTTAAGTAATATTAGTATATAGTGTTAAATTTTTTAATTTTTATTTTTCACATAATATTTTGATTGAAATACTTAGTCAAGTTTATATTTAACTATTATATATTTTTAAATAACATAAAAAAATATTATATAGTATTATATAACATAAAAAAATTAAAAAAGTTAATACAATCATACAAAATTTTTTGAAAGACAAATAAAAACGCTCAAAATGTTTGGTTCTAAGACATGATGCAAAAAAAAAAATATTTGTTCAGTAAACTTAATTTATTTGTTGTAAGTTTTAAAATAAAAATAATATAATGTAACACTAGACACTACGCATTTATCGAGTAAAAAAATCCTTAGCTTAAAAATACATTTAAGCCTAAAAATTATTTAAAAGAAGCAGAAAATATTTGAAGTTATGTAAAAAAAGTACATACTTTTATGTTTACTTTAAAACTATATTATTTATTATAAATTTACTTAAACAGTAATCTCAGCTCACAGTTTATTTGTATAGTTAATTCACTATTATTATTTATTGTTGTATTACTATTTGAAGGATTTGTAAAGAAAAGAATTTTGTAAATTTTTGATAATAAATTCTGACTTCTTTTATTTTTGTCAATTTTCTTGACATTTCTTGACTTTTTTTCAAAACTTCAATTTCTTCTTGACATTTCATGACTTTTCTAAATCATACTCTTAATTCAAACTTATTCTAAAATACATTATCTAACACTTAAAATAATACGAAGCTTTTAATGTTTTTTTAATACAGGTAAAACTAACAATTTTAGGATATTTAATAACAATATTAATTATAATATAATGATAATTAGATGAAGGATATTTTATTAATTTATACCTGATGAGTGTAATGAGAACTAAAAAAATTTGTCAATTTCTAGGAAAAATTTGAAACTTAAATCTTACTTTAAAGGATTTTTAACTATTTAATAACCATTGAAGGCTTTAAAAAATTATGAATTTTGTAAATTTAAACTGACAAAATCAGACTTTTTAAAAATTTTTTCAATACTCCGGACTTTTCCAATATTTTCTTCAAATCCCCCTATTTTTCCCTGACTTTTCTTTATTTCCTGACGTTGTAGCAACCCTGTCGCAATTTTTCCAGGTTTTCCAAACTTTTCCAAGATTTTAAAAGTACACATTTTGGGTTTTTTTTTTAAAGTTAAGTTTAAGGTAAGAAACTGTGTTAAATAAAAAAAATACATTGAAAATAAACTTTAAAGCTACATTTAATATATTTAAAAAATCTTGAGGATGACAAAACCTTTTTATCTATTTGATATATTTTCAGAGACAAATCGAAATTTACTACTCAGTAACATCAAAATTGTTAAATTCAAGGCTTTTTCAGTAAATATTGTTAAAATTCAAGGTTTTTTTCAAAATTTCTCAAATTCCAGATTTTTTTTTTGCCTAAATTGTCAAATTCCGGGTTTTACCAGTTTTATAGGTAAAATGGCAACCCAGACCCACGCTAACAACTACACTAAATAGAATATAAAATTTATGAAACTTAAAGCTATACTAAATAATAATTAGTGCTACTATATATAAAACTAGGCATGTCATAAATGAACATATCTTTCACAAAAACAGATACAAACACTTAAAAATTTATGAAAATTAGAAACTTTAGAAAATAACTTTCACTGGAGTATAAAAATTTTATTTATATCAAATTTATAGAATACTTTAAAATGTATAATTAAATTATAAATCGTTTACTGTATATAGAAAACCATATTGTTTAGAAAAAAAAAATACTCTGAATAAAAAAACACAAACTTTTACTGAACTAAGTTTTAGCAGCAGTTAGGGTGTCTAGAATGATTTCCTCTACAATAAAACAATATTAATATATGGCTAATGTATGCAAATGCAAACTTGCATCAGTAAAACACGTGATCTTGCAAGCATTCACTTAAACGCTTGGAAGAACAAGAGCTCCAGCTTAAAAACTGATTCTAAATTTAAATAGTTATCAAATATAATTTTATTTCGAGTTCAACTTCCTCTTCATCTTTTTGAAGAGAATCTTCACTCTATTTTTCCTCTTCCTTTTTGTTAGAAAATAAACACTACCCTTCCTTTATAAAGAAGGAAAAAAAGTAACACATATGAAAATATAACTTGGGGCAAAATCTAATATTAATATTATTTTTTAACATTAAAAACATAAGTTTACTTTACTGTTCACCAATATAAAGAACAGTCAATGTTTTACCACAAAACTTTTAATGTATTTTCACCGCAATTTTTCAGAAACTTACTGCAGAAATTTGAAATAGAACATTAGTTTTTAAAGTAGTAGTAATAAGTTTAGAAAGCTGCTTAAGTAATAAGATTTCTGTAAATAACCAATCAACAAAGTCAATGAAAAATTTCAATTAGTTATTAACACAAAAAACAAACATTTTTTGTTACAAAACCAAACAAAGATATTTTTATGTGAATAAAATAACCAAGAAATTTTTTAAATAAATTAACCAAAGACACTTTTAAAATAACAAGAAAATCTTACAGTCAATTTCTTTCTGCTTCCACAGTTCTGGTTTATTTTAAAATATTGAGATTGCTTATAATCTGACATAAGCAAATTAACTATAATTATTCAAAAAAATTTAAATGTATACTAAATTTATAAATTTAGCTATAGTTTAATTATAAAATCTTTTTTATTGATAATGAAAATAAAACTAATTGTGTTTTAACCAGAAAAATTTATCTTTTTACATAAACTTTTTATTTTAATTTCAAAAATAGTATCAAATGTGTGTTACAACCTACTATAAACATTGCAGCATTTGAAACAGATAAGTATAAAAAACACAAAACAATAACATTTAAATTTCATGCTAACTTCCTTGACAGAAATTCCTGAATATCTTAGGGTGTTACTTGTTATTGCTGTCTTATCAACTAATAACTTTTATCGTTTTTATTATGCTATTAAGATTTAAGTACCTTGCATAAATTTAATATGACTAACTTTGACTTAAAAATGGTCACCATTTTTTGTGATTACTTGTAACTTATACATTTTCAATACTTGTGTTAATTGATTAGACTACCATTTTGTTTATTCTATTTTATTATTTTTTTACATGTTCTACAGTGACTTATGGTATAAAATTGTTTAAGTTCTTTTTTGTTTCTGTTGACTTTAAATTTGTCAGTTCTTTTTTAGCTCTTTGGACTTAAACTTTGTTAGTAATATTTAGACGTAGTGAAATTAAAAGTTAACATTTCAATTCTGACTCTTTTGATTTAAGTTACGACAGTTCTAGTTTAATTTTGTAGAATAAAATTTATCAGCTTTATTTCGACTTTAAGAGCTTAAAACTTTTCACCAACTAAAGGTTACTTATTAGGACTAAAACTCTGTTAACACTTTTTAAACTCATTTTTTCTCCCTAAGGTACTTTGTTCAAATTAACCTTCGATACATGTTGGCTTCATAACTCTCTATTACTTTTGGTTGTGGTTAAACTTTAATGGCTTTAGAAAACAGCAGAAGGTAAATGTAATTATTGCTTCTTCACTAAAAGATGTAATAATTACAGTAAAAAATATCTAAATCAGGGTTTGCCGAACATTTCGTCAAAAGTGCTCCTTTGAAAAAATTAAAAAAATATATGGCTCTTCTATCAAGGTTTCTTAAAAAGCTGCTAATAAAAATTTCCAAGACTTTTTTCTCATCGTCATCTAAAGTATCTAGCGTAGATTTCAAATCATGTTTCGTTAATAATTTTCTTTTACTTGAACAATAAAACTTCATTAATAAGTTTTTTGTGCAGTTTTAAGTCAATAATATAGGTATAATTCTCAGTTGCTATGTCTTATAAACCACAATCAAAATAACAAATGTAACTAGAGAGATTTATTGCGCTTGATTACACAAACTTAAGTATAAACATTTTATTTACAAAAACTGCATATAAATCTTCAAAATATGAAATGCAAGTAAACGCAGCAGGTTCATTACAGACAAACATATGGAAATGATAATTTTTATTGCTTGGGTGTTTTAAACTTTTTAAGATTGACTTTAAATCTCGTTTATCCTGCTTTTCTTGGTTATTAAACTTATAATATTATTTGAATATAGTTGAGGCCATACATGAGGGGATTACAATATTTTTGTTACTATAGTAAATATTGGCTTTTAATTTAGACCTTTTGTGAGCATAAAATAATTTATTGAAATAAAATGGAATATTTTCTTTCATTTTAGGAATAATTATTCTTATAAATTTTAATAAAAAACTTCTTAAGATTTTTTAAAAATAACTAAAATTCATTTTTAGTTTGATGCTCAGACAACCACAAATCAAGAAATGTTTCTTGCACTGCATACAATAACTAATTTATGTTACCTTGAATTATACAAAATCAAATAAAACCACATTGTCTTATTATTCACTGGATTTTGTATAATTTTGGGTAACTTGAATTAATAGGTGGATGCATTGCAAAGAAAAATTCTGGATTTGTGGTTAAATGTCTGAGAAATCAAACTGAAAATGTGTTTTAGCGTTTTTAAAAATTTTAAAATTTTGCAGATCTGTTATAATATGAACAGTTTAATACATCTCTTTTTGTAACTAATGTATCGAAAAAATTAAAACAATCTGAATTGTTCCTTAAAAAAACATCTAATTTTGCTTTTTTAAAGTACAGGCCATTACTCAAAGTACTTAAAAATCTTAAAAAAATTTAATTTTGCACACCTGTTGTTTAAAATATAGTCTAATACGAATTTCTTTCTTATAGTCGTAACTAATTTATAAATTATTTTACAATCGTCGGAAATGTTCGTATTAGTGATGTACCGGACTAACAATTTCGGGTCCGGTCGGACCCGGATCGGGACTTTTTTTTCAAATTAGAATCCGGCCGGAACCGGTTGCGGACTTTTTTTTCAATTTAGGATCCGGATATCAGACAAAAATGGCAATATTCGGCCGGATCCGGATATTGAGTCCGGTACATCACTAGTTTTCACATAAAAAGTATAGCTTACATTTGTAGTTTCAAAATTTCATTTCTATAAAAGCTAAAAAAAATCTATGAATAACTTAAAATTTAGTATAAGGAAAATTGATAGAAAGATAAAGTACATCACAGAAACAATATCTGGTAGCTAAGATTAAAATCTATTAAATAAGATCAATTTGTAAAATCAAAGAGAACCCCCCTATAGCCTCACCAATCTAAAATCAATTAAAATCAAGATCTTGAACAAAATTAACTAGAAAATCACAAAATATTGAAATCTGGATCAGCTAAAACTCATTCAAAATTAAAAAAAAAACTAGCCTGGGTTTTTAAAAAAATTTTTAAACTAGCCTAACAATTTGGTAGTAAAGTTTTCAATTTTACAGCATAGGTGAAATTGCATTTCTAAAATGTTTATTTCATAGTATAAATGTAAACAAATGTAAATTAACTGACGAAAATGACTCTTTTTAATTTACAAAGGGTTTGTTTTTGAAAAAATACTTTTCTGTATGCTCTTTTTTACTAACTAGATCCGAATCGGCCGGATCTCTATTAGGATCCGGCAGGAACCGTATCCGGACCCGGATAGTGTGTCCGGTACATCACTAGTTCGTATAAAAAGCATCTACAGATCTTTTTTGAATGTTTAAAGCATTACCCAAAGTACTCAAGCACCAAAAGATCTTTATAAACCAATTCAAACTTTGTTATTTGTACAATCTAGTATACATTTGTTTTTATAGATCTTAGTAATTTATATAAAATTTTATGATCAACTAAGCTAAACCTTAAAAACAAACTATATTTGTCGAGTGAAAGAGGATTGTGTCATGTAAAACAACCTTTATAGAAAATAAAAAATTAAAATTTTTTAATACTAAGATAATGCAGAATAATAACAATTTTTTTTAGTTTAAAGCGATAGCTTGGTGGCTATTTTACCTAGTTTCTAAAATATAATTCAAAAGGCATGGAGTTAAAATCATTTTTGTATATAAAACAATTAAATTAAGTTATAAAAAAACTAACAAAAAAGAATTGCCACTCACTTTAAAATACTAAGAACATTTTAAGTTCTTTGAAAATTTCAGGATGACCCAGGCCACATAGGCCACAACTTAAGATATTTTAGAATTTCAGACGATTTTTGCTAGATTTGGAATAAGAATAAAACAGTTTAGTTTTAACTTTTTGTTATTTTAGAACCAATTTTGTTGAAAAACCTAGTTTCTATTAATTTTGTCAATTTATAAGAACAAAAACTTAATGATTTTAAAAAAAGCAAAGTTGACCAAATACAGTGCTTTTGACTTAAGTAGTGGGTAGCCATCCTGCTAAATTAAAGAAAAACAAAAGTGCTTTCACTTATAAAACCTGTAAAAATCTCAGGATAACCAGGCCAGTTTAGTTTAAAAGGATCTGAAAAAATTTAAAGATTTTAGGCAAAACCAGACAACTTTTGCTAGGTTTTCAACGAGATTTAAAACATTTATTTATTGTGTTGAGTGGCCTGTTATATAAGATAAAATAACATTTTTTTTAAGTTAAAAGTAAACAAGAAATTCTTGAAGATAGTTTTTGACATTAAAAATTGAATAGATAAATCTTTATACTATTTTCATCATAATATTTTAAAATAAATTTAGGTAGGGTAACAGAAAGAAAATAAATTGCATGTTATTTTAGTTTATTTAGGTTGACAATCTTTTTTGCAAATTTTTTTACAGTTTTCTAAATTTTTTCAAAATTTTTAAAAGTACACCTTTTTGGGTCTATTTTTAGTTTAAAGCTAGTTTTAATGTAAGAAACTGTGTCAAATAGTATAAAAACATTAAAAAGATACTGTAAAGCTACTTTACATGTGTTTTTATTTTATTAGAAAAAATTCTCATGATGACCTATTCTATATGATATATGATATATTTTTTAAGTCAAATTGAAATTATACTACTGAACATGTTAAAACTGTAAAAACTTCAAGTTTTTTAGTGTTTTTGTTTAAACTTCTAATTTTTCCAGGTTTTTTGCAAAATTTCTCAAATTTCAGGTTTTTTCAGGTTTCCAGGTAAAGTGGTCACCCTGTTTATTATACAAAAACTAAATCAAGTCCACTTATTTCTTGCTTATTACTGTCAATTTATTTCATGTAACTAAGCTTAAATTTATTATTTTATTTTGTCTTTATTTTATGTCAATAAGTTTTCAGAAATTGAAAAATAAAATCATGTTGCATGGACTCTCTGTAAGAACAAAACACCTTTAAATACCAGATTTTAAAAACTAATGTTTTTTTTATTTAAAAACTTAAGTTATTCTACAAAAAATACAGATAGGTAAACTATAACATAGCATTTACCACTTTGTTAACTAATTTTACAAATTTTAACAAATTGAAAGAATTATAGAGGGGTAAAGTATACACATTAACTTGTGACATAAAATACTAAACAATAAATGCTAAATTATAAAGAACTCAATTATTTACTTAAATAAAAAACACTTTGATTCTAAAATTAGCTAGATTAACTTTTGTGTATACATCAAAGTTTTATTTTGGATGTGTCCTTGATATAGATCATCAATATTAAAAAGCTTACAAAAACTGCTTGCTAATATGTTTAAAGAAAATTTATGCAATTTTATAAAGAATATCTTATTAATTTTTACCAAATGAAGGCAATGGAAACTAGATAAATTTGTCAATTTCTAGGAAAACTTTGCAACTTTTTTCTGACTTATAAGGATTTTTAATTGTTTTTTTACTACTTGAAGCCTTTGACAAATTAGGAATTTTGTAAATTTAAATTGACAAAATCTGACTTTTTTTTTTAATTTTGTCAATGTTGCTGACATTTCCTGACATTTTTTTCAAAACCCCCTATTTTTCCTGATTTTTCCTTATGTTGTGACGTTGTAACAGCCCTGTCAAATATTTTTCAGGTTTCCCAAATATCCTCCAAATTTGTAAAAATACACATTTTTGGGTCTATTTTTAGTTTAAAGTAAGAAACTGTGTCAAATAACATAAAAACATTGAAAATATTCTGTAAGCTACTTTAAATGTATTTTAGAATAAAAAAATTATTGATGATGACAAAAACTTTTTATCTATTTTGTAGATTTTCTAAGTCAAGTTGGAATTTTAATACTGAACATGTTAAAATTTTTAAATTCAAGGTTTTTTTTTGTGATTATTGTTCAAAATTCAAGGTTTTATTTCAAAATTTCTCAAATACCATGTTTTTTTTTTGCTTAATTTGTCAAATTCCAGGTTTTAACAAAATTAACTACAATAAATAGATAATTACATTCACAAAACTAAAAACTATAATAAATAGTACTTAGTGTTACTGTGTATAAAAATTGGCATGTCATGAATGAACAAATTTTGTACAAAGAACAGAAACAAACACTTACAAATAAATAAAAATCAATAATTTTAGAAATTAACTTTAACTGGATTAAGAAAACTTAATTTAAATCAAATCTATAAGGAATATGCTTTAAAATGTATAAATTAATTTGAAAACTGTCTACAGTAAATAAAAAAAATAAAATGTTTTTAAAAGTTGTTACTTTGAATAACAAAAAATAGAAATTTTTAACTGAACAAAGTTTTAGCAGCATTTAGGGTGATGTGAATGATCTCCTTTACAACAAAAATGAGTATTAATATATATAGCTATAATATCCAAATGTAAACATACATAAGTAAAACACGTGACCTTGCGAGCTTTCTCTTAAATGCTTGGATGAACAAGAGCTTTAGCTTGAAAACTTAAATTAAATTTAAATAGTTAACAAATCCAGTTTAATATTAAATTTCACTTCCTCTTCTTACTTTTAAAAGAAAATCTTCACTTTACTTTTGCTCTGACTTTTTGTTGAAAAATAAACACTACTCTTCCTTTTTAAACAGGAAAAAAAAGTTTCACATATAAAAAGATAACTTGATCTCAAAATTAAAACTTATGTTATTCAAAAAGTTTTGAAGTATAATAAATTATACAATAACTAAGAAATTTACAACTAATGGTCTTTTATTCTAAAAAGATTTTTATTTTTAATAATAATAAAAACTTCTTATGTTTTAACCAGAAAAACTTATAACTCAAAAAAGATTTTATTTTGAATAATAATAAAAAACTTTCGTGATTTAGCCTGAAAAAATAACTTTGACTTTTCACTTTAAATTTCAAAAATAATATTAAATATATGTTACAACATATTATAAAGATTGCAGCGTTTGAAACAGATAAGTATAAAAGACACAAATAAATACTCAAATGGCCGTATGATACAAAATCCTGAAGTGTCAGCATGATCCTGCTCTTTGCTGTCTTAGTTACTAACAAAAATTGTCTTTTTCTATTATACTATTAAGATTTAAGTGCCTTACAAAAATTAAAAATGACACATTTTATCTTAAAATTGGTTACCACTTTCTGTGACTTATTTGTACATAAGGTTTCCTTAATACGTTGTCAATACTGTTAAGAGCTATTTAGACTTCAATTTTGTTAGTTTTATTTAAACCTTGTGTCCTAGTTTTTTACAGCTCTCTATTGTGGTCTTGAACTTATTCAGTTCTAATTTGAATCTGTTGACTTAAGTTTTGTCAGTTCTATTTTGGACTCTTTGGACTTAAAATTTGTCAATTCTATTTTGACTTTCTTTACTAAAAATTTATCAATTCTATTTTGATTTTATGGACTGAAAAATTGTCACCGATTTTCTGTTACTTATTTTGAATAAAAAAATTTTAACCCCCTGTTAAGTCGTTATTTATTTTCCCTATGATACTTATTTAATATAACCTTCTACTGCATTTAGATTTTATAACCCCCTATTATTTCAGGTTATGGTGAAATTTCAAGGGCTTTAGAAAGGAAAAAATGGCAAACAAAAGTATTTCTTCTTAAAAATTAAAGGCTAGATTTATTTTAAAAAATATTTAAATCAGGGATTACAAACTCTTTGTCAAAATGCCACCTTCAATGATATTAAAAAGTTCTATGGCGCTCTCTAACAAGGTTTTTAAAAAAGCTAGAATTGAAGATGCCAAAGACCTTTTTTTATCGTCATCATCTAGAACACAGTTTGAGTTTAAAACAATAGCTTTATGGTCCATCATTTTTTTTCCTTAATATCTAGTATAAGTTTCATAATTAAAATTAAAGACGCTTAAGACCTTTTTCTTTATTCTTCATTATATACTCCAGATTATCTAGTGTAAGTTTTCATTTTGGTCTTGTGGCCCCCTGTAACCCCTTTACTGATACTGCTGCAACTAAGAATAAATGCCACGCTATTAATCACACATTTACCAAACTAATAGTTATATTAAAAAATACTTAGGGCTACTCTATATAACATTAGGCACGTTAAGAATGAACATATCTTATACAAAGAACAGATAACAAACACTAACAAATAATTTAAAATCAACAAATTAAGAAAATAACTTTTACTAGAATAACGAACTTTGACATAATTTAAATCTATAAAAAATATACTTCAAAATGTAAAATAAATTGAGAATTGTTTACTTGAAACTTAAACTAAAAACTGCTAATAAGAAATAACATCACTTACAAAAAATACAAATATCTATTCGAACAACATATTAGCAGCAGCAAGCTGGTCTAGAATGATCTCCTCTACAAGTAATTAGTATTTATTTATGACTGTAGTTTGCAAATACAAAATTGCATCAGTAAAATACGTTACCTTGCGAGCTTTCTTTTAAAAGCTTGGATGAGCAAGAGCTTCAACTGAAAACTTTCAAATATATTTAAACATTTATCAAATGCAGTTTGATATCTTCTTTCACTTTTTGTTCTACTTTTGGAAAAAAATATTCATTCTACTTCACCTCCGTTATGTTGTAAAAAGATAAACACTACCCTGTCTTCATAAAAAAGAAATATAATACATATAAAATGTAGCTTGATCTCAAAACTGTTTCTAACGTTATTCAAAAAAAGACTAAAAATATATTAGAGTGTAAATATTTAAACAATTTTTAAGAAATGGCCCTTTGATTCTAATTAGTTTTATAGTTTTAGTTATAACAAAAAAATACTGAGTTTTAACCAAAAAAACTTATCTTTTAACTTTTAACTTTAAAATAAAAAATAATATCAAATATGTGTTACACCTACTTTAAACATTGCAGCATTTGAATTTAGAGAAATAATAAAAAACGTAAAAAAAACCCTAAATGTCATGCCTGTTCCCAAAAGTACAAACTCCTAATGATTTAGCATGTTATTAATCTTTACTGTATTAGTTACTGATAAACACTTTTTTTCTACTATCTTATTACGATTTAGGTGCCTTACATAACTTTTGTATGAATCACTCTGATTTAAAGTTGGTTACCACTTTTTCTGACTTATTTGTACTCATACATTATCTTGATTGTGAGTTTTTATTTTAATTTGGTGTACTACATTTTTACACTTCTATAGTGACTTCTGATCTTTAAATTTTTAAGTTCTATTTTGACTCTATGGACTTGAAATTTTTCAATTCTATTTTTACTATGTCTAGTCTTGTGAGTTTTTATTTTAACTTGGTGTACTACATTCTTACACTTCTATAGTGAATTCTGATCTTAAAATTTTTAAGTTCTATTTTGACTCTATGGACTTAAAATTTGTCAATTTTATTTTTACTCTGTGGATTTAAATTTTGTCAGTTCTATTTTGACTTTGTTAATTTAAAACTTGTCAGCTCAATATCGACTCTTTGAAGAAAATTTTGTAAGTTTAATTTTTTACTTTGTAGACTAAAAACTTATCATTTCTTTTTTAACTTTTTAGACTTAAAACTTGTCAATAATTTTCTTTGGCTTATTTGGACTAAAATTCGTTTAATATACTTCTAAAATTAATTTTTATCTATTGTACTTCATTCAATATGACCTTTATTGCACGTTAATATCATAACCCCTTATTTATTTTGGTTATGGTGAAATTTAAGGGCTTTACAAATGAGCAGAAGGCAAGCATAAGAATTTAGATGCAAGATTTGTTGTAAAACTTATCTAAATCAGGGATTACAAACTTTTTTTCAAAAACTTCCTTTATGGAAACTTGAAAAGCTGTGGCCCCCTCCTACAAGGTTTCTAAAACAGCTACTATTAAAAATTCCTAAGAATTTTTCTTTCTCATTATCTAGATATCTAGTTACAAAGCATGGCGTTACGGTTCAAAATTGTTTTCTATAATATCTAGTATAAGTTTCGAAACTACTATTAAAAATGCCAAAGACGTTTTTGTTCACTCTTCATTAACAACTCCATATTATTTAGTGTAAGTTTTGATATTTGACCTTGTGGCCCCCTGCGACCCTTTACTGCTCATGAAACTTCTAAAACTCAGACTAAACTACTGTTATTGTAACCAAACAAATCAGATTTTGAAAGATAACTTTTCGGTTTTAAATGAAAGATATCGTTAACTCTATTTACAAAACTAAAAGTAAAATAGAAATGATTACTTTTGACCCACTACATATAAATGTAAGTAAAACTATAGTATTTTTACACTTACAATATTAACCAGATAAAATATATTAACATTTACCTACCTAAAATTAATATTTATTAATATCAACTGCTAATCTATATATAACTAGACATGACATGAACAAACATATTTTATATTAAAGAACAGTAGCAAACACTAAAAGGTATATAAAAATGCCATACTTCATAGTATACTTTCAAGGGTATAAATTAAATTAAGAATTATTTACTTGGAATTTAAATCGACAACTGCTTATAAGAAATAACACTAAAAAAATAACTTTATATTTAACAACAGAATTACAAATGTCCACTAAAGCATCTTGTCAGCAGCAGCAAGGTTTTTTAAAATGATGTTTTTACAAATAATGAGTATTTATATATGGCTTTAGTTTGCTTTCACTTAAACACTTGGATGAACAAGAGCTTCAAATTAAAATTTTTCATTAAATTTAAACAGTTATCTAATGCAGTTTGATATTCTGTTACAAATTAATAATAACTATTTAATAAATAACAATTGAGTTTAACCTATAACTTTCCAAAAAGATTTCAGTTTATTAAATATGACTTTACTACAGTCCATAAATACTTTCCTGGGTAGGCTAGCGATTTGTGACCACTATTTTATGTTAAATCTAGGTAAAAAAATCTGTTTCTGAAAACCTTGTATGATAATTATAGTTTAAATTCAACTATGTTACTCTTAACTTGTTATCTATTTGAGACTTTGGGAACCACTAGTCTGCTTAATAGAAAGTAATACTGTTAGTGTTAATATTTCTTAAAAGTTCACTGATGATTTTTTTATGAATTTTAAAAAGGGATTTTTATTAGCAAAACTAAAGTTTTCGAACACTTTTAGAAAATTATTTTCAAACTTTAAATCTCTACTTTTAGTTTGCTGTTGTTTTTGTCTATTGTCAGTTTTTGATTTTGATAGTTAAGACTAATAGTCTATATTCTCGACAAATTACAAAATTAAATATGTGTCATAACATCAAAAAAAAACCTTATAAATTTAATAAAAACTAATTACTGTAAGGGTGTTTTTACTTACTAACTGAGAGTTTGGCATTTATAAGCAAAACAATATCTAAATAACACCGTTTTGTTTTTAAACATAAAAAGAATTTCAGGAAAATGTTTAATAAAAATTATAAAAAAAAAGGTTTTGATTATAAAAAAAAAAAAAAAACAATTGTGTTAGTATTTTTTTGCGTAAAGCTTTTTGTCAACATCTGAGTCAGTTGTTTTTTGAAGAAAAATATTTCAAGTACATGACCATTTAATATGATATTTTAAAATGTATTTTTCTCTACATTGAAATATTAAGGGCACATATGTTAAGCTCTAGTATATAAGGGTGTTTGTTGACTACGATTTCAACTTAAAAGTCTAAGACAATCTTTATTAGTTTAGGGTTCAGGGAATTATCTTACTCTAAAAAAAAGGTTATCATAGATATAATAAAGCTTCGTTTATCTTGATACAACAGAGTTAAGTATTGCAGGATTTCGGAAAAAGTTGCTCTTAAGCTAAAAAGTAAGCCTGGTCAACTAAAAACTAACCTAAGTTTTAACAAAATTAGCACTGTAGTATATAGAGCCAAGAGCTGTAACAAGATTTTACTCTTATTTAAATTCTTAAATATCTTACTAATAAAAAATGACTGAATATCAAAAAAACAAAATCTTAAAATATTTCAGTTTTAAAAACTAGTCTTCGAATTTTAGAAAAATTCAAACTAAACCAAGTGTTTTCAAAAACAAATTTGTATATGTTTTATTTCATATTTCTATTTGTAATTAAATTTTTTATGAAGTTTTATTTTAATTTCTAGTGTAAAATGCTACTTATTTCATTCTACTTATTTTTTATGGTTTCAGTTTTGTTAACTGCACTCAGCTTTTCTTAGTATCATAATTTGAATTTCAACCACAAGGCCTACAGTGAAGGTTAACACTATATTTACTGTTAAAATAGTTTTTAAAACTAACTAAAAATAAGAGAAATAATCATAATGGTGTACATAGCTATTAAAAATAAAGTAAAACTTAGAATATTTTTCTTTTCAAAGTCTGACTCAATACAGTTTTATTGTTAAATCAGGTTAGTTTTAAGTTTCTATTGAATCTCAGGACAAATTCTTACTAGAGTTTGAATTATTTTAAGTTAATTTGGTTTAAGTATTTTTTTTACATAAAATATTGTGGATGAACAACATTTTTAATAAAAAAAAAAAACAATTTTTAAGATTTGAACAAATTCAGGACATATTTTGGTTACTTTAGACATGACAATATGCTGTAAATGTTTTAAATGTATTTATAAACATTAGTGTTTTTAAATCTTTTAAAATGGTGTTTTGTCTTTACAGAAAACCCATATAATATGGTATTATTTTTTTTTTTCAAAGTCCGAAACTTGATTGACACAAAATAATTACTTCAAGCTCAGTTACATTGAAAACAAAATGACAATAATAAGCATAAAGGCAGTGGACTTATTTTTAGTCTTTGTATAATAAACATGGTTGCCATTTAACCTACAAACATACAAACACCTTGAGTATTATAAATTTAAAAAACAAAACGGAAAACCTAGAAATTTGAACAAAAAACCTGGAAAACCTGGAAATTTTACAGTTTTAACATTACAGTAGTATAATTTTGATTTGACTAAAAAAGTCTATTATATAGATTAAAAGTTTTTGTCATCATTGAATATAGATAACCAAAATAGGTGTAATTTTAAAAATATCGAAGAAATTTGGACAAAACGAGTGGCAACCCTGAATAAACTAAGAAATATTTCAGAACTTTGTTCTATTACATTATCTTAAGTTATAACAAAATGTTATGAATCAGATAGTATAAAGATTTATTTATTTACAGTGTAATGTCAGAAAATATCTTCAAGAATATAAACCTAAAACACTGTATTGATTCAAACCTTGTTATATTTAATTATTAAAGTATTTTTTTTACGAGATCAACAAAAATAGATTGTTCAACGAAATTTATTATAAAATAACAAAGCATTGAAACTAAATGTTTTTAAGCTCATTCAAAATCTAGCGAAAACTGTCTGGTTTTGCCTGAAATCTTTAAATTTTCCAGTTTCTTTTAAACTAAACTGGCCTGGCTAACCTGAGATTTTTTTAAGTAAAAGCATTTTTTTTTGTTTTTAAATATAGCAGGATAGCTAGCCACTTTTTAAGTCACAAACGCTGTATTAAATTAAATTTACCTTTATTCAAATCACTAAGTTTTTATTTTTATATTTGACAAAATCAATAGAAACTAGGTTTTTCTAGAAAATTGGTTCCAAAATAACAAAAAGTTAAAACTAAACTATTTAAAACTTATTCAAAATCTAGCAAAAAACCTTTGAGATTATAAAATATCTTAAGCTGTGGCCCATGTAGCCTTGGCCATCCTGAGATTTTCATAGGACTTAAAATATTCTTAGTAATTTCAAAAGTAAGTAGCAAACTTAATAAAAATTAAATAAAAATGCTGTAAAATCATTCAAAATACTGGAAATGAAAAGACTATTTTGTTAGCTTCTTTTATAACTTAATTGAATTATTTTATATAAAAAATTGATTTGAACTCCATGCTTTTTAAAGAAATTTCGGATTCTAGGTAAAATGGTCACCTAGCTATAGCTTTAACTAAAAAGTTTATAATCTTATTCATCGTTATCCGGTGGTTCTTTAAAATTAATTTTTTTTTTATTTTTTTAGTAGTTGGGTTTACTTGACACAATCCATATTTCACTGGAAAACTATAAGTTTGTATTAAAGGTTTAGCTTAGGTGATCATAAAATTTCAAATCAATTTTTATGAGCTATAAAAACAAATGTATACTTGATTGTACAATGAATAAAGTTTTAACTGGTTTATGAAGAATTGTTGGTTCTTGATTACTTTGGGTAATGCCCTAGACTTTTAAAAAGGATCTATAGATGCTTTTTATACGAACAGTTCAGACGATTGTAAAATATTTTATAAACTTGTGACTATTATAAGTAAGAAATATATATTAGACTGTATTTAAACAACAGGTCTACAAAGTTAAACTTTTTTTTTATTTTTAAATGTTGTTTGAGTAATGACATTTACTTTAAAAAAGCAAAAAAGATGTTTTTGAAGGAAAATTTGAGACGGCTAAGAAATTTTTAACACATTAGTTACAACTATAAAAGCAAGATGCATTAAATTGTTCATATAACACCAGATCTGCAAAATTCGAACAGTTTTTTTATAAAGAGTTGTATATTTCAGAGCACTCTACATTACTATATACCATTTGCCTTTTATATAGACCTTTTATAAGCTTAAAATTGTTTTTTTTTAAGAAATATAATCTTTTTCTAACATTTTGTAAACAGTGATTTAATAAAATTCTCATTAAATTTTCTGCCATATTTTAAAAAATACTAAAATTTATTTTCAGTTTTATTTCTAAAACAATTAACCTAAAACTTTTAGAAATTGTTCTTGCAATGTTTCCAACTATTAACTTATGTTACCTTGAATTTTAAGACAATGTGGTTTCACTTGATTTTGTATAATTCAAGGTAACTTAAATTTTGATATGTATACATTAAAAGGAACGTTTCCGGATTTTTGGTTAATTGTCTAAGGAATCAGTAATTTGTAAGGAAATGTGTTTTAGTATTTTAAAATATTTAAACAAAGATTTTAATGAAAATATATTATAACTATTAGTACTAAAATGTTAGAGAAAATTTTATTTTTATATAAAAAGCTATTTTGAGCCCACAAAAGGTCTATATTAAAGGCCAATTTTTACTATCATAACAAAAACATTATAACCCTTTCCTGTATGGCCTTAACTACAATTGAATATTACTTGTAAGTTTAATAACCAAGTAAAGCAGGATATCATAGGTTTTAGGTCAAACTTTTTTTTATAGTTTTAAGTAAATTTTAAAATATACAAACTTTTGTATGTTATGAACCTGCTGCGTTTATTTCCATTTCATATTTTGAAGATTGAATATGCGGTTTTCGTAAATAAAATGAATACACTTGGATTTGTGTAAACAAGCAAATTATTGAATAAATTTCTAGTTACATTTTTTATTTTGATTATGGTTGATAAGTTCTAGAGCAGTCTTAAACTTTTTTTAAATTTTTACCCCTTTTTGGAAGATTATTACCAAATTTACCCACAAATTACAAAAAAATTTATAATATTAATGAAAATGAAAAATTTTTTGAACTATTAGCTTAAAAAGTATGAAAAATCATTAAAACTAAAATGCTTATTTAACTTTAAAAACTTCCAGTTAAACACTTGCTGATATACTAAAAGTAGAATTATTAAACATTAATTTTCATAACATGAAATAGAGAAAATTTACAATCAAAGAAGGGAATTTACTACCAGGGATTAATTTACCCCAGTTTAAGAATCGCTGTTCTAGAGACAAAGAATTAAACCTTTATTGTTGACAAGAACTTCATGGAAATGTTTTAGTGTATTTTTATGGTTTAAGTATAAGAAGTATTATTTAAGTTTTAGAACTTTTAAAATATTTTTAAGCTTATTTTAAAACGGTTCCGCATTAAAATCAAGAATTCATTTCAAGTTTTCATCTAAGGTTTTTTTTTTGTTTTAAGATTTTAAACAGAGAGTTGTAAGAGAGGGTGTATTTTTAAATAAGGGTGAATAAAGTTCTTATTAGGGAATTACTAATTTTAAAAAACAAAGTTAAGTTTGCTAGGTTAATACAATAAAAAGACTTAATTTTTTTTCAACTTAAACATTTTAGACCTTTTCAAAGAAAACCTATAATAGTATAAAAGCTAAATAAACGTAAGTAATGCATAGAACCAAAAACCGTTGGCACAATTATTCATTTACGACATCACAATACTTAAGATTATAATATTATTAAGTAGCTTGTAATTTTCAAAATTAAAGATAAACTAAGCTGATTACATTTTGTTTTCCTATATTAATAACATTAAACTACAAGTTTTATTTAGATTTTAGTTTAGTTTGTTGTTTTAGCTTTTTTATTTAAAGTTTAGCCTAATGACTTCTTGCATGTTAATTTTTAGAGATTTTATTAAACTGATGATCTTGTTTGACTAGGTTCAAGCTAGTGAAACATTGTTATGGTAATCAAATTTAAAGTTTTGAATTGACATGACAATACTTATGGATTAGCTCAAAGCATATGTTAAAAAAATAAATCTACATTCAAATCAAAAGTTCAACAGTTTTAAATAACAGTTTTAAAATGTTTATTATAAGATCATTAGTTTATAAAAAAAATTAAACAAGAACCATAATTATTATACTTTTGTAGTGTTATTTTCTTAACTTACTAGTATATGCTTTGGATAAAATGTATAGTTTTTCATTTAGTCTTTAGTTGAATTGAACATTGAGAAGGTCTTTCAGAAGCCTAATGCTTTCTTATAGGCTCTTTAAAATGGTTTCAAATTTAAAACCTTTGTAAGTAGATATTTTTTTAAGTTTATACCTTATAAATTTAGTGAACTTAAAAAATAAGAAAATAATTAATAAGTTTTTGTTCTTTGTTTGCATAGTTTATTTATTTAAAGTTACGTACTCGAAGGCAAAGCGTTAACAGAAGAATTTTGAGTGTTCTTAAGTTCTAAGTTGGTTGAAGAAATTTCTAGTTAACCATATATTATACTAATATATAACTTAATATACTTAATACTTTGCTTTGATAGTTAAAAATATACTGAAGGTATATATATTTTTTTTAAGTATGGACTGTATAGTTTAAAACAATACTTTGTAACTTTAGTGAATACTCAAGCTGAATTAGTTTTGTTTTGAAATTATTTTTGTTTTTAAAAAAAGTTGATTTAGTTTGAATTTTTCTAGTTTTTAGGCTTTTTTTTTACTTAAGAATTTTTTAAGAATAATAATTCTTTTGAGTATTTAGCCCTTTTTTATTAGTATTATATTTAAGGTCTTAAATAAGAGTTACATGTATTACAGCTCTTGGCTCTATGTACTACACTCTAACTACATTGATAATCTTGTTTAAAAGTCAGGCTAGTTTTGGGTTATTCAGGCTGACTTTATTGCTTAAAGGCAAGCTTTTTGGCAAAACTGCATTACGTAAGTCTGTTGTATTACGATAAATGAAACACAATTAAATAACTTAATATCTAATTCATTCTATAAAATGTGTATAAAAACTATGACAACCTTTATTTCAAAGTAAGTAAAGTAAGTTCTTCCCAGCTTAATAAAAGTAAAGCCACCCTGATCCTGAACTAGTAAAATTTGCCTCAGTTTTTAAGTATGTACGAATCTCAGTCAACAAATTCTCTCATATATTAGAGTTATACATATGTGCTCTTAATAATTCATATTCAACAAAAATGTCCTTAAGAAAATCAAGTAAAATGGCAATGTACTTTAAATATTTTTCTTAAAAAAGAAATCTAACTCAGGATTTGAAACAAGTTTTACATAAACAAATACTTCTACATTTGTTTAAATTATTTTGATAAATTCGGGCAACTTTTTGTTTTTATAGTTTTTATCAATCATTTCTTTGAAATTTGTTTTATATTCAAAGATATAGTTTTGTTTATTAAAGCCAAACTCAGTTAGTAAGTAAACACACCCTATCTGTAATTAGTTTGTATTTAACTTATAAGGTTTTTTTGGTTTTAAGAAACCTATTTCTGTTTGATATTGTGATGAAAATATAAACTATTAGTTCTAACTCTCACAATCAACAACTTACGATAGTTGAGAACAACAGCAAAGTAAAAAGTAATTAAATTTAAAAATATTACTAGGTTTAAAAATTATTTTATAAAAGTATTCGAAAACTTAAGTTTAGCTTTAAATATAACCTTTTTTTTAATTTATAAAAAGTCATTAGTGAACTTAAAAAAAACAAGATTAGTATTAATTTCTGTTAAACAGACTTGTGGTTTCCAAAGTTTTAAATAGATACCAAATTAAGAGTAAAACAACGGACTTTAAACTATAATTGACATACAAGATCTTTAGTAACAGATTTTTTCCTACCTAGGTTCAACAACAACTGTGGTCACAAATAGCTCGCCGACCAAAGTAGTAAATTATTGACCGGGCCTCCATTATTAAATAAAAAGTCATTTTGGAGAGTTCAAACGTAAACTTAGAAATTATTATTTAATTAGTGATTATTAAGGTCTTTAGTGGTTATTGCTACTCGTCTATTTATTTGTTTAAGGAGTTAATAGTATTTGTCATTTAATACTCAAAAAAATTGGTTCAGAATCTGTTTTGTTTAGTTACAATAACAAAATTTAAGTCTAAGTTGTAGAATTTTTTATCTAGCCAATCTTTTCATTATTTTTTAAAAGAACTTTTTCAAATTAACTTCAGAAAATTTACAATTTTTATTTTTAAGTATGCCTATGCAAAAAATTTAAGAGAGAGGTACTGAGTTATAAATTGGTAACAGCCTATCAAACTGAACACGTGACCTTGCGAGCTTTCTCTTAAACGCTTGAATGAATAAGAACTTTAACTTAAAATTTTTCATTAAACTTAAACACTCGAGTTAAAATTCTTGTTCATCCAAGCGTTTAATAGAAAGCTCGCGCAATATATAAATACTCATCAGCTAGAGAGGTAATCATTCTTGCCACGGCTTGTGCAGTAAACATGTAATTACAGAATAAACATTTATATTTCTTAAATATTCGTTTGGAGTTTTTTGTTTGAGAATGTTTTATTCTCAAAAGTACTTTTTATAATTCTAAGTTCAAGCAGTTTTTTCTTATTCTCTAGTTGAAACTTTCTAAAACTATATATTTTTTCAATTTTATTTATGCTTGAAGGTTTTAATAATATGCAAATATTTTTTGAAACATAAGGGTTTTTATACTGTACATAGTTCTTATGATTGTTAATTTATGCAACATTTCTTTTCTACTATATGTTCCTATATTGTCATGCCTAGTTTTATATACAGTGGCCTTAAGTATTTTATAGTATAAGTGTTATTAAGGATAATGTTGTTATTAATTCATTATGGTTTGTAGTGTAGGTTCAAAGTATACTATAGCCATAAAACTGTCTCAAGTAACCTACACAACATTTCGGTTCCACTTGGCGTCCTTCAGGTAAAGAATCACCAGTCTTTTAGGTGATTGTAACAACTCGAAATTATTTTACCAAAACAAGTTTTACTTGAATATTAATTTTTGTTTTAAGGCAGCATGTAGCACACGTTTATATGACATTTTTGTTTTTTCGTCATTTTAGTTTCATAGTGCATTTTATTTAACAGTAAATTAAATGAAATTTTACAGTATTCTTGCATTTGTTTTTAAAAGAAGCAATACTGACATCTACTTTCTGCCTCTTTGAAAAGCCCTTGAGATTTAACCATAAACAGAAATAATCAAAACTAACAGGCAATAGAGGGTCATACTAAACATAGTATCATAGGGGTATTAAATAAGTAGTAAGAAAAAAAAGAGTGAATATTCTCATTTATTAAGGAATAAGAGGAAGTATAACAGGATATCAAAATTTATTTGATAACTGTTTTAATTTATTTGAAAGTTTTGAGTTGAACTTCTTGTTCATCCAAGCGTCTAAAAGAAGGCTCGGAAGGTTACGTGTTTAACTGATGCAAGTTTGCATGTGCACTAGTTGTAGATGAGATCATTGTAGCAACGGTTTTCTGCAGTAAACATTTAATTACAGAATATATATTCATAATGCTTAATTGTTAAACTTAATGGTTTTTGTTTAAGATTGTTTTGTTAACGTAAGTACTTTTTATTATTTCAAGATTAAGCAATTAACTATTTTCAAATATAAACACTCTCGAAGTATAATTTTTTAGATTTAAATTGTATTTAAAGGTTTTAATAACATGAAAATAGTTTCTGAAAAATGGACTTTTTATATTGTACATGATTGTTTATATCTTTGAGCTTTGAATTTTTTATTTTATAGATAATAGTCCTTCATTGTCAAACATAATTTAATAAAGAGTAGCCTTAAGTATTATTTAATATCAGTATTAGTTACGTTATGTTATTTATTATGCTTTATTGTGCAGATTGTACACTATAACCATATAACTGTCTTAAGTAACCCACACAATATATTCGGTTACAGATGTGCATCTTAACAATGAGTTAATTATATAAAAAAATTATGAGCTGGAATTTCTGCTTTAAGTAAACTTATAGTAGATTAAACTATTTTTGTATGGACCTTAAGATTTATTTTAAGTCTTCAAATAATGTTTGTTTCTTTAAAGTTACATTTTTAGGCTTAGAAAAGTATTAAAAATAAGTTATATATATTTAAAACAGAATAATTTTTTTATCAAGTGCAGAGTGTGTAAATGTTATAGTACTTTATTTTATATTTTGAATTATAAAATTTAAGTTGAGTTATAATTAAATTCACTTATTTAAAAAATTATACAAACTATATTAAATGTATATTGTTTATATATAAACTTCTTTAAGTGATAAAATCAAATAACAAAATAAAATCTGAAAAACTACGTAATTACTATAAAATACTAATAATACTCAACGGAAAAACCCTTCAGCTCACTACAATTTTACTTTTTTATCAAAGTTGTGACTTATCTACAAAATATTTTTATGTTTGCTATTAGTTTTGTTTATCTCTTTGTATCAATCAAGTTATAGTTTCTTTTTTAATCTATTGATTAAAATATCCCTATAGTTAAGTTTAGACTGTATTTTCTTATTTTATTCTGTTAGTAAAGTTTTATAGTTCATTATAATTAAAGTATTTTAAAATAAACGCTTAACTAAATTAACCTTTGTTTTTCATTATTTATTTTGATTGCTTTATTTCTTAAGATTGAAAAGTAAGATCAAAAAAATAATTTTAATTCACTCTTGAGAAATTATAAGAGTATGTGGTCGATAACCGATGTGTTTTTTCGTACACCAGATCCTTAGACCGAACTTTTTGAGCGGTTTTAAATTGTTAAAAAGACAATGTATAACTGAGAATACAATAAATATGATTTTTAAGCATCTTCTACAATTAAATTAATCTACATTAACGTCTTACTTGGTTAAAAAAAAATCATCTATTTTCGTGAATTAACAAATATTTTTACTCATCGTTCAGTATTAATAGTATTGTTGATCTAAATTTTTTTCTTAATTACTGTAAATACATTTAAACAATTTTAATTATTTTCAACTAAGAAACTTGAAATCGTTTTTTAGTCTGGAGTGTCCTAGTCAAAGCTAACCCTCTTGTTCAAACTGTAAAGAAAAAATAATAATAAGAACAAACTTATTGTAACAAATACACTAATCAAATAAAACGTAAAATAAAGAAAACGAAAGTACTTGTAAACTAAAAAGGATGCATTTGTTCATTTTTTCAATGAAAGTAGAATTATTATTGTATTTTTTAAAATAGTTTTATTTTTAAGTTATTTATAACAATCAAAAACAACAAATTTTTTTATAACTTAGAACTTATTACAGATTATATAGTAAATACATCATGTACTCAAACGAAAAATATTTAGATCAGACAATCTCACAGTTTCCTGGTCCTCAGAACTACTTGCGCCGCCTGTGCGAAGAAGAAAAACAAAAGACGCAAACTGAAATCAAAGAAATGGTCGAAGAATTCGATGCGGAAAAAGAAGAATTGGTGGAAGAAGCTATGAAATTGTTTAAATGCAACACTTCAGCATTCGTAAAACCAAAACTTTTTCAAAGGATTCCAAGCACGAGCTTCAGTTGTTGGAAAACGACGATCCGGATTATGATCTGTTGAAAGGATTGCTCGGTTTGAGTGCTGAAACGAACCAATCGAAAAGGTACTCTAACAAAAATGTAGCTCTCAGGATTTTTAGGGTCAGGTCGAATGTGGAACGCTGCAGATGTCCAACCTTGCTGCTTCTACACGGCACAAAAGGGAAAAACGTTGAGGGAATCTTAAGAGAAGGACTGAGACCTTCTTCTTCAGGCAGATTGGGACCCGGAATTTATTTGACGAACAGCTTTGGAATTGCTCATCATTACGGTCAACACTACACGAAAGACGATGGGAGCGCCAAAGATGTGACGTACTTGTTTGTTAGCAAAGTGAAAGAGACGCATGAAAGTTCAGGTAGTTTTTGTGGAGAGTGTAAAGATGACCGGTCTGTTAAAACTCGCAAACCCATATTCGGTAATAAGACAACTTCAACTGTGTTTGTAAAATCGTCTTTTCCAAGTCATGACTCCAGTTTTAGTTACGAGCCCGTTTTAAAGGTTTTCGATGCAAGTTCACATTCCTACAAACAAGTTAAACTGGAAGACTCTCCACCTCGCAAGTTTGACAGCGACGGAAACAAAATTCTTTCGGGCACGTTTCAAGTGGGCGATGACGATTATAGAATATTTGTGGCTCACCAAGATCTAGTAACTCTCGAATACTTTATAGAAATCGAAATTAAACAAAGCGCACGTGAGCTTGCGAAACACATTTTGTACGGCGAACTCTGCGTTTCAAAATACCTGCCAATTTCAGATCCGCCAAAAGAGCCGTCGATCGAAAACAGTCTCGCTAATTCCGAAAACTGCTCCATGAACGCTTTTGTTGCCGAGTTCGAAAAAGAAATAAGCGCCAATCAGCGGGCAGAAGTTGAATATGTGAAGCATCAGTTTGAACGCAAAGTGAACTCTTTTATACAGCAAATGTTGTTTAAAATGAGCAGCATCTCGGAAACCAATAGTTGCGCCAAGTACAAAGCGGAGCTGCTGCAAACTACAGACCGAGACCACCAGTTTGTGCTCGGGTTGATGACCAAAATGAGCCCGAACACGGCAATCCTGCATATTTTCAGGATCAACCCCGTCGACGGATTCGAGATTAAAAAGATGCGTGGAAGCTCGCTCTACCTGCGAGAAGTCAAGGCGAACGAGGTTGTGAATGTTCTTGCGAGAGGCCACCCTGCAAGTCGCGATGATTTGTTGGAGCAGTGCAAGTGCAGACCCGGCATCTGTTCCTGCTACGCGTCCACCAGTTTGGACAGGCAACTTTTGAAAGGAATGAGTCACTGCGTCACGAAAGGACAAGTCGAAAAGCTGTCGTTTGTCTTCGTGTCAAGCGGTGGCAAAAGCGCGGAAAATGAAGCTTTTTTCAACTCCGACACAAGAGGGTGCTGTTTTAAAAGCAACGAAGTAGAGACCATGCTACACCTGATCGGCATGACTCCGGCTTATTTAATTGTTTTTAGCGTTCAGTAGACTTTAAATAAACTGTCTTTATGTAGTTGAAACATTAGCACTTTCAGTTTAAACTGTCAAAAGTTACTATTGTTTTAATTTTTTGGAAAGTTCTATATATTTATTTTACTGTTTTATTTTTCATATATAGTTATTTATAGTAGTAACTAAAATGAAATTTTCTTAAAGTTAAAGGTTTGTTTGGAAAAGATAAAATGTTATTTTACTTCTCAACAAAAAAATTTTCGATAGTTTTTACAGGTTTATCATTACATCAAACGGCTTACTTGACTGATTTTATACTTTAGTAGATTTTGAGTTAAATTTTTTTCTAGCTGTCTTTCTATAGTTTATGTGATCAACGAAAACATCAGCGGAAGCAGAGTCTACACCTAGACTTTTGTATGTGATGAGAGAATCTTTTTCTATAAAAAGTTTTTATCTGACAAGATGACCGAGTCTCGTTAGTCTTATCAAATAACACCCATGAATAGGTTTAACATTGCTTGGAGGTTGTATTTCAATCGAAATACTAAAACACCTCTTTTAATTTAACTTTGTTAGTAAAAGCTCGTGTATACATATATGAGTTGTCTTAGAAGTGTCGATATACATACAATTAGTCTTTTAAATGAAACTAATCCAATTAAAAGATAAATCAGGCTAAATTTTGATTTAGATTGTATAAACTTTTTATTACAGAGTTTATAATATTTGTAATACCTTTAAATAGTAAAAGACACAAAAATATTTTATTTCCAAACAAACGTTTTTTAGGGTCATTTCAAACGAAATTGCGTTGCACGTTAGACTAATACTGTCAGCTTTCGAAAAGAACCTATGTCAATTAGCATTTATGTTATGTTACTAATTACTAAAAGCTAATGTATTTTTTATGCTTGTTCATGGTACCTAACGGTGCTCTTCGGTTAATACTTATAGTGCATGTTTACTTTAGCAATTATTGCTGTTTTTGTAATTGTTTTCAAACACGAATAAATATTCAAAATTTTTTTTGTCCACTGTCATAACTTTTTTAACTATGGTTAAAATTACTAAAGTTGATTAGAATTTGTTTTTATTAGGACACGTTTAAATACAATTTATAAATTACAACGCAAATTAAGTAAGATAATGTAAAAAAATTGTGACCTTTACAGAATAATGTATGCATATATAAAGTGCAAATTCAACGTTATAAAAAACGAATTTAATTTGTTTGAGAACTTCAGGTTTCAAACTTGATAATATAAACTTTCTTTTAAATTCTTTTAAAGGAAACCATTGCGTTATTTCATATTGTTTTCAATTTATTTACATTGTGGTTTTTAAAAACGTGCAAGTTTGTTATTAAATGTTGGCAAATAGCTGAAATACTATGTAAGTTTTTCTCACTAATCTCCAAATTACTAAAATGTTTCAGACTAAACATTAAAAAGTTAAAAAAGTTACACAACAAAGAATAGTGAAAAAAATTGTAATAAAGCATTTAAGGCTTCATATTAATGAAGAATTTCATTAAAGCTATTTTTATGATTGTATTTAAAAAATAAACCTTTCTAGGTGGAATATTGGTTTTAATGACTTAATCGATGTTGTTGAGCATTAGAAATAAAAACTCGCTAATGGACATATATACAAAATAGTATATAATTTTCCTTTATTTTCTCCTATATAATTTGTTATGCTTAGTTTTAGTAGCACAGTTTTCAATATTTATACAAAAATATTTATAAAATAGACGTTTTTGGTTTCATACAAGTTGGAGTTGGTTGGTATCATATCTATTTACAAACTACAATAGAAACTTGAAATTACGTCGTTACTTTGGTTTTAAAAAGTTCTATCACTAAATTTTGTCGCTTCATTACTTACTTGAATGTATTTTATATATAAAATTACTAGGTAATAAATTAACCTGTGCTACTTAAAACAAAATTTAAGTTTTATTTTAAATATAAGAAATTTCTACAATTTTCAGAAACTTTCACAAGCAAATACTACTTCAGCGATGTATTTGAACTATATAAACAGGTTAAGAAACTCAAACAACTAAAATTTTTTATCATTATACATTATGTAGTAGTCTTTTAAACTAGATAAAAGTTTTAAGTGTACAAATGTTCTAAACAGAAACATACCAGTATGATAAAAAGAACTACGAAAACTTATTAAAATTTTATAAACTATAAATATTTCATCTAAAATTTATAAATAGCTCAAAGAGCAATATACTGATAATACATTATTTTAAAACAAATATTTGATCTGAGAGCTTTTCTACAGTTTAGAGCAGGGGTTCTCAAAGTGGGCCATGACAGATACTCAGGGGGCCATGAGCAGTAAAGGAGCCACAGGGGGGCCATGAGGCTATAACTTGAAACTTACACTCTTACATTAGATATTCTTGAGTTGCAGATAAAGAGCAAAAACAAATTAAGGTCTTCGGTGTTTTTATCGTGGTTTATGAGTAATCTTACTAAAGGAGGCCATTGCTTTTTCAATTTTTTTAAAGGGGGCCATTTGCAAAAAACCCTGGTTTAGAGGCTCTGTTTGTATAAGATTACTAAATTCATTACTTTTGTATATTTTTAGAAAATATTAGTTTGTCTTAGTTTTATTGGATTTTTATACTCACAAGTTTTCTTACCACCGTATGCAAACAATGCTAGCGCAGGCCTCTCTTGATGGGTAAAGTTTCAAAGATGAATGACGAGCTTATTGCAAAGATTTTACTGTACAACGAGTTGGTAGCAAACATATAAAACTTCAGCCAAAACTACGTCACAACGACACTTACGGGCGTAAGCTAAAATACCTGCGTAGGTTTTATGCGTTGACCTGAGTTTGTTTGTTTATCCATAACAAATGTATTAGAACAACATTGCTATTTTTCTGGTAATATACAAAATAGCAAATTTGAAAAATTGCAACAGTTTTTTTTTTAAGTTTTTGTAGTTATACATCCTTAGCTGTCAATAACTGACTTACTAGAAAGCCTTCTGCTACAAAAATATTTAATTTTTACAATGATTCTGATTAAAGCTCCTATTTATTTTCATTTTCTGAATCATAAAAACACTTAATAAATCGAATAAGTTTTATAAGATTTTTTATTATAGTTCATTTACGTTGTCACTCTTGGAAATTGTAATTCTAGCCAGAGACTTCTAACTTATGTAAAAAGTTACAAAAGTTATGAAATAAATTTATTAAGCCTGGAAAGTTAAAACTTCTCACGACCAGGGACAACGTTGAATCATTAATTACTCTTAAAATAAAGAAAAAAAAAACAGTATTAAGTGTATCTGTTTTATTTTTTAAGCTTTTAGTTTTTCTGCTAAAGTTGTTACTTTTAACTATTTATATTTGGTGGTCGAAAAAATTCTCACCTGGGAACACAAAAACAATTTCCTCCTTTTGAAATAACTTTCAAAGAAAAAATTTCATAAGAGTTTTATAGAAGAAAGAGCTCAGAGAGGCTACTGCTCCTTGGTAGTAAAACTACTCATAGCTGTGTTTATATTAAGTTTATTAGTATATATTAGTATTTTAAATAAGTAAAATATGTTAGTTTTTTTAAGCAAATCATCAAGCAAAACTTTTCTTATTAATATTGAATAAGGAGAAAGAAGTTTAAAAAAAATCGTAACCAATAAATTTGATACAGTGCGTACTGTTAATATGGTATACTATCAAAATCTACCCGCGTTCAAAATCCACCCCAGTCGAAACAAACACCTAGCTTTATTTATTCCTTTTGATTTAAATACCATTTAAGTAATTTCCCCAACCCCTAATTATCAATCTGAAACAAACCTCATTTGTAGGAACAACTGGCACTTAGTAAAATCTTAGTTTTCTGTCCTCTTTATAAAGACATAAGAATAAAGAATTATATCAAGATTAAACTTATTATGTGGAGTTTTTGGAGTTGTTATTAAGTATTTTTGCTTGTTATATGGATTTTTTGACAAACTTTTTTTTTCAAAAAACATTTTGAAAACAACACTGTTTAAAAAATTGCTAGTAAAAATAGTCTTAAGAACTATAAAATAAATAGCTAAGGAAAAATGTTTTGTACAATATTTTTCTATTAAACTAAGATTTCATCCATAGTTTATACAATTTTATTTGAAAACAAAGCTTATAAAGAATATTAAAAATGAAATGTAAATATTTATCAGGACTAAAAAAACTATTGTATTTAATAAATAATTAGCACTCAAAAAGTATGTTTTTGTTCAGTTAAAAATTTCACCACTTTAGTTGAACAAGTTATTATTTTTATTGATAATAAAACATTTTTGTATGAACTTATTAGAGTTAAACAAAATATATATAAAAAAAAACTAAGAAAATCAAGCTAAGTATTACAAAACTTTAAGTAAAATACTTTATTGTTTCAAATATTGATTACAAATAAAGGAAGTAAAACTATTAGTTACAACAATTATGTACTAATAAAGCAAACGTTGATACAACTTATACGGTTTATCTTCTTGTTTAAAACCGACTTTCATATCTTTTATTTTATAAAATCGACAAAAAAATACAAACCTGGATTAACATTTCTTAACATTTTTCTAGTATTGTAAGAATAGGTACTAAACAGTACATTAGCTAACTGCTTACCGCCCTAACTAGGAAAAAAAGAGTTTAAATATCGTCTATAGTCCTCAATTTACATTGTCTTTATATTTCTCGTTGTAATAATTAATTTACTGTTTAGTAAAAAACTGTTTATTATATAACAAAGTATATATATATATATATATATGTTTAAATGCTTTTATGTAGTTTTAAGGAATAACTTATTAAAGTATAAAATAAAATTAGTAATTGTTTTTAAATGTCTTATCGATTTTTTTATAAATATTTTTAAAACAAGTCTTAGTTTTGAATCTGAACTGGTAAAAATAAACTTTAAACAACATTTCAACTTTTTATTTTCAAGCTTAAAGAACTAACAAAGAAACTGTAGGATGTTATGTCTTTTGTATTAAACTTATGTTTTTTTTTATACTAGTTTAAAATAAATCTACAAAAGTTTACTATATTAAAAATGTTTATTATAAAAATTTATACTTAATTTAAGTCTAATCTAAAACATCTAATTATATTGAATTTAATTGTTATACAGTTTTATACTAACTTAAAGTATAATTTAAAACTTTTAATAAAGTTGAAAGTAAAAATTATACAAGTTTATACCATTTAAAGCATAACCTACAAGAGTGTAATTAATTTAATTAAAATAAGTAAAATCTTAAAATTAAATAATTTTCATCGGTTTTGTTTGTTAAACCAAAAGCTTATTTTTTAATGGTCATAATTTTATTAGTTATCTAAAGTAAAATTAAAAGTCAATATGTTTATTGTTAAAAATAACTTTTAATGTCTGTTGGAATACTTATTACGCAGTAAATAAAAAAAAATAATTGATAACTACTGTTTACTTATTATTTGTTAGATAAAAATACATAAGTTATGTTTTAGTTAACTATATTCAGAAAAATGTTTAATAAATAACAAAGTATAACAATGATTGATTTAAACTAGTTGTTAAAATAATACAGTCAACGAAGAACATTAATAAAATAAAAAAGTCCAAATCAAGTTGGTGTATTTTAAATACTAAGACTGTAGTATACATTTTGTAGAAATTTAACTTACATTAAAGAGATAAAAAAATGCATATATTTATATATGAGTATTATTAATTTGTTTTAGTAGTAAAAATATTGAGCTGAAAAAATGTTTAAGAAAGTCTTATTTAATAGGCATTTGAAAACATAAAAGGTACCTGAAATTATGGTTTAAGCCGCTTTGCTGAATCAATTTTTTTGCACTTAGTTTATTGTACGAGAGCCTAATACTATTTATTTAAAAACGACGGAAAAAGGTAATTATAAAGATAAATAAATTCATCTTAAATACCTGGCTTGAGTTGTTAAAATAATTAAATAACCTGTTTAACTTAAATATTGCTAAACGTTTCTTTAAAAATAGTTTTTTTAAACACTTGAGTTTTAACTTACTAGCGACCAACTCATTGTGCAGCAAACTCTTTCGAATGCGCTTATTATTTATTGTTTAAAATTTAGCAAGTCAGAGAGGCTTAATCTAACTAAAAACACTTTGCAGAATTATGAGACGCACAATAATGTATTAATTAAGTATAGGAAAGTGAAATGAAGACAAAATGAACTTTTAATTCAGCTTGAGATATAAGTCTTAATTTAGTAAATCAATAAAAGAGAGTGTGATGAATAACGAAATAAGCTCTTGGCCACAACTTTGTTAAATTCGTATGTTATTAGTATATTATTTCATGTAACCAAAATTATAAAAACCTTACTAATCAAACATTAAAAAATTACGAACTTAAATGTACTTCGATAAATATTTTTTTAATTCTAATTTATTGCTGGTTTATAACATTATTACACTAAAAAGACTAATCTAGTTTTTTAGATTACTACAAAACTTATATTTATTTATAAAACTAGTTTTTTAAGTCATAATATTTTTTTTCTATACTTTATTGTTCAAACTTAACGTATATTAACTATTATTTTGGTTTTTGTGTTTTTGGACAAGTCTTCAAATACAAATTTTGATAACTTGTAAATACTACATTAGTATTTTGTCTTTCAGTCCTGCTTTATCTGTTTTCAGTAGCATTAATTAAATTGAAACCAAATAATTTGTATGTAGAACGTATAACACAATGCATGGAGTATGAAACATAACGATCTTCAAAAATAATTAATTTTTTAATGCCAAAATGGCAACTTTTTGTGATGTTGCTATTTTATGATGAGATCATGATTCGGCAGTCTTTTATAAGTGAAGGGCCAATATTTTCTCAGACTTGTTTGCGTGGGCTGCAATGTGTAGAAAAACTTCGGCTGGGTGTAGTGAGTTCATATAATTGTAGTAATTATTCTACTATAATAGTTGACAAAAAATGGGACCATCGTTAATAATTATTAAGTTAATTTTTATTTATAAAGTTTTACTACAGATATAATTAATTACTTTATAAAAGTATGTTTATTGTTGGTAAGTACTTAGATGGTTTTGAAAGTTTATTCTTTTGAATATATATATATATATATATATTGATAAGCGAGTTTTTATCTTAAAATTTCATTTATTTGCGATCATCTATTGATTATTGTTTTAACTTTTAAAGTATGAAAATTTTGCTAAGTTTTAAAAAAAAATCTAAAACTTATTAAGCCCTGATGTACAACGTAACAAACAGAATCGATCACCAAAAACTTAACTTTGCAAAATCAGAGTGTTGAATAATGAAAAGTTAGTTAGAAGGGACGTTAAAAACAACATACAAAGTTTAAGTTATTTGTCAACATTTGATTAACATTTTGGATTGTCTTGATAACTCCTACGAGAATAGCTCTAAAGTTATATCAAAATGATGCAATAGTTTCAATAAAAAGTTTTTATGAAAAAAATCTAGTTTATGATTCAAATCTAAACTTTATAGACAAAAGAAGTATAACTTATATATACAGTCATAAAAAACACAATAGTTATAGTTCTAAGTAACATGACATAAATGCTGAATGAAATAGGTATCTTTCAATAACTAGATCTTTATCAAAAGTTTCAACCAAAATTACAATAACATACTCTAATAACATTTATATATTTTTTACATTAGTCAATATTATATTCTTAAGGTAAAAACCATCATAACCTAAAAAACAATAAAAATTAGACTTCGTTTTACTATTGTTTATAAAATTGACCCTGCGTAGTAATTTTGTCTCACTAGAAGTTTTAAAATACAAAATATGAGATAAAAAAACGTTTAAAGCTGACAATACTACCTTTTTTATACATTTTTGTTTAAATAGACTCTTAAAACGTTTATTGTTAAAAATGGAAGTGTTTCAGATTGTTGTGTTGTTTACATTTCAAAGATTCTAAGAATTTATAAATTCTGTGAAAATAGCTGCATATAATTTTGACCTTCAAGCAATGTTAAAACAAATCACGGATGTTATTTCATAATATTTATGAGACTTGGCCAACTTGTCAGATAAAAAACTTTTTATTAAAATAATTGAGCTTGTCTCACAGCATACGAAAGTCAAGGCATAAGCTGTGTAGACTTTTGTCGATGTTTTTGTTGATTAGTTCAACTATAGTAACACAACAGTAAAATTATTTTTAATAAAAATCTGCATAGCGCTAAAATCAGTCAAGTAAGCAGGTTGGTGTAATGATAAACCTGTAAAAACTATAAGAATTTGTTTATTGGGTAGTATAATAAATTTTACATCTTTTTCAAACGAACCTGTGATTTTAAGAAAATATAATATTAGCAACTATTCTAAATAACTATTTCTTAAAAGAAGAGTATAAAAAAGTATATAGAAATTTGAAACAAATTGGAACAATTGTAACATTTGAGTGTTTAAAAAGCTATTGTTTCAACTGTAAAAATATTATTTATTCTAAGTCTATTGAACGCTAAAAACAACTAAATAAGCCGGAATCAGGCCGATTAACTGATGCATGAAACTTTCTCTGGTTTTAAAACAGCACCCTCTGGTGTCGGAGTTGGGAAAAGTTTCCTCATCCGCGCTTTTTCCGTCGCACGCCACGAAGACAAACGATAGCTTTTCGACTTGTTCGTTCGAAACGCAGTGGCTTAATCCAAGTCCAAGTTCAAAGTCCCAGCTGGTGGACGTGTAGCAGGAACAGCCGTCGACTTCACACTCGCACTGTTTCAACAAATCCTCGGGAGTTGCCGGGTAGCCTCTCACCAGAACGTCTGGCACTTGGTAGGACTTGGCTCCTCGCAGGTATAGCAAGCCTCCGCGTATCTGTTTGTCTTCGTCAACTGGGTTGATCCTGAAAATTTGCAGGACTGCCGCGTTAGTATTCATTCCGGTCATCGACCCGACCACAAACTGATGATCTGGATCTGAAGTTTGCAGCAGCTCCGCTTTGTACTTGGCGCAACCGTTGGTTTCCGAGATGCTGCTCGTTTTAAACAACAGTTGCCGCATGAAAGAGTTAACTCTGCGTTCGAACTGATGCTTCGCATGTTCAACTTCTGCCTGCTGATTGGCGCTTATCTCTTTTTCAAGCTCGGCAACAAAAGTGATCATTGAGCTCTCTTCGGAACTGACATGACTGTTTTCGATCAACGTGTCTTTTGGCAGATCCGAAATTGGCAGGTCTTTTAAAAACTTGGTCTTGCAAAGTTTTCCGTACAAAATGTGTTTCGCAAGCTCGCGTGCGCTTTGTTTTGTTTCGATTTCTATAAGGTATTCGAGAGTTACTAGATCATGGTGAGCTACAATTACTCTTTCTACGTCATCACCCAATTGAAACGTGCCCGAAAGAACTTTGTTTCCTTCGCTGTCGAACTTGCAAGCTGAAGAATCTTCGAATTCAACTTGTTTGTTGGAATATGTTCCATCGTAAACTTTTAAAACGGGGTCGTAACTAAAACTGGAGTCATGAATTGGATACGACGATTTTACAAACACAGTTGAAGTTGTCTTATTACCGAATAACGGTTTGTAAGTAATAGACTGGTCATCTTTACACTCTCCACAAATACAACCTGAACTTTCCAGCGTCTTTTTCACTTTGCTAACAAACAAGTACGTCAAGTCTTTGGCGTTCCCATCGTCTTTCACGTAGTTCTGACCGTAACGTTGAGCAATTTCAAAGTTGTTCGTCAAATAAATGCCGGGGCCCAGTCTGCCTGAAAACGAAGGCCTCAGTCCTTCTCTCAAGATTCCCTTGACGTTGCTCCCTTTGGTGCCGTGCAGAAGCAGCAAGCTCGGACATCTGCAGCGTTCCACATTCGATTTGACCCTGTAAATCCTGAGAGCGACGTTTGTGTTCGAGTACTTTTCCAATTGGTTCGTTTCACCGCTCAAACCGAGCGATCCTTTCAACAGATCGTAATCCGGATCGTCGCTTTCCAACAACTGAAGCTCGTGCTTGGAAACCTTGGAAAGAGATTTTTTTGAAACTGTACTTTTGCATTCAAACATCTTAACAGCTTCTTCCACAAATTCTTCTTTTTCTGCATCGAATTCTTCGACCATTTCTTTGATTTCAGCTTTCGTCTTTTGCTTTTCTTCTTCGCAAAGACTGCGCAAATAATTTTGCGGACCAGGAAACTGAGAGATTATCTGATCTAAATATTCTTCGTTTAAGTTCATAATGTATTCACTATAAAATCTGTAAAAAAGGTCTAAATTAAAAAAAGCATATGTATCTAAACATCGGTATGTCTATATATGTATGTTTTTCATTGTTATAAGTAATTAAAGAACAAGTTATTGTAACAAAATACAATGATATTTCTACTGTCTTTGAAAAAATGATCAAAATGCACGCATGTTACTAAAAGTTATGTCTTTACAGGTTCAACAAAGAGGTAAGCTTTGTGTTGGGCACTGAAGATTTAATAACAAATTAAAATTTTTAGATAAAACTAATAAGAAATGTTCAAATAAAGTTATTTCAAAAAAAAAAATCAAAAACATTATAAATATTAAACAAACAATATAAATATAAATATCATTGTGAGAATTTGACATTTGAATGTATTTTTTTTAACTCACGAAAATAGTTAATTTTTCCAAACCAAGTAAGAAGTTAATAAATATTATAGTAATAATAGACAATGCTTGAGAATCTTATTAATTGTATTCTTATATATATTTTGTTTATTTAAAGATTTAAAAAACGCTCAAAATGTTAGGTCTAAGGACTTGGTGTACGAAAATACAAACCGGTTATTGACCACATGCTTTAACAATTTCTTAAGAGTAAATAAAAACTATTTTTTTTAAATCTTACTTTTAAATCTTAAGAAATAAAGCATTCAAAAAAAGTAATAAAAAGAGGAGAAAAATAAAGTCTACTCTACTTAGTTAAGCGTTTACTTTAAAAAATTTTATTCATAATAAATTTAAAAACTTTACTAACAGAATAAAACAAGAAAATACAGTCTAAACATAAACTATAGGGAATATATTTATCAATATATTAAAAATTTCTCGATTGGAATAACGATATAAACAAAACTAATAGCAAACATGAAAATATTTTAAAGATAGGTCACAACTCCTATAAAAAAGTTAAATGTAGTGAGCTGAAAGATTTGTCCGTTGAGTATTATTAGTATTTTATGGTAAATATTTAGTTTTTCATTTGTTATATAGCTGTTAGAATGAATCACTTAAAAAGTTTATATAAAAACAAAATATATATAATATAGCTTGTATAACTTTTTAAAGAAGTTAATTCAACCATAAAATCAACTTAAATTTTGTATATAAAAATATAAAATTAAGTACTATAAAATTTACATAATCTGCAGTTAAGAAGAAAAAAATCATTTTATTTTAAATTTATATTACATTTATTTTGAATAGTTTTCTAAGGCTGAAAATGTAACTTTAAAGTAACAAACAAAATTTGAAGACATAATAAACAAATTTCAAGGTTTCCTTAGAAAAATAATTTAATTTTTTATAAGTTTTCTTGAAGCAGAAATCCAAGCTCATCGTTCATTTATATAATTAATTCGATGTTAAGAAGTACATCTGTAACCAACAATATTGTGTGGGTTACTAAAGACAGTTGAATGGTTATAGTGTAACAAAATATGCATTTTATTGTTTTTCAAATAACCGCCAGGGGACGTTAGACGATTTTTTATTAAATCAACCAACAATAAAATTTAAATAACGTTTGGTATTGCGTTCATTTAAGCAATAAGATCGTGCGAGAGGCACACGAATTGATTATAATATTTTTTTTTTTATTTTCATTTAATAAGATTTTGATGTTTATTTCTATTATCGTATTATATTGTGTTTACTTTAGCCATCGTTGTGGCACGACATATATTAACTCTGTGTTATTAGTAGTACTTTTTAGTAAAACCTATTTTTTGTTTAAGATTGTGACGTTCAGAAACTTTTAGAACATTATTAAGACATTTTAATTTGTAGAATTTGGTGTTTACTTGTTGTGTTTATATTCGCAGCTTTATTCTACTGATAAATTGGCTGCTTTGTTATTCTACTTTCTATTTATATCACATTTTCAATAAACTCATTTCATTAAAAAAATTATTTATATTAACCTTATTACATATTTATTGATTACTAAGTTAAACCTAATAAGTAAGGTAAATTCAGTAAAATCCTTAAGAGGTAAACGCGTAAAGCGTTCAGCACATAAAAAAAGGGACTTTTTCAAAAATGCAAACACTTAAAAATATAAACATTCATGAACAATATAAAAGTATCATGTTTTAGAAACTATTTACATGTTATTAAAACCTTAAAACACAATTTAAACTTAAAAAACTATACTTTTAGAATAAATAAATTGTAAAAAGAATTAACTTCTTAAATTTTAACGTATAAGAAAATACTTATGTGAACATAACAATCTTAAACACAATTCATTAAATAGGTAGTTGAAGAATTTAAATATCTATTCTGTAACTACATGTTTACTGTAGCATGCCGTGGCTAGAATGATCTCCTTTACAACTAATGAGTATTTATATATGACTATAGTATGTAAGTATAATCTTGCATCAGTAAAACATGCAACCTAGCGAACTTTCTCTTAAACTCTTGGATGAAAAAGAACTTTAACTCAAAATTTTCCTATAATTTAGAAATTTATTTAATATCCTGTTACACTCTCTCTTATTCCTTTTTGAACAAAAATCTTCAATCTAATCCTCCTCTACCGTTTTTTGGAAGTTTAACTCTATAATTCCTTCATAACAAGAAAAAACATAGCACATACAAAATGTAACTTCGTCTCGATTTTTTTTTTTTAACATTTAATTTAAATCAGATTATTAAAAGAACTAAACAATTTTGAATAAATGGTTTTTTAGTTCTAAAAAGTATTTATTTTTAGTAATTAAACATTTTTTATATTCGGTTTTACCAGAATTTTGACAAATCACTTTAACTTCAAAAATAATAGTAAATATGTGTTTGAATTTAATCTACTATAAAGATTGCAGCATTTGAAAACAGAAAACTAACATAAATACAACAACAATCATTCAAATGTCATGCCTATCTCCTGTAATACAAATACATAAAATTTTCAGCATGTTACTGGTCTTTGCTGTCTTAGTTACTAATAAATTCAAAGGTTTAAAAGCCTTACATAAACTTTATATGACTCACTTTGACTATAGTTGGTTATAACCTTTTTTTGAGTTGTTTGTACTTATACATTGTCAGTATTCTTAAAGTTATTTGAACTTATATTCTATTAGTTATATTTTAACTTTCCGGACTAAAAATTTGTCAGGTGTAATTTTATTTGTAGGATTTAAAATTTATCAGTTTTAGTTTGACTTGTTGGCTAAGTTTTGTCAGTTTTATTTTGACTTTGTTAGTTTAAAGTTAGTAACCAACTTTCTGTTATTATTTAATACCCCTATGATACTTTTTCTGGTGTAACCCTCTATTGCCTGTTAGTTTTAGTTCTTTCTGGTTATGGTTTTATCTCAAGGGCTTTTTTTAAAGGGTAGAAAAAAGATGTGTAGTATTGCTTCTTTAAAAAAAACAGGTTTTACTGTAAGATTTGTCTTCGTTTACTAACAAGTAAAATGCACTATAAAACTAAAATGGCAAACAAAAAAAAAGTCATACAAAATTGTGACAAATACTGCCTTAAAATAAAAAGTAATATACAAGTAAAACATGTTTTGAAAAAATACTGTCTAGGTGTAACTATTACCTAAAAGACTGGTGATTCTTTACCTGAAGGACGCCAAATGTGGTCGAAATGTTGTGTGGGTTACTTAAGACAGTCGTAAGGTTAAAGTATACTTTAAACTTATACTACACCCATAAAAAATATATTACCCCACTAACAATGATACTAAAAATACTTGATTAGGCACTCTATATGAAACTAGCCATGACAATATAGGAACATATAGTAGAAAAGAAAAGTTGCAAAAACTAGCAAGTATAAGGACCATGTACAATATAAAAGACCTTATATTTTAAGAACCTATTTCCATATTATTAAAACCATCAATAACAAATATAATTAATAAAATCTATACCTTTAGAAAACTATAACTAGAGAGTAAGAAAAAACTGTTTGAACTTAAAATTATAAAATTTACTTATGGAAAGAAAACATTCTTAAACAAAAAACTCACAAAAAAAAACATTAAGAAGTATAAATGTTTATTCTGTAATTACATGTTTACTGCAGCAAGCCGTGGCTAAAATGATCTCCTCTCCAGCTGATGAGTATTTATATATAGCGCGAGCTTTCACTTAAACGCTTGGATGAACAAGAACTTTAACTCGAGCGTTTTAAATTTATAGAAAATTTTAAGTTTAAAATCTTATTTATGCAAGCGTTTAAGAGAAAGCTCGAAAAGCCACGTGTTCAGTTTGATAGGCTGTTACCCATCTATATAACTCAGTAATTCTATTACAAAATTTTTGCATAGGCATACTAAAAAAAAAAGGTTGAAATATTCTGAAACTAATTTGAATCATTTATCATAGAAAATAATGAAAAGAACAATAGCAAACACTAGGAAATATACAAAAAAATAAAACCGTATTTCATAGTTTATATTTAATTGTATAAATTAAATTGAAAAATATTTACTTTGAATTTTAACTTAAAAACTGCTTATAAGATATAGCATCGTTTACAAAAGAACTTTGCATTAAACAACAAAAAAAATGTTTATTTGAACAACGTATTAGCAGCAGCAAGATGAAAAAAAAATATCTTCGACAACTAATGAGTATCTTTATTTGGCTGCAGTATTCAAATCCAAACTTGCATAAGTAAAACGCGTGACCTTGTCAGCTTTCTCTTAAATGCTTGGATGAACAAGAGCTTTAACTTAAAATTTTTCATTAAATTTAAACAGTTATCAAATGCAATTGGATATCGTGTTACACATTAATAATAACAATTTAATAAATAATTTTGAAGTTCAACCTGTAACTTTCATAAAAGTTTTAAATATTTTTAACATAACGGCATCTCAGTCTATAATTCACTAACTTGTAGGCTAGCAATTTGTAATTTCATTTATTGTTGAACCTAGGTAGAAAAAGAATGTTTTTGAAGACCTTGTATGATAAATATAGTTCGAATTTCACTATAGTTATTTTTTATTAATTAATTTATTATAAATTTGAGACTTTAGGAGTTTATTATTTATACTTTTGTTATCTTTTTAAACTTTGGCAATTTATTTATAAAGTATTTGTTATCTATTTAATACTTTAGGAATAATACATTTAGTATTTTTATTTTCGAAGTTTATTTAAGATTTTTTAATAAAAAAAAAGTATTTTTTGAAGCCAAATAAGTTTCAAATATTTTTACATACTGATTTTTAAACCTTATATCTTTACTTTTTATTTTTCTGTTGATCTATCGATTGTCATTTGTTATATATTGTTATTGTTAAAATATCTCAAGAAATGAAGTAAATTTCTAATTATATAAAAAACCTTCATTTGTCATATGCCAACAGAGTTAAGTATTGAAGGTTTTCCAAAAAGTTTTTCTTTAAGCAAAAAAATCAGACTAGTCAACCAAAAACTAGCCTGAGTTTTAAACAAAATCAACACTAAAGTACAGAGATTTAAGATCTTAAGTAAATTAACTCTTTATTAAATCCTTTAGTATCATGTTTAATAAAAAAAAATATAAAATCTAAAAGAATTATAATTTAAAAAAAATCAAGTCATAAAAGCTAGCATTAGATTTTGAAAAATTCAAATTAAAATATTTTTTATTAAAAACAATAACAATTTCAAAACATAACTAAATTAGCCTTAGTTTTCACTAAAGTTAAAAAGTAATTTTTAAACTATAAAATACACACATTTAACTTATATTCAACACATAAAAAAAAAATTCCTTCAATGTTTTTATATAATGAAAGGAAAAAATATTTAGTACATTAAGGTAGACACTAGTTTAATAAATTTAAGACTAGAACTTTGTACAACCAACTTCGAACTTAGAAAGACTTAAAAATTTTCTTAACTTTTTGCCTCCGAGTACTTAGTTTAAAATAAATGAACCATCTAAACACACCTCAAATACTAAGTAATTATTTTTTTTATAAAGTTTATTAAACTCTATCTAACTTATATTTGTTTTAGAATAGCTTTTGTAATTGAAAAAAATTGATTTAGTTTAAATTTTTCCAAAATTCTCATGCAGGCTTTTATGATTTAAATATTTTAAGAACTATTATTCTTTTTGATATTAGTCTTTTATTTAATTTGTTATGATAGCAATGGATTTAAATAAGATTTACATTAATTTTAGATCTTGGATCTATGTACTGCAGTGTGAATTATATTTAAAACTCAGGCTACTTTTGGGTTGACCAGGCTGATTTTTTTTTCTCAAAGTCAAACTTTGTGGCCAACCTGCAATACTTAAATCTGTTGTATTTTGATAAAGAAGTTTATAATTGTATAATTAAATACTTACTTCATTTATTGACATGTTTTTAATAAAAACTATGACAACCTTATTATCCAAAGTAAATAAAGTCCGTTCAAGCAAGATTAATAAAATCAAAGCAATTTCTGACTCTGATCTAAAAAAAATGCTTAGTGTTTTATCTAAGTATGAAATTCAGTCAACAAATACCCTTATATACTGGAATTTTACATCTTTGCTATTATATTTCTTTAGAGACAAAAATGAATTTTAGAACATCAAGTTAAATGGTCATTTATTTTAAATATTTTTAGAAGCAGTAAAGGGGCTCCAAGGCAATAATTGTAACTTACACTAGATAATTTGGATTTAAATTATGAAGAAGTAAAAAAAAATCTTAGGCGACTTTAAAGGTAGTTTCGAAACTTATACTAGATATTATAAAAAAAAAAGTTTTGGACTCGAAGGCTTTGGATTGAAATCTACCCTAGATAATTTAGATGATGACCAAAAAAAGGCATTTTTGATGCTAGCATTTAAAAAAACATTGATAGAAATTGCCACATGTTTTTTAATTTCTAAAACAGGGGGCATTTTGACAAAAAATTCGGGAAAACCTGATTTAGATAAATTTTGCAGTAAATTTTACATCTTTTGTTTAAGATGCAACACTTACATTTTCCTTTTGCTGTTTTTCAAAACCTTTTAAAATTTGATCTTAACTAGAAACAATAGAGGGAGAGTCAAAAAAGAACTGATAAATTTTAAGTCAACAGAATCAAAAAAGAACTGAAATACTTTTATACCATAAGTCACTATAGAACTTGCAAAATAAAAAAGTTAAAATAGAAATCACAAAGTTGAAGTCTAATCAATTAACACGAGTATTGACAATATATAAGTTACAAGTAATATCAAAAAAATGGTGACCAACTTTAAGTCAAAGTGAGTCATATTAGATTAAGTAAAGTACTAAAATCTAAATATCATAGTAAAAACAACAATACTTATTAATTATTAAGACAGCAAAGACCAGTAACACCTTGAGATTATAGAAATTTTTAGTAAGTCACTACTAAAGGGATTAGCACGACATTTAAGTGTTTCTTTGTATTTTCTAAACTTATCCGTTTCAAATGGTGCAATCTTTATAGTAGGTTGTAACACATATTTGATATTATTTTTGAAACTAAAATGAAAAGTTTATGTGAAAAGATTAGTGTTTCTGGTTAAAATAAAAAAAAATTATTAATATTATAAATAAAAAACTTTTCAGAATTTAAGATTAGTTGATTTTTTAAATTTAGTATACGTAAAAAATTTTTGAACAACATTAGTATTAGTATTGAGACCAAGTTTTATTTTATTATGTAATTTTTTTTTTCTTTTTTTTTATGAAGAGTAATGTATATTTTCCAACAAAAAGGCAGAGATGAAGTGGGGTGAAGATTCTCTTTCAAAATTAGAAGAGGAAGTGGAAGAGGAAATAAAACTGCATTTGATAACAGTGTAAATTTACAGATTAGTTTTCAGGTTAAGGCTATAGGGGGGTGGGTCCAACATTTTTTTTTACTAAAACTAACTTTGGCTTTTATATGAAAGCTTGAAGTACAACCTATAAGCCAGTTTTTATAGAATTCAAAAATATCATTTAACTTTTTAGATATTTAATTTTTTCTAAGTATTTTCTAATATAAACGTATAGACCGCAAATGTTTCGGGGTCAATTTTCTCGGAAATTTAAAAATTCACTAAAAATCTATCTTTTCCTTCATTTTTCAAGCAATCTTCTTCAAACTTTCAGGATATGTTCCTTATAATAAAAGGAAAAAATGTTACTTTAGAATTTTATTAATTTTAAAAAAAAAAAATAATCAAAAAAATAAAAAAATATTTTTTTTTTTTTTTTAAATATTTTTACAAAACTTTTTTTTAATTCCGAAATAACGTTTTTTGTTATAATATAAAGATTAGACTGTTAAATATTGAAGAAGATTGCTTGAAAAATGTAGGAGTAGATAGATTTTAAATGAAATAGTCTTTTTTTGCTGTTTTAGTTTTCCCTTCCCATAGGGAACCTATTATGCGGCTCAACTTTGACTGGTCATATCTCAAAAATAATTTGAATTTTTTTAAACAATAAAAAGCATCTTGAAGCTTAGAAAAAACTCTATAAAATAAGATCAATTTGTAAAAAACATGGTATACCCCCCCCCCTATGGCCTTAAAGCTCTTGTTCATCCAAGCGTTTAAGAGAAAGCTTGCAAGGTCACGTGTTTTACTGATGCAAGTTTGCATTAGCATACAATAGTCATACAATAATTTTAATATTAATTTGTTATAAAGAAAATCATTATAGACACCCTTACTGCTGCAAAACTTTGTTGAAATAAAAATTTGTCTTTAGTTAATCAAAGTAATTGTTTATTAAATATTATTGTTTTTTTTATACATTAAATAGTTTTCAATTTAATATATACACTTTTAGATATAATCGTTATAGATTTGATTTAAGTTATATCTTCTATTCCATTTAAAGTTATTTTCTAAAGTTGTTAATTTTTTATACTTGTTTGTAAGTGTTTGTTTCTGTTCACTGTAAAGATATGTTCATTCATGACATGCCTAATTTTATTTAGAGTAGCCCTAGGTATTTTTTTGTAGGTTTTAGTTATGTAAATGATGTTATCTATATACTTTAGTTATGGTGTAAGTCAGGGTTGCCGTTTTACCTGGAAACCTTGAATTTGAGAAATTTTGAAATAAACCTGGAATTTTGAACAATAATCACTGAAAATATGTGGAATTTTTACAATTTTATCATAACAAAGTAGCAAAGTTTCAATTTGACTCAAAAAATTTATCAAAAAGATAAAAAGATTTCTATCATCATCAAGATTTTTTTGTGTTTAGAAATACATTTAAATTAGCTCTACATTATATTATCAATATTTTTATATTATTTAAAACAGTTTCTTACCTTAAACTTAACTTTAAACTAATAATAGACCCAAAATTTGTACTATTACAAACTTGGAGTAAAATTTGAAAACCTTGAAAAGCTTTTGACAGGGTTGCTTTAAGGTCAAAAAATAAGGAAAAACAAAAAAGACCCCCAAAAAATAGGGGGTCTTAAAAAATAGACAGGAAAATTAACAAAAATAGTAAAAAAAGTCAGATTTTGTCAGGTTAAATTTACAAAATTCTTTATTTTACAAAGCCTTCAAATGGTTAAATAATAATTTGAATCCTTCAAATACAGAAAAAACTTGCAAAATTTTTTAGAACTTAAGAAAATTATTTAGTTTTCATTGTCTTCATTTGGTAGAAATAAATAAAATATCCTTTATAAAATTGCAGAAATTTCTTTTAAACAAACTGAACAAGCAGTTCTTTTAAGCTTTTTGATATTGATGATCTGTAGCAAAGAACAATTCTGAAGTAAAACTGTGATATATACACAAAAGTAAATATAGCATTATATTAGAATCAAATCGTTTTTTCTTCAATTAAACAATTGAGTTATTTATAATTAAGCAGTTAATTTAGTATTTTATGTAATAACTTAATGTGTATACTTTAGCTCTTTATATTTTTTTAAGTTGTTTAAATTTGTAAAATAAGTTATAAGAGAGGTATACGCCAAAATTCAGTTTACATATTTGTATTTTTTTAAGAATAACTTAAGTTTTTAATATAAAAAAAGTAGATTTTTTTTCTTAAAAACTAAATGCTAACTGATAAAAGGAAATATTTATCCAACAGATATAAAATTTGAATTTTTTTTTTACTGTTACTTAATTATATATGTTATAAAAAGCTTAAAAGATTGTGTCTTTTTTCAGACATGCTGTGTTTTTAAGACAATAGCACAAGTATATTTGTGATAGAGCTGTTTATTCGAACACATCGATCATACACAGATGGTTCAAGTCGTGTAATGGAAGTTTGATGATTGAATTGGTCAAAAAAAACTGTTGTTTTTACAAGTATCAAAATAAGATTAAAAGCTTCATATAGTTTAAAGTGTTAGATTATGTATTTTCGAAAAAGTTTAAATTAAAATTTGATTTAGAAAAGTTAGGAAATTTTTCTCAGCTTGATCTGTGGCAACCCTATAACACACTAAAACCATACATACAACTCCTTGTAGGCTACTGGATCATAAGTGATTATTGCTACTCGTCGATTTACTATTGTTTAAGAAGTTATTAATACTTGTCAAATAAAATTTTATTTATTTTGTTAAAATAGCAGTAGTTAAGTCTTAGCTGCAGCATTTTCTATTTGGTTATTCTTAACATAATTGGTTAGAAGTACTACTTTGAAATAACTTCAGAATATTAGGAACCTTCTATTTATTTATTTTTTTAGTATTCTCATGTAAAAACTTTGTGTTAGAGGTTACTAAGTTACAGATGTACCTTCTAACAGTGAGTTAATTTAACAAATAGATTGTAAGCTGAAAGTATTGTTAACGAAAATTTATAATAAGTTAATCTATTTTCTTAAAAAACATAAAAGTTTATACTTTTACTTTATATGTCTTCAAATAGTTTCTGCTTCTTTTAAGTACATTTTTAGGCTTAAAAATTATTTTTAACCGAAGGATTTTTATTTTTTCCTTAAATGCGTAGTGTCTGATGCTACAGTATTTATTTTTATTTTTTAATCTATAAAGACTAAATTAAGTTTATGAACCAAGAAATTATTTTGTGCACAAGGTCTTAGGACCTAACATTTGTCGTACAATAAACATTATATATATGGTTGGTTTAACTTTTTTAAAAAGGTATATTTTTTTTTATTCAAATAAATATCGTTTATTAAACAATAAGTAAAACCCCTTACGATTTTTGGTCTTAGGACCTGGTGCACAAAAAACCTTTCGGTTATGGAATCGCACTCCACGGATACATTTGAACGTCTTGTCCAGGACGAGACAAATATAAACTATTTTAAGTGTTTTAATCTAATTATCAAATCAAAAAAGAAAGGTAATTTCTAGCTAAAATACTGATAATACTCCAACTAAAATTCTTTAAGAGTATTACAATAAAGTTAGTGTGACCACTTTTCTAATTATTTCCGTGTTTGCTATAAATACTGTTTATTTCGTTTTATCAATTTATTTTAGATTAATATTTAAATTGTAATGTTCTAAATATACTCTTCTAATTTTTTTTTGAGGTTTAAGCTTAAACTGTATTGAAGTTTTTTGTTGTTAGATAAGTTTTTGAGTACATCGTGAATGAAAATATTTTAAGTAAACTTAAAACTAACTTAACTTTCCTTTCTTTTTTTAATATTCATTATATTTATTGTTTTATTTATAAAGGTTCAAAAGTTTAAATTAAAAATATTTAACATTTGTTGCTCAGAAATAATTTTAAAAGCATATGGTGTACGACTCGATAACCGGAAGGCTTTTAATTACATTAGTTCCTTAGATCAAACCTTTTGAGCCTTTTTTTATTGTTCAATAACAAAAATATACAAAAATATGCATGGATAGCATTGTCTGAACAATAACTACTTACTTGGTTAAAAAATCTGCGATAAATTAATATACTTTATTTTAAAATACTTTGACTGAATTTAAATAGTTTTAATCATTCAATTTAAGAAAAAGAAATGATTTATTTTTTAAATTTAGAATTTTTATAGATTATTTAGTAAATATATCATGTACTCAAACAAAGATTATTTAAATCAGACAATCTCACTGTTTCCTGGTCCTCAGAACTATTTGCGCCATCTTTGCAAAGAAGAAAAGCAAAAGACGAAAACTGAAATCGCAAAAATAGGCAAACTATTCGAAGCGGAAAAAGAAGAATTGGTTGAAGAAGTTGTGGAGTTATTTAAATGCAACAATTCGGCTTTAAGAAGTTCTCTTTCCAATGATTCCAAGCACGAAATTCAGTTGTTGGAAAACGACGATCCGGATAACGTTTTGTTGAGAGGATCGCTCGGTTTGAGCGGTGAAATGAACAAATTGAAAAAGTACTCGAACAAAAACGTCGCTATCAGGATTCACAGGATCAAATCAAATGTGGAACGATGCAGATGTCCGAGCTTGCTGCTTCTGCACGGCACCAAAAGGAGCAACGTCGAGGGAATCTTGAAAGAAGGACTGAGACCTTCGTCTTCCGGTAGACTGGGTCCCGGCATTTATTTGACAAACAGCTTTGAAGTTGCTCAACTTTACGGTCAAAACTACGCGGAAGACGATGGGAACGCAAAAGACTTGACGTACTTGTTTGTTAGCAAAGTGAAAGATAAGCTGACAAGTTCAGGTTGTCTTTGTGGAGAGTGTAAAGATGACCAGTCTGTTAGAAATCGTGAAAACTTATTCGGTAAGAAGACAACTTCAACTGCGTTTATAAAATCGTCGTATCAAAGTCATGACTCCAGTTTTAGTTACGAGCCCGTTTTAAAAGTTTACGATGGAAAATTATATTCCGACAAACAAGTTGAATTCCAAGATTCTTCAGCTAGCAAGTTCGACAGCGACGGAAACAAAATTCTTTCGGGCACGTTTCAAGTTGTAAGTGACGAAAAAAAAATAGCCGTGGCTCACCATGACCTAGTAACTCTAGCGTACCTGATAGAAATCGAAATAAAACAAAGCGCAAGCGAGCTTGCGAAACACATTTTGTACAGCGAACTATGCCTGACCAATTTTTCGAAATACCTGCCAATTTCAGATTCGCCAAAAGACACGTTGACCGAAAACAGTCCTGTCAATTCCGAAGACTGCTCTATGAACACCTTTGTTGCCGAGTTTGAAAAAGAAATACGCGCCAATCAGCGGGCAAAAGTAGAATATACAAAGCATCAGTTTGAACGCAAAGTGAACTCTTTCATGCGGCAACTGTCGTTTGAAACGAGCAGCATCTCGGAAACTAACGATTACGCCAAGTACAAAGCGGAGCTGCTGCAAACTTCAGATCAAGATCACCAGTTTGTGCACGGGTATATGACCGAAATGAGCCCGAAAGCGGCAATCCTGCAAATTTTCAGGATCAACCCAGTCGACGTATATGAACAGATACGCGGAGGATTGCTTTACCTGCAAGGAGTCAAGGCAGACAAGGTGGTGAATGTTCTGGTGAGAGGATACCCGGCGAAACACGAAGATTTTTTGGATCAGTGCGAGTGTAGAACCGGTCGCTGCTCCTGCTACGCGTCCACCAGCTTGGACTGGCAACTTTCGAAAGGAACAAGCCACTGCGTCACGAAAGGACAAGTCGAAAAGCTGTCGTTTGTCTTCGTGGTGAGCGACGGCAAAGGCGTGGATGGGGAAACTTTTCCCAACTCCGACACCAGAGGGTGCTGTTTTAGAACCAGAATGCAAATCATGAAACGTCCAATCGGCCTCATTCCGGCTTATTTAGTTGTTTTCAGCGTTCAATAGACTTCAAATAAATTATCTTTTTATATTTTAAACAATAGCACTTTCATTTAAACACATAAAAGTTACTATTTTTTACTATTACGGAAAATCCCATACACTTTTTTATACAGTTTTTTAAACAAATAAATATTTAGAATGGTAACTAGCATGATATCTAATTAAAATCACAGGTTTGTTTCAAAAAGATAAAATCGTTATTTTACTTCTCAATAAACAAGTTTTTGAAACTTTTTATAGGTTTATCATTACACCAATCGGCTTACTTGACTAATTTTAGCTCTCAGTAGATTTGGGCGAAAAAAATTCGCACTGCTGTCTTTCTATAGTTGAGGCGATCAACAAAAACAGTAGCGAAAGTCTACACATCCTACGCCTGGACTTTCGTGTGCGGTGATACAAGCTCAAATATTTTAATAAAAAGTTTTTATCTAACAAGTTCGCCAAGTCTCATTAGTCTTATTAAATAACACCCGTGATGAGTTTTAACATTGATTGGAGGTTGTATTTCTATCGAAATACTAAAACGCCTCTTTTAATTTAACTTTGTTAGTAATAGCTCGTGTATATATATATGAGTTGTCTTAGAAGTGTCAATATGCATACGATTAGTTTTGTAAAGGAAACTAATCCAATTATAAGATAAATCAGGCTAGTTTTCGATTTAGACTGTATAAACTTTTTAATACAGAATTTATAATATTTGTAATACCCTAAATAGTAAAAGACACAAAAATCTTCCCTTTTTAACAACAAACGTTTTTCAGGGTAATTTCAAGCAAAATTGCGTTGCACGTAATACTAATATTGTCAGCTTTTGAAAAGAACCTATGTCAACTAGCATTTATGTTATGTTAATAATGACTAAAGCTAATTTATTTTTTATGCTTGTACATGGTACCTAAAAAGTGCTAAATTGTTATTACTTATAGTGTATGTTTATTTTGGTAATTACTGCTGTTTTTGTAAATATTTTTCAAACACAAATAAATATTCAAAATTTTATTTGTCCACGGTCATAAAGTTTTAACAATAGTTAAAATTACTAAAAGTTGATTAGGATTTGTTTTTATAAGAACACAATTAAATACACTAGATAAATTACACCTGTAATTAAGTAAGAAAATGTACCAAAATTGTAACATTTAACGTAATAATGTATGCATATAATAAGTGCAATTTCAACTAAACTAAAATCAAATTTAATTATTCTGAGTACTTCGGGTTTCAAACTTCAAAATATTAAAGTTTTTTAAAGTTTTTAAATGGAAATTTTTGTGTTACTTCATATTGTTTTTAATTAATTTACGTTGTAGTTTTGAAAGCTCTGCGAATTTGTTATAGCTGAATAACTATATAAGTTTTTCTAAGTAATCTCTGAATTACTAAAACTTTTCTGACTAAACGTAAAAAATGTTTACACAACGGAGGAAAGTAAAAAAATATGTTATAAAGCATTTTAATGCTTCATATTAATAAAGAATTTCGTTAAAGCTATTTTTCTAATTATAAAATAATAAACGTTTCTAGGTGGTGTATCGGTTATAATGACTTTATTGATATCGTTAAACATAAAAAAGATAAACTCGCTAGTCAAAAATACTTAATTAAATATACATTTTTTTCATCTTTTTTTTATGGGATTGGTTCTGCTTAGTATTAGTAACTCAAATTTCAATTTATAGATAACATAATTTTAAAACTAAACTTAACAGAATCGACACGCAGTTTTTGTTTTCACACAAGTTATTATTAGTTTGAATTGTATATTAGTTTGAATATTTCAATTTTTTAACATAGCGGTACCTCAGTCTATAATTTACTACCTTGTAGGCTAGCAATTTGTAACTTCATTTGTTGTTGAACCTAGGTAGAAAAGTCCGTTTCTAAAGATCTTGTATGAAAAATATAGTTCGAATCGCATTATAATTGTTTTATTATTTATTAATTTCTTATCAATTTGAGACTTAAGGAATTTAATATTAATTAATTTGTTAGCTATTTGAGACATTGGGAACCACTTCTCTGTTTAATAGAAAATAATACTATTAGTATTTTTATTATCTTAGTTTACTTTAGATTTTTTATGAAAAAATAGTACTTATTGTAATTAAATTAAGTTTCGAATACTTTTATATACTGAATTTTATGTCTTAAATGTCTACTTTTAATTTTGCCGTTGATTTATCTATCGTCATTTGTTGATTTTGATAGTTAAGACTAACAGTTTATATTTTCGTCCAACTACCAAATTAAATATGTTTCTCAAAACCAACAAAAACCTTATAAATTTAATATAAACTTATTACAGTAAGATTATGTTTACTTACTAACTGAGTTTTGGATTTAAAAACCAAATTATATCTAGATGAAAGAGTTTAAATTTTAAACATAAAAAAAAATTAAGGAAACGTTAATTAACAATTATTAAGTTATAAGTTGCCTTATATAAAAAAAAGGAGTAGTATTTGTTTGTGTAAAGCCAACTCCTGAATCTGTGTTTTTTAAGAAAAGTATCTTAAGTACATGACCATTCAACATGATCTTCTGAAAGATGCTTTTTGTCTAAAATGAATTATTAAGAGCTTATATGTAAAATTCTAGTATAGAAAGAAAATTTGTTGACTGAATTTTGTATTTACTTAAAAGACTAAGGCTATCTTTTTAAGTTAAAGGTCAGGAGTAGCTTTACTTTAATTAAGTTGTTATAGCTTTTATGAAAAATATCTCAAGAAATAAAGTAAGTATCAAATTATATAAAAAACTTTCATTTATCATAATATAAAAAATTAAGTATTGCAGGTTTGCAAAAAAGTTTTCCTAAAAGCAAAAATCAATCTGGTCAACCAAAAACTATCCTGAGTTTTAAACAAAATTATTACTGTAGTAAATCCAAGATCTTTTATAAATTTAACTCTTATTTAAATTATTTGGTATCATATTTAATAAAAAATTATGAAATCTAAAAGAATTATGATTAAAAAAAATCAAATCTTAAAAACTAGTACTTGAATTTTGGAAAAAAATTGATTAAATATTCTTTTATCAAAACCAAAATGCAATTTTAAAAATAAATTAGCTTGAATTTTCATAAAAAAAAAACTATTTTTTTAAACTATAAAATACACACATTTAACTTATAACCAACGCATTAAATAAAAAAAAATATTCCATCAATGTTTTTATATATCAAAGGGAAAAATACTTATTATATAAGTTAGACATTAGTATAATAAATTTTAGACTAGAAATTTCTACAACCAACTTCAAAACTTAGGAACACTTAAAAATTTTCAGATAACGCTTTGCCTCCGAGTACTTAGTTTAAAATAAATTAACCATATAAACACACCACAAATACTTAGTAATTATTAATATTGTTTTATATATTTTATTTAAAATATTATTTAAAAACTAGAAAAAAAATTATCTGTTAACAAAATTTTTACGTTTCAAAATTTAAAACATAAAAATTCACGAGCGTAAACTTAGCTTGAGAGCGTTTTTTAGGAGTTTTAGAAAAATGTCAAACTTAAGACCTAACTATTTTCCTAGTCTTAATAAATAATTAAAAACTGTTTTTTATTCTAGAGAACAGTCCTTTGTCTTTAACTTTAAAAAATCCATTGAATTTGGGTTTGACCTTTTAAGTGGGGTCCATTTAAACTTTTTTTTTTTTTATACAACCTTTTCTCCAAAATTATTACATTTTATTTAACTAAAGACAAAGGACCGTTCTCTAGAAACAAAAATTCAATTAGTCATTAAGCTAAGGAAAGTAATTGGATCTTAAGTTTGGGCATTTTAATAAAATTCCTAAAAAACGCTCTCAAGCTAAGTTCATGCTCGTCAAAAATTCAACAATAAATTTCTATGCAGTTATAAGTTAACAATATAGGTATAAATCTCAGTTTTAAAGTCTTTTCAACTACAATCAAAGAAAAAAATGTAACTAGAAAGACTACTTCAATATTGTGCTTGATTACACAAATCCAAGTAAACTCATTTTGTTCACGAAAACTGCATATTAAATCTTCAAAATATGAAATGCAGGTAAACGCAGCAGGTTCATTACAGACAAACATATGGAAATGATAATTTTAATTGCTTATGTGTTTAGAAAGAAAAAATTGTACTCAAACCTATTTATCCTCCTTTTTTTAATTATTTAACATATATATAATATGTGAAAATAGTTAAGGAAAAACAGCATGGGGTAATAATATTTTTGTTACAATAGTAAACATTAGCTCTTAATATAGACCTTTTGTAAGCTTGAAATATATTTTTTAAAAGAATAAAAATCTCTATTATTTTAGTAATAACTATTCAATATTATTATTATTATTATTATTATTATATTGTTTATTGTGCAATGTTGGACTCAGGCATCAAAACCTGAGCCACTTAAACAGGACACACAAAAAAAGAAAAAGAAAATAAACTTATATTCAAAACTTTAAGATAAATTATATATATATACAAACATAATTTAAATGAAAACACAAAGTTAAACACATTATGATAAGCAAATGATCTAAATTGAAAGTTCAGTTGGAAAAAATTCAAATTTATATATTACTTAGTACACACAGTAAAGAAGTTTGTCTAAAATCATGGCTCATAAAACAAAATTCATAACTACAAAATATATAATTTCATTGAAAACTTTGTTTAGATATTTTTTTAATTACTTTAATTATTATTTTTTTTTTTTTTTTCTAAAACAACTAGCTTGAAGTTTTAGAAATGTTCCAAGCGGTATATACAACTATAATTTGAATTTCTTTGAATTATACAAAATCAAATGAGCCCATACTGTATTTTGTAGACTTGATAAATAAGGTATAAGGCTCTAGCACATACAACTTTTTCTAAAAACAGTTTAAATTTTGCAGATCTGTTGTTAAATGGAAAAGTAAGAATGCTCGGTGAAATCTGAAAACTTCTGAAAAAAACATGGAACTTTAATCATTTTTGTATATAAAATAATTAAATTAAGTAGTAGAAAAAACTAAAAAAAAGAACCCGGGTACGTTTTCGGAATTCTGATAATCTCAGGGAATTTTTGTTAAATTTTGAATAGGATTTAATGATTCAATTTAAATACATTGTTATTTTTTAATCAATATGTTGAAGAATACTCAGACTATTTCAAATCTTATGTATTTAATCTCAGGATAAACCAGGCTAATTTAGTTTGAAATAACCTGGGGATTTTTTTAAGATTTTTATAATCTCAAGCAGTTTTTCTTAGATTTTGAATAAAATTTAAATAATTTAATTTCAATGCTTTGTTGTTTTACAACTAATTTTGTCAAAGAACCTAGCTTTTATTGATTTTTTTTAAACTAAAAAAAATATTTTTAAGCATTAATAATAAAAAAAAATTGGAAAAATACAGTTTGACTTGAAGAGTGGCTGGCAACCCTGTTATATTAAATAAAAAACAAAATCTTTTTACTTATAGAACCTACGAAAATCTCAAAAGGTTCCAGGCCAGTTTAATTTTAAGAAAACAGGAAATGCTTTGAGATTTTTGATAGTCCTAGGGAAATTTTGCTAGACTTTGAAAGAGATTTCAATGATTTAATTTAAATTCCTGTTATTTTATTACTAATGTTGTTAAAAATCTAATTTTTGTTTATTTTGTCAAATGTAAAACAATACTTATTACGATAAAAAAAAGCAAAGTTGGCCTAATACAGCTTTTTTTGAATTAAAAACTGGCCAACCTGTTATCTTAAAAAATGACAAAGAAATATTTACTTTACAAATAAAAGATTTTGAAATAATTTAGGTAACAGAAGAAATATAAATTGTATGTTTTGTAGTTTATGATATAAAAACTGATAAGAACTCACCGCTTTTCTCCTTACTATTGTCATTATATTTCAATCTAGTTGAACTTTAAGTTATTAACTTTATTTAGTTTTATTTTGTGTCAACGTGTTTTATTTATATTGAAAAAAAACACTAATGATATTTTACATGGGTTCCTTGTGTAGACACAAAGGTTTACCAAACTTTTTTTTCAAATGGCCCCCTTTATAGAAATTAAAAAAGCTATTGCAACTTTGTACCATGATCACTCAAAAAATACCATAGTAAACATCCAAGACCTTTTTATTTGCTCTTTAAAGGCAACTTCAGATTACGTTATTTAATCTTCACACTATGACCTCATGGCCCCCCTGGTGGCTCCTCTACTGCTCATGACGCCCTGAGCAGACATGTTAAAAAGCTCTGCTTTGTTTACTCGAGCGTGAAATTACTAACTTAAAACAAACCAAAGTTTATACGCTTTATTGCTGAATTACCATAGTAACTATTAGCATTTTACCAACTCTGGCCCTGAGTATCTGAGTATCATCATTTAACTAAAATCACCTGATTTTAAAAGAATTCTTAGAAATGTAGCAAGGTACTTTTTTGTTAGTTTCTTATACAACAATAAATATTTAATATTTTATATAAACAATTATTATGTTTAAGATAAGGCTGATATAGAAATTTAAGTTATACTTCAACCTTACTACTTTATAAATTAAATCCTTAATTATAGTTTTAATACGTTTAGTGGTAAATTTAAACTGTTATTTAGCTTAAATTATTTTAAGAAACAACGAAAATAGTTTAATAAATTCTTTTAGGAATTTTCAAGATAATCCAAATTGTTGATCAAATATTGACAAATAGCTGAAACTTATAAGTTGTTTTTAACTTACCTTCTGACTGACTTTTCATTATTCAAAACTCTGATTTTGCAAAGTTAAGTTTTTTGTGATTGATTCTGTTTGCTACATTTTACATCAGGGTTCAATAAGTCTTAGACTATTTTTAGAATTTTAGTAAAATTTTTTGACTTTAAAAGTTAAAACAATAATCAATAGACGAAAGTAAACAAATGAAGCCAGTATTAATGTAGTATTTCATACAGATAAACAATTTTTGTAGTTTTGTATTGTGTTGTGAATTAAAATAAGTTTTTAGTTGGCGTATGATTTTTAACAGCTTCAGTGAAACTATTGAATGACGTAAGATAAAAACTCGCTAATCGATATATATTTATATATATATATATATATATAATTTATTCAAATGGCGATTTTAAAAATTCTGGAACATATGTTTCACAAAGCTTTAATTTTTCATAAAGCTTTGATCATCAGCCAGTTAAATTCAAAATACAAAGCACTGTACTAAACAAAGATACAAAAGTTATGCAAAAAAACAAAAAACAGTATGACGTAATATTGTACATTACAAATATTCAGTACAAAAATCGATCTACCTTCTAACTAATTAAACAACTAAAATTAACGAAAACAACAGTTAATTGACTATAAAATGCTTCAAAATTTGTTGTGTTTTAAAAGAAGCTTTTTTATATGTCGACAAGACGATATAAATTCGCTTCGCTTATTTAAACAACCTTCCTTTTTTAACGCATACATAACGGCTGTTGATTCTTTTAAGCACAGCTTACAAACAGGTCAGTTAACTTTCAAGGTCAGTTAACTCTGACCTTGAAAAGAAGTTCTACATCGGCCTATGCTCCACTCAATTCAGATTTCGGTATGCCAACCATAAAAAATCCTTTAAAGGTGGTGTATACGAAAATGAAACTGAGCTTTCGAAGTATGTTTGCGGCCTTAAGCGCAAAAACATTGATTTTAAATTAACTTGGGAGGTGATAAAAAGAGCACAGCCAATAGCAGATGGTAACAACCCTGTTTGTAAGCTGTGCTTAAAAGAATCAACAGCCGTTATGTATGCGTTAAAAAAGGAAGGTTGTTTAAATAAGCGAAGCGAATTTATATCGTCTTGTCGACATATAAAAAAGCTTCTTTTAAAACACAACAAATTTTGAAGCATTTTATAGTCAATTAACTGTTGTTTTCGTTAATTTTAGTTGTTTAATTAGTTAGAAGGTAGATCGATTTTTGTACTGAATATTTGTAATGTACAATATTACGTCATACTGTTTTTTGTTTTTTTGCATAACTTTTGTATCTTTGTTTAGTACAGTGCTTTGTATTTTGAATTTAACTGGCTGATGATCAAAGCTTTATGAAAAATTAAAGCTTTGTGCAACATATGTTCCAGAATTTTTAAAATCGCCATTTGAATAAATTATTTAAAAGCCCTTCAAGTGGGCTTAGTTGAAAGTGTTTACGTTTAAACATTAACCTTATTTTATATATATATATATATATATATATATATACAAAAAAATTTTTAAAGACCCACTATGTACTTTTCATTACAAAATACTTTTTTAAAGCAATTAGTTCCATTTGTAGTATAAAATTATAAATAAGTTTTTTATTTGTTAATTATCAATTATTGTCGCATTTTTGTCCACTGTTTTAATAGTATAATTACTACAACTATATGAATTCACTGCACCCCGCCGAAGTTTTCTCCACAGTACAGCCCATGTCAACTTGTCTGAGAGAATATTGGCCCTTCACTTAAAAAAGACTGCTGAATCATGATCTAGTTATGAAATAGAAACAACACAAAAAGATGCTACTTTGTTGTTTAAAAAGTTGATTAGTTATTTTTTAGCTGCAATATTAAAACTACTAAAATGAATTAATAAAACTTATACAAAAACATATATCTTATCTTTTTGAATGTGAATTTAATTTTACAAAATGTAGACTACAGTCTTAGTATTTAAAACAAACCAATTTGATTTTGACTTTTTTAAAAGACTTTTTTAAAAGATTTTGACTCTGATAAGCGAGTACTCTGAAAATCCCTCTACTCAGTTCTGGAGTTAAGGGATTATTTTATTTCAGCAAATGCTGTTTCCAGTCTTTCTACATTGCAAAGAGAGAAAATTTTACTCGGTTTGCGTTAATTAATTTTTAGCATTATTTTTCATTTGATGTTTTTCTTGATCATCTCTTTGATGGACTTGGCGGCCTAAATGAAAGAGCTCAGTTTCGTCAATTCTCTCAGATTTTTATTTTTTAAGCTTTGCACATGCTTATTGTATCTTATTTAAAATTTTTGACCGTAGCTTTGTACATAACACTTATGGAAAGGCATTTGCCTTCCACTGGGCATGAAGTTTTAATTATGCAATCTAAATTCTTTCATTTTGCTCCTTGGTTTTACTTTCCTCTAAAACTTTAAAATTTGATTTGTTAGTTTCGGATTCTACGTTGGGCATACATGAGTAACTTATTTTGATTGTGTTTCTGTTAAGGATTTTAATGAGAGGTCCGTTTTAAAAGAAGTTTTATTCTACTAACTTTAGAAATTCTTTCCTAATTTGGTTTTTAATGTTGAGCTAATTCGGGGGTTGTAGTATAATACTTGCTTTTTTATTCTTTATATTTTTCTACCTATACTATATATACTAATGTTAGCAATACTTGTACATGAAATTCTGTATATAGTTCCACATTTTAAACAAATATCAATAAAAAATGATTTAGATGTTTTTTTATTTTTTTATTTTTGCAGCTATCATCAAATTTTATTGTAATACTTGTTTAATAATCGGTAATATTTTGTTATATTTAAACAATTTTTTATAGTTTTACTTTAAGTAGCTTTATAGGTAATATAGGATTTTTTCATTAGTAGTTATTTAACTGGTATAAACATTACTACTGAAGTAAATTGTGGTTCAATAATAAAAAAATGTAAAAATGTTCAACACCTATGTAAATTTTTCTGTTTAATGTTTTAATTTTTTTGTGAGTTTTAAAGATTGTTAAAATCTACCAGGTAAAAGTTTTTTGAAAACACCACCTTAGTTATTAATTGAATAACATTTTTTACTTTGTCTTCTAACTTTCAAGCCAAAAATCTTTGCAGCTGCAGAGTTTAGCAGCTGAACAAGGGTTACCCTAGCTTTATTTTTGCGTTCGGATAGTTTTTTTTACATTAGCATAAGACCTTTAAAAGACTTTGATAGCTTTTTTATTAAATATCATTTATAGCCAAGAGCCTTCCGAGATATTTCTATAATTATTTTGATATTTTTTATGCGGAATGTCTAATGTAGCTTAAAGCCTTTTGATAAATATTTATTAACAAGCTAGAAGAATTCTTTACCGACTTTGGTTTTGACAGAATTGCAGTATAGGGGTTGGAAGTTTTTTTGGTCTCTGCGCATGTTGTTTCTGGGTTGTGTAGTGAATTTGAGTTTATTCATTGGTTAGAAGTCGCTAGTAAAGTAAACCAAGATAAACTACAGCAGCAAAAATAACACGCAACGCCCTTTTAATGATAATAATGTTTAAAGCTACAATAAGATTTTCTATAAAAACACAACTGATAAGCACAATGAGGTGGTTCTAAAGACGATATAAAACAAGTAAAAACGTTTTTTCAAGTGTAACTTATTTACCCAAAAAACTTTGCATATATAATGAAAAATAATCTTTACTGCAGCAATATCTCACGGACTACTATGCACAATGCGATCCTCAAAAAATCAGAAATAGGCGTCATTGCAGTTTTTGAGAACAGCAATTACCAAATATAACGAAAGAAAAATAGTTAATTTTAAGAAACGAGCTCGCACCCCTATGCCCCCATTTCAAATCATCCTTTTGATGTTTAATTTATTTTTCTAAAAAGTTATTATCGTTTTTGAAATTTCTTTTTTTTTTGTTGTTCAACTTGCTGTGTTTGCTTTGTTGTATATGGTTATTTTGTGATATAAATTTGGTCTACATGTTTATAATTTTAGAGGTACTATAAATTTTTGAAAAAAATCTTTAAAACTTTTAAATTAACCAATTTATTTTAACTATCTGAAACGATTAAAATTGCTTGTAATTTTTTTTTATTACCAACTCATATCAATTGTAGATTTATGTATAAAAGAACCTTAGATTTCTTTATATCTTTGTAATTGATAATCTGCTTAATGGTAGTATAAAGTTATTTCAAAAAAAAAGGAATAGTTTCTGTATCCCATGGTTTTCGACCACTAAATATTCATACTTAAGAGAAACAACTTTAGCGGGAGAACCAAAAGGTAAGGATAAAACTGATACACTTAATACTGATTTTTTCATTATTACTGCTTCAATGTTCTCTCCCACACGTCGTCCCTGGTTGTTAGAATTTTTCACTTGAAATGCTTGATGAAAATTTTTCTATAATTTTTGTCATTTTCTTCATAAGTTTAATGTGTCTGGCTGAAATATTAATTTCAAAGAGTGACAACGTAAGAAACTATTTAAAAAAACTATAAAGTTTATTGGTATTATTTAATGTTTTTAATGATTCACAAGTTGAAACTATTTAGAAGCTCTAATCAGAATTATCGTATGAATAAAACATTCTGTAGCAGAAGGCTTTCTAGTAAGTCAGTTGCATCTAATAGAGTTAAAAGCAACAGCTAAGCAAATTACGTAAATATTATAAAAACAGTTTTAAGGTAAACTGATTAAAGTGTTGCGCTGATTTAAAGACAAAGTTTAATGTTAAGCTTTAATGATCAACACTGCTATTTTAAGTGTTTTCATATTTTTTTAGCAAAATATACATTACGAGTTTTATTTTCTGTTAACTCGAACAAACTCGTAAAGTTTACTATTAAATACATTATAGATAAAAGAAAAACTTAGTTTAAAATTCTTTGTCATTTTTGTTCAATAATAATTATCACCTTTTACAATGCATTTAACTCTTTATCATTATACAATAAAACGAGCACTAGTTTACGCCCGTTAACGTCATTGTGACGTAGTTTTGGTTTGCTACCACCTCGTTGTACAGAAAAACTACTGAGCGAGTAATGCGCTCATCATTCATCTTTGGGACTTTACCTAGCAAGCGAGGCCTACGCTGGCATTGTTTGGTGACTACTTTAGAGTATGGAATTAAATAAAATCAAGTCAAAATTATCTTTTTTTTAATACTAGTAATTTGTTAAAAAAAAAAAAATTACTTCTACAAATTAAAATCCTTAAGGTCAAAATATTTGTTTAAAAACAATATATTATCTGTATATTGTTTTAAATCTTTATAAAAATATTAAGTAAAACAACTTTAGATAATTGATTTTTATAAACTTCTGCAATTGTTTTTTCTACTTGTCCTTTAAAATTAACACTTAGCACATTTACTTTAGTTTAGATATCATTTCGAAATTTATAATGATAAAATAAAATTTGTCGTTTAAGTATAATGATAATATTTACTTAATTAAATTAAATAGATCACTAAAGTACAGTTTGAGTCTTTTCATTGTACCATTTAAGTAATGTCTTTCAAAATAAATTTAAAAGCTTATGAATATTATATAAATTTCTTGGCATTATAAAGAAACAAGGCTTTTGTTTTAATTAGCTCAGGTCAACTTATTACTCAATAACTATTTATATAAAAAACAACTAAGAAAGTGTTGAAGCGACAAAATTTAATGATAAAACATTTTTAAACCCAAAGTAACGATGTAATGTCAGTTTGCGATCTTAACTTGTTAATTGTTATAATACCAACCAATTCCAACTTGTATGTAACTAAAAACGTCTCTTCTATGAAAATTATTATATCCATGTTAAAAACTGTATTACTAAGCAGAACCAATTTTATAAAAAAAATGAAGAAAAAAAAACGATTTGTTTTGCATATGTGTTGATTAGCGAGTTTTTATTTTACAACGTTCAACAACATAAATCAAGTCATTATAACCCATACACCACCTAAAAACGTTTACCATTGTACAATACAACCAGAAATTGCTTTATTGCTTTAAAGCACTTTTGTTTACTTTCCTCTTTTGTGCAACGTTTTTAACTTTAGTATGTTTAGTCTAAAAAATTTTAGTAGTTGAGAGATTACTTAGAACAACTTAAATAATGTTTCAGCTATTTTTCAACCCTTAATTAAAAACTCGCATGGGTTTAAAAAATACAACGTAACTAATTAAAAAATAATATGAAATGACGCGTTTGTTTTAATATAGAGACTTTATATTTAAAAAAGTTTATATTTTCAAGCTTGAAACCTGAAGTTTTCAGACAAATTAAATTTGTTAATTTTTTTATTTTGTTAAACTTGCAATTATTATATGCATACATTATTACGCTAAATATCACAGTTTTTTAACATTCTCTTACTTAATTTGCGTTGTAATTTATCAATTTTATTTAAACCTTTCCAAATATAAACAAATTATAGTCAACATTTTCTACAGTAATTTTAACAAAAGTAAAAAAAAATATGACCGTGGACGAATTAAACTTTAAATATTTATTTGTGTTATAAAAACAAATACCAAAACAGCTATTACTGCCAGAAAAAACATGCACTTAAATTAATAACAGATTAGCACTGTGTAGATACCATGCACAAAAATAAAAAATAAATTAGCTTTAGTCTTTAATTAAATGGCATAAATGCTAAATGATATAGGTACTTTTAAAAAGCTGACAATACTAGTCTTACGTGCTACGCAATTTCGCTTGAAATGACCCTAAAAACATTAGTTTTTGAAAGGGGAAAAAGTTTGTATTTTTTTTACTATTTATAAGTATCATAAACATTTTTTAATTCTTAATAAAAATGTTATACAATTTAAATCAAAACCTAGCCTGATATATCTTTTATTTGATTTTTTAATTAGACATAACAGTTTTGTTATACATTTTGCTACTTAGTTCACGTTATAATTTAGTAATTGTATTTAACCGTGTCCTAATGAAAAAACATACAATAATTAATTTTTTCTGCAGTAATTTTAACCGTGTTTGAAAAAATTATGATCGTGGAAGAATAACACTTTGTAGTTTTTTTTTGGAAATATATTGACAATAATGCAAAGTTATAAATGCAAAAAAAGCAATATAAGTAATAAAAAACTAGCAGTGTTTAAGTACCATGTAGAAGCATAAAAAATACATTAGCTTTAGTCTTTAGTAAGAAGTCAAATATGCAAAATGACTTAGTATTTTTTAAATGTTGACAATATTAGTCTTACGTGCAACGCAATTTTGCTTGAAATGACCCTGAAAACGTTTAATAGTCTGTCCTGGACATGAAATTTTGGTGTATAACTCGATAATTGAAAGGATTTTTATGCATCAGATCATCGGACCAAACTTTATAAGCGTTTTTTGTCGTTCAATAAACAATAATATTGTTGAAAAAGGAAGAACTAGATATTGTTTGTTTTTAACTGTTAAAAAATATTACAAAATTTTATTTAATTAACAGTTTTAACACATCGCAAATATGTATAAACATTTACTAACAAAGTTAAACTAAAAGAGGTGTTTTACTATTTCGAAAGTAATACAACCTCAAAGCGAGGTTAAAACTTATCACGGGTGTTATTTAATAAAAATTATGAGACATGGCCAACTTGTCAGTTATAATTTCGTTATTGAAAAACTTCAGCTTGTCTTATGGCATAAACAAGTCCAGGCTTAGGCTCTCAAGACTTTAGCCAATGTTTTAGTTAATCGTGTCTAAAATAGAAAGACAACAGTAAAGTTTTTTTGTTACAAATCTACCATAGCTATAATCAATCAAGTTAGCTGATTGGTTAAATGATAAACCTGTAAAAACTATCGAAAATTTTTTAGTTAGGAAGTAAATGTACTTTCATATTTTTCAAACAAACCTGAGAATTTAAGAAAATATCATGTTAGTTACTATTTTAAATTACTGTTTATTAAAAAATAAAACTGTATAAAAATAACGTATAGAACTTTCTAAATACTTAAAACAACAGTTACTTTTAAATGTTTAAACGAAAATTGCTGTCGTTTCAATTGTGTTAACTTAATTTATAGAAAAGTCTATTGAACGCTAAAAACAACTAAATAAGCCGGAATAAGGCCAATCGGCTGATGTATTATTTGCAACCCGGTTTTAAAACAGCACCCTCTAGTGTCAGAGTTGAGAAAAGCTACATTGTCTGCGCGTTTTCCATCCCTAACCACTAAGACAAACGACAGCTTTTCGACCTGTCCGTTCGTGACGCAGTGGCTTAACCCAAGTAAAAGTTCACATTTCAAGACGTCGGATGCGTAGCTAGAATAGCAGCTGGGTCCACATTCGCATTGTTCGAACACATCCTCGTCGCTTGCCTGGTAGCCTCTTGCCAGAACTTTTGGCACGTCGTGGGATTTGAAAACCGTAGGTAGAGCAAGCCTCCGTGCATCTTTTTGCTTTCGTCGACTGGGTTGATCCTGAAAATTTTCTGGATTGCCGCGTTCGGGCTCATTCCGGTAATCGACCCGAGCACAAACTGGTGATCTGGATCTGAAGCTTGCAGCAGCTCCGCTTTGTACTTAAGGCAACTATTGGTTTCCAGTATGCTGCTCGTTTCAAACAACAGTTGCTGCATGAATGAGTTCACTTTGCGTTCAAACTGATGCTTTGCATATTCAACTTCTGCCTGCTTATTGGCGCTTATTTCTTTTTCGAGCTCAGCAACAAAAGTGTTTATAGAGCAGTCTTCGGAACTGACATGACTGTTTTCGATCAACGTGTCTTTTGGCAGATCTGAAATTTGCGGGTCTATTGAAAACTTGAACTGGCAGAGTTCGTCGTACAAAATATGTTTCGCAAGCTTGCGTGCACTTTGTTTTACTTCGATTTCTATAAAGTATTCGAGAGTTACTAGATCGTGGTGAGCCACAAATATTTTTTTATCGACTTCACTTACTTGAAAAGTGCCCGAAAGAATTCTGCTTCCGTCGTTGTCAAACTCTCGGGCTTGAAAGTCTTCCAATTGAACTTGTTTGTTGGAATGCAAATTTCCATCAAAAACTTTTAAAACGGGCTCGTAACTCAAACTGGAGTCAAGATTGAGAAACGACGAGTTTATAAACTTAGTTGAAGTTGTCTTCTTACCGAATAACGATTTGTGAGTAATATACTGATCTTCTTTACACTCTCCACAAAGACAACTTGAACTTTCAAGCGTCTCTTTCACTTTGCTAACAAACAAGTACGTCAAATCTTTTACGATCCCATCGTCTTCCACGTAGTTTTGACCGTAATTGTGAGCAATTTTAAAGCTGTTTGTCAAATAAATGCCGGGGCCATGTTTGCCGGACGACGAAGGCCTCAGTCCTTCTCTCAAGATTCCCTCGACGTTGTTCCCTTTGGTGCCATGCAGAAGCAGCAAGCTCGGACATCCGCAACGTTCAACATTTGATTTGACCCTGTAAATCCTAAGAGCGACGTTTTCATTTGAGTACTTTTTCAATTGACTCAAACCGAGAGATGCTTTCAACAGATCGTAATCCGGATCGTCGCTTTCTAACAGTTGAAGCTCGTGCTTGGAATCCTTTGAAAGAGCTTTTTTTAAAGCCCAAGATCCGCATTCAAACAAATCGACAGCTGCTTCCACCAATTCTTCTTTTTCCGTTTCAAAATATTTAACCATTTCTTCGATTTTAAAATTTGTCATTTGCTTTTCTTTTTCGCACAGACGGCGCAAATAGTTCTGAGGACCAGGAAACTGCGAGATTGTCTTATCTAAACATTCTTCGTTTGAGTACATGATGTTTTTACTAAATAATCTGTAATAAATTCTAATTTTAAAAAACTTTCTAATTTTTTCTTGTTATATGTAAGTAATGTTATATAAACGAATACACAGTAATAACAAAAATAAATATATATATAAATACTTATCTCAGATAGGTATAAAATAATTTTAAACTTTTAAAACCACTATAAATAGTTTGGGTTCTAGAAGAACTGTGTATAAATATTCTTTGACTGCTTTTTACACTTAAATGTAAATCTATCTAACTCATGTAAATAGTTCATTTTTTCTAACCAAGTAATTAGTTAATGTACAGACAATGCTTTTAATACTAAACTTACTTATTGCTTTTATATTTATATAATGTTTTTAAAATGATAAAAAATTACATTAAGTGTTTGATCTAAGGGGAAACGGGTCAAATATGCACGATGGTACAATTTTGCACTAAGACACTTCTGTACGAAAAGTAATTTTTGCACGGAAGTAGAAATGAAACTAATTAAAAAAATAATAATTATTTGTTTATAAAAAAAACAACGTTACCAATCAAGGGTAAGGGTTAGTAGTAAGAGTGATAATAAAACTAAAAAAACTTGTAAATTTTGTTATCCGACAACATGCTTTTAAAATTTCTTACGAGTAAATAAAACCTATTATTGTATAAACTAGAACTTTGAAATCAAAAAAATAAAACAACTAATAAAATGAATGAAAAGAAAATTAGCATAGTTTTCTGTTTACTTTAAAAATATTATTCACGATGTTCCGAAAACCTTTTCTAACAACATAAAAATTAAAATACAGTTTAATCCTATAACTTAAAAAAAATTCAGTGGAAAATATTTGAAAATTACAATTTAAAATGCAAGTTAGATTTAATTCATAAAACGAGAAAAACAATATTTGTAGCAAACATGAAAACATTAGGAAAACAGCTCACAATGTTTTTTAATGAGTTAAAAGTAAAATTGTTGTGAGCTGAAGGATTTTAAGTGATATTAGTATATAGTGTTAAATTTTTTAATTTTTATTTTTCACATAATATTTTGATTGAAATACTTAGTCAAGTTTATATTTAACTATTAAATATTTTTAAATAACATAAAAAAAATTTATATAGTATTATATAACATAAAAAAGTTTAAAAAAGTTAATACAATCATACAAAATTTTTTGAAATACAAATAAAAACGCTCAAAATGTTTGGTTCAAAGATATGATGCACAAAAAATTATTTGTTCAGTAAACTTAATTTATTTGTTGTAAGTTATAAAACAAAAATAACATAATGTAACACTAGACACTACGCATTTATCGAGTAAAAAAATCCTTAGCTTAAAATTACATTTAAGCCTAAAAAATTATCTAAAAGAAGCAGAAAATATTTGAAGTTATGTAAAAAAAGTACATACTTTTATGTTTACTTTAAAACTATATTATTTATTATAAGTTTACTTAAACAGTAATCTCAGCTCACAGTTTATTTGTATAGTTAATTCACTATTACTTTTTATTGTTGTATTACTATTTGAAGGATTTGTAAAGTAAAGAATTTGGTAAATTTATAATAATAAATTCTGACTTTCTTTTATTTTTGTCAATTTTTTTGACATTTCTTGACTTTTTTTCAAAACCTCCATTTCTTCCTGACATTTCATGACTTTTCTAAATGATACTCTTAATTCAAACTTATTCTAAAGTACATAATCTAACACTTGAAATAATATGAAGCTTTTAATGTTTTTTTAATACAGGTAAAAATAACAATTTTAGGATATTTAATAACAATATTAATTATGATATAATGATAATTAGATAAAGGATATTTTATTAATTTATACCTGATGAGTGTAATGAGAACTAAAAAAATTTGTCAATTTCTAGGAAAAATTTGAAACTTAAATCTTACTTTAAAGGATTTTTAACTATTTTATTACCACTTGAAGGCTTTAAAAAATTTGGAATTTTGTAAATTTAAACTGACAAAATCAGACTTTTAAAAAATTTTTTCAATACTCCGGACTTTTCCAGAATTTTCTTCAAAACCCCCTATTTTTCCCTGACTTTCTTTTATTTCCTGACGTTGTAGCAACCCTGTCGCAATTTTTCCAGGTTTTCCAAACTTTTCGAAGATTCTAAAAGTACACATTTTAAGTTTTTTTTTTTTAAGTTAAGTTTAAGGTAAGAAACTGTGTTAAATAAAAAAAAATACATTGAAAATAAACTTTAAAGCTACATTTAATATATTTAAAAAATCTTGAGGATGACAAAACCTTTTTATCTATTTGTTATATTTTCAGAGACAAATCGAAATTTACTACTTAGTAACATCAAAATTGTTAAAATTCAAGGCTTTTTCAGTAATCATTGTTAAAATTCAAGGATTTTTCAAAATTTCTCAAATTCCAGATTTTTTTTTGCCTAAATTGTAAAATTCCGGGTTTTACCAGTTTTAGAGGCAAAATGGCAACCCAGACCCACGCTATTAACTACAATATATAGAATATTAAATTTATGAAACTTAAAGCTATACTAAAGTTAATTAGTGCTACTATATATAAAACTTGGCATGTCATAAATAAACATATCTTTCACAAAAACAGATACAAACACTTAAAAATTTATAGAAATTAAAAACTTTAGAAAATAATTTTCACTGGAGTATAAAAATTTTATTTATATCAAATTTATAAGGATACTTTAAAATGTATAATTAAATTATAAATCGTTTACTGTATATAGAAATCAATATTGTTTAGAAAAAAAAAATTACTCTGAATAAAAAAACACAAACTTTTACTGAAGAAAGTTTTAGCAGCAGTTAGGGTGTCTAGAATGATTTCTCTACAATAAAACAATATTAATATATGGCTATTGTATGCAAATGCAAACTTGCATCAGTAAAACACGTGATCTTGCAAGCATTCACTTAAACGCTTGGAAGAACAAGAGCTCCAGCTTAAAAACCTATTTTTAAATTTAAACAGTTATCAAATGAAATTTTATTTCCAGTTCAACTTCCTCTTCATTTTTTTTGAAGAGAATCATCACTCTATTTCTTCTCTTCCTTTTTGTTGGAAAATAAACACAACCCTTCCTTTATAAAGAAGGAAAAAAAGTAACACATATGAAAATATAACTTGGGGTAAAATCTAATACTAATGTTTTTTTTTAACATTAAAAACATAAGTTTACTATACTGTATACCTTCATAAAGAACAGTCAATGTTTTTCCACAAAAGTTTTAATGTATTTTCACCGCAATTCTTCAGAAACTTACTGCAGAAATTTGAAATAAACATTAGTTTTTAAAGTAGTAATAACCACTTTAGAAAGCTGCTTAATTAATAAGATTTCTGTAAATAACCAATCAACAAAGTCAATGAAAAATGTCAATTAGTTATTAACACTAAAAACAAACATTTTTTGTTACAAAACCAAACAAAGAAATTTGTATGCGAACAAATTAACCAAAGACACTTTTGAAAAAATAAGAAAAGCTTACAGTCAATTTCTTTCTGCTTCCACAGTTCTGGTTTATTTTAAAATATTAAGATTGCTTATAATCTGACTAAATCAAATTGACTAATGTTATTCAAAAAAATTTTTATTGTATACAAAATTCAAAAATTTAGCTATAGTTTATTTCTAATTTTTTTTTTTTGTTGATAATAAAAAAAAAATTAATTGTGTTTAACCAGAAAAACTTATCTTTTTACATAAACTTTTCATTTTAATTTCAAAAATAGTATCAAATGTGTGTTACAACCTACTATAAACATTGCAGCATTTGAAACAGATAAGTATAAAAAACACAAAACAATAACATTTAAATTTCATGCTAACTTCCTTGACAGAAATTCCGAAATATCTCAGGGTGTTACTTGTTATTGCTGTCTTATCAACTAATAACTTTTATCGTTTTTATTATGCTATTAAGATTTAAGTACCTTGCATAAATTTAATATGACTAACTTTGACTTAAAAATGGTCACCATTTTTTGTGATTACTTGTAACTTTTACATTTTCAATACTTGTGTTAATTGATTAGACTACCATTTTGTTTATTCTATTTTATTATTTTTTTACATTTTCTACAGTGACATATGGTCTAAAATTGTTTAAGTTCTTTTTTGTTTCTGTTGACTTTAAATTTGTCAGTTCTTTTTTAGCTCTTTGGACTTAAACTTTGTTAGTAATATTTAGACTTAGTGAAATTAAAAGTTAACATTTCAATTCTGACTCTTTTGATTTAAGTTATGACAGTTCTAATTTAGTTTTGTAGAATAGAATTTATCAGCTTTATTTTGACTTTAAGAGCTTAAAACTTTTCACCAACTTTAGGTTACTTATTAGGGCTAAAACTCTGTTAACACTTTTTAAACTCATTTTTTCTCCCTAAGGTACTTTGTTCAAATTAACCTTCGATACATGTTGGCTTCATAACTCTCTATTACTTTTGGTTATGCTTAAACTTTAAAGGCTTTAGAAAACAGCAGAAGTTAAATGTAATTATTGCTTCTTCACTAAAAGATGTAATTTTTACAGTAAAAAATATCTAAATCAGGGTTTGCCGAACATTTCGTCAAAAGTGCTCCTTTGAAAAAATTAAAAAAATATATGGCTCTTCTATCAAGGTTTCTTAAAAAGCTACTAATAAAAATTTCCAAGACTTTTATCTCATCGTCATCTAAGGTATCTAGCGTAGATTTCAAATCATGTTTCGTTAATAATTTTCTTTTACTTGAACAATAAAACTTCATTCATAAGTTTTTTGTGCTGTTTTAAGTCAATAATATAGGTAAAATTCTCAGTTGCTAGGTCTTATCTACCACAATCAAAATAATAAATGTAACTAGAGAGATTTATTGTACTTGATTACACAAAAACAAGTATATACATTTTAATTACGAAAACTGCATATTAAATCTTCAAAATATGAAAAGGTAAACGCAGCAGGTTCATTACAGATAAACATATGGAAATGATATTTTTAATTGCTTAGGTGTTTAAAACTTTTAAAGATTGACTAAAAATCTCTTTTATCCTGCTTTTCTTGGTTATTAAACTTATAAGTATCATTTGAATATAGTTGAGGCCATACTCGAAGGGGACTGTAATACTTTTGTTACTATAGTAAACACTGGCCTTTAATTTAGACCTTTTTTGAGCATAAAATAATATTTTAAAATAAAATGGAATATTTTCAAACATTTGAGGTATAACTATTCTAATAATTTGAAAAAAAAAATCTTAAGATTTTTTTAATTAAATAAAATTTATTTTCAGTTTGATGCTCAGACAACCACAAATCCAGAAATGTTTCTTGCAATGTATACAACAACTAATTTAAGTTACCTTGAAACATACAAAATAAAGTAAAACCACATTGTCTTATTATTCACTGAATTTTGTATAATTTTAGGTAACTTAAACTAATAGGTGGATACATTGCAAGGAACAATTCTGGATTTGTGGTTAAATATCTGAGAAATCAAACTGAAAATGTGTTTCAGTATTTTTTTAAATTATAACAAAAATTTACTAAAAATTTATTTAAATCATTGTTTACAAAAAGTTTTATAAAATTTATATTTCTTTAAAAAAAAGTATTTTAAGTTTACAAAAGGTCTAAATAACAGGCTAATGGTATAAAATAAGGTAAATTGCTTATAAACATACAACTCTTTATAAAAACTGTTCGAATTTCGCAGATCTGTTATAATATGAACAATTTTATACATCTCCTTTGGAAACTAATGTATCGAAAATTTTAAAACAAAAAGTTCCTTAAAAAAACATCTAATTTTGCTTTTTTAAAGTACAGGCCATTACTCAAAGTACTTAAAAACATTAAAGAAATTTTGCACACCCTTTTGCACACCCGGATCCGGACATTTTTTCAAATTAGAACCCGGCCGGATCCGGAATTTTTTTTCATATCAAGATCCGGCCGGATCCGGATATCGGAGAAAAATGGCAACTTCCGGCCGGATCCGGACCCGAATAGTGAGTCCGGTACATCACTAGTTCGTATAAAAAGCATCTACAGATCTTTTTTGAAAGTTTAAGGCATTACCCAAAGTATTCAAGCACCAACAATTCTTTATAAACCAGTTCAAATTTTGTTATTTGTATTATCAAGTATACATTTGTTTTTATAAATCTTAGTAATTGATATAAAATTTTATGATCAACTAAGCTAAACCTTAAAAACAAACTACATTTGTCGAGTGAAAAAGGATTGTGTCATGTAAAACAAACTTTATAGAAAATAAAAAAATTAAAAGTTTTTAAGAGCCATCAGATAATGCAGAATAATAACAATTTTTTTTAGTTTAAAGCGATAGCCTGGTGGCTATTTTACCTGGTTTCTAAAAAATTATTCAAAAAGCATGGAGTTAAAATCATTTAACAATTAAATTAAGTTATAAAAAAACTAACAAAAAAGAATTTCATTTCCAGTAATGCAAAAGATTTGGTAGCATTTTATTTAATTTATACCAGGTTTGCCACTCACTTTAAAATACTGAGAAAATTTTAAGTCCTTTGAAAATCTCAGGATGACCCAGGCCACATGAGCCACAACATAAGATATTTTAGAATTTCAGACAATTTTTGCTAGAATTTTAATAAGAATAAAACAGTTTAGATTCAACTTTTTGTTATTTTAGAACCTATTTTGTTTAAAAACCTAGTTTCTTTTGGTTTTGTCAAATTATAAGTACAAAACCTTAATGATTTTCAAAAAAGCAAAGTTGACCCAATACAGTGTTTTTGACTAAAACAGTGTTTAGCCATCCTACTAAATTAAAGAAAAACCAAAGTGCTTTTACTTATAAAATCTATAAAAATTTCAGGATAACCAGGCCAGTTTACTTTGAAAGAAACTGGAAATATATAAAGATTTCAGGCAGGCAAAACCAAACAACTCTTGCTAGATTTTCAAAGAGATTTAAAACATTTAGTTTCAATGCTTTGTTATTTTAAACAAAGCAAATATAGTATAGTTTGCATAATATTTTAAAGAAGTAAAATAAGCCATAAAATTAACTTAACTTTTATAAATAAAAATACAAAATCAAGTACTATAGCATGTATTAATCCGTACTTAATAAGAAAAAATCATTCTGTTTTAAATATATACTACATTTTTTTGAATAGTTTTATAAGCCTAAAAGTGTAACTTTATAGAAACAAACGATATTTGAAGACATAATAAAAAAAAGTTAAGGTCTTCTCAGAAAAATTAATGAATTTATTATACGTATACTAGAAACAGAAAATCCAAGCTCATTATCAAATTAACTCTGTTAGAAAGTACATCTGTAACCTGACATAATTTGAGGATTATTAAAGACAGTTGAAAGGTTTTAGGGTACTTAAGTATAAAGTATAATAAATAATAACTATAATCTGATTAATACTTATATGGAGTAATACTCAAAGTTATTTTTTATTATTCATTAAAGGTTGGACATCCAAGGACTATTTTTTATTAAAGAAAAAATGCAAAGACTCAAAAACATTAACAATCATGTACAATATAAAAAAATCATGATTCAGAAACTACTTGCATGTTTCTAAAACCTTTAAACACAATTTAAATTTAAAAAAACTACACTTTGAGAATGTTTAAATAGGGAAAATGATTAACTGCTTAAAATTAAAATGATAAAAAATACTTATGTGAACAAAACAATTTTAAGCAAAAAGCTTTAAAAAAATAATTGAACAACTTGAATTTCTATTCTGTAACTACATGTATACTGTTGCAAGCCGTGGCTAGAATGATCTCCTCTACAACTGATGAATATTTATATATGGCTGTAGTATGAAAATATAATCTTGCATCAGTAAAACATGCAATCTAGTGAGCCTTCTCTTAAACGATTAGATAAACAAGAACTTTAACTAAAAATTTTCCATTAAATTTAGACAGTTACCAAACTAAGTTTAATATCCTGTTACACTTTCTCTTATTCCTTTTTGAACAATAAACTTCACTCTATTCTTCCTCTGCCGTTTTTTGGAAGTTAAACTCTATCCTTCCTTCATAAACAAATTAAAACATAGCACATACAAAATGTAGCTTGGTCTCAAAAATTTTTTTTTTTTAACATTTAATTTATATCGGAAAATAAAAGAACTAAGAAATTTTACGTTCGGTTTTACCTGAATTTTAACTTTTCACTTTAACTTTAAAAATAATATTAAATATGTGTTTGAATTTTACCTACTACAAAGATTGCAGCATTTGAAAAACAGATAAACAATTAAAAAAACACAAAAACAACTATTTAAGTGTTATGCCTATATCCTGTAATACAAACTCATAAAATGTTCAGCATGTTACTGGACTTAGCTGTCTAAGTTACTAATAAATTTAAAGGTTTAAAAGCCTTACATAATAATAATATGACTCACATTTATAATAATTGGTCACAACTTTTTGTAATTTATTTGTACTTATACATTGTCAATATCCTTTTAATTATTTGAACTTATATTTATCAGTTTTATTTTGACTTTGTTGATTTAAAGTTAGTAATTAACTTTCTGTGACTTATTATTTGATACCACTATGATACTTTTTTTTAGTATGACCCTCTATTGCCTGTTAGTTTTAGTTCTTTTTGGTTATGGTTTTATCTCAAGGGCTTTTTAAAAGGGCAGAAAGTAGATGTGAGTACAGTCAAGTCACATAAATGTTTAAAAAAATGCAAGTTTTATTGTAAGATTTGTCTTCGTTTATTATTAAATAAAATGCACTATAAAACTAAAATGGCAACCGATTAAATATGTCATATAAAAGTGTGATAAATGCTACCTTAAAACTAAAAGTAATATACAAGTAAAACATGTTTTGGTAAAATACTGTCTTGGTGTAACTATACCTAAAAGACTGGTGATTCTTTTCTGGAGGACGCCGAAAGTAACCGAAATGTTGTGTATGTTACTTAAGACAATTCTATGGGTAAAGTATACTTTAAACCTATACTAGAAAACCATAATAAATAATTATAATATTTTCCCCACTAACACTAATACTAAAAAATATTTAAGGCTATCTATATGAAACCAAACATGATAATGAATGAACATATAGTAGAAAAGAAAAGTTGCAAAAACTAACAAATATAAGAACCATGTACAATATAAAAAATCTTATATTTTAGAAACTATTCCCATATTATTAAAACCTTCAAGCAAAAATAAAAAAATAAAAAATTATACTTCTAGAAAGTTTTAACTAGAGAGTGAGAAAAAACTGCTTGAACTTAAAGTTATAAAACATATTTATGAATAAAAAACATTCTTAAACAAAAAATTAAAAAAATAATTAAGAAATATAAATGTTTTTTCTGTAATTACATGTTTACTGCAACAAGCTGTGGCTTGAATAATCTCCTCTCCAGCTTATGAGTATTTATATATGGCGCGAGCTTTCTCTTAAACGCTTGGATTACCAAGAAGTTTAACTAGAATTTTTAAAACAAATGGAAAATGTTAAGTTAAAATTCTTATTCATCCAAGCGTTTAAGAGAAAGCTCGAAAAGTCACGTGTTCAGTTTGATAGGCTGTTACCCATCTATAACTCAGTCAGTACCTCTATTACTAAATTTTTGCATAGGCATACTAAAAAAAAAGTTAAAAATATTCTGAAGTTATTTGAAATAGTTATGTTAGAAAATAATGAAAACATTGGCCAAATAGAAAATGATACAACTTGGACTTAACCACTGTTATTGTAACCAAAGAAATCAGATTGTGAACCAAAATTTTAGTATATTAAATGACTAATATTATTAACTCTAAAACAAAAGTAAATAAACAAGAATCAATTATTACTTATGACTTGAATTATTAATTTTTAAGTTCATCCTTAAACCCTCCTAAACAACTTTGATTTTTTAAACATAATGGTAGCCCGGTCAATAATTTACTACCTTGGTCGGCGAGCAATTTGTGACCACAGTTGTTGTTGAACCTAGATAGGAAAAATCTGTTTTTAAAGATCTCGTTTGATAATTTTAGTTTAAATTCCGGTGTATTACTCTTAATTTGTTATTTAATTGAGACTTTGGCAACCACAAGTCTGTTTAACAGAAAGTAATACTGTTATTTTTATTATTTTATTAAAATTTAACCAATGGTTTTCTGTTAATAAAAAGCAAGTATTTTTAAAACATTTACTTAAGTTTTTTAACAATATTATTGTTATTGTTATTGTTTTCTTTAAAGTTCAATGATTACTTTTTATGAATTAAAAGAAAACTAATATAGCTAAACTTAAGTTTTCGAATACTTTTCTAAAATAATTTTTAAACCTTAAAACTTTAATCTTTACTTTGCTATCGTTCAGCAACTATCGTAAATTGTTGATTGTGATAGTTAAGACTAACAGTTTATATCTTCATCAAACAACCAAACAGAATTATGTTTCAAGAGAACTTGTTAACTGAGATTCGTCCTTACTTTAAACACTAAGGCAATTTTATTAGATTATGGTCAAAAGTGGGTTCACTTTTATTAAGCTCGGAAGAACGTACTTTACTTACTTTGAAATGAAGGCTGTCATAGTTTTTATAATCATTTAAAGGAATGAATTAGATATTTAGTTATATAATAAAGCTTCATTTATTGTAATACAACAAAGTTATGTAATACAGTTTTGCCAAAAAATTTTCTTTTAAACATAAAAGTCATCCTTATTAACCCAAAACTAGCCTGAGTTTTAAATAAGATAAACACTGTAGGTAGAGTGTAGTACATAGAGCCAAGAGCTGTAATACATGTAACTTTTACTAAAGTCCTAAAATAAAATACTAATGATAAAAAGACTAAATATTCAAAAGAGTCATTATTCTTAAAATACTCTTAAATCAAAAAAACTAGCTTAAAAACTAGAAAAACTCAAATTAAACGAACTTTAAAAAGTATCTTACAAATAGGGCTTATAAGACAAAATGATGTTGTTAAATTAGCACAGTAAAGTTACTTATAAAATTGCTATTTAGATTAAACTTATGAAAAATATAGCGGTTTTTTTATACACGACATATCACAAAGTAATAAGGCAGTGATATTCAGGCTTTAAACGTTAAGCTCAAAAGTTAAATAAAAAAGTATTTAGCTCTTTGAATAATTAATATCGACGGTATTATTAGTATGTTATTAGGGACTTAAGACTTATAGTAAAAACATTAGGAGCTAATGCTGCAATGAGACTTAATTACTGTTACATTTAAACCAAAAACGTCAGATTTGAATGAATGTTTTTTGTTGTTAAATGACAAATATTATTAATTCCTTAAAAAAAGTAGACATACGAATAGCAAACATGATTTATGATCCAGTAACCTACAAGGAATTGTATGTATGGTTATAGTGTGTTTTACGTCCACACAGGGTTTCCTCTTTTTTTACAAAACAGGGTTGCCACAGATCAAGCCGAGAAAAATTTCCTGACTTTTCTAACTCAAACTCTTAATTTAACCTTATTCTAAAATACATAGTCAGGCACTTGAAACTATGTGAAGTTTTTAATCTAATTTTAATACAGGTTAAAACAAAAGTTTTCTTTTTTGCTGAATTCAATGATCAAACTTCCATTAGATCACTTGAACCATTTGTGTATGAGTAATGTGTTTGCAATAAACTGACCTATCAGCAAAATATTGTTATTATTACCTTACAAACACAGCTTGTCTGAAAATAGAAACATTTTTTTATCATTTTTAACATATAAACTTAAGTAACAGTTATAAAATACATAAAAAAATAAACTATTTATCTTTGTATAAAATATTTCCTCCTACCATTTAGCATAAAATCTGTAACAAATAAATCTACTCTTATTTGTATTTAAACTTAAGTTATTCTACAAAAAATACAGATAAGTAATCTGAATAATGGCATATATCTCTCTTATAACTTAATTTAAAAATTTAAAAAACATAAAAAAATTATAAAGAGGTAAAGTATACACATTGAGTTGTTACATAATATACTAAACTAACTGCTTATTTATAAAGAGCTCAATTATTTACTAGAAGAAAAAACACTTTGATTCTAATATTATGCTAAATTATCTTATGTGTAAATATCACAGTTTCACTTTGGAAGAGTCCTTGCTACAGATCATCAATATTAAAAAGGTTACAAAATCTGCTAGTTCAATATGTTTAAAGAATTTTTTGCAACTATATAAAGGATATTTTATTAGTTTATACCATATAAACACAACAAAATCTGAATAATTTTGATAATTACTAGCAAAATTTTGCAATTTTTTTCTGACTTCAAAGGCATTTTAATTAACTCTTTTACCATTTGAAGGATTATTAAAATGAGGAATTTTGTAAATCTAAAAATCTGACTATTGTTTCATTTTTATCAATTTTCCTAACGTTTCCTGACTTTTTTTCAAAAACCCCAATTTTCCTGACTTTTCGTTATTTCCTGACCTTGTAGCAACTCTGTCAAAAATTTTTCCAGTTTTTCCAAATTTCGTCCAAGTTTGTAAAGTACACATTTTTGGGTCTATTTTTAGTTTAAAGTTAAGTTTAAGGTAAAAAACTGTGTCAAATAATAAAAAAACACTAAAAATATACTATAAAGCTACTTTAAATGTATTATTTATAAAAAAATAATTCTTAATGATGACAAAAACTTTTTATCTATTTGATAGATTTTTTGAATCAATTTAATTTTTAATACTCATTAATGTTAAAATTGTTAAAATTACCGATTTTTCCAGTGATTATTGTTCAAAAATACAGACTTTTCTCAAAATATTTCAAATTTCAGGTTTTATTTGCCTAAGGATTTACCAGGTTTCCAGGTAAAATGGCAACCCTGACCAATACGACAATAAATAGATAAAAACATTTAGGAAGCTAAAAACTAAATTAAAAAATACTTAGTGCTACTGTATATAAAACAAGGCATGTCATAAGTAAACATATATATACAAAGAACAGAAACAAACACTTACAAATGAATAAAAATCAACAACTTTAGAATACAATTTTAGCAAGAATAAAAAAAATTAATTTTATTTAAATCTATATTTTATATGCTTTAAAATGAATAAATTTATTTGAAAACTATCTACTGTAAATAAAAAACAACAATATAAAAAAAAGCTTTTAATAACAAAAATCACAAATTTCTACTTAAACAAAGTTGTAGCAGCAGTAAGGGTGTCTATAATGTTCTCCTCTACTACAATTGAGTATTAATATATGGCTTTTGTATGCTAATGCAAACTTGCATCAGTAAAACACTTGACCTTGCAAGCTTTCTCTTAAACGCTTGAATGAACAGAAGCTTTAACTTAAAAACTTATATTAATTTAATCAGTTATCAATTGCAATATTTTATAATGTTCCACTTCCACTTCTATTTTTGCATGAGAATCTTCACTCTACTTCTCCTCTGCTTTTTGTGTAAAAATAAACACTACCCTTCCTTTATAAACACAAGGCCTACAGTGAAGGTTAACACTAAATTTACTGTAAAAATAGTTTTTACAACTAACTAAAAATAAGAAAAATAATCATAACTGTGTACAAAGCTTTTAAAGTAAAAAAAAATATGCTTACGATATCTTTTTTTCCAAAGTCTGAACCAGTTTAGCTTTTTTTTTATCAGGTTAATATAAGTTTCTATAAAATCTCAGGACAAATTTCTAACTAGATTTTGAATTATGTTAAGTTAATTTGGTTTAAATATTTTTTTTCTTTAAAGCCAATTTTGTTGATGAACAACATTTTTAGAAAAAAAAAGGGTTTGAACAATTTCAGGAGAGATTTTGGTTACATTAGACATGACAATAAGTCTCAGAATAATTAAGATGTATTTACAAACATTAGTTTTTAAAGTCTGGTATCTAAAGGTGTTTTATTTTTACAGAGGACCCATGCAAAATTGAATTTTTTTTAATCAATTTCTGAAAATTTGATTGACATAAAATAGAGACAAATTAAAATAATAAATTTTAGCCTAGTTAGATTGAAATAAACTGACAGTAATAAGCAAAAAGTAGGTGGACATGATTTAATTTTTGTATAAAAAATAGGGTGGCCACTTCACCTGGAAACCTGATATTTGAGAAATTTTGTAAAAAATCCTAGAAAATCTAGAAGTTTGAGCAAAAAACACTAAAAAACCTAGAGTTTTTACAGTTTTACCATGTTCAGTAGTATAATTTTGATTTTACTTAAAAAATATATCATATAGATTAAAAGTTGTGGTCATCATTAGAATTTTTTTTTCAATAAAAAACACATTTAAAGTAGTTTTGCAGTATCTTTTCAATGTTTTTATACTATTTACATTAAAACTAGCTTTAAACTAAAAATAGACCCAAAAAGGTGTACTTTTTTTTTGATGAAATTTAGAAATTTTGAAAAGTTTTGGAAAAACGAATGTCAACCTAAATAAACTAAAAAAACATGCAATTTATTTTTGTTCTATTAAATTACCTAAATTTATTTTGAAATATTATGATGTAAATAGTATAAAGATTTATCTATTCAATTTTTAATGTAAAAAACTATCTTCAAGAATTTCTTGTTTTCTTTTAACTTAAAAAAAAAGGTTATTTATCTTATGTAACAGGCCACTCAACACTCTTTTAATTCAAACGTTGTTTTTTTTGATTCGTTTTTTTATCGTAAGTATTTTTTTAGTTTTACAAAACAATAAAAATAGACTGTTCAAAAAATTTTTTTAAAATTAACAAAGTATTGACACTAAATGTTTTAAATCTCGTTGAAAATCTAGCAAAAGTTGTCTGGTTTTGCCTTTAAATATTTTCAGATCCTTTTAAACTAAAATGGTCTGGTTATCCTGAGATTTTTAAGGTTTTATAAGTAAAAGCACTTTGTTTTTTATTTGTTATACCAGGATGGCTAACCGCTGTTTAAGTCAAAAACATTGTATTGGGTTAACTTTGCTTTTTCTAAATCATTAAGTTTTTGTTCTTATAATTTGACAAAATCAATAGAAACTAGGTTTTTCAACAAAATTGGCTCTAAAACAACAAAAAGTTAAAACTAAACTGTTTTATTCTTATTCATAATCTAGTAAAAATTGTCTGAAATTTTAAATATTTTAAGTTATGGCCCATGTGGCCTGGGTCATCCTGTGATTTTAAAAGGACTTAAAATGTTCTAAGTATTTCAAAGTGAGTGGCAAACCTGGTATAAATTATAATAAAAATGCTACCTAATCTTTTGAATTACTAGAAATGAAATTCTTTTTGGTTAGTTTTTTTATAACTTAATTAATTTTTTTTTTATAAATAAAAATGATTCTAACTCCATGCTTTTTGAATAATTTTCTAGAAACCAGGTAGAATAGCCATCAAGCTATCTCTTTAAATTAAAAAAATGTTATTATTCTGCATTATTTGATGGCTATTAAAAACTTTTAATTTTTTTATTTTCTATAAAGGTTGTTTTACATGAAACAATCATTTTTCACTCGACAAATATAGTTTGTTTTTCATGTTTAGCTTACTTGATCATAAAATTTTATATAAATTACTAATATCTATAAAAATAAATAGTATACTTGATTGTACAAATAACAACATTTGAACTGGTTTATAAAGATCTTTTGGTGCTTGAGTACTTTGGGTAATGCCTTAAACTTTCAAAAAAGATCTGTAGATTCTTTTTATACGAATTAGTGATGTACCGGACTTACTATCCAGGTCCGGATCCGGCCGGATATTGCCATTTTTGTCTGATATCCGGATCCGGCCGGATCTTGATATGAAAAAAAAGTCCGGATCCGGCCAGATTCTATTTTGAAAAAAAAAAAAAGTCTGGATCCGGTTCCTGCCAGATCCTAATAGAGATCCGGCCGATTCGGATCTAGTTAGTAAAAAAGAGCATACAGAAAAGTATTTTTTCAAAAACAAACCCTCAGTAAATTAAAAAGAGTTTTCTTCAGTTAAATTTATACATCACCATGATTTGCTCATTTTGAACTCGTGACTAATTTACATTTGTTCACATTTATACTATGAAATAAACATTTTAGAAATGCAACTTCACCTATGTTGTAATACCTATTTAAAGTAAGAGTGATGTATATTTTCCAACAAAAAGGCAGAGAAGAAGTGGAGTTAAGATTCTGTTTCAAAAGTAGAAGAGGAAGTAGAACAGGAAATAAAACTGCATTTGTTAACAGTGAAACTTTAATAAAAGGTTTTAGGTTAAAGCTCTTGTTCATCCAAGCGTTTAAGAGAAACCTTGCAAGGTCACGTGTTTCACTGATGCAAGTTTGCATTAGCATTCAATAGTCATATCTTAATATTCATTTGTTGTAGTAGAGATCATTATAGACACCCTTAGTGCTACAAAATTTTGTTGAAATATAAATTTGTCTTTTTAGTTATTCAAAGTTTGTTAAATATTATTGTTTTATGTATACATAAAATAGTTTTCTATTTAATATATACACTTTTAAATATATTCCTTATAGATCTGATTTAAGTTACATTTTTTCTATTCCAGTTAAAGTTTTTTTCTAAAGTTGTTAATTTTTGTACTTATTTGTAATTCTTTGCTTCTGTTCATTGTATACAATTTGTTCATTCATGACATGCTTAATTTTATCTAAAGTATCCCAAAGTATTTTTAATATAGGTTTTAGTTTTATTAATGATAAGGTCTATATACTGTGGTTAATGGTATAAGTCAGGGTTGCCGTTTTACCTGGAAACCTTGTAAAACCTGTAAATTTGAAAATCTAGGCAAAAAAAAACCTTGAATTTATTTTGAAAAAACCCTGGAATTTTAAAACAATAATCACTGAAAATACCTTGAATTTTTACAATTTTATCATAACAGAGTAGCAAATTTTCAATTTGAGCCAAAAAATTTATCAAATAGATAAAAAGGTTCTATCATCATCAAGAATTTGTTTGTATTAAGAAATACATTTAAAGTAGCTTAACAGTATATTTTCAATGTTTTTATAGTATTCAAAACAGTTTCTTACCTTATACTTAACTTTAAACTAATCATAGACCCAAAAATGTGTACTTTCAAAAATTGGTGAAAATTTGGAAAACTTGGAAAAGCTTTTGACAATGTTGATATAAGGTCAGTAAATTAAGAAAAATAGGAAAAATGGGGGGTCTTGAAAAAAAGTATGGAAATATCATGAAAATTAATAAAAATAAAAAAGTCAGATTTTGTCAGGTTAAGTTTACAAAATTTTCATTTTACAAAGCCTTCAAGTGGTAAAAAATTAATTAAAATTCATTTAAATTCAGAAAAAACTTGCAAAATTTTTCTAGCAATTAACAAAATGTTTAGTTTTCATTGTCCTTTACTGGTATAAATAAATAAAATATCCTTTATAAAATTGCAAAAACTTCTTTTAAATTTGAGTTTTTGCTTACAAATTGAACAAGCAGTTTTTGTAAGCTTTTTAATATTGATGATCTGTAGCAAAGAACACTTTTAAAGTGAAACTTCGATATAAACACAAACGTAAATCTAGCATGATTTTAGATTTAAAGTGTTTTATAAGTTATAAGAGAGGTATATGCCATAATTCAGTTTATCTATTTGTATTTTGTGTAGAATAACTTAAGTTATTAGTATTGAAAAAAAAGATTTATTTCTAAAAAGTATTATGCTTAATCATAAAAGAAAACATTTTATACAACAAATGTATTATTTGAATTTTTATTTATTTACTTACTGTTACTTAATTATATATGTTATAAAAAGCTAAAAAGATTGTGTCTTTTTTCAGACATGCAGTGTTTTTAAGATAATAACACAAGTATATTGGTGATAGAGCTGTTTATTCGAACACATCGATCATACACAGATGGTTCAAGTCGTGTAATGGAATTTTGATGATTGAATTGGTCAAAAAAATTTTTTGTTTTATCCTGTAAAAAAATAGATTTAAAGCTTCTTATAGTTTGAAGTGTTAGGATATATATTTTAGAATACGTTTAAATTAAGATTTGTTTTAGAAAAGTCGGGAAAAGTCAGGAAATTTTTCTCAGCTTGATCTGTGGCAACCCTATAACACACTATAACCATACATAAAACTCCTTGTAGGCTACTGGGTCATAACTGATCATTGCTCATCGTCTAATTACTTTTGTTTAAGGAGTTGTTAGTATTTGTCATTTAAAATTTGATTTATTATGTTAAAATAACAGTAGTTAAGTCTTAGTTGCAGCATTTTCTATTTGGGTTTTTTTACATAATTATTTAGAAATACTACTTTGAAATAACTTCAGAATATTAATAAACTTATATTTTTTTATTTTTCCAGTCTATCCATGAAAAAACTTTGTGATAGAGGTTACTAAATTATAGATGTACCTTCTAACAGTGAGTTAATTAAACAGATAAATTGTGATCTGAGACTACTGTTAAAGTAAACTTATAATAAGTTAATCTTTATTCTTAGGTAACATAAAAGTTTATACATTTTCCTTATATGTCTTTAAATATTTTCTACTTCTTTCAAATTCATTTTTGAATTAAAAAGAATTTTTAACCGGATGATTTTTATTTTCTCCTTAAATTCATAGTGTCTGATGCTACAGTATTTATTTTTATTTTTTAATCTACAAAAGTTAAGTTGAGTTTATAAACCAAGTAATTATTTTGTGCACCAGGTCTTAGGACCAAAAATTTTGAGCGCTTTTATTTGTCGTACACTAAATTTTATATATATAGTGGAATTAACTTCTTTGAAAAATTATATAATATTTTTTTTATTCAAATATATATTGTTTGTTAAACAACAAATAAAACGAATCGCACTCCACGGATACCTTTTAACGTCTTGTCCATGTCGAAACAAATAGTAACTATTTTAAGGGTTTTAATCTAATTGTCAAATCAAAAAAAAAGGTAATTTCTAGCAAAAAGTACTAATAATACTTAACCTAAAAACTTTAAGTTTATTACGATTTTACTTTTATAAAGAAGTTGTGAGCACTCTTCTAATTATTTCCATGGTTGCTATAAATATAGTTTAATTCGTTTTATCATCTATTTTAGGTTAATATTTAAATAGTAATGTTATAAAGATTTTCTACGAATTTTTTTTAGGCTTAAACTTAAACTGTATTTAAGTTTTATGTTGCTAGATATGTTTTTGAGTACATAGTAAGTAAAAATATTTTAAGTAAAAGTATTACTTACTTAAATTTCCTTTCATTTTATTATTTATTATATTTATTGTTTTATTTATCAAGGTTTAAATATTTAAGTTAAAAAACATTAACATTTATTGCTCAGAAAAACTTGTAAAACATATGGTGTGCGACTCAATAACCCAAAGGCTTTTTATCACATTAACTCATTAGATCAAACCTTTTGAGCCTTTTTTTATTCTTCAATAAAAAAATATAGAGAAATCAGATATGCATGAATAGCATTGTCTGAACATTAACTACTTACTTGGTTAAGAAATCTGAGAAACAATCATACTTTAATTTTAATTACTTTGACTACATTTAAATAATTTTAATTATCAATTTAAAAAAAAAAAGTTGTTTTTTTAAATTTAGACTTTTTTACAGATTATACAGTAAATACATCATGTACTCAAACGAAAAGTATTTAGATCAAACAATCACGCAGTTTCCTGGTCCTCAGATCTATCCGCCTGTGCGATGAAGAAAAGCAAAACACTAAAACTAAAATTGAAAACAAGGTTAAAAATTTTGAATGGATAAAAGAACAATTGGTGAAAGGTGCTATAAAGTTGTTTAAATGCAACACTTCGGCTTTTAAAAAATCACTTTCAAAGGATTCCAAGCACGAGCTTCAACTATTGGAAAGCGACGATCCGGATTACGATCTGTTGAAAGGATCGCTCGGTTTGAGCGCTGAAACGAACCAAATGAAAAAGTACTCGAACAATAACGTCGCTCTCAGGATTTACAGAGTCAAGTCAAAAGTGGAATGTTGCAGATGTCCGAGCTTGCTGCTTCTGCACGGCACCAAAGGAAAGAACGTCGAGGGAATCTTAAAAGAAGGACTAAGGCCTTCGTCTTCCGGCAGACTCGGCCCTGGCATTTATTTGACGAATAGCTTTGAAATTGCTCATCGTTACGGTCAAAACTACGCGAAAGACCATGGGAACGCCAAAGACTTGACGTACTTGTTTGTAAGCAAAGTGAAAGAGACACTAGTAGGTTCAGGTTGTCTTTGTGGAGAGTGTAAAGATGGTCAGTCTGTTAAAACTTGTGAACTATTATTTGATAAGAATACAACTTCAACTTCGTTTATAAAATCTTTATACCCGTGTCTTGACTCCAGTTTTGGTTACGAGCCCGTTTTAAAGGTTTTCGATGGAAACTCATATTCCAACAAACAAGTTAAACTCGAAAACTCTTCAGCCTGCAAGTTCGATAGCGACGGAAACAAAATTCTTTCGGGCACGTTTCAAGTAGGTGATGACGAAGAAAGAATAATTGTAGCTCACCACGATCTAGTAACTCTCGAATACTTGATAGAAATCGAAGTAAAACAAAACGCACGTGAGCTTGCGAAACTTATTTTGTACGGCGAACTCAATCAGACCAATTTTACAATCGACCCGCAAATTTCAGATCCTCCAAAAGACACGTTGATCGAAAACAGTCATGTCAGTTCCGAAGACTGCTCTATGAACACTTTTGTTACTGAGCTCGAAAAAGAAATAAGTGCCAATCAGCAGGCAGAAGTTGAACATGCGAAGCTTGACTTTGAACGCAAAGTGAACTCTTTCATGCGGCAACTGTTGTTTAATACGAGCAGCATATCGGAAACCAACAACTGTTCCAACTACAAAGCGAAGCTGCTGCAAACTTCAGATCCAGATTATCAGTTTGTGCTCGGTTCGATGACTGGAATGAACCCGAACGGCCACCCGACAATCCTGAATATTTTTAGGATCAACCCCGTTGACGAAAGCAAAAAGATGCGCGGAGGCTTGCTCTGCCTGCGGGGAGTCAAGTCCTACGAGGTGCCGAAGGTTCTGGCGAGAGGCTACCCTGCGAGCTACGAGGATTTATTGGAGCAGTGCGAGTGCAGACACATTTGTTACTGCAACGCGTCCACCAGCTTGAGCAGGGAACTTTCAAAAGGAATGAGCCACTGCGTCACAAACAGACAAGTAGAAAAGCAGTCGTTTGTCTTCGTGGTAAGGGATGGCAAAAGCGCGGACAATGTAACTTTTCTCAACTCCGACACTAGAGGGTGCTGTTTTAATACCGGAACGGATTTCATGCATCAGCCGATCGGCCTTACTCCGGCTTATTTTATTGTTTTTAGCGTTCAATAGACCTTGAATAAATTATCTTTTTACAGTTGAAAAAATAGCACTTTCTATTTCAAGTTTTATAAACATTTTTATACATAATCTTTACACATTATTTTTTAAATAGTTATTTAGAATGTTAACTAACATGATATTTTTTTAAATCTCAGGTTTGTTTGAAAAAGATGAAAAGTTTAATTACTTCCAAACAAACAAATTTTTGTTTTTACAAAATTTCAAAGTTTTTACAGGTTTATTATTACACCATCCGGCTTACTTTACTGATTATGGCTATGATATATTTTAAACCAAAAGTTTACTGTTGTCTTTCTTTAGTTATCATTATCAAAAAAGACATTAGTGAAAGTCTTCAAAGTCTAAGCCTTGACTTTCGTATGCCCTAAGACAAGCTCAAGTTTTTCAATAGAAAGTTTGTATCTAACAAGTTTACCAAGTCTCATTAGATTTATTAAAAAACACTTGTGATAAGTTTTATTATTGCTTGAAGGTCGTATTTCTATCAAAATAATGAACACCTCTTTTAGTTTAACTTTGTTAGAAATTTTTGTACATATATGCGTTGTCTTTTAAGATGGTAAAATTCCAAAGATGAATGACCAGCTTATTGCAAAAGTTTTGCAGTACAACGAGTTGGTAGTAAACATTTAAAACTTCAACCAAAACTACGTCACAATGATGTTTGCATACGTACAATAAAGAGTTAATTGCTTTGTAAAAGTGTTAATAATTACTGTTCAAAATTGATAAAGAATTTAAAACTGATTTTTTTTTAACTTTAATATATTAATGAATACAATTTTACGAGTTTTTTCTGTTAATATTTGAAAGTGCATTTTGCTAAGGAAATGTGAAACTACTTAAAATAGTAGTGATGGTCACTAAACCAAGCTTAACATTATTACACACTCTTATATTTTGTATTTAATTCACCGCAACACTTATACCAACTCACCTTAAAACTGCACTAGGTTTTTATAATATTTTTACAAGTTTCTTAGCTGTTACACTTAACTCTTTTAGATGCAACTGACTTACTAGAAAGCCTTGTGCTACGAAAATGTTTAATTCGTACATTTATTCCGATTACAGCTCCTATTTAGTTCTAGTTTATACATAACTAAAAAACTTAAAAATAAATAATAAACCTTATGATGTGTTTTTTAATGTTATATCAAGTTACAACGCTTTTGTTTAAAAATTCCAGCTAGAGACTTAAGTTATGCAGAAAGTGACAAAAACTATAAAACACTTTTTTTTATCAAGGTTGAATAGTAAAATACTATCACAACCAGGAACGAGTGGTGGGGGAGAACATTTGAGCGGTAGTTCCTCCTAAAGTGAAAATAAAAACAGTAGCAAATGTATCAGTTTTATTTTTTAAGCTATTAATTTCCCTGCTATAGTTGTTTCTTTTAACTACGTATATTTATAAGTCAAAAAGTTCTTTACCGAGGGACACATAAATTATTCTCTCTTTTTAAATTAAAACATTTCTAAATCAATGTGGAAACATTTTCCATGCATTAATTCCGTAAGAATTAAGAACAATAGGAACTCGCAGAGGTTACTGCTCTTGGTATTAAACTTTTATACTTTTGTTTTTTATAAGTAAAATATAATAACTTTTTAGCAAACCATCAGATTTTTATTTTTGAAAATTGAAAAGAAACAAAAAGTTTTTGGAAAAACGTTATATTAACTATGATATAGTGCACAATGTATACTGTTAATATAGTGTTTACCTCATTATAAAAAAAGACTAACTAAAACTTAAGTAAACTTAAAAAGTGTAAGAAATTTACTATTTACATGAAAAGTGAACAAATCAAAGTTTGTAATTGTACAGTAGCAATGGAGTTAAAAAATTAACTACTTCTAAAAGCAAATTAGTCAATTAAATATACATTTTATTTCATTAAGATTTTCTCTAAGACTTTTATTTTATAATAGTTATCTTAATATATGTTAAAAAATAAACTTAAACATTAAAATTTTGTTGGTTGCTAAAGAACGAAAATTTTAGATTTATTATCTCTGTTATTATCTTCATGTAGGTAAATTTTTTGGTTTTGACGTTGTCCGTAGGACAAGAGTCAGGCAATCTACATTTAAATGCATTTTCCCCATGGGCTAAAAGCAAGTCACAAATTTTTGCGCTATAATAATTTGGGCGTTGGTTGCAACCAGGCCTATTATGCTGCTGACTAGGTTGGTTACTACCATAATCATTACAAAACTTGTTTTGATTCTCTTACTAGCCTGCGTTATTGCGTCTCCTTGTTCTGCTTGTTCTGAAACGTGGCACGCAAACCCTATAGTCTATGTTTTGTGTGTTATGTAAGTGCCTCTCTTCATGACCTACAAAGGTTGCTGCCATCCTAATATAAAATTCAATATTATTATTACCAAAGTTTGGCCGGACCTCACTTTTAAGATTATCTGGCGCCAAGTAACAAGTAAAAAGTTTGACCCTATCATCTAAAATTGCTTTTGCCTTTTTTGTTGTTTCCATACGCAAATCTTTGTATTTTATTGGTGCATTAGACGGTGTTCTGGACCTTAGAATTTTCGGTAAAGGGCAACATATGTCTTGCAGAAAGCGGTATAAATTATTGTAGTTTCTTTCCTGCCTCGAGGTTGACTCCCAGAAGTCTTTAACTTAACACCTAACTCTCCAGAAGTTAGGTGGATATCACGGAACAGTTTTGAGAGATCTTTCACACTCTTAAGTCAAGCATATGTTATATCATTGTGGTGTTTGTTAATTGCCATGTATAATTCATTAGGCGCTATGAAACGACTTATTGGGAAAAAACTTGCATGGGTGACATTTTTTGACGGTGATATGCTGCAGATGGACCTGTTGCTTTCGTCCTCATACAAGTGTAACTGATAATTAGTTGCTTTTTTTCTTCCCTCGCCCTAGTATCTGCCCTAATTTTGGCACGTGCAATTTGCTTACTGAGCTCAGCTATATCAAAGTCCTCGTAGCTATCGGCTTGCAGTGTCTGAAGAGCATAATTATTGTGTTGATCAGACCTCATGCCAATTATTTTAGATTCCCCTATGGCATATTGTTCTTTGTGACCCCCTATGACATTTTTTTCAATCAACTGTTTATCAAAAGATTGATAGTTCTTATTTTCGAAAACGTCATTGAAATCAGAGGGAGTTGGTAACCCATTAACCCATTAGAACTATTAAATATGTAATTTGTGTACTAAAATACTGTATAATAACCACTATAAAAAACTCAATAATATTTTAAGAAATACTCAATATCAAATGCAAAACCAAAAGTTGGAAAATACAAGAACTATAAACGTATGTCGCTTATGTGAAAAATGCTTTATAATTAACCACTGTAAAAAGTGCTTTTACTAACCCTACTGTTGAAAATCAAAAGAGCTATAAAAATGTACAGTAAGAAAATTACTAAACTTACTTTAAAAAACAATCTTTAATTCTAAAAAATACAAATATAAATGTACATACTAAAACTTTATAAAACTACTTAACACCAAATTTCAAGTGTCTTTATTGTAAACAGTCAATGCAGCTCCTGGCGGTTCAACACACAACTCAGTCTGGACTGTCAGCTTGTCAGCTTGTGACAAAAAACATTAAATGAATCGTTGCATCATGCAGTTTCAAAAAAAATGGAATGCGCTCTTATTCTTTATATTCTCTTTACGTCATTCAAGAAAAGTGCGCTTTTGTTTTTTTTATTCTCTTTCTCACTTATTGTTACATTAGACTTTGCCCGGGCAAGAATTGAAAGTGCAATAACTCTTAATTTTCTATTAAAAACAAAACAGTTTTCAACTGAAACTTAGAATATCGTTACTATCACACACTTTTAGGAATTCTATTCTAGAAGCTTTAAGCATTTCAGTCTACTAGTTTTATGAGTTTTTTACTAATTTGAAGTACTAACTGTATAAAGCTTAAGCTGTAAAAAACTTAAGAATACTATCTTTAAATCACAATAGAGATCCTTAAAATAAAAACTTTCTAAATTTTTTATCAACTTTATAAGTTAATTTTAAAAATTATTTTCTACCAGTTTTATGTTAGTAGTGTAAAGTATGCATAAAGTATGTAATTAAATGTTAATAGTTTTAATATTTTTTTAATGCTTAATGCTTTTAGTATTGTTATAAACTACTTTGTTAATATAATAAGATATTAATAATTTATAACGAAAAATGTTTACCGAAACAAACTAAAATTATTTACTGATTTAATAATTTTTTGTTTTTAAATTAATTACTTGTTTTTTAAAAACTTCTACAATTATATTTAGTCAATTAATACTAAAAACTAGATAAATAATTATTTTAGAGGAATAGCTTATCCTCTTTTAAATACTAAACCAAGGATGATACTTTTTTAACAAAATTTTAATCAGTATTTTTTTTTTATGCTTTATAAAAACGATAAGTAAAGGAACTTTAGATTATTGATTTTTATAAATTTCTGCAATCCTTTTTTCTACTTGTCCTTTAAATTTAACACTTAGCATATTTGTAACAAAATATACATTTTATTGTTTTTTAAATGACCGCCAGGGGGCGTTAGACGATTGTTTATCAAATCAACACACAATATAACTTAAAATATGTCTGTTATAACGCTCAGTTAAGCCGTAAGATCGTGCTAGAGGCACACTAATTGATTTTAAGAACAATTTTATTATTTTCATTTTATAAGATCTTGATGTTTATTTGCATTATTGTATTATATTTGCTTAGTTCAGACATAAGATCGTGCAAGATGCACATAACAATTTAAGACTCTGATTTAATAGTAAGACCTATTTTAGTATTTAAGATTTTAAACACTTTAAGAACACTTCTATTTGTAGAACTTTGTGTTTACTTATTGTGTTTATATTCGCAGTTTTATTCAACTGATTTATTAGCTGCTTTATTATTTCTACCTTCTAATTTTCACATTAACACCACGTTTTTAATAAACTCACTCCATTAAAGAAATTATATATATATTAAGTATATTACATACTTATAAATTACCAAGTTAAACCTAATGAGTAAGGTAAATTCAGTGAAAAACCTTGAGAGCTAAACGCGCTAAGCGTTTAGCACAAAAAGGGGACTTCCCCCAAATAAAGATAGTTCCTACCTCAGGCCCTCGAGGACTACAAATGTAGACCCTCTGTATAATACGAGTTTGCAACCTTCTGATGCTGCTGAGGTAGATATACTAAGTTTATTAAATTTAAGAAATGCCAATAGTATCATGATGGCTGACCAAATACCACCACAACATATTCCTTCTAGAAAACCACCTCGTTACACAGAAACGCTAAAGTGTGCAACCAGTCAAAAAGACCACAACACCTTACAACACAGAATGTTTCAAACGGAAAATTACAACATTGGTTATAACTCATACTCAAAATCAATTGATTATGGAGACAGTAGACTTAAATGGCTGAAGTCATTTAAATTTGATATTGATGATTCAAAGGCACAATTTATTTATTTCGAAGAACGCCTAGTTGACCATGGCATCATTGAAAATGCTGAAAAATACTGGGCGATTCGTGAATTTTGGACAAACAAAGACATGTCAGACTATAACTTGTGTACAGCGCCTAAAGATAGAAACTTTGGAAGTTTACGTAAATATCTCCTGGAAAAAGATGGAGTTTTGCCACATATTTTACTGCCAAAGAAAGAATTTAAGTCTGTTAGTGGGTACGACCTGAACATTGAAGTAAGTAGGTGTTTACTCGACTTGAAAAACGAAGAGGTGTTGCAACAATTTTTATACTTGCACCTATTACCAAACCATTTGAATAAAAGGGTGTCCAGTAGCCTTTCACTAAGATTAGAAGATTTCAAAAGGTATGTGATGCACATTTGTGATATGGATTTTAGGCAAACAAGGGATGAAGGAAAAAATGTAAGCTATAGTTTTAATAGATTTAGTAAAGAACGATCTAAATCAAATTACTATGTTAACAACCAAAGAAATATTAGTCCAAATAATGAATACAACAGCATAATTGAAAATAACAACCATCCTCTAAATACCTACACTCAAAACCAAAGCATTTCTGTACATAAAGATAATGACAAAATTTTAAAACACTGTTCGTCCGCTACCAGAAAAGCTCCTTTAGTTAGAACGATTAGAACGTTAAAAACAGCTAGACTTAAAAAAACAAGATCTAAAAAGACTTTAGAATCTGGGATTACTGGCCGAGTGGTGTGGTTTAATGTACGCAAAGGCTACGAATTTATTCATCGTGACGATCAAAACACTGATATTTTTGTCCATCAAACTTCTATTACCAAAAACAACCCAAATAAATTATTAAGATCAGTCGCACAAGGCGAAGTTGTCCAGTTCGATACTGTTATGGGTAATAAGAACATGCCTGAGGCCTCAAACGTATCAGGTCCGAACGGCAAACCTGTCCGAGGGTCCAAATATGCTCCAAACAGATGGCCAAGCTATAGCCAGCAAAGGCTTCAACAAAACAATTAGCTTCAATAAAATTAATGGTTATTGTACACTAAGAAACCATCATCAGTATAGGAGGAGACCAAGCAACTACAGAAGAAAATACACATACGAGCATAATCCAAATAATTATTATGAAATGTACGAACAAAACTCCGGCTGCTACGAACCTTCTGAAAACAGTGAATCTGGATATGAATCAAATACCAAAAAATTATTTTACAACTATGCAGAAAGTATAGATTCCAAACACTATTAGTCTCAAAAGCTTAAATATTGTAAAAAATGTTTTTAATCAGGCAAGCAACCTTAAAATCTTTTTAGATCTATTATAAAATTTTTAGAAAAACAGGATAAAAATTTCGAGAAACACTCATTAGAACGTTTGACTGAATTTCATTTAAATCAATTAAACAATATTCTATATAAATTTAAACAAGTGATATAGCAGCAATTTTGTTGGTTGTGACATTATGTTGTATTAAATAATTTTTAAAAGATTTATTTAAATTAATAACTTCTGTTGCTTTAAAGCTTTAGTCTTGTTTGAACAAAAAGCTTAGATAATTAAACTTGATAATTTAAATCTTTTTTGACATTAGTCAATTTAACTGTAAACTATAAAATTTATGTAGCTTAAAAATAATTTTACGCAACGTTTATAAGTTAAATGTGACTAAATGTAAAAAGCTTTCAAACAACAAATTCAAAATTGTTTATTATTTTGAATAATCAATTTTGAATATTTTAAGTATTTTATCTTAAAACAACCTTATGAAGTAAAACATAATCAAATTAAAATAAAATTAAGATATGTTAAAATGTTTTTTAATTTAATGTATTTTTAAGATTCAATGTAGATTTTTTTGTTAAACATTTTAATTTTTCATGGTTATAAGTTTTATATTTTCTTGTGGTGAGAGGTTTTAAAAAAATTTTTGTTTTGAATTATGTATATATTTTATCAAGTTTATTTCTGAAAAGAATGTAAAAAAAAAACAGTATGTGAAGTCAGTTTTAAATTTTGTTATAACTAAAAAGTTTATTATTGCTTAAAGTGCGAGTAATAATGGCAGCTGATAAAAAGTTTTCAAAAAGTTTTCCACTAAAATTTAAAAAAATTGCAACTCTGCTAGAAAAGTAAAACGGCTTGTTAAAATGTGTTTTAAGTGTAAGATAGGTCAAATTTTACGACCATAAATGAAAAGCTTTTTCAAGCTATTTAAAGAACCAAATTAAGTTCAATAGTGTGTTTTTCTTAAAAAATACATCTTTTACCTAATTAAACTTTGGCCTTTTAATTTTTAAGACAATTTTTACAGCTTTCAATAAAAAACATGTGTAAAATTATATTAATCACTAAATTAACTTGCTCTCTTAAACCAATATCTTTTGACCTATAAAACTTAAAATGATTTAATACAATATTCAAACTTTCTTGTTATAACTTGCTTAAAATTGTTTCGTAAAGTGTTACTTTAAAAGTTTTTAAAGCTCATTGATTTTTTCGCGTAGTAAACTGGGAAGACGTAAAAGTTTTACAGTTGGCTAATCACATATATTAAACTCGATAATTAAACTCTACTAGTAGAAAAATTATACGGAAAGCATGAAAAAATTTGCGATTTAAGAAAAATTAAAGTTTTTTATTGCAATAAGCATGGAGGATAGAATTATTAACTTTGCAACAAAGGGAATTGGTTTGCTTTCACACATTGTTTTTAAAACTTGTTTTTTATTAATTCGTTTATTTTAAGCAATACTTTAAGAGGTTTACTGTATTATGTTCTAATAAGTAATTTTATAATTTTATTTTTTTGACAATTAAAATTTTAATTACGTTGTTTTTGAGCAAAGCTGTTAACTATTAGAAATTAAAAATATATTAACACTTTTTTTTTCAAATTAACCCCAAACAGTTTTAAAATATTAAAAGTTAACCTTTTTATCGATATCGCTATTAATGTTCTTTTATTGCTTGCCTTGTGTATATATAAAAAGACTTTTGTATTTTATTTTTTGTAATTAATGGTTGAGCAAGAAAAACTGTTTGATAAACATGATTATGTTATATTTTAATCAAAAAAATTGATTAAAAATTTACAAACCGTCTCATAACGATGCTAGTAAGCAAGAAAGTTTATATACGCAAGGCGCAAATACTTGCTCTTGTGCACAGCCTAACGGAGAAAACACTAAAAACGTCATCAGATAGTTAAAGAGACGCAAAGCAATGTTTCTGAAGTGTGAAGTCATTTGTAGCTGTTACACACCACAGCTGATGTTACAACAGATCAAACCGAGTTGAAGAGAGGTATACAACGGACAGACAGGCTAAGCGCCTAAAAGTGGTCAGATTGGAGAGGCAGGCAGAAAACGTAGCAGCTGACGACCGCCGATGGAGTGAACACTTATTAAAACTTTTGATAGACAGTATTATCTACTTTTCATTATTGTATAAACACTTGTAAGAACCACTTGAACTTAGAAATAATACTATCTAACGATTTTATACATTTTGAAAATTAATACTCAAACATTATGCAATAATAATTGTAAGAAACACTTAAAAACGTTGCAAGACCCCATCAAAAGACTTCAATTGAGGACTTTTTGGTGAGAAAATGTATAAAAATATACATTTTATTGTTTTTAAATGACCGCCAGGGGGCGTTAGACGATTGTTTATCAAATCAACACACAATATAACTTAAAATATGTCTGTTATTACGCTCAGTTAAACCATAAGACCGTGCGAGAGACACACTAATTGATTTTAAGAACTATTTTATTATTTTCATTTTATAAGATCTTGATGTTTATTTGCATTATTGTATTATATTTGCTTAGTTCAGTCATAAGATCGTGCAAGAAGCACATAACAATTTAAGACTCTGATTTAATAGTAAGACCTATTTTAGTATTTAAGATTTTAAACACTTTAAGAACTTTGTGTTTACTTATTGTGTTTATATTCGCAGTTTTATTCAACTGATTTATTAGCTGCTTTATTATTTCTACTTCCTAATTTTCACATTAACACCACGTTTTTAATAAAATCACTTCATTAAAGAAATTATATATATATTAAGTATATTACATACTTATAAATTACCAAGTTAAACCTAATGAGTAAGGTAAATTCAGTGAAAAACCTTGAGAGCTAAACGCGCTAAGCGTTTAGCACAAAAAAGGGGACTTCCCCCAAATAAAGATAGTTCCTACCTCAGGCCCTCGAGGACTACATATTTACCTAGTTTAGATATCACTTCGAAATTTATAATGATAAAATAAAATTTGTTGCTTGAGTGTAATAATAATATTTTCTCAATTATAGTAAATACATCACTAAAGTACAATTTAATTCTTTTCATTGTACAATTTAAGTAAAGTCTTTTATAATAAGGTTAAAAACTTATGAATATTATAGAAATTTCTTGGCATAGTAAAAAAACAAGACACTTGTTTTATTTAGCTCATGTGAACTTATTACTCAATAACTTTTTATATAAAATACAAAAGAAAGTGTTAAAACGACAAAATTTAATAGTAAAATATTTTTAAACCCAAAGTAACGATGTAATGTCAGTTTGCGATCTTAATTTGTCAATGGTTATAATACCGACCAATTCCAACTTGTATGTAACTAAAAACGTCTCTTCTATGAAAACTTTTGTATCTATGTTAATAACTGTATTACTAACCAGAACCAATTTTATAAGAAAAATGAAGAAAAAATAGATGTTATTTGGCATATGTGTTGATTAGCAAGTTTTTATTTTACAACGTTCGACAACATAAATTAAGTCATTATAACCCATACACCACCTAGAAACGTTTACCATTGTACAATACAACCAGAAAAAAAGCTTTAATAAAAATGTTTATTAGTGACTTTATTCCTTTATAACATTTTTGCTCACTTTTCTCTTTTGTGCAACGTTTTTAACTTTAGTATGTTTAGTCTAAAAAACTTTATTAGTTGAGAGATTACTTAGAACAACTTCAAAATTAATTAACAGTGTTTCAGCTATTTTTCAATTCTTAATTAAAAACTCGCATGGGTTTAAAAAATACAACGTAACTAATTAAAAAATAATATGAAATGACGCGTTGGTTTTAATTTAGAGACTTTATATTTAAAAAAGTTTATATTTTCAAGTTTGAAACCTGAAGTTTTCAGACAAATTAAATTTGTTTATTTTTTTATTTTGTTAAACGTGCAATTATTATATGCATACATTATTACGCTAAATATCACAGTTTTTTAACATTCTCTTACTTAGTTTGCGTTGTAATTTATCAATTGTATTTAAACCTTTCCAAATATAAACAAATTCTAGTCAACATTTTATACAGTAATTTTAACAATAGTAAAAAAAAAGACCGTTGACGAATAAAACTTTGAGTATTTATTTGTGTTATAAAAACAAATACCAAAACAGCTATTTATTCAAAATAAAACATGCACTAAAAGTAATAATAGATTAGCACTGTGTAGGTACAATGCACAAAAATAAAAAATACATTAGCTTTTGTCTTTAATTAAATGGTATTAATGCTAAATGACATAGGTACTTCTAAAAAGCTGACAATACTATACTTACGTGCTACGCAATTTCGCTTGAAATGACCCTGAAAACATTAGTTTTTGAAAGGGAAAAATGTTTGTATTTATTTACTATTTATAAGTATCATAAACATTTTTTAACTGTGTAATAAAAATGTTATACAATTTAAATCAAAACCTAGTCTGATATATCTTTTAATTGATTTTTTAATTAGACATCACAGTTTTGTTATACAGTCTTGTTACTTAGTTTACGTTATAGTTTAGTAATTGTATTTAACCGTGTCCTAATGAAAAAACATATCTTAGTTAAATTTTTCTGCAGTAATTTTAACCATGGTTAAAAAATTATGATCGTGGAAGAATAAAACTTTGTAGTTTTTTTTTTGGAATTACATTGAATATAATGCAAAGTTATAAATGCAAAAAAAGCAATATAAGTAATAAAAAACTAGCCATGTTTAAGTACCATGTAGAAGCATAAAAAATACATTAGCTTTAGTCTTTAGTAACAAGTCATATATGCAAAATGACTTAGTATTTTTTAAATGTTGACAATATTAGTCTTACGTGCAACGCAATTTCGCTTGAAATGACCCTTAAAACGTTTAATAATCTGTCCTGGACATGAATTTTTCGTGTATAACTCGATAATTGAAAGGATTTTTATGCATCAGATCATCGGACCATACTTTTTGAGCGTTTTTTGTCGTTCAATAAGCAATAATATTGTTGAAAAGGGAGGAATTTGAGATTATTGGTTTTTAACTGTTAAACAATATTACAAAATTTTATATAATTAACAGTTTTAACACAACTCATATATGTACAAACATTTACTAACAAAGTTAAACTAAAAGAAGTGTTTTACTATTTCGATAGTAATACAACCTCACAGCAATGTTAAAACTTATCACGGGTGTTATTTAATAAAAATTATGAGACATGGCCAACTTGTCAGTTATAATTTCCTTATTGAAAAACTTTAGCAACTTACGGCATAAAAAAGTCCAGGCTTAGGCTCTCAAGACTTTAGCCAATGTTTTAGTTAATCGTGTCTACAATAGAAAGACAACAGTAAAGTTTTTTGTTACAAATCTACCATAGCTATAATCAATCAAGTTAGCTGATTGGTTAAATGATAAACCTGTAAAACCTATCGAAAATTTGTTAGTTAGGAAGTAAATGTACTTTCATCTTTTTCAAACAAACCTGAGAATTTAAGAAAATATCATGTTAGTTATTATTTTAAATTACTGTTTATTAAAAAAAAAACTGTATAAAAATAACGTATAGAACTTTCTAAATACTTAAAACAACAGTTACTTTTAAATGTTTAACCGAAAATTGCTGTCGTTTTAATTGTGTTAAGATAATTTATAAAAAGTCTATTGAACGCTAAAAACAACTAAATAAGCCGGAATAAGGCCAATCGGCTGATGTATTATTTGCAACCCGGTTTTAAAACAGCACCCTCTAGTGTCAGAGTTGAGAAAAGCTACATTGTCTGCGCGTTTTCCATCCCTAACCACTAAGACAAACGACAGCTTTTCGACCTGTCCGTTCGTGACGCAGTGGCTTAACCCAAGTAAAAGTTCACATTTCAAGACGTCGGATGCGTAGCTAGAATAGCAGCTGGGTCCACATTCGCATTGTTCGAACACATCCTCGTCGCTTGCCTGGTAGCCTCTTGCCAGAACTTTTGGCACGTCGTGGGATTTGAAAACCGTAGGTAGAGCAAGCCTCCGTGCATCTTTTTGCTTTCGTCGACTGGGTTGATCCTGAAAATTTTCTGGATTGCCGCGTTCGGGCTCATTCCGGTAATCGACCCGAGCACAAACTGGTGATCTGGATCTGAAGCTTGCAGCAGCTCCGCTTTGTACTTAAGGCAACTATTGGTTTCCGATATGCTGCTCGTTTTAAACAACAGTTGCTGCATGAATGAGTTCACTTTGCGTTCAAACTGATGCTTTGCATATTCAACTTCTGCCTGCTTATTGGCGCTTATTTCTTTTTTGAGCTCAGCAACAAAAGCGTTCATGGAGCAGTCTTCAGAACTGACATGACTGTTTTCGATCAACGTGTCTTTTGGCAGATCTGAAATTTGCGGGTCTATTGAAAACTTAAACTGGCAGAGTTCGTCGTACAAAATATGTTTCGCAAGCTTGCGTGCACTTTGTTTTACTTCGATTTCTATAAAGTATTCGAGAGTTACTAGATCGTGGTGAGCCACAAATATTTTTTTATCGACTTCACTTACTTGAAAAGTGCCCGAAAGAATTCTGCTTCCGTCGTTGTCAAACTCTCGGGCTTGAAAGTCTTCCAATTGAACTTGTTTGTTGGAATGCAAATTTCCATCAAAAACTTTTAAAACGGGCTCGTAACTCAAACTGGAGTCAAGATTGAGAAACGACGAGTTTATAAACTTAGTTGAAGTTGTCTTCTTACCGAATAACGATTTGTGAGTAATATACTGATCTTCTTTACACTCTCCACAAAGACAACTTGAACTTTCAAGCGTCTCTTTCACTTTGCTAACAAACAAGTACGTCAAATCTTTTACGATCCCATCATCTTCCACGTAGTTTTGACCGTAATTGTGAGCAATTTTAAAGCTGTTTGTCAAATAAATGCCGGGGCCATGTTTGCCGGACGACGAAGGCCTCAGTCCTTCTCTCAAGATTCCCTCGACGTTGTTCCCTTTGGTGCCATGCAGAAGCAGCAAGCTCGGACATCCGCAACGTTCAACATTTGATTTGACCCTGTAAATCCTAAGAGCGACGTTTTCATTTGAGTACTTTTTCAATTGACTCAAACCGAGAGATGCTTTCAACAGATCGTAATCCGGATCGTCGCTTTCTAACAGTTGAAGCTCGTGCTTGGAATCCTTTGAAAGAGCTTTTTTTAAAGCCGAAGATCCGCATTCAAACAAATCGACAGCTGCTTCCACCAATTCTTCTTTTTCCGTTTCAAAATATTTAACCATTTCTTCGATTTTAAAACTTGTCATTTGCTTTTCTTTTTCGCACAGATGGCGCAAATAGTTCTGAGGACCAGGAAACTGCGAGATTGTCTTATCTAAACATTCTTCGTTTGAGTACATGATGTTTTTACTAAATAATCTGTAATAAATTCTAGTTTTAAAAAACTTTCTAATTTTTTCTTGTTATATGTAAGTAATGTTATATAAACGAATACACAGTAATAACAAAAATTAATATATATATAAATACTTATCTCAGATAGGTATAAAATAATTTTAAACTTCTAAAACCACTATAAATAGTTTGGATTCTAGAAGAACTGTGTATAAATATTTTTTGACTGCTTTTTACACTTAAATGTAAATCTATCTAACTCATGTAAATAGTTCATTTTTTCTAACCAAGTAATTAGTTAATGTACAGACAATGCTTTTAATACTAAACTTACTTATTGCTTTTATATTTATATAATGTTTTTAAAATGATAAAAAATTACATTAAGTGTTTGATCTAAGGGGAAACGGGTCAAATATGCACGATGGGACAATTTTGCACTAAGACACTTCTGTACGAAAAGTAATTTTTGCACGGAAGTAGAAATGAAACTAATTAAAAAAATAATTATTATTTGTTTATAAAAAAAACAACGTTACCAATCAAGGGTAAGGGTTAGTAGTAAGAGTGATAATAAAACTAAAAAAACTTGTAAATTTTGTTATCCGACCACATGCTTTTAAAATTTCTTACGAGTAAATAAAACCTATTATTGTATAAACTAGAACTTTGAAATCAAAAAAATAAAACAACTAATAAAATGAATGAAAAGAAAGTTAGTATAGTTTTCTGTTTACTTTAAAAATATTATTCACGATGTTCCGAAAACCTTTTCTAACAACATAAAAATTAAAATACAGTTTAATCCTATAACTTAAAAAAAATTCAGTGGAAAATATTTGAAAATTACAATTTAAAATGCAAGTTAGATTTAATTCATAAAACGAGAAAAACAATATTTGTAGCAAACATGAAAACATTAGGAAAACAGCTCACAATGTTTTTTAATGAGTTAAAAGTAAAATTGTTGTGAGCTGAAGGATTTTAAGTATTATTAGTATATAGTGTTAAATTTTTTAATTTTAATTTTTCACATAATATTTTGATTGAAATACTTAGTCAAGTTTATATTTAACTATTATATATTTTTAAATAACATAAAAAAAAAATTTATATAGTATTATATAACATAAAAAAATTTAAAAAAGTTAATACAATCATACAAAATTTTTTGAAATACAAATAAAAACGCTCAAAATGTTTGGTTCAAAGATATGATGCACAAAAAATTATTTGTTCAGTAAACTTAATTTATTTGTTGTAAGTTATAAAACAAAAATAACATAATGTAACACTAGACACTACGCATTTATCGAGTAAAAAAATCCTTAGCTTAAAATTACATTTAAGCCTAAAAAATTATTTAAAAGAAGCAGAAAACATTTGAAGTTATGTAAAAAAAGTACATACTTTTATGTTTACTTTAAAAATATATTTTTTATTATAAGTTTACTTAAACAGTAATCTCAGCTCACAGTTTATTTGTATAGTTAATTCACTATTACTATTTATTGTTGTATTACTATTTGAAGGATTTGTAAAGTAAAGAATTTTGTAAATTTATAATAATAAATTCTGACTTTCTTTTATTTTTGTCAATTTTTTTGACATTTCTTGACTTTTTTTCAAAACCTCCATTTCTTCCTGACATTTCATGACTTTTCTAAATGATACTCTTAATTCAAACTTATTCTAAAATACATAATCTAACACTTGAAATAATATGAAGCTTTTAATGTTTTTTTAATACAGGTAAAAATAACAATTTTAGGATATTTAATAACAATATTAATTATAATATAATGATAATTAAATAAAGGATATTTTATTAATTTATACCTAATGAGTGTAATGAGAACTAAAAAAATTTGTCAATTTCTAGGAAAAATTTGAAACTTAAATCTTACTTTAAAGGATTTTTAACTATTTTATTACCACTTGAAGGCTTTAAAAAATTTGGAATTTTGTAAATTTAAACTGACAAAATCAGACTTTTAAAATTTTTTTTCAATACTCCGGACTTTTCCAGAATTTTCTTCAAAACCCCCTATTTTTCCCTGACTTTCCTTTATTTCCTGACGTTGTAGCAACCCTGTCGCAATTTTTCCAGGTTTTCCAAACTTTTCGAAGACTCTAAAAGTACACATTTTGGGTTTTTTTTTTAAAAGTTAAGTTTAAGGTAAGAAACTGTGTTAAATAAAAAAAATACATTGAAAATAAACTTTAAAGCTACATTTAATATATTTAAAAAATCTTGAGGATGACAAAACCTTTTTATCTATTTGTTATATTTTCAGAGACAAATCGAAATTTACTACTTAGTAACATCAAAATTGTTAAAATTCAAGGCTTTTACAGTAATTATTGTTAAAATTCAAGGATTTTTCAAAATTTCTCAAATTCCAGATTTTTTTTTGCCTAAATTGTAAAATTCCGGGTTTTACCAGTTTTACAGGCAAAATGGCAACCCAGACCCACGCTATTAACTACAATATATAGAATATTAAATTTATGAAACTTAAAGCTATACTAAAGTTAATTAGTGATACTATATATAAAACTTGGCATGTCATAAATAAACATATCTTTCACAAAAACAGATACAAACACTTAAAAATTTATGAAAATTAAAAACTTTAGAAATTAACTTTCACTGGAGTATAAAAATTTTATTTATATCAAATTTATAAGGATACTTTAAAATGTATAATTAAATTATAAATCGTTTACTGTATATAGAAAACAATATTGTTTAGAAAAAAAAATTACTCTGAATAAAAAAACACAAACTTTTACTGAACAAAGTTTTAGCAGCAGTTAGGGTGTCTAGAATGATTTCTCTACAATAAAACAATATTAATATATGGCTATTGTATGCAAATGCAAACTTGTATCAGTAAAACACGTGATCTTGCAAGCATTCACTTAAACGCTTGGAAGAACAAGAGCTCCAGCTTAAAAACCTAGTTTTAAATTTAAACAGTTATCAAATGAAATTTTATTTCGAGTTCAACTTCCTCTTCATTTTTTTTGAAGAGAATCATCACTCTATTTCTCCTCTTCCTTTTTGTTGGAAAATAAACACTACCCTTCCTTTATAAAGAAGGAAAAAAAGTAACACATATGAAAATATAACTTGGGGTAAAATCTAATACTAATGTTTTTTTTTTAACATTAAAAACATAAGTTTACTATACTGTATACCTTCATAAAGAACAGTCAATGTTTTTCCACAAAAGTTTTAATGTATTTTCACCGCAATTCTTCAGAAACTTACTGCAGAAATTTGAAATAGAACATTAGTTTTTAAAGTAGTAATAACAACTTTAGAAAGCTGCTTAATTAATAAGATTTCTGTAAATAACCAATCAACAAAGTCAATGAAAAATGTCAATTAGTTATTAACACAAAAAACAAACATTTTTTGTTACAAAACCAAACAAAGAAATTTGTATGTGAAAAAATTAACCAAAGACACTTTTAAAATAACAAGAAAATCTTACAGTCAATTTCTTTCTGCTTCCACAGTTCTGGATTATTTTAAAATATTAAGATTGCTTATAATCTGACTAAATCAAATTGACTAATGTTATTCAAAAAAAATTTTATTGTATACAAAATTCAAAAATTTAGCTATAATTTATTTCTAATTTTTTTTTTGTTGATAATAAAAAAAAACTAATTGTGTTTAACCAGAAAAACTTATCTTTTTACATAAAATTTTTATTTTAAATTCAAAAATAGTATCAAATGTGTGTTACAACCTACTATAAACATTGCAGCATTTGCAACAGATAAGTATAAAAAACACAAAACAATAACATTTAAATTTCATGCTAACTTCCTTGACAGAAATTCCTGAATATCTTAGGGTGTTACTTGTTATTGCTGTCTTATCAACTAATAACTTTTATCGTTTTTATTATGCTATTAAGATTTAAGTACCTTGCATAAATTTAATATGACTAACTTTGACTTAAAAATGGTCACCATTTTTTGTGATTACTTGTAACTTATACATTTTCAATACTTGTGTTAATTGATTAGACTACTATTTTGTTTATTCTATTTTATTATTTTTTTACATGTTCTACAGTGACTTATGGTATAAAATTGTTTAAGTTCTTTTTTGTTTCTGTTGACTTTAAATTTGTCAGTTCTTTTTTAGCTCTTTGGACATAAACTTTGTTAGTAATACTTAGACGTAGTGAAATTAAAAGTTAACATTTCAATTCTGACTCTTTTGATTTAAGTTACGACAGTTCTAGTTTAATTTTGTAGTATAAAATTTGTCAGCTTTATTTCGACTTTAAGAGCTTAAAACTTTTCACCAACTAAAGGTTACTTATTAGGACTAAAACTCTGTTAACACTTTTTAAACTCATTTTTTCTCCCTAAGGTACTTTGTTCAAATTAACCTTCGATACATGTTGGCTTCATAACTCTCTATTACTTTTGGTTATAGTTAAACTTTAAAGGCTTTAGAAAACAGCAGAAGGTAAATGTAATTATTGCTTCTTCACTAAAAGATGTAATAATTACAGTAAAAAATATCTAAATCAGGGTTTCCCGAACATTTCGTCAAAAGTGCTCCTTTGAAAAAATTAAAAAAATATATGGCTCTTCTATCAAGGTTTCTTAAAAAGCTGCTAATAAAAATTTCCAAGACTTTTTTCTCATCGTCATCTAAAGTATCTAGCGTAGATTTCAAATCATGTTTCGTTAATAATTTTCTTTTACTTGAACAATAAAACTTCATTAATAAGTTTTTTGTGCAGTTTTAAGTCAATAATATAGGTATAATTCTCAGTTGCTATGTCTTATAAACCACAATCAAAATAACAAATGTAACTAGAGAGATTTATTGCGCTTGATTACACAAACTTAAGTATAAATATTTTATTTACAAAAACTGCATATAAATCTTCAAAATATGAAATGCAGGTAAACGCAGCAGGTTCATTACAGACAAACATATGGAAATGATAATTTTTATTGCTTGGGTGTTTTAAACTTTTTAAGATTGACTTTAAATCTCGTTTATCCTGCTTTTCTTGGTTATTAAACTTATAATATTATTTGAATATAGTTGAGGCCATACATGAGGGGATTACAATATTTTTGTTACTATAGTAAATATTGGCTTTTAATTTAGACCTTTTGTGAGCATAAAATAATTTATTGAAATAAAATGGAATATTTTCTTTCATTTTAGGAATAATTATTCTTATAAATTTTAATAAAAAACTTCTTAAGATTTTTTAAAAATAACTAAATTCATTTTTAGTTTGATGCTCAGACAACCACAAATCAAGAAATGTTTCTTGCACTGCATACAATAACTAATTTATGTTACCTTGAATTATACAAAATCAAATAAAACCACATTGTCTTATTATTCACTGGATTTTGTATAATTTTGGGTAACTTGAATTAATAGGTGGATACATTGCAAAGAAAAATTCTGGATTTGTGGTTAAATGTCTGAGAAATCAAACTGAAAATGTGTTTTAGCGTTTTTAAAAATTTTAAAATTTTGCAGATCTGTTATAATATGAACAGTTTAATACTACTCTTTCTGTAACTAATGTATCGAAAATATTAAAACAATCTGAATTGTTCCTTAAAAAACATCTAATTTTGCTTTTTTCAAGTACATGCCATTACTCATATTACTTAAAATATATTTTAGAAAAAATAATTTTCACACCTGTTGTTTAAATTATAGTCTAATATGCATTTCTTTCTTATAGTCGTAACTAATTTATAAATTATTTTACAATCGTCTGAACTGTTCGTATTAGTGATGTACCGGACTCACAATTTCGGGTCCGGTCGGACCCGGATCCGGACTTTTGTTTCAAATTAGAATCCGGCCGGAACCGGTTCCGGATTTTTTTTAACTTTAGGATCCGGATATCAGACAAAAATGGCAATATCCGGTCGGATCTGGATCCGGATATTGAGTCTGGTACATCACTAGTTTTCACATAGAAAGTAAAGCTTACATTTGTAGTTTCAAAATTTCATCTCTATAAAAGCTAAAAAAAAACTATGAATAACTTAAAATTTAGTATAAAAAAAATTGATAGAAAGATAAAGTACATCACAGAAACAATATCTAGTAGCTAAGATTAAAATCTATTAAATAAGATCAACTTGTAAAAATCAAGGAGGACCCCCCCTATAGCCTTACCAATCTAAAATCAATTAAAATCAAGTTCTTGACCAAAATTAACTAGAAAATCAAAAAATATTGAAAACTGGATCAGCTTAAACTCATTAAGAATCTAAAAAAAAACTAGCCTGAGTTTTTTAAAAATCTTTAAACTAGCCTAACAATTTGGTAATAAAGATTTTAATTTTACAACATAGGTGAAGTTGCATTTCTAAAATGTTTATTTCATAGTATAAGTGTAAACAAATGTAAACTAGTCACGAGTTCAAAATGAGCCAATCACGGTAGGTGTTTAATTTTAACTGACGAAAATGATTCTTTTTAAGTTAAAAAGGGTACGTTTTTGAAAAAATACTTTTTGTATGCTCTTTTTTACTAACTAGATCCGAATCGGCCGGATCTCTATTAGGATCCGGCAGGAACCGATCCAGACTTTTTTTCAAATTAGAATCTGGCCGGATCCGGACTTTTTTTTCATATTAAGATCCGGCCGGATCCGGATATCAGTTATTTTTGTTCGAAGTAAATATTTTTCAATTTAATTTATACAATTAAATATAAACTATGAAGTATGTTTTTTTTTGTATATTTCCTAGTGTTTGGAATTGTTCTTCTCATTATTTTCTATAGATAACTATTTCAAATTAACTTCAGAATATTTTCAACTTTTTATTTTTAAGTATGCCTATGCAAAAATTTTGTAATAGAAGTACTGAGTTATATAGATGGGTTACAGCCTATCAAACTGAACACGTGACCTTTCGAGCTTTCTCTTAAACGCTTGGATGAACAAGAATTTAAACTTAAATTTTCCTTAAAACTTAAACACTCGAGTTAAAGTTCTTGTTCATCCAAGCGTTTGAGAGAAAGCCCGCGCAATATATAAATACTCATAAGCTTGAGAGGAGATCATTTTAGCTACGGCTTGCTGCAGTAAACATGTAGTTACAGAATAAACATTTATACTTCTTAATAATTTTTTTTTGTGAGTTTTTTGTTCAAGAATGTTTCCTTTTCATAAGTATGTTTTATAATTTTAAGTTCAAGCAGTTTTTTCTTACTCTTTAGTTATAATTTTCTAAAAGTATAGATTTTTCTAATTATATTTGTTATTGAAGGTTTTTATAATATGAAAATAGTTTCTAAAATATAAGGTTTTTTATATTGTACATGGTCCTTATACTTGCTAGTTTTTGCAACTTTTCTTTTCTATTATATGTTAATTCATTGTCATGTCTAGCTTAATATAGAGTGCCTCAAGTATTTTTTAGATTCAGTGTTAGTGGGGATAGTATATATTTTTTTATGGGTGTAGTATAAGTTTAAAGTATACTTTAACCATACGACTGTCTTAGGTAACCCACATAACATTTCGGCCACATTTGGCGTTCTTCAGGTAAAGAATCACCAGTCTTTTAGGTAATAGCTACGCCTAGACAGTATTTTGCCAAAACATATTTTACTTGTATATTACTTTTTATTTTAAGGCAGCATTTATCACACTTTTATAAGACATTTTTTATTTGTTTGCCATTTTAGTTTCATAGTGAATTTTTTTAACAGTAAAAAAAACAAATTTTACAGTAAAACCTGCTTTTTTTTTTAAGAAGCAATACTACACATCTTTTTTCTGCCCTTTTAAAAAAGCCCTTGAGATAAAACCATAACCAGAAAGAACTAAAACTAACAGGCAATAGAGGGTTATACTAAATAAAGTATCATAGGGGTATAAATTAATAACAGAAAGTTGATAACTAACTCTAAGTCAACAAAGTCAAAATAAAACTGACAAAACTTAGCCAACCAAAATTGATAAATTTTATTCCACCAAATAAAATTACATCTGACAAGTTTATAGTCCACAAAGTTAAAAAATAACTAATAGAATGTCAGTTTAATAAACTTAAAGGATACTGACAATGTATAAGTACAAACAACTCACAAAAAGTTGTGACCAATTATAATCAAAATGAGTAATATTAAGTTTATGTAAGGCTTTTAAACCTTTGAATTTATTAGTAACTAAGACAGCAAAGACCAGTAACATGCTGAATATTTTATGTATTTTTATTACAGGAGATAGGCATGACATTTGTTTGATAGGCATGACAATGATTGTTTTTGTGTTTATATTATTTTTCTGTTTTCAAATGCTGCAATATTTATAGTAGGTTAAATTTAAACACATATTTAATATTACTTTTGAAGTTAAAGTGATTTGTTAAAATTCTGGTAAAACCAAATATAAAAAATGTTTAATTACTAAAAATAAATACTTTTTAGAACTAAATAACTATTTGTTAAACATTTTTTAGAGTTCTTTTATAATCTGATAGAAATTAAATGTAAAACAAATTAAATAAAATTAATTAGACCAAGTTATATTTTGTATGTGCTATGTTTTTTCTTGTTATGAAGAAAGGATAGAGTTAAACTTCCAAAAAACGGTAGAGAAGGATTAGAGTGAAGATTTTTGTTCAAAAAAATTTGAAAAAGTGTAAGAGGATATGAAATAAATGTCTAAATTGTAGGAAAATTTTGAGTTAAAGTTCTTGTTCATCCAAGCGTTTAAGAGAAAGCTCGCAAAGTTGCATGTTTTACTGATGCAAGATTATACTTGCATACTACAGTCATATATAAATACTCAGCAGTTGTAGAGGAGATCATTCTAGCTACGGCTTGCTACAGTAAACATGTAGTTACAGAATATATATTCAAATTGTTCAATTAATTGTTTAATGAATTGTGTTTAAGATTGTTATGTTCACATAAGTATTTTTTTTATACATTAAAGTTTAAGAAGTTAATTCTTTTTCCAATTTATATCTTCTCAAAATATAGTTTTTTTAATTTAAATTGTGTTTTAAGGTTTCAATAACATGTAAAAAGTTTCTAAAACTTGATACTTTTATATTGTACATGAATGATTATATTTTTAAGTATTTGCATTTTTTGGGAGAAGTCCCTTTTTTTGTGCTAAATGCTTTACACGTTTAGCTCTTAAGGCTTTTACACAATAAACCTTACTTATTAAGTTTAACTTAGTAATCAATATATATGTAATAAGGTTAATATAAATAATTTCTTCAATGAAATGAGTTTATTGAATATGTGATATTAGTATGATAACTAGAAAGGAGAATGACAAAGCAGCCAATTTATCAGTAGAATAAAACTGCGAATATAAACACAACAAGTAAACACCAAATTCTACAAATTAAAATGTCTTAATAATATTCTAAAAGTGTCTGAACGTCACAATCTTAAACAAAAAATAAGTTTTACTAAAATACTACTAATAATACAGAGTTAATATATGTCGTGCCACAACGATGGCTAAACTAAGCACAATATAATACGATAATACAAATAAACATCAAGATATTATTAAATGAAAATAATAAAAAAGTTCTTATAATCAATTCGTGTGCCTCTCGCACGGTCTTATGGCTTAACTGAACGCAATAACAAACATTATTGAAACTTTATTGTGTGTTGATTTAATAAAAAAATCGTCTAACGCCCCTTGCGGATATTTAAAAAACAACAAATGCATGTTTTGTTACACTATAACCATTCAACTGTCTTTAGTAACCCACACAATATTGTCGGTTACAGATGTACTTCCTAACATCGAGTTAATTATATTAATAAACGATGAGCTGGTATTTCTGTTCAATAAAACTTATAATAAATTAAATTATTTTTCTGAGGAAACCTTGAAATTTCTTTATTATGTCTTCAAATACTGTTCGTTACTTTAAAGTTACATTTTCAGCCTTAGAAATGTATTCAAAAGAAATGTAGTATAAATTTAAAATATACTTTTTTTTTAAACGCAAAATATTTAAATGTTAAGTTGGTTTTATGGCTTAATTCACTTCTTTAAAAAGTTATACAAACTATATGTTTTTATATAAACTTTTTTAGTTATTCTATCGAACAGCTATATAACAAATTAAAAACTAAATACTTACCATAAAATACTAATAATACTCAACGAACAAATCTTTCAGCTCACTTCACTTTAACTTTTTTATAGAAGCTGTGACCTATCTATAATTTATTTTTTTGTTCGCTATTAGTTTTGTTTATATCGTTATTCCAATCGAGTTATTTTTTAATCTAAAGATATTTATATTCCCTATAGTTTATGTTTAGACTGTATTTTCTTATTTTATTCTGTTAGTAAAGTTTTTAAGTTTATTATGACTAAAATTTTTTAAAGTAAACGCTTAACTAAGTAGACTTTCTTTTTTTCCTCTTTTCATTACTTTTTTTGAATGCTTTATTTCTTAAGATTTAAAAGTAAGACTTAAAAAATATAGTTTTTATTTACTCTTAAGAAATTGTTAAATCATGTGGTCAATAACCGATATGTATTTTCGTACACCAACTCCTTAGACCTAAATTTTGAGCGTTTTTTAAATCTTTAAATAAACAATATATATATATAAGAATACAAGTAATAAGATTTTCAAGCATTGTCTATTATTACATTAATATTTATTAACTTTTTACTTGGTTTGGAAAAATTAAATATTCTCGTGAGTTAAAAAAAAATATACATTCAAATGTCAAATTCTCACAATGATATTTATATTTATATTGTTTGTTTAATATTAATAATGTTTTTGATTATTTTTTTTTTGAAATAATTTTATTTGAACATTTCTTATTAATTTTATCTAAAAATTTTAATTTGTTTTTTAATCTGCAGTGCCCAACACAAAGCTTACCTCTTTGTTGAACCTGTAAAGACATAACTTTTAGTAACATGCGTGCATTTTGATCATTTTTTCAAAGACAGTAGAAATGTCATTGTATTTTGTTACAATAACTTGTTCTTTAATTACTTATAACAATGAAAAACATATATAGACATACCGGTGTATAGATACATATGCTTTTTTAAATTTAGACCTTTTTTACAGATTTTATAGTGAATACATTATGTACTTAAACGAAGAATATTTAGATCAGATAATCTCTCAGTTTCCTGGTCCTCAAAATTATTTGCGCAGTCTTTGCGAAGAAGAAAAGCAAAAGACGAAAGCTGAAATCAAAGAAATGGTCGAAGAATGCGATGCAGAAAAAGAAGAATTTGTGGAAGAAGCTGTTAAGATGTTTGAATGCAGAAGTACAGTTTGAAAAAAATCTCTTTCCAAGGTTTCCAAGTACGAGCTTCAGTTGTTGGAAAGCGACGATCCGGATTACAGTCTGTTGAGAGAATCGCTCGATTTGAGCGGTGAAACGAACGAATTAAAAAAGTACTCGGACAATAACGTCGCTCTCAGGATTTACAGGGTCAAATCGAATGTGGAACGCTGCAGATGTCCGAGCTTGCTGCTTCTGCACGGCACCAAAGGGAGCAACGTCGAGGGAATCTTGAAAGAAGGACTGAGGCCTTCATCTTCAGGCAGACTGGGCCCCGGCATTTATTTGACGAACAGCTTTGAAATTGCTCAACGTTACGGTCAAAACTACGTGGATGACGATGGGAAAGCCAAAGACTTCACGTTCTTTTTTGTTAGCAAAGTGAAAAAGACGCCGGAAAGTTCAGGTTGTCTTTGTGGAGAGTGTAAAGATGACCGGTCTGTTAAAACTTGCGAACACTTATTCGGTAAGAAGACAACTTCGACTGTGTTTGTAAAGTCGTCGTATCCAATTCATGACTCCAGTTTTAGTTACGACCCCGTTTTAAAAGTTTACATGGAACATATTCCAACAAACAAGTTGAATTCGAAGATTCTTCAGCTTGCAAGTTCGACAGCGAAGGAAACAAAATTCTTTCGGGCACGTTTCAATCGAGTGATGACGTAAAAAGAATAATTGTAGCTCACCATGATCTAGTAACTCTCGAATACCTTATAGAAATCGAAACAAAACAAAGCGCACGCGAGCTTGCGAAACACATTTTGTACTGCGAACTCTGCAAAACTAACTTTTCAAAAAACCTGCCAATTTCGGATCTGCCAAAAGACACGTTGATCGAAAACAGTCATGCCAGTTCCGAAGACTGCTCTATGATCACTTTTGTTGCCGAGCTTGAAAAAGAGATAAGCGCCAATTAGCAGGCAGAAGTTGAACATGCGAAGCATCAGTTTGAACGCAAAGTGAACTCTTTCATGAGGCAACTGTTGTTTGACACGAGCAGCATATTAGAAGCCGACAACTGTGCCAACTACAAAGCGGAGCTGCTGCAAGCTTCAGATCCAGATCGTCAGTTTGTGGTCGGGTCGATGACCGGAATGATTCCTAACGCGGCAGTCCTGCAAATTTTCAGGATCAACCCAGTTGACGAAGACAAAACGATACACGGAGGCGTGCTCTACCTGCAAGGAGCCAAGTCCTACCAAGTGCCAAACGTTCTGGTGAGAGGCTACCTGGCAAGTCTCGAGGATTTATTGAAACAGTGCGAGTGTGAAGTCGACGGCTGTTCCTGCTACACGTCCACCAGCTGGGACTTTGAACTTGGACTTGGGTTAAGCCACTGCGTCTCGAACGGACAAGTCGAAAAGCTGTCGTTTGTCTTCGTGGCGTGCGATTGCAAAAGCGCGGATGAGGAAACTTTTCCCAACTCCGACACCAGAGGATGCTGTTTTAAAACCAGAGAAAGTTTCATGCATCATTTAATCGGCCTGATTCCGGCTTATTTAGTTGTTTTAAGCGTTCAATAGACTTAGAATAAATTATCTCTTTACAGTTGAAACAATAGTTTTTTAAACACTCAAATGTACAATTGTTCTAATTTGTTTCAAATTTCTATATAATTTTTTATACTGTTTTTTTAAGAAACATTTATTTAGAATAGTTGCTAATATTATATTTTCTTAAAATCACAGGTTCGTTTGAAAAAGATGTAAAATTTATTTTACTACCCAATAAACAAATTCTTATAGTTTTTATAGGTTTATCATTACACCAACCTGCTTACTTGACTGATTTTAGCGCTAAGCAGATTTTTATTAAAAATAATTTTACTGTTGTGTTACTATAGTTGAACTAATCAACAAAAACATCGGCAAAAGTCTACACAGCCTATGCCTTGACTTTCGTATGCCGTGAGGCAAGCTCAATTATTTGTATTTTAAAACTTCTAGTGAGACAAAATTACTACACAGGGTCAATTTTATAAACAATAGTAAAACAAAGTCTAATTTTTACTGTTTTTTAGGTTATGATGGTTTTTACCTTTAGAATATAATATTGATTAATGTAAAAAGTATATAAATGTTATTAGAGTATGTTATTCTAATTTTGGTTGAAACTTGAAAAGATCTAGTTATTGAAAGATACCTATTTCATTCAGCATTTATGTCATGTTACTTCGAACTATAACTATTGTGTTTTTTATGACTGTATATATAAGTATGTACTTATTTTGCCTATAAAGTTTAGATTTGAATCATAAACTAGATTTTTTTCATAAAAACTTTTTATTGAAACTATTGCGTCATTTTGATATAACTTTAAAGCTATTCTCGTAGGAGTTATCAAGACAATCCCAAATGTTAATCAAATGTTGACAAATAATTAAACTTTATACGTTGTTTTTAACGTCCCTTCTAACTAACTTTTCATTATTCAACACTCTGATTTTGCAAAGTTAAGTTTTTGGTGATTGATTCTGTTTGTTACGTTGTACATCAGGGCTTAATAAGTTTTAGACTATTTTTTTAAATTTAGTAAAATTTTCATACTTTAAAAGTTAAAACAATAATCAATAGACGATCGGAAACAAATGAAATTTTAAGATAAAAACTCGCTTATCAATATATATATTCAAAAGAATAAACTTTCAAAACCATCTAAGTGCTTACCAACAATAAACATACTTTTATAAAGTAATTAATTCTGTATGTAGTAAAATTTTATAAATAAGCTCTTAACTTAATAATTATTAATTATGGTCGCATTTTTTGTCCACTATTATAGTAGAATAATTACTACAATTGTATGAACTCACTGCACCCCGCCGAAGTTTTTCTACGCATTGCAGCCCACGCAAACTTGTCTGAGAAAATATTGGCCCTTCACTTATAAAAAGACTGCCGAATCGTAATCTCATCATAAAATAGCAAAAACACAAAAAGTTGCTATTTTTGAGTTTAAAAACGTACTATTTTTAAAGATTGTTTTGTTTCATACTCAATGTATTGTGTTAAATTTTATACATACAATTTTTTTTTTGTTTTTATTTATTAATGCTAATTAAAAAACAAAACAGGGCTGAAAGACCAAAAACTAGTGTAATAAATACAAATTATCAAAAAAATTTTTTAACTCGTATCAAAAAACACTACAAAAAAATAAAATTGTATTTAACTTTACGCTTATTTTGAACAAAAAAATTGATTTAGAAACCAAAATAGTGAAAACAATTAATATGATTTGAAAAACTTATTTTATAAATCAATAAACGTTTTTTAGTAATCTAAAAAACTAAATAAGTCTACTTAGTGTGAAAATGTTCTAGACCAGCAATATATTAATATTAAAATAACACCCAACTAAATTATTTAAAGTTCCTACTGTGGTTATCAAAGTAAAACTTTAATTTTGTTTTAACTTAGTACGAAAATTTTTGTCCCATACCTGCTGACGAAAACATTCATAAACCGACATTCTAGGAAGGTTTGTTTAATTTTTACTAACCATTAAAAAAACGTTTAAAAACATTTTTTTATTTGCTCATGAACTAGTAACTGATAAAACTATACTTTACAGAGATTGAGAAGAATGCACCAAAACCTAGTCCCAATCAATTTTAACCGGAACCAGTTTTAGAGTAATAATTAGACGATCGCGTTATTTATAAAATTACGAAGTTTTAATATTTTAAGAAACTAAAAAGTATAAAAAAATTAGAAGTTCTGATCCTATTTTACTTTTTATTGAACATGCTGTTAAAATTTATGTAGCTGGTTAGAGTTAACTTGAAAGTAAATAAATTCTATTCAACTAAAATGTTTTAAATTTATTTATTTATTTTTATTATTTACTTAGTGTTGATTGTTTGAACTTTTCTGAAGACTTTTTCATTAAATTAAAACAAACGTTTAAACAAGAAACTTGATTTGTGCTGATCTAAGTACAATTTAAGCAAGTTAACTTAATTCTAGTTTATGTTTAAAATTTTAGTAATTAACTTTATAGTATTTAACTAAACAATATTGAGTTGCTTACTTAGTTTTAAGTCAACACCTAGAAGTTATTGATTAACTAACTTTTAAAGGATTGTAGATTACTTTTATGTATCTAGAAGTTATTCAGTGTTCAGTTTTATTTTACTTGTGTTAAACTACTATTTATCTAAAATTTAATATTAGATTACTTCTTACCTTAAGTTTAAATTAAGTTTTATATATAACTATGAACTTCTGCGAAAGTACAAGTTTACATAATATTTTTTTTTTAATTTGCTTACCCAGTATCATGACTAAACATATACTAAAATTGCTAAACAGAGTATAACTGTAACTAAATGATAAAGATTTGTTTTACTAAGTAATGATCTAAAAAGTTTTTTGTTAAGTTTAAAAACCAACAAACTAGTTTTAATTATGGTTTGTGGTTATATAAAGCAACTAGTAGCGCCTTTCAGCGGTAAAAAAATATTATTTAGTAAATTTGATTCTGTTAAACCCCTTATATATACATTACATCACCGTCGCAAACTTATTAGAAGCTATTAAAAATAATAGTTTTGTTTAATATGTAAAATAAATAAACAATTCAAAAACTAGTTAAAATGTTATAAGTTACTAATAGCTGTTATTATAATCTGTTTAAACTGTTTATTGACTTTTTTAGTTTAACAAACTTTATAATTGTTCTAATACTTTTAGATCAATATATGGTTGTCATATTATCCAACAGTGTCACTAAATCTGTTCACTGAATATTTTCTAAAATTGCAACAAACTATTTCATAATTAGTATCAGCTAAATTTCCCAACCTGTAGAATATTTAAAACAGTTTGTTATCTCATTTAAACAGTGACAGAAAACAAACTTTACTTAGCAAAATTTTTAAATTTAATCTAATATCTACTTTTATTATGCTTCTTTAAAATAACATTAGATCAATAATAGAATTAAATCCTATAAAATTACTTCTTGTTGTCATTATTTAGTTATTTTATATTTCTTATCAGTTAAAATAATTTGTTTCAATACATAGTAAAAAGTGCAGAAAATTTGTAAAGTTTTAAACTTTTTTATGCCTGCAAAATTTTACGGCTTATTAAATTTAACTGGTGTAAAACATTGTTACTTATATAAAGAATGCATCTGCAGATACTAGCAGTCAAATTAAGTTTATTAAATTTATTTGTGCGGTTGTATAATTCTTTATTTATTTAGTAGAAAAGCTATAAAATCTAAAATTTTTGTTCTTAGCAACGAATTAAATTTTAATCTTTAAGTTTTTTTTTTACATATATTAAGATAAATGTTATAAAATAAAATTCTTAGAGAAAAATCTTAATTAAAAAAAATGTTTAACGAACTAATTTGCTTTTAAAAGTGGTTAATTTTCTAACTCTACTGCTACTGTACAACTACAAACTTTGATTTGTTCACTTTTCACGTAAATAACTAATTAATTACATTTTATAAGTTTACTTAATTTTAACTTAGTCTTTTTGTATAATGAGGTAAACACTATATTAGCAGTATACATTGTGCACTATATCATCTTTACTATAACGTTTTTTAGAAACCTTTTATTTATTTTCCATTTTCAAAAGAAAAAAATTCTTGATGGTTTACAAAAGATTATTATAATTTACATATATAAAACACAACTATAATAGTTTTACTACAAAGGAGCAGTAACCACTCTGAGCTCCTAATGTCCTTAACTTATTGCACTAATTAAGGAGTTAATGTATGGAAAAATTTTTTCAAAATATTTTGATTTTAAAAAGAGGGAATAAATTATGTTTCTCTCTGTAAAGAATTTTCGACTAATGAATATACATAGTTAAATGAAACGAATTTGTATTTAATCTAGTCCCAAAAAAAAAATATTAGCCTTTTTTGTACAGTAATGTTAAGAAAAACTATGACCGTTGACGAAAGAAAATTTGTATAATTGTTTTTGTTTAAGTTTTTGCCTTGTTTAAGTATCACGTGTAAGCATAATAATAATGTTACATGAGTTTAATCTTCAGTGACGTGACGTAGATGCTGAATTACATAAATACCTTTAAAAAGGTTTTCAACCAAAAAAGAATAGAAAACTCAAAATAACGTAATCTGGCAAAAACATAATTTAAATCACAGTTCCTTTGTAATGATTTTGAATGAGCCTGCGTCGTGGTAATGTCAACCTAAAAGTTTTGATATATGACATAAAAGATAATTATATATTAAAAGCTAACAAATTTTTTTAATTAAAATTTTGCTTAAATCGACTCTGAAAACGTTTATTGATTAAATTGGAGAGTTTTAATTTGTTAACTATTACTTTTTTATGGTATTACAAAACTTATAATATTGTAAAAAAAAATTACAAATTTTAATAAAAAATTAGTCTGATCTATTTTTAAGCTGAATTAATTTTGTATGAGACTAATCGTAAACAAATTAACACTTTCAAGACAACGCATACACATACGAACTTATACTAACAAAGTTAAATTAAAAGATTTAAGTATTTTGATACAAATACAACCCCCAAGAAATGTTAAAGCTCATCACGGGTGTTATTTAATCAGAGGCGTAGACTCTGTAGATTTTCGCTGATGTTTTTTAGTTGATCGACTCAACTATAAAAAGACAGCAGTGATTTTTTTTTGCTTAAATCTACTAAGAGCTAAAATCTGTCAAGTAAGCCGGTTGATGTAATGATATATCTGTAAAAAGTATCGAAAACTTGTTTGTTGAGGAGTAAGATAACTTTTTATCTTTTTCAAACAAATTTGTAACTTTAAGAAAAGTAGATGTTAGTTACTATTATGAATAAATATTTGTTAAAATAAAACTGTAGAAAAAAGTTTAAAGGACTTTCCGAAAAATTAAAACAATAGTAGCTTGTGTATGCTTAAAAACAAATTGCTATTGTTTTAATTACAAAAAGATAGTTTATTCAAAGTCTATTGAACGCTAAAAACAATTAAATAAGCCGGAATCATACCGATCAGCATGGTTTCTACTCCGTTGCTTTTAAAACAGCATCTTCTGGTGTCGGAGTTGGGAAAAGCTTCATTTTCCGCGTCTTTTCCGTCGCTTGACACGAAGACAAACGAAAGCTTTCCGACTTGTCCGTTCGTGACGCAGAGGCTTGTTCCTCTCAAAAGTTCCCTGTTCAAACTGGTGGACGCGTAGCATAAGCAGCGACCAGCTCTACATTCGCACTGCTCCAACCAATCCTCTTGGCTCGCCGGGTAGCCTCTCGCCAGAACTTTTGGCAGCTCGTTTGACTTGACTCCTCGCAGGTAAAGAAAGCTTCCGCGTATCTTTTCAACCTCGAATCCGTCTAAGGGGTTTATCCTGAAAATTTTCTGAATTGCCGCGTTCGGGCTCATTTTGTTCATCGACTTGAGCACAAACTGATGATCTGGATCTGAAGCATGCAGCAGCTCCGCTTTGTACATGGCGCAACATTTGATTTCCGATATGCTGCTCGTATCGAACAACAGTTGCCGCATGAAAGATTTAACTTTGCGTTCAAACTGATGCTTCGCATGTTCAACTTCTGCCTGTTGATTGGCGCTTATTTCTTTTTCAAGCTCGGCAACAAAAGTGTTCATGGAGCAGTCTTCGAAAGTGGCAGGACTATTTTCGATCAACACGGCTTTTTGCGAACCTGAAACAGGCAGCTCTTTTAAAAACTTCCTTTGGTAGAGTTTATCGTACAAAATGTGTTTTGAAAGCACGCGTGCGCTTTGTTTTATTTCGATTCTTACCAGGTACGCTAGAGTTACTAGGTCATGGTGAGCAACAGCTATTCTTTTTTCGTCATTGTCCACTTGAAACGTGCCCGAAAGAATTTTGTTTTCGTTGCTATCAAACTTGCGGGCTGAAGAATCTTCGAATTCAACTTGTTTGTAGGAATAGGAGTTTCCATCAAAAACCTTTAAAACGGGCTCGTAACTAAAACTGGAGTCGAGACATTGTAACGACGACTTTACAAACACAGTAGAAGTTGTCTTCTTACCGAATAACGGTTTGCGATTTTTAACAGAGCGGTCATCTTTACAGTCTCCACAAAGACAACTTGAACTTGCCAGCGTCTTTTTTACTTTGCTAACAAACAAGTACGTCAAGTCTTTAAGGTTCCCATCGTCTATCGCGTAGCAACCTCCGTATCGGTGAGCAATTTCAAAGCTGTTCGTCAAATAAATACCGGGACCATGTTTGCCGGACGACGAAGGCCTCAGTCCTTCTTTCAAAATTCCCTCGACGTTACTTTCTTTGGTGCCGTGCAGAAGCAGCAAGCTCGGACATCTGCAACGTTCCACTTTTGATTTGACCCTGTAAATCTTGAGAGCGACGTTTTTGTTCGAGTACTTTTTTAATTGGTTTAGTTCAGTGCTCAAACCGAGCGATCCTTTCAACAGATCGTAATCCGGATCGTCGCTTTCCAACAACTGAAGCTCATGATTGAAACCTTTTAAAAAAGATTTTTTAGATGTCGAAGTGTCGCACTCAAACAAATTTACGGCGTGTTTCACCAATTTTTCTTTTCTCGCATCAAATTGTTCGATCATGTTTTCTATTTTAGTTTTCGTCTTTTGCTTTTCTTCTTCGCACAGGCGGCGCAAGTAGTTCTTAGGACCGGAAAACTGTGTGATTGTCTGATCTAAATATTCTTCGTTTGAGTACATGATGTATTTTATATATAATCTGTAATAAAATGTCTATAAGTAAAAAAGCTATTCGTTTTTTTATTGTTATAAATAGTTAAAGAATAAATTATTGTAAAAAGTACATTATATTTATAAAGTTTTTAAAAAAATGCACAAATGCACGCTTTTATTTTACAACTAATTTTGTTTTATTTATTTTATTTTTTACTTGATCAGTTTGTTTGTTACAACTATTTCGTTCTTACTAACAATTTATTTCTTTACAGATTTAATAAAGGGATTAGCTTTGTCTTAGACACTGCAGATTAAAAAACGATTTGAAACTTGTTAGATAATAATAATTAAAACTGTTTAAATGTAGTCACAGTAATTTCAAAAAAAAAAGGATCAAGAACACTATAAACATTAAACGATAAATATAATTATTCATTGTTAGATTTTGAGAATTAAATGAAATATTTTTAAACTCACGAATATAGTTGATTTTTCTTAACCAAGTAAGATGTTAATGTAGAATAATATAATAGTAGACAATGCTTAAAAATCTTATTTATTGTATTCTTATTTATATATTGTCTATTTAATGATTCAAAAACGCTAAAAAGGTTAGGTCTAAGGATCTGGTGTATGAAAAAGTTATCACATCGGTTATCGACCACAGGCTTTTATAATTTCTTAAGAGTCAGTAAAAATTATTTATTTTAAATCTTACTTTTAAATCTTAAGAAATGAAGCAATCAAAAATATTAATGAAAAAAAAAAAAAAGAAAGTTTACTTTAACAATTTTTAATCATAATGAACTCAAAAATTTTACTAATGGGATAAACTAAGTTAATACAATCTAAACCTAAACTACAGGAAATATTTAAATCCATAGATTAAAAAAGAAAAACTTCAACTTGATTTATACAACGAGATAAACAAAACTAATAGCAACCAAGAAAATCTTTTGAAGATAGGTCACAACTACTATAAAAAAGTTAAAGTATAGTAAGCAGAAAGATTTTTCCGTGAATATTATTAGTGTTTTGTTGTAAATATTTAGTTTTTCATATTTTATACAGTTATTTGATTGAATCACTTAAAGAAGTTTATATATAAACAAAATATATATAAAACATTTTGTATAACTTTTCAAAGAATACAACTTAACCATAAACTCAACTTAACTTTTAAAAATCAAAATATAAAATCAAGTACTAAAACATTTACATAATCCGCACTTTGTAGGAAAAAAAAACATTCTGTTTTAAATATGTATTTTTTTGAGAAAACTTTTTAAACCTAAAAATGTAACTTTAAAGAAACAAAAATATTTGAAGACATGATAAAAAAATTTCAAGGTTTATTTCAAAAAATAATTTAATTTACTATCAGTTTACTTGAAGCAGAAATCTCAGCTCATAGTTAATTTGTGTAATTAACTTGATGTTAGGAAGTACATCTGTTACCGACAATATTGTGTGGGTAACTAAAGACAGTTTAATGGTTATAGTGTGCTTTAAGTATAAAGTGTAATAAATAACAACTTTAATCTAATTAATACTTATATTTAATAATACTTAAAGCTACTCTTTATTAAACTAGGTTTGACAACTAAGGACTATATTCAATTTAAGAAAAAATGCAAAAACTTAAAAATGTAAACAATCATGTACAACATAAAAAGTTAATGTTTCAGAAACTATTTGCATTTAATTAAAACCTTTAAAACACAATTTAAATTTTAAAAACTCTACTTTGAGAATGTTCAAATTGGGAAAATAATTAACTGCTTAAACTTGAAGTTATCAAAAATATTTATGTGAAGAAAGCAATACTAAACAAAAAACATTAAATAAATAGTTGAATAATTTGAATATATCTTCTGTAACTACACGCCTGTAGCAAGCTGTGGCTAGAATGATATCCTCTACAACTTATGAGTATTAATATATGGCTTAATAAGGCAATTTTAAACCTGCATCAAGAAAAAAAAAACTAACCTGGCGAGCTTTCTCTTAAACGCTTGGATGAACATAATAAATAATAAAAATGAAGTGAAAGTTTTACTTTAAAATTTGTCTTCATTTACTGTTAAATAAAATGCACTAAGAAACTAAAATGGCAAGCAAAGAAAAATGTCATATAAAAGTGTGATAAATGTTGCATTAAAATCAAAAGTAATATACAAGTAAAACATGTTTTGGTAAAATACTGTCTAAGTGTATCTATTACCTAAAAGACTGGTGATTCTTGACCCTAAATGTAACCGAAATGTTAAGTAGGTTACTTAAGACAGTTTTATGGGTATACTTTAAACCTACATTAGAAAACCATAATAAAATAATATCATCAAATAAATAATATCAAACAAAATAATATCAAATAAAATAAATAATATCATCCCCACTAACACTAATACTAAAAAATATTTAAGGCTATCTATATGAAACCAGACATGATAATGAATGAACATATAGTAGGAAAAAAAGTTGCAAAAACTAGCAAATATAAGAACCATGTACAGTATAAAAAATCTTATATTTTAGAAACTATTTCCATATCATTAAAACCTTCAAGCAAAAATAAAATTGAAAAAAACTTTACTTCTAGAAAGTTTTAACTAGATAGTGAGAAAAAACTGCTTAAACTTAAAGCTATAAAACATATTTATGAAAAAAAATTCTTAAACAAAAAATTAAAAAAAAATTAAGAAATATATTATTTATTCTGTAATTACATGTTTACTGCAGCAAGCTGTGGCTTGAATGATCTCCTCACCAGCTGATGAGTATTTATATATGGCGCGAGCTTTCTCTTAAACGCTTAGATGAACAAAAACTTAAACTCGAGTGTTTAAATTTAATGGAAAACTTCAAGTTAAAATTCTTATTTATCCAAGCGTCTAGGAGAAAGCTCGAAAGGTCACGTGTTCAGTTTGATAGGCTGTTACCGATCTATATCTCAGTACCTATATTACAAAACTTTTGCATAGGCATACTAAAAAAAAGGTTGAAAATATTCTGAAGTTATTTGAAGTAGTTATCTTATAAAATAATGAAAACATTGGCCAAATAGAAAATGATACAACTTAGACTTAACCACTTTTATTGTAACCAAGCAAATCAGATTGTGAACTAAAGTTTTAGGATATTAATTTCAAATATTATTAACCCTTAAACGAAAGTAAATAGACAAGAATCAATGATCACTTATGACTTAAATAATCACTATTTAATTAATAGTTTCTAAGTTCATCCTGGAACCCTCCAAAACGACTTTGATTTTTTAAACATAATGGCAGCCCAATAAATAATTTACTACCTTGTTCGGCAATCAATTTGTGACCATAGTTGTTGTTGAACTTAGGTAGGAAAGATCTATTTATAAAGATCTCGTATGGTCATTATAGTTTAAATTCCGGTGTATTACTCTTAATTTGTTATTTAATTGAGACTTTGGCAACCACAAGTCTGTTTAACAGAAAGTAATACTGTTAGTTTTATTATTTTATTAAAACTTCACCAATGGTTTTCTGTTAATAAAAAACAAGTATTACCAAAACATTTACTTAAGTTTTTTAATACTATTATTGTTATTGTTTTCTTTAAAGTTCAATAATGACTTTTTATGAATTAAAAGAAAATTTTTATAGCTAAATTTAAGTTTTCGAATACTTTTTTAAAATTATTTTTAAACCTTAAAAATTTAATCTTTACTGTTCTGTTGTTCTCAACTATCGTAAATTGTTGATTGTGAGAGTTAAGACTAATAGTTTATATTTTTATCAAAATACCAAACAGAAATATGTTTCATAAAACCAAAAAAAAATTATAAATTTATAATAAAATAATTACAGTTAGGGTTTGTTTACTTACTAACTGAGTTTGGCTTTAATAAACAAAATTATATCTTAATGGTTCTGTTTTTATTTATAAAACTAGTTTAAAGGAAATGATTGACAAATGTTATAAAAACAAAAAGTTGTACGAATTTAACAAAAGAAATTAAATAAATGTAGTAGTATTTGTATGTGTAAAGCTTATGTCAAATCCTGAGTTTGAGTTTTTTTATGAAAAATATTTAAAGTACACTGCCATTTTACATGATTTTCTTAAAGACGTTTTTGTCTAAAATTAGTCATTAAGAGCACAGATGTAAAACTCTAATATATAAGAGAACTTGTTGACTGAGATTCGTACTTACTTTAAACACTTAGGCAATTTTTATTAGATCAGGGTCAAGGGTGGGTTCACTTTTATTAAGATTGGAAGAACGTACTTTACTTACTTTGAAATAAACGTTGTCAGAGATTTTATAAACATTATAAGGAATGAGTTAGATACTTAGTTATATAATAAAGTTTCATTTATTGTAATACAACACAGTTACGTAGTACAGTTTTGCCAAAAAGTTTTCTTTTAAGCAATAAAGTCATCTTTATTAACCCAAAACTAGTTTGAGTTTTAAATAAGAATAACACTGTAGGTAAAGTGTAGTACATAGAGCCAAGAGCTGTAATACATGTAATTCTTATTTAAGTCCTAAAATAAAATGCTAATGAAAAAAAGACTAAATATTCAAAAGAGTCATTATTCTTAAAAAACTCTTAAATCAAAAAAACTAGCCTAAAAACTAAAAAACTCAAGTTAAACGAACTTTAAAAAAAAATTTACAAACAAAATTAAGTCAGCCTATGTGTTCACTAAAGTTAAAAAGTATTTTTTTAAAGCAATTATAAAATGAAAAAAATATTGTGTCAGTTAATTTTTAACTATCAAAGCAAAAGTATTAAGTATATTAAGTTAGATATTAGTATAATAAGTGGTTGGCTACAAATTTCTATAATGAACTTATAACATAAAAACACTTAAAATTCTTCAGTTAACGCTTTGCCTTTGAGTACCTAACTTTAAATAAATAAACTATGTTAACAAACAACAAAAAAAATTAATTGTTTCTTAATTTTTAAGTTCACTAAATTTATCAGGTAAAAACTTAAAAAATATCTAGTTACAAAGGTTTTACATTTGAAAATTTTTAAGAGCTTTAGACTTCTGAAAGACTTCTTTTTGTTCAATTCAACCTAAAGACTTAATGAAAAACTGTACATTTTATTTATAGCTTACATTAGTAAGTTAATAAAATAACACTACTAAAGTATTAGAAATACTGTTTTTGTTTAAGTTTTAAAAAAAGTTGTTGGTCTAATAATTAGTATTTTAAAACTATTATTTAAAACTATTAAACTTCTGATTTGAATGAAGATTTAACTTTTTAACATATGCTTTAAGCTAATCTATAAGTAATGTCCTACGGTTTTAGGTTCTATGGATTACTTCTTTTTATTTAGCTTTTAAACTATAATAATGTTTGTTTAATAAGGTCTTAAATGTTTGAATTTAAAAAAAATAAGTTTTTATTTTATTAATCGAGCAGACTTAACTTTGTTTTTTCAATCACTAATACCCTAATATAAACTTTATTCACTAGTAATAAAAAGTAGATCTTTCTTACATCTTTCTACTAGAAACTTAAAACAAAAAAAATTTTTGGATGAAAACTTGAATGAAGTCGTGCAAAGCAGTTTTAAATTAAGCATAACAAAAATTTAAATTAAAGTGAAAAATACTTAAAAGAAAATTTTTAAATAATGTAAGCCATAAAATATTTAAAAAACTTTAAAACAATATTGTTTAAGTAATACTTCTAATACTTGAACTTTAAAAATACACTGATAAATTTTCATGCAGTTTTTTAGTCATCAACATAGGTTTAATTCTTAATCACAAGAACTTATCAACCACAATTAAAATAATAAATGTAACTAAATAAAGCCATAAAAAACTAGGCTTGATTACACAAATCCAAGTATATTCATATTATTTTCGAAAACTACATATTCAGCCTTAAAAATATGAAATGCAAGTAAATACAACAGGTTCGTTACAGACAAACATATGAAAATAATATTTTTAACTTTTTGTGTTTATAAAGTTTTAAATAAAAGACCCAAAATCTATTTTATCTTGCTTTTCTTGGTTATTAAACTTATAAGAAATATTTGAAAACAGTAAAACACATACAGTAAAGCAGTTATAATATTTTCATAAAAATAACAAACATTAGCCTTTAATATAGATCTTTTTAGATCTTAAAATATTTTTTTTATAAGGAAATAATATTTCTTTAATATATTAGGAATAACTGTTTAAACAATATTTCTGACATTTCCTGACCTTTTTTCAAAACCCCCTATTTTTTCCTTACTTTTCCTTATTTCCTGACTATTTAACAACCCTGTCAAAAAATTTTTCTAGGTTTCTCAAATTTCCTCTAAGTTTGTAAAAGTACACATTTTTGGGTTAATTAAAGTTAATTTTAAGGTAAGAAACTGTTTTAAATAATATAAAATTATTGAAAACATAGTGTATAGCTACTTTATATATATTTTATAACAAAAATGTTCTTGACGATGACAAAAACTTTTTATTTATTTGATAGATTTTTAAAGTCAATTTAAAATTTTATTCTTCAACATGTAGAAATTTTATAACTCCAGATTATTTAGTGATTATTGTACAAAATTCCAGTTTTTTTTTTTCAAAATTTATCATATTTCAGGTTTGTTTTTGCCTAAATTGTCAAATTCCAGGTTTTACCAGGTTTCCAGGTAAAATGGCAACCCTGACCCACACAATTAACCACAATATATAGATAATATCATATATGAAACTAAAAGCTATATCAAATAATACTTAATGCTTCTTTTTATAAAACTAGGCATGCCATGAATGACCATATTTTTACAAAACAGATACAAACACTAATAAAAAAATAAATAATAATAACTTAAGAAAATAACTTTAACTGAAATAAGAAAATATGATTTAAATCCAGTCTGTTATGAATATACATTAAAATTTCTAAAATAAATTGAAAAAATCTTACTCTATGTAAAAGACAATATTGTTTAAAAATATATACTATGAATAACTAAAACCACAAATGTCTATTTGAACAAAGCTTTGCAGCAGTAAGGGTGTCTAGAATGATCTTTTTTACAACAAATAATTACTAACATATGACTATTGTTTGCTAATGCAAACTTGCATCAGTAAAATAATTGACCTTGCAAGCTTTCTCTTTAATGCTTGGATGAACAAGAGCTTTAACTTTTTAATTTCTTTTAAGTTTAAACAGTTAAATTAGTTTTATATCCTGTTCCACTTCCTTTTCTACTTTTGGAAGAGAATGTTTATTTTTATTTTTATCTGTCTTTTTTTCGGAAAGTAAACAATACTCTTCTATTATAAAAAGAAAAAATAAGACATATCAAAATATAACTTTGTCTCAAAAACAATACTAATGTTATTAAAAAAATCTTTAAGTATCATAAATTATTAAATAACTTAACAATTTTAAAAAAATAGTTTTTAATTCTAAAAAGATTTTATATATAATAGTTATTAATAAATTTTGTGTTTTATCCAGAAAAACTTATCTTTTCACTAAAATTGTTCATTTTAATTTCAAAATTAATATAAAATATGTGTTAAAACCTACTATAAAGATTGCAGCATTTGAAACAAATAAATATAAAATAAACCAAAAAAAAAAAAACAATCAAATTTCATTCCAATTCCCTTAGTAGAAATTTATAAATATCTCAAGGTGTTACTGGTCATTGCTTTCTTATTAACTAATAAATATTTTCGTTTTTATTATGCTATTAAGATTTAAGTGCTTTACATAAATTTAAAATGACTCACTTCGATATAAAGTTGGTCAATATTTATGTGAATACTTGTAACTTAGATATTGTCAATACTTATGTTAATTGATTAGACTTCAATTTTGTGAGTTCTATTTTAACTTTATTTTTGCAAGTTTTTTAGTGACTTATGGTCGTAGATTACTTCAGTTCTATTTTGGCTCTGTTGATTTTAAATTTGTCAGTTCTTATTTACTCTGTGGAATTAAAATTTTCAGAATCAACTATGACTCTTTTAACTTAAATTATGACAGTTCTAGTTTAATTCTGTAGACTAATATTTATCAGTTTTATTTTAACTTTAAGGGCTAAATACGTGTCTAAAACTAAAACTGACCTATTATGACTAAAACTCTGTTAACTCCCTTTTAACTAATTTTTTCTCCTATGGTACTTTGTTCAAAGTAACCATCTATTGCATGTTGATTTCATAATCAACTATTGTTTCTGGTTTTGGTTAAATTTTAAAGGTTTTAGAATACAACAAAAGGTAAAAGTATGTATTGTTTCTTAAACAAAAGATGTAAAAATTACTATAAAATTTATCTAAATCAGGTTTTCCCTAACTTTTTGTCAATATGCTCCTTTTTAAGAAATTAAAAATAATATGACTACTTCTACCAAGGTTTCTTATCAAGCTAGCATTGAAAATGCCTAAGACCTTTTTTTTCATCATCATCTATAGTACCTAGCGTAGATTTCAAATCATGGCCTTCGAGTGCAATTATTTTTTTCAGAATATCAAGTATAAATTTCGTAAATACCTTTAAAATTGTCTAATACCTTTTTTTCTCTTAATAATAAATTCCAAATTATCTAGTGTAAGTTTCATATTACGGCCTTTGAGCCCCTTTACTGCTCATTAAAGTATTTAAAATAAATGATCATTTAACATGGTTTTCTAAAATACACTTCTGTCTAAAAAGTAATATTAAGATCACATGCTATAATAATTTTAGTAATTTCTTTCCAACTGTTTCCTTTTGTACCAAATTGTAAAGTAGAGATAATTCTTTCACAGTTTTCTAGACAACAACCACCAAAAACATATATTTTGTCAATAAATGAACAAACTTAAAATTTAAACGATTGTCCAAAATATCAGCTACTCGGTTCCATTTGTTGGTAGAATGTGAATATTTTTCAACTGATATTTTGAAATTTGTATAACCATTTCCGCCACCAAAAACATCTCCTTAAAAATTTACAGCATTGTGAAATTTGCGATTTATTTTCATTTTAGTTTCAATAATTTGATTTACATCACTTACAACTCGATTTAATCTTATGTTTACGTTATAACCACCACATAATAACATAATAAAACTATTTTGGTTACAATATCTATTTGTATAATAAACATTTGACATATTTTGCAAGTAGTTTTTGTTGACTTCTTCTTCTAATATTATAATACACTCATTATTTTCAGTAAATGACGTACAATAAAAGACTTATAAATTTTACTAATTACAGTAGTGATGTGTTTATTTACTAACTGAGTGTGACTGTTATAAACAAAACTATATCTAAACAAAGCAGTTTAGGTTTTAAACATAAATTAAATTTAGAAGGAATGCTTTATAAAAAATAATAAGTAAAACATTGCTTGAATTTAACATAAAAAATAAGTTTTTTAGTATTTGTTTATGTAAAGCTTATGCTTTATCCCGAGTTAGTATCAATTTAAAAAAAATATTTAAAGTACAAGACCATTTAACATGATCTTCTAGAATATATTTTTGTCTAAAAATAAATACTATGGCAAAGATGTAAAACTCCAGTAAATAAGGGTATTTGTTGACTGAATTTCATACTTACTTAAAACACCAAGACAATTTTTATTAGTTGAGGGTCAGGGATGGCTTAATTTTTATTAAGCTGGGTAGAACGGACTTAACTTACTTTTAAAAAAGGTTAACATAGTTTTAATGAAAAACATTTCAAGAAATTAATAAAGTATTTGTTTATACAATAAAGCTTCGGTTATTATATTACAACAGAGTTAAGTAATGCCGGTTTGCCAAAAAGTTTGCTTTTAAGCCAAAAAAAAAATAATTGACCGAAAACTAGCCTAAGTTTTAGATAAAATTAACACTGTAAAGTGTAGTTTATATAGCGATCAGCTTTAAAAATATAACTTTTATTTGAGTCCTTTGGTATCATATTAAATAAAAAAAGACTTAATTTCTAAACTAAGGTTTCCCAAACTCATTTATTAAATCGCCCCCTTTTCAGAAATTTAAAAAATAGTCGCCCCCCAACCCCACGATTTTACAAAGTAGTTTTTCTCTTGAGTACAAACTTTTGACCCAAAAAAGTTGTATTTGAAATGTAATTTAGTCTAGTATTTCTTATGCAAGCATTTTTGTGGCTGTTTTCAAAGTAGTTTACAGGGCTATAATACCGAATGGTTCAATTAAAAGTTATATTTATTATAGATTTTGTCTCCATGTATTACACTGTTAATTATATTTTATTTGAAACTCAAGCTAGTTTTTGCTAACTTTTTTTAAAAGGCAAACTTTTTAGTAAACCTACAACACTTAATTTTGTTATATAATGATAAATGAAGCTTTATTGTAAAATTAAATATTAGCTTCATTTCTTGATATATTTTTAATAATAACTTTGACAACCTTTTTTTTCATAGTAAGTAAAGTCCTTGCTACCAAGCTTAAAAAAATTAAAGCCACCCCTGACCCGGGTATGATAAAAATTTCCTTAGTGTTTTAAGTAAGTATGAAATTCAGTCAACACATAACCTTATATACTGCAGTTTTACATTTGTGCTGTTAATATTTCTTTTTAGACAAAAATTTTTTTAGAAGATCATAATAAATTGTCATTTATTTTAAATATTTTAATGAGCAATAAAGGGGCTCCTAGGCCATAATTTGAAACTTAAACTAGATAATTTGGATTTAATTATGAAAAGAAGAAAAAGGTCTTAGGTGCCTTTAAAAGTAGTTGCTAAACTTATACTAGATATTATGGAAAATAATTCGGGACTCAAAGGCCAAGATTTGAAATCTACGCTAGATACTTTAGATGATGACGAAAAAAAGGTCTTAACATTTTTAATGGTGGCTTTTAAAAAGATTATGATAGAGGGGACCATATTTTTTAAATTTTTTTAAAAGGTGGGATGTTGACAAAAAATTCGGGAAAACCTGATTTAGGTAAATTTCACAGTAAATTTTACATTTTTGTTTAAGAAACTATACTTACATTTAGTTTTTGCTGTTTTTAAAAGCCTTTAATGTTTAAACAAAACCATAAACAATAGAGGGTTATGAAATACACATGTACTAAAATTTTTTATTGAACAAAGTACCCTAGGGAGAAAAAAATAAGTTAAAAGGGTGTTAACAGAGTTTTAGTCCTAATAAGTAACCTAAAATTGGTGATAAGTTTTAAGCCCTTAAAATCAAAATAAAACTGATAAATTTTTAGTCTACAAAATTAAACTACAACTGTCATAATTATAGTCAAAAGAGTCAGAATGGAAATTAAAAAAATTCAAGTCAACAGAGCCAGAATAGAACTGAAATAATTTAAGACAATATGTCGCTGTAGAACTTGCAAAAAAAAGTTACAATAGAACTAACAAAATTGTAGTATAATCAATTAACACGAGTATTAACAATGTATAAGTTACAAGTAATCACAAAAAAATGGTGACCAACTTTAAGTCAAAGTGAGTCATATTGAATTAAATAAGGTACTTAAATCTTAATAGCATAATAAAAACGACAATATTTGTTAGTTACTAAGACAAAAAAGATCAGTAATATCCTGAGATATTAAGAATTTCGATTATTGGGATTGGCATGACAGATTTAGTGTTTTTTTTTCAACTTGTCTGTTGCAATCTTTATAGTAGGTGGTTACATATACTTGATATTTTATTTTTTTAAACAAAATGAAAAGTTTATATAAAAAGACAAGTTTTTCTGTTAAAACACAATGATTTTTTATCATTATAAGAAAAATTATTTTTAGAATTAAAGAATATTTGTTAAAAACTGTTTAGTTATTTTATAATTAAATATATATAAAAAACTTTTGAATAACTTTAGTATTAGTTTGAGACCAAGTTATAATTTGATTTGTACTAATTTTTTATCTTGTTTATAAAGGATGAGTAGTGTTTATTTTCAAAAAAAAAAGTCGATGAGAAGTAGAGTGAAGATTTTTTCTAAAAGTAGAAGAGGAAGTGGAACAGGATATAAAACTGCATTTGATAACAGTGAAAATTTAATAAAAGGTTTTAAGTTAAAGCTCTTGTTCATCCAAGCATTAAAGAGAAAGCTTGCAAGGTCACTTGTTATACTGATGCAAGTTTGCATTTGCATACAATAGTCATATATCAATACTCATTTGTTGCAGAGGAGATCTTTCTAGACATCTTTACTGCTGGTAAAACTTTGTTAAATTAGAATTTTGGGTTTTTGGTTATTTAAAGTATTTTATTTTAAAAAAGTATTGTTTTTTACTTACAGTAAATAGTTTTCAAATTAACTTATAAATTTTAAAGAATATTAAATACAGGTTTAATCTAAATCAAATTTTCTTATTCCATCTAAAGTTGTTTTCTAAAGTTATTGATTTTTATTTATTTGAAATTGTTTGTATCTGTTATTTGTATAAGATATGTTCATTCATGACATGCCTAGTTTTATATTAATTATCTATTTATTGTGGTTAATGGTGTGGGTCAGGGTTTTCATTTTACCTGAAACCTGGTAAAACCTAGAATTTGATAATTTAGGCAAAAAAAACCTGGAACTTGAGAAATTTTGAAAAAAAATTCTGAACTTTGAACAATAATCACTAAAAAAAACCTAGAATATATAAATTTTAACATGTAAAAGTAGTAAAATTTCCATTTGACTTGAAAAATTTACCAAATTGATAAAAAGGTTTTTGTCATAATTAATAATTTTTTTATTATAAAGTACATTTAAAGTAGCTTTACAGTATATTTTCAATGCTTTTATGTTATTTAACACAGTTTCTTACTTTATACTTAACTTTAAAACAAAAATAGACCCTAAAATGTGTAATTTTAAAAACTTTGAGGAATTTTGAAAATCTGGAAAAATTGTTGACTTTAAATAAATTTACAAGGTAAGGAAATAAGGAAAAGTCAAGAAAATGGGGGTTTTGAAATAGATTCTAGAAATTTCAGAAATATTGACAACATTTAAAAAAAAATAGTTTTGGAAGTTTTAATTTACAAAATTACTAATTTTACCAAGCCTTCAAGTGGTAAAAAAAATAATTAAAATCTTTTAAAGTCAGAAAAAAGTTGCAAAGTTTTCCTAGAAATTGAGAAAATAATTTAGTTTCCATTGCCTTCATCAGGTATAAATTAAAAAAAAAGCCTTTATAAAATTAAAAAAATTTTCTTTAAACATATTAAACAAGCAGTTTTTGTAAGCTTTTTAATATTGATGAACTGAAGTAAGGACACTTCCAAAGTGGAACTGTAATTTATACACAAAAGTTAATCTAGCTTAATTTTAGAATCAAAAAGTTTTTTTCAAGTAAATAACTGAATTCTTTCAATTAACTAGTTAATTTAGTATTTTGTGTAACAAGTTGATGTGTATACTTTAACTCTTTATAATTTTTTTAAGTTGTTTAAATTTGTTAAATAATTTATAAGAGAGGTATATGCCATGATTTAGTCTACTCATTTGTATTTTTTGTAAAATAACTAAAATTTTATAAAAGTAAGAATAGATTTATATCTTAAAAATTTTATACTAAGTAATAAGCGGAAACATTTTATTCAAAAAATATATAGTTAAATTTTTTTACTGTTACTTAAGTATATATTTTAAAAACTGCTAAAATGTTGTGTCTTTTTTCAGACAAGTTGTGTTTATAGGGTAATAACACAAGTATATTGCTTATAGAGTTGTTTATTGCAAATACATCAATCATACACAGATAGTTCAAGTGAAGTAAAGGAAGTTTGATGATTGAATTCAGCAAAAAAAAAATGTTGTTTTTTCCCGGATCAAAATAAGATTGAAAGCTTCATATAGTTTCAAGTGTAAGATTGTGTATTTTAAAATAAGTTTGTTGATTGAATTCAGCAAATAAGAAACTGTTGTTTTTACCTGTATCAAAATACGATTAAAAACTTCATGTAGTTTTAGGTGTTAGATTTTGTATTTTACAATATATTTAAATTAAGAGATTTATTTAGAAAAGTCATAAAAAGTCAGGAAATTTTTCTCTGCTTGATTTGTGGCAACCCTGTTTTGTAAAAACGAGTTGAAACTCTGTGTGGGTATAAATCATGTTCTGGGTATAAAACTTGTTTATTCCTGAATTGCCTAGCTATATATAGTATAGCACTAAGTGTTATTTGATATTACTATAAGTTAGGTAAATTTTATTATCTTTCCTTTTTGTTTAATAGTGTTTGTGTAAATAATACTATAATTAAAAATAAAAATCTATTTAAGTTACTAGATCATAAGTGATCATTGTTACTTTAGTATATATTTTTGTTTAATAAGTTATAAATATTTGTCATTTAACACCATAAAACTATCATTCAAATCTGATTGGTTTGGTTAAAATAACTTAAGTTTAGTCTTAGTTGCAACATTTGCTATCCGGTTATTCTTTACATAGTTTTTAAGGATAACTATTTTGAAATAGCTATAGAATATTAAAAAACTTTTTTTATCTAGTATGCCAACGTAAAAACTTTGTGATCAAGGTTACTAAGTTTTAGATTTACCTTTTAATAGTGAATTAATTATACAAATAAACCTTGAGCTGAGATTACTGTTAAAATAAACTTATAATAAACTAATCTATTTTCTAAGAAAATATAAAATTATGTACTTTTTCTTTATATGTCTTCAAATTATTTCAGTATTACACTATTAATATTACATTAATTACTTACTTAGAAAGAGTTAACTATTTACTTAAGTTAAATAAGTTTACATTCAAATCTAAAAATAAAGTAATCAATATTTATACACAGTTTGTCTCAAACAAAAACTATTTACAGGGGTTTTTAAAGTATAAAACTTATGTTATAAATTTTTGAGATAATAATTTATATATATTTTTGTATTTACTGTGATTACGTTTATGCAATATTACTAATATATAACAACAAAAAGTTAATAATGTTTTTTTAATTTTGTTTTTTTACAGAATATTTAGTAAATAAACCATGTACTTAAACGAAGAACATTTAGATCAGACAATCACGCAGTTTCCTGGTCCTCAGAACTATTTGCGTCGCTTGTGCGAAGAAAAAAAGCAAAAGACGAAAACTGAAATCGAACACATGGTCAAACAATTTGAAGCTGGAAAAGAAAAATTGGTGAAACGAGCCGTAAAGTTATTTGAATGCGACTATTCGACATTCAAAAAACCTAATTCTAAGGATTCCAATCACGAGCTTCAGTTGTTGGAAAGCGACGATCCGGATTACGATCTGTTGAAAGGATCGCTCTGTTTGAGCGCTGAAACGAACAAATTGAAAAAGTACTCGAACAAAAACGTCGCTCTCAGGATTTACAAAGTCAAGTCGAATGTGGAACGTTGCAGATGTCCGAGTTTGCTGCTTCTGCACGGCACCAAAGGAAGCAACGTCGAAGGAATCTTGAAAGAAGGACTGAGGCCTTCGTTTTCTGGCAGACTGGGCCCAGGGATTTATTTGACAAACAGCTTTGAAATTGCTCAACGTTACGGTCAAAACTACGCGAGGGACAATGGGAACGCCAAAGACTTGACGTACTTGTTTGTTAGCAAAGTGAAAAAGACGCTGGCAAGTTCAGGTTGTCTTTGTGGAGAGTGTAAAGATGACCGGTGTGTTAAAACTCGCAAACCTTTATTCGGTAAGAAGACAACTCCAATTGTGTTTGTAAAATCTTCGTATCTGTGTCTTGACTCAAATTTTAGTTACGAGCCTGTTTTAAAGGTTTTCGAAGGAAACTCATATTCCGAAAAACAAGTTGAATTCGAAGACTCTCCTGCAGGTAAGTTCGACAGCAACGGAAACAAAATTCTTTCGGGCACGTTTCGAGTAGGTGATGACGATAAAAGAATAGCCGTTGCTCACCATGACCTAGTAAATCTAGCGTACCTGGTAGAATTCGTAATAAAACATAACGCAAGCGAGCTTGCGAATCACATTTTGTACGGCGAATTCAACCAGACCAAGTTTTCAAAATACCTGCCAACTTTAGATCCGCCAAAAGACGTGTTGATCAAAAACAGTCATGCTAATTCCGAAGACTGCTCCATGTACAGTTTTGTTGCCGAGCTCAAAAAAGAAATAACCGTCAATCATTGGGCAAAAATTGAGCATATGAAGCATCACTTTGAACACAAAGTAAACTCATTCATGCGGCAACTGTTGTTTGAAACGAGCAGCATCTCGGAAACTAACGATTACGCCAAGTACAAATCGGAGCTGCTGCAAACTTCAGATCCAGATCACCAGTTTGTGCTTGGGTCGATGACAAAAATGAGCCCGAACGCGGCAATCCTGCAAATTTTCAGGATCAACCCGGTCGTCGAAGGCGATATGATGCGCGGAGGCTCGCTTTACTTGCGGGGAGTCAAGTCCCACGAGCTTCCAAAAGTTCTGGCGAGAGGCTACCCTGCGAGCCCCGAGGAATTTTTGGATCAGTGCAAGTGCAGAGCCGGACGCTGCTTCTGCTACGTGTCCACCCTCTTAAACAGGGAACTTTCGCAAGGAATGAGCCACTGCGTCACAAACGGACAAGTAGGAAAACAGTCGTTTGTCTTCGTGGTAAGGGATGGTAAAAACACGGATGATGTAGCTTGTCTCAACGCCGACACTAGAGGATGCTGTTTTAAAACCGGAATGAAAATCATGCATCATCCAATCGGCCTCATTCCGGCTTATTTAATTGTTTTTAGCGTTTCAATAGACTTTGAATAAATTATTTTTTTTAGCTGAAATAATAGCACTTTTGTTTAAACACATAAAAGTTACTATTGTTTTAATTTTACGGAAAGTTCTATATACATTATTTTATACAGTTTTTTAAACAAATAATTATTTAGAATAGTAACTAGCATGGTATCTAAATAAAATCACAGGTTTGTTTCAAAAAGATAAAAACTTTTTTTTACTTCTCAACAAACAAGTTTTGATACTTTTATTAGGTTTATCATTAAACAAATAGGCTTACTTGATTGGTTTTAGCTCTCAGTATATTTAAGAGAAAAAATTGCACTGCTGTCTTTTTATAGTTGAGGTTATAAACAAAAACATTAGCGAAAGTCTACAGAGCCTACACCTGGACTTTCGTGTACGGTGAGACAGAGTTAAGTTTTACAATAAAAAGTTTTTATCGACTAGTTGGCCGGCTGTCATTAGCCTTACTAAATATCATCCGTGATTAGTTTTAAAATTGCTTTTAGATCGTATTTCTATCGAAATACTAAAACGATTTTTTTAATTTAACTTTGTTAGTAAAAGCTCGTGTATATATATATATATATATATATATATATATAAAATAAGGTTAATGTTTAAACGTAAACACTTTCAACTGAGCCCACTTGAAGGGCTTTTAAATAATTTATTCAAATGGCGATTTTAAAAATTCTGGAACATATGTTTCACAAAGCTTTAATTTTTCATAAAGCTTTGATCATCAGCCAGTTAAATTCAAAATACAAAGCACTGTACTAAACAAAGATACAAAAGTTATGCAAAAAACAAAAAACAGTATGACGTAATATTGTACATTACAAATATTCAGTACAAAAATCGATCTACCTTCTAACTAATTAAACAACTAAAATTAGCGAAAACAACAGTTAATTGACTATAAAATGCTTCAAAATTTGTTGTGTTTTAAAAGAAGCTTTTTATATGTCGACAAGACGATATAAATTCACTTCGCTTATTTAAACAACCTTCCTTTTTTAACGCATACATAACGGCTGTTGATTCTTCTAAGCACAGCCTACAAACAGGGTTGTTACCATCTGCTATTGGCTGTGCTCTTTTTATCACCTCCCAAGTTAATTTAAAATCAATGTTTTTGCGCTTAAGGCCGCAAACATACTTCGAAAGCTCAGTTTCATTTTCGTATACACCACCTTTAAAGGATTTTTTATGGTTGGCATACCGAAATCTGAATTGAGTGGAGCATAGGCCGATGTAGAACTTCTTTTCAAGGTCAGAGTTAACTGTTGCCTTGTAAATAATGTTCTCTGACCGGCAATTGCCCCCCTTCAAATTGTATTTACAGCCACCGGCGCAATTACACTGATTTTTGATTGAATTACTTTTGTTTAAAATCCTATTTATATATATATATATATATATATATATATATATATGAGTTGTCTTAGAAGTGTCAATATGCATACGATTAGTCTTGTAAATAAAACTAATCCAATTAAAAGCTAAATCAGGCTAATTTTTGATTTAGATTGTATAAACTTTTTATTACAAAATTTATAATATTTGTAATATTTTAAAATAGTAAAAGTAGTAAAAATAAAAACTCGCTAATCGACACATTTACAATATAATTTATGATTATTTTTTATTTTCCCTTATTTATTCGGTTCTGTTTAGTTTTAGTAGCACAGTTCTCAATATATATATAAAATTTTTATAAAATAGACGTTTTTGGTTTCATACAAGTTAGAGTTGATTGGTATCATAACTATTAAAAAACTACAATAGAAACTCTAAATTACGTCGTTACTTTGGTTTTAAAAACGTTCTGTCACTAAATTTAGTCTCTTCATAACTTACTTGAATGTATTTTATATATAAAATTACTCGGTAATAAATTAACCTGAGCTAATTAAAACAAAAGCCTTGTTTCGTGTACAAAAACCAAAAAATTTATTTAATATTCCAAAACTTTCAAATTTATTTACAAGGATATTGATTCAACGGTACAAAACAAAGACTAAAATACTACTTAAGTGATGTGTTTAAATTGAGGTTAAGCTTATGAAACTTAAACAGCTAAACTTTTTAATCATTTTACAGTTTATAGTGATCTTTTACACTAGATAAATCTACTAAAAGTATACATGTTTTAAAACAGATATTTTGAGCTAAGAGCCTGTATAGCATTTAGAGTCTCTGTTTATCTTTGGTTTACAAAACTTTTTACTAATATATCTTTAAAAAGATAATTTTGTGCTTATTTAATTGATTTTACACTCTCAAGCTGTCTTAACACTGTATGCAAACAATGCCACAGCACGCCTTTCTGGCTAGGTAAAGTTTCAAAGATGAGTGACAAGCGCATTGCAAAGGTTTTGTTGTACAACGAGTATAAAATATAAAACTTCAACCAGAACTACGTCACAATGACGTTAACAGGTGTAAATTAAAGCCTTGCGTAGGTTAAATGCTTTGAAAAAGTTATTAATTTCAAAAACTTTAATAAAAACCTGAGTTTGTTTGTTTATCTATAACATATATATATATAAAAACAACATTGCTAGTTTTTTCTGGTTATATAAAAAATATTTTTGCTAAGGAAATTGAGGTAACCTCAAACAGCAGTGTTGATCACCGAACTAAGCTTAACTTTTTCACATACTCTTCAATTTAGTAAATCATTTAGCGCAGGGATGGGCAAACTGCGGCCCTCAAAGTGTAAATCTGCGGCCCGCGAGCATATTTTTAACTTAAATGGAATGTGGCCCGCAAAATAAAAAACTGCGGCCCGCTAGCATGTAAATGTGGCCCTCGAACATTTAAATTTGGGCCGCTAAACAAAACTATATTTTAAATTGACTTTTTTGAAAAAAAAACTGTATTTTTATTACCTTTAGTCCCTGGATATCAGTTAAAAACAAATATGATATCATATTAAAAAAATATCATCTTCATTGCTTAAGCTTAAATATGTGAATTAAGATAGATAGCATTATAGCAGTTTTTATTTTTTTTTTTTAGACTTTGACTTTCCTTTCAAATAACAACATCTGGAAGTGTATACAAAAGCTTACGTAGTTGGATTGGAATTTTTTTTAGCTTTAGTAATTTAACAATGCAATAATTAATTTTATTTAGTATAAAGGTCTTTATGTGCACAAATGTTACAGTTTTTAACTAACATGTTAATTCTTTATAATTTAGGTATTTTGCTTTGACATGTGATTATAAAACTGCTTCTTTCATAATTTTTTTGTAACTATACTGAAATTTGCAATAAAACATTTAAAAGAAATCAAAAACTATTTAGTTTTTTTTTTTAATTTGTAAATTACTTTGTTTAAATGGCAAATTTTTTGAATCTTGGCTTTTTTACACTTATTTTTATCCTTTAAAAACACTGACTGACTTAATGTAACTGATTTTAACTTTTTTGTTTCAAAAAGTTGCAACCAGGAAAACTTTAAATAGATTATTAAAGTATTTAAGGGTTTTAAAAGAAAAACTTGGCTGTTCAAAACTAAATTAACAATATAAGTTTTGCTTGTATTTTGCTAACTGTAAATTTAAACATGTGATGTGTAATGTATTAAATATATAAAGATTATTTTCAACAACATAAAATAAAATAATAACTAAATAAATCGAAGTTGATTATATAAAAAGTGTACAAAGTGATCCACATCTGTTTTTCGAGCTTAGTTTTTTATAGATGTCAGTTAGAGTTGCTTGTAAATTACTTCGTGAAATTGCTACCTACAAAATGCAAAAGACTAAAAGAAAGATAAGAAACAACATTATTTGAAAATAACAATATATGATACTGAACTAGAATAGGAAATGGATTTCAAATTTTATTAATTGCTTTACTGCATCACTGTGTTTGCAGTTGATCTTTTCTTGTTGTGTAACGTGTAAAATTTTTTCAACATAAAACGTCTGATAGATTGCTTTTTTCATTGTTAAAGAGTTAGGTAGTAATGAAAAGAACAAAACTGTTATATAATTTAAATAAATATATAATGATGATAGATATAGGTTTAGAACATAAGTATTATATTAAATATTAATTTTATACTCTAAAACAAAAAAAAAACATTTTTGATGGGCCAGGCCAGACCCTTGTAAGTAGCTAAATATAACTAAAACCGATTGAAAATAAAAATTGATTAAAACTAAAACTGCGGCTTGCATGAAACTTGCGATTTGGCCCACGAGAACTAATTGCCTACCGACCCCTGGTGTAAAATAATAGAGTAGTTGCCAGTAAGACTTTTTTTATTTATTTGTATTCAGTTCTTGATATTATAAACAGGCTGCTTAAAGTTTTAGCGTTAGTTTTTATTCATATTTATGTTCTACGAATGATGTAGTTAACGATTCTAAAATACTTGCCTTGCGAGCAGCAAAACAAACAAATCCTGTAAACCGTTCTGTCTGAAAACACATTTTAAAACAGTTTTTTAGCAATAAAATTTTGAATTATAAACACAAAAAAATGTTTGTTGTGCAGTTGATCTACAAAAAATAATACATCATTTAATCTTTACATAACTTACGAACTAGTAAGGCTGCTTAAAACACACAAGCGTAATAAATAAGAAAAAAAGCTTATTGTGCTTACAAGCAGATTGACTAACTGTTGACTTCATAAAAGCTTCCTGCTTATTAGCTGCTTGGTAATGAGCAAGTAGGTAGGCGTAAAGTAAACAATAAGTGCAGCTTGCTTACTTTTTTTGTTTTAAAAGTAAATAAATTTAGTTTTATTTTGATGTTTTTAAAAGCAGCGGATTGCCTAATTTTCAAAGATATGCACATTTAAAACGAGTTTCTGTACAGTGCAGACAAAACTATTTACAATAAAAAATTTAACTAATTATGAAAAGATAATTATACCTAGTTTATATACACAATATAAAGTATTTTAAAAATTACTTTCTGCTTCTACACTACATACTTCTTGGTTGTTCTATCTATTTTTAACCGTATTTTACATATTTTACTTTCTAAAATAAAACTAATCCTATAAGTTTTATTTTATTGAAAACTATTTGTTTTTGTACAACTTTTGGCTTAGAATCATGTGACTTTGACAAATATTGAAAACTATTTTATTGATAAACCCTTCAATTAGCTTATTCTAAGTAAAAATAAGAATTTTTACTTTTTTAAAAACTTGAAAATTTTAGAACATTTATATAATTTTATCACAGTAAAATACAAACAAATTTTAATCTTAAAATAAATTCGCTTATTTCTGCTTACTTTTGTGATAATTCGAAACTTAAACTTTTTGCATACAGTTCTTTAACTTAAAACTATTCTGTTTAAATATTGAACTTAAAAATACAATAGCGAGTCAAAATTTAATGGCGTTTATACTGCACGGTGCGTCACATTTGCACGGCATCACTATACACAGTAGGTCAGTATACACACCGTCACTTTAGCACGAAGCGTCATTTTAGGATGCTGCGACATTTCTGCACATCGTCACTTTATCATAAAGTGTCTGACTAAAACTAAAACTGCGGCCCGCGAAAATTTTGAAACTTGAAATTTGGCTCGCAAGAACCAATTGCCTACCAATCCCTGATCTAGCGCAACACTTATAACCACATATTTTAAAAATTGCAACATTTTTTTAAAGGTTTTTTTAAGTTTTACATCCTTAGCTGTCAACAACTGACTTACTAGAAAGCCTTCTGCTACAAAAATAATTAATTTTTACAAAAATTCTGATTAAACCTCCTATTTAGTTCCAATTTCTTAATCATTAAAACACTTAATAATACTAATAAACTTTAGAAGGTATTTTTAGATTTTATTATAGTTCATTTACGTTGTCACTCTTTGAAACTATAATTCTATCCAGAGACTTCTAACTCATGTAAAAAGTTACAAAAGGTACAAAAAATATTTATCAAGTCTGGAAATTGTAAACTTCTCACGACCAGGGACAACATTGAATCAGTAATTACTCTTAAAAAAAAACAGTATTAAGTGTATCAGTTTTAGTTTTTAAGCTTTTAGTTTTACTGCTAAACTTGTTTCTTTTAACTATTTATACTTGGTGGTCGAAAAAATTCTCACCTGGGAACACAAAAACAATTTCCTCCTTTTGAAATAATTTTCAAAGAAAAAGTTTCATAAGAGTTTTATAGAAGAAAGAGTTCAGAGAGGCTACTGCTCCTTGGTAGTAAAACTACTTATAGTTGTGTTTATATTAAGTTTATTAGTATACATTAGTATTTTAAATAAGTAAAATATGTTAGTTTTTTTTAAGCAAATTATCAAGCAAAACTTTTATTATTAATGTTGCAAAAGGAGAGAAATTTAAAAAAAATCGTAACCAATAAATTTTGTACATTGCGTACTGTTAATATGGTATACTATCAAAATCTACACGATTAAAATCCACCCGAGTCGAAACAAACACCTAGCTTTATTTATATATTTTTGATTCAAATACCATTTAAGTAATTTCCCAAACCCCCAACTATCAATCTCAAACAAACCTCATTTGTAGGAACAACTGGTACTCAGTAAAATCTTATTTTTCTTTCCTTTATATAACGACTTAAATATAAAAATATATACTACAGATTAAACTTATTATGTGATGTTTTTTAGAGCTGTTGTTTAGTTTTTTTGCTTGTTATATGAAGTTTTGACAAAACTATATTGTTTTCTTGATTACTAAATATGTTTTTGATTGAGTACAACCTGCAAGCAGCTTTGTTAAAGAAGTTCAATTTTCAGTACAAATATAACTACAAGAACTAATTAAATTTAAATAACATTAGGTTATATAAATTAAAACTTTGTTATCCAAAAATGATTAAGTTAAAACTTTTAAGTAATTAAGTGTTGTCCAATAGAAAATAGTTTTGTACGACCTCAATCACAATCACACGACAACCAATTAAATCTTACTGTTTGTTAGTTATAAAAATTTAGAATTTAGAATTTTTTTTCAGTAATTTTCAAATAATTACGCCACACGATTGACTCGGGTGGATTTTGACTCGGAGGGACTTTGATCGGCTGGATTTAAAACGGATGGGTTTTGAATGTGTCCCGTTAGTATAGTGTTGACCTCACTATACAAGAAGACTATTTTAATCTTAGTAAATTTAAAGGTTTTAGTATAAACGATATATTATTTACTTAAAAAGTCAACAAATTAAAAGTGTAAATGTATTAACCAGTAGAGTTTAAAAAACTCACAATTTTTAAAGCAAGTTTGTTTAGTTATCTTCTTTTAGTCAAATTATTCCCTAAGACTCTTATTTTCTAAAAACTAATTGATTTTCAATTTTTCAATTATATTTTTTTTAAAAGTTAAAGATTAGAAGTTCTATTGGTTACTAAAGAATCAATGTTTCATTTCTTCTGTTTAAAAAGCGTTATCTAAACGCAAAAAAAAAGTAAATATACCTAGTTCGGCTGCCAAACTCCGCAGCTGAAGTGATTAAGAACATGGAAGTTGAAAAAAAAAGTTGAAAGGTTATTCAAGGAATAATTAGATGGATGTTGTTAAGAACTTTTGCTTAGTAGAGTCTAAAAATTTTTGAAAACTCCTATAAAATAAAAATATAATACAAAGTAGTTTGCATAGACATCCAAGAGAACTATTTATTTTATTGTCCTTTCAATTGTAAACACTATTATAGTAACAACGTTTTATACCAGTTAAACTTAGTAGCAGTAAACTTATGCCCGCATAAAAGTGTTTGAAACTTTATAAAGTTTATGCACTTATAACTATGTACTAAAGTAAATAGTTTCAATTGGTGAGAAATAGCACACTGTTTTGTAACAATAACGACAATTTACTCTAAATGATTCAACTTTATCATCGGTATATTGTTGTTACGTTTAAAGGCATAAACTAAAGCCTTGCGTAGGTTTTGTGCGTTGAAAAAGCTAATATTTTCAAAAACTTAAGTAAAAACCTGAGTTTGTTTGTTTATCTATAACATATATATTAGAACAACATTGCTAGTTTTTTCTAGTAATATAAAAAAAATATTTGCTAAGGAAATTGAGGTTACCTCAAATAGCAGTGTTGATCACCGAACTAAGCTTATCTTTTTCACATACTCTTTAATTTAGTAAATCGTCTAGCGCAACACTTACAACCACAAATTTTAAAAACCGCAACATGATTTTTTCAAGTTTTTTGAAGTTATACATCTTTAGCTGTTAAACAACTGACTTACTAGAAAGCGTTCTGCTAAAAAAATGATTCATTTGTACAATAATTCTGATTAAAGCTTCTACTAAGTTTCAATTTCATTATCATTAAAACACTAGATAATATCAATAAATTTTATAAGGTTTTTTATTATAGTTCATTAACGTTGTCACTCGTTGAATTTATAGTTCTAGCCAGAGACTTCTAACTTATTTAAAAAGTGATGAAAGTTATAAAAAAAATTTATCAAGCCTGGACTTACTCACGACCAGGGACGACGTTGAATCATTAATTACTCTTAAAATAAAGAAAAAAAAACAGTATCAAGTGTATCAGTTTAATGATTTTAAGCTTTTAGTTTTTCTGCTAAACTTGTTTCTTTTAACTATGTATATTTGATGTTCGAAAAAATTCCTACCTAGGAACACAGAAACTACTTCCTCCTTTTGAAATAACTTTAAATGATTTGTAAAACTTTTCAATGAAAAAGTGTCAAAAGAGTTTTATAGAAGAAAGAGCTCAGAGAGGCTACTGCTCCTTGGTAGTAAAACTACTTATAGTTGTGTTTATATTAAGTTTATTAGTATATATTAGTGTTTTAAATAAGTAAAATATGTTAGTTTTTTTAAGCAAATTATCAAGCAAAACTTTTCTTATTAATATAGGAAAAGGAGAGAGAATTAAAAAAAAAATCGTAACCAATAAATTTTGTACATTGCGTACTGTTAATATGGTATACTATCAAAATCTACCCGATCAAAATCCACCCCAGTCGAAACAAACACCTAGCTTTATTTATATATTTTTGATTCAAATACCATTTAAGTAATTTCCCCAACCCCAAATTATCAATCTCAAACAAAACTTATTTGTAGGAACAACTGGTACTTGGTAAAATCTTAATTTTCTTTCCTTTATAAAATGACTTAAGAATAAAGAATTATACTACAGATCAAACTTATTATGTGATGTTTTTAGAGTTGTTATTTAGTATTTTTGCTTGTTATATGAAGTTTTGACGAAACTATTTTGTTTTCTTGACTACTGAATATGTTTTTGATTAAGTACTGCCGGCAAGCAGCTTTGTTAAAGAAGTTTAATTTTTAATATAAGCATAACTACAAGAGCTAGTAAAAATTAAACAACCTCAGGATATATAAATTAAAACTAAACTATTAAAATATGATTATGTTAAAACTTTTAAGTAGTTAATGGTTGTCCAATGAAAAACAATTTTGTACGACCTCAATCATACGACAACAAATTAAATCTTACTGTTTTCTAATTATTAAAAATTAGAATATCGAATTTTGTTCAGTATATTAAAATAAATACGCCACACGATTGACTCGGGTGGATTTTGATCAAGTGGATTTTGATCAGGTGGATTTTCAACTGGGTGGATTTTGATCGGATGGATTTTGAACCGAGTTGATTTTGAATGTGTCCCGTTAATATAGTGTTGACCTCACTATACAAGAAGACTAATTTAAATATTACTAAATTTAAAGGTTTTAGTATAATGATTTATTATTTAATTAAAAAGTAAACAAATTACAAAGTGTAAATGTACTAACCACTAGAGTTGAAAAACTTACAACTTTTAAAAGCAAGTTAGTTCATTTTATTTAAGTCACATTATTCTCAAAAACTCTTGTTTTTTAAAAGTTAAAATTTTTTTAGTTTGTTTAATTACATTTTTTAAAAGTTAAAGATTATAAATTCTATTGTTTACTAAAGAACCAACGTTTCAGATTTTATAGTTTTTCATCTACTTTAAAAAGCATCATTTAAACGCAGAAAAAAAGCTAAATAAACATAGTTCAGCTGCCAAACTCCGCGTCTGCAGTGATTAAGAAGGTGAAAGTTAAAACAAAAAGTTGAAATGTTGTTTAAGGAATAATTAGATGGATGTTTTAAAGAACATTTGCTTAGTAAAGTCTAAAAATCTTTGAAACTTCGTTTAAAATAAAAATATTACACTAAGTAGTTTGCATAGACATCCAATAGAACTATATATTTTATTGTCCTTTCAATTGTAAACGCTATTATAGTAACAATGTTCTATACCAGTTAAACTTACTAAGCAGTAAACTTATGCCAGCTTAAAAGTCTTTGAAACTTTTTAAATTTTTGCACTTATAACTATGTACTAAAGTCAATTGTTTCAACTGATGAGAAATAGCACACTGTTATGTAATAATCACGACAATTTACCCTAAATGATTCAACTTTATCATCGGTCTATAGTTGTTATGTAAGAAGTAACAAAAAAGTACAAATTAGATTAAGATAAAAGTTTTTTTTTTCTATATTCAAGTGTGTTCACTATATGTTTCAAAGTTTTTACCGAGAGGGTGAAATAGCTAACATTAATTACAAAAAACTTAGTTACAGTCTTAAAAAATACCCAGTGGATAGATTTAGTGATGCCGTTAAAAGGTTTAATAAGTTTTGTTATTTTATTCATACCTATATGATATTAGAACAGTGTAATGTTCGACAAAGCTGAAAAGTTTCAACTAGGTAACAATTGGAAAAACATACATTAGCAATAACCAATACCTTATAACAATCATAGTAACTTTTTATTTTTTCATTGCCTTTAAAAATAGACAAAATAGTTTGAAATTAATTTTCTTTTTAAAGATATACATTTAAGACATAATGTAATTACCTTTATTTAATTGCTTACCCTTAAATGGCGCTGTTAGTCTCGTTAGACAATCTAAAAATATAACTAAAGCTAGTTTGTTAGTTTTAAAATTTTACTTAAATACATTCAGAGGTTATTTTAATAAATAGTACTTTTAAATAAAATATTATCTTTTTGAAGTATACTCTATTCTTCCGCGGTAGTTTCTAGTTATATATAAATTTGAGTATGTAGTACTTTAACAGTAAAAATTAGTCAAATATTTGTAAACTGAAATAAAGCACTGCAAAATTTCCTAAATACTAAAAAAGTATCTATAAATTCTAAAACATTAAACTGGAATTTTTTTAAGGCACGAACTAAAGGTTAATGGAAAAATTTGAGACTTTTTCATTAAATAAAATAGTAAAATAGTTAAAAACAAACAATAATAAATTAAATTTATTTTTTTTTCACTGTTAAAGTGTCCAAGTGTGTTCCCGAATTGTTTTAAATTTTTTACCGAGTGGGCAAAATAGCTGATTTTATAATAAAAACTTACTTTCAATCTTGAAAAAATTTCAATAAATAGAATTAGCAGCGCTATTGGGTGATGAAATTTTTTTTAAGCCGAAACGATATTAAAACAACTATAAAATTCTATAACGCTAAAAAGTTTCTACAACATAATAATCTAAAAACATTAAATAACTTACAACACTTATAACAACTTTAAAATATTTTTCTGTTTAAGGCTATACATTTTAGGTTTATTGGAATAACCTTTATTTTATAGCTTACCCTTAAATGGCGCCTTTAGTTTCCTTAAATAAGCAGCAAATATATTTAAGCTAGTTTGTTAGTTTTAAAATTTTACTTTAAAAATTTTCAGAACTTTGTTTTTTATAAATAGTACTATTAACTATAATATTTTCTCTGGGAAGTCTACTCTATCTAGTATCTATATGTTTATCAACTTATGTATTAGCATTACAATGATGATATTAAAAAAAGTGAGCAGTAAAAATATTTTGCTGTATGCTAGTATTTGCGCAGCAGTTCATAGTTATATAACAACTTTAGTTAACTATATAGTGCTTTAATAGTAAAAAGTAGCCAAAAATGTGTACATATAAATTAAACTCTGTAAAATTGTTTAAATACTTCAAAAGTATCTATAACTTATAAAACAATAATAAATAATTAATTTTTTGTACAAGATCATGTGACAGCCTAATATTATTAATCAAAAAAATAGCAAAAAAATAATTAAAAAGATAAATAAACTCATCTTAAAGACATAGCTTGAGTTGTTAAAACAAATCAAATAACCTTTTAAATTCATAGATTCCAAAACGTTTTTTTAACATAATTTTCGGTGACTAAAGTTTTAACATACTTACGAACAACTCATTGTACAGCAAATTCTTTCGAATGCCCTCGTCATTAATTGTTTAAAATTAACCCAAGTAGAGAGTCCTACGCTAACTAAAAGTGGTCTTTTTAAATTTTGTTTTTTTCCAAAGATACAAAGTTCAATAAAAAAAGGAAAATAACCTTAAATAAGTTAAATATATTTTTAAAACTAATTAATTAGGTCAATTAAAATAAGCATAATGAAAAAAAAGAAGCTCTAGGACACAATTTTGTTTAAATTATATACTATCAGTAGATTATTTTGATCTAAATAAAATTGTATAAATATTGCACATGAATTATTCGTAATGTACAAACTTTAATGTACTTCAGAATTTTTTTTTACTAATATATTGCTTGTTAGATCATTTTTACTATAGATACTTTAAAGGCTAGATACTATAGATGACGATAAAAAAAAGGTCTTAGGTATTTTTAATAGTAGTTTCTTAAGAAAGTTTATTAGGCTGGCCATACTAACCAACACTTACATTTACCTTCTGCTATTTTATAAAGCCTTTAAAGTTAAACCATAACCAAAAACAATAGAGGATTATGAAATCGACATGCAATAGAATGTTATGTTGAGAAAAAACCATAGGGAGAAAAAAGAGTTAAAAGGTTTAGACAGAGTTTAAGTCCTAATACGTCACCAAAAGTTGGTGACAAGTTTTAAGCCCTTAAAGTCAAAGAAAAACTGAATTTTTTTTAATCTAGATAATCAAACTAGAACTATCATTATTTAAGTAAAAAGAGTCAGAAACGAACTGAGAAATTTTAATTCTACAAAGTCTAAATAGAACTGGCAAACTTTAATTCCACAAAGTCTAAGTAGAACTGACAAAATTTAAGTCCACAGAGTCAAAATAGAACTGACAAATTTAAAGTCAACAGAGCTAAATTAGAATTGAAATGATTTAAGACCACAAGTCACTACAGAACTTGTAAAAAAAAGTAAAAAAAAACTCACAAAACTGAAGTCTAATCTATTAACACGAGTATCGACAATGTATAATCTAGAAGTAATCACGAAAAAATGGTTACCAACTTGAAATCAAAGTGAGTCAAATAAAACTTTTGTAAGGTATTTAATCTTAATAGCATAATAAAAACGACAATATTTATTTGTTAATAAAACAGCAAAGACCAATAACACCCTAAGATATTTAGGAATTTATATTAAGTGCATTGGCATGATGTTTGAGTGTTTTTTTTTTGTGTTTTTTATACTTACCTGTTTTAAACGCTGCAATCTTTATAGTTGGTTGCAGCACACACTTGATATTATTTTTGAAACTAAAATGAAACGTCTTTAAGGTTAAAACACAATAATTTTTTATAATTACTATAAATAAATGTCTTTTTAGAATAAAAGATTGTTTGTTAAAAATTTTCTAGTTATTTTTAACTTAATATACTTAAAACTTTTTTAAATAACATTAGTATTAGTTTTAAAACCAAGTTATATTTTGATATGTGTTACTTTTCTTTGTTAAAAAGGAAGGGTAGACGTTTTTTTTTTTTTCTACAAAAAGTAGAAAACTTTTAATTAATTTAAATAATTATCAAACACAGTTTTATATCCTGTTCCATTTATCTTCTACTTTTGGACGAAATCTTTACTTTACTTCTTCTCTACTTTTTGTAGAGAGAAGAAGTAAAGTAAAGATTTCGTCTAAAAGTAAAAGATGAATGGAACAGGATATAAAACTGTGTTTGATATATATTTAAATTAATTAAAAGTTTTTAAGTTAAAGCTCTTGTTCATCCAAGCACTTAAGAGAAAGCTTGCAAGGTCACGTGTTTTACTGATGCAAGTTTGCATTTGCATACAATAGCTTTGTGTTTATACTCATTTGTTGTAGAGAAGATCTAAATCAAATTTTTTTATTCCAGCTAAAGTTGTTTTCTAAAGTTATTGATTTTTATTTATTTTTAAGTGTTTGTATATGTTCTTGTATAAAATATGTTTATTCATGACATGCCTAGTTTTGTATACAGTAGCACTAGGTATTATATAACATAGCTTTTAGTTTCGTAAATGTTATTATTTGTGGTTAATGGTATGGGTCATGGTTACCATTTTACCTGGAAACCTAGTAAGACCTAGAATTTGACAACTTAGGCAAAAAAAATCTGGAATTTTGAACAATAATCCATAAAAAACCTGGAATCTTAAAACTTAAACATGTTCAAAAATAAAATTTTTTTTTGACTCAAAAATCAATCAAATGGATAAAAAGTTTTTGTCATCATCAAGAATTTTATATTATACAATAAATTTAAAGTAGCTTTACAGTATGTTTTCAATGTTTTTATATTATTTAACACAGTTTCTTACCTTAAACTTAACTTTAAACTAAAAATACACCAAAAAATGTATACTTTTACAAACTTGGAGGAAATTTGGAAAACCTGTAAATAGTTTTGACAGGGTTGTTATAAGTACAGGAAAAAAGAAAAAATCAGGAAAAATAGGGGGTTTTGAAATTAATTCTAAAAATATCAGGTATGTTGACAAAGTTAAAAAAAAACGTCAGATTTTGTCAGTTTAAATTTACAAAGTTCTTATTTTACAAAGCCTTCAAGTGGTAAAAAAATATTTAAAAATATTTTAAAGTCAGGAAAAAGTTGCAAATTTTTCCCTACAAATTGACAAAATTCTTAGTTTCAGTTGCCTTCATCATGTATAAATTAATAAAATATACTTTAAAAAGTAGTAAAAATTTTTTTTAAACATATTGAACAAGCAGTTTTTGTAAGCTTTTTAATATTGATGATCTGTAGCAAGGACACTTCCAAAGTGAACCTGTAATGAACACACAAAAGTTAATCTAGAATAACTTTAGAATCAAAGTGTTTTTTTTCAATTAATAATTTGTTCTTTATAATTAAGCAGTTAGTTTAGTATTTTATGTAATAAGTTGAATTGTATACTCTTCCTCTTTATAATTTATTAATGTTGTTTAAATTTGTAAAATAAGTTATTAAAGAGGTATATTCCATGATTTAGTTCACTTATTTGTATTTTTTGTAAAACAACTTAAGATTTTAATATAAATAAGAGTAGGTTCATTTGTTACACATTTTATACTAGGTAATAAGAGAAAATATGTTATACAACAGATATATAGTTTAACTTTTTATGTATCGTTTTACTGTTTCTTAAGTGTATATGTTAAAAATGTTAAAAATTAGTGTCTTTATTCAGACAAGCTGTGTTTATAAGTCAATAACACGAGTTTATTGCTTATGGAGCTGTTTATTGCAAATACATCAATCATACATAGATGGTTCAAGTGATGTAAGAGAAGTTTTATGATAGAATTCAGCAAAAAAAAATGTTTTATTACCTGTATTAAAATAAGATTGAAACCTTCATATAGTTTTAAGAGTTAGATAATAAAATTTTAAAATAAGTTTAAATTAAGAGTTTGATTTAAAAAAGTCATGAAAAGTCAGAAAATTTTATTTTTCTCAGCTTGTCCTGTGGCAACCCTGTTTTGTAAAAAACGAGGGGAAACCCTGTGAGGGTATAAATCATATCAATGGTATGAAACATGTTCATTTATGAAATTCTTAGTTATATGTAGAGTAACCATAAGTATTATTCAATGTTACTATTAGTTAGGTAAATTTTTTTATCTTTTTTTTTTGTTTAATAGTGTTCGTGTAAATCATACTATAATCAAACATAAAATTCTGTATAGGTTACCAGGTCAAAAGTAATCATTGATACTCGTCTTTTTATTTTTGTTTAAGAAATAATTAATATTTGTCATTTAACACCAAAAAACTATCAATCAAAGCTTATTTGTTTTGGTTAATATGACAGTAGTTTAGTCTTAGTTTCAACGTTTGCTGTCCGGATATTCCTTAGATAGTTTTTTAGGATAACTACCTTGAAATAACTTCAGAATATTAAGATACTTGTATTTTTTTTCTAGTATGCTTATTTAAAAGCTCTGTGTTAGAGGTTACTAAGTTATAGATGTACCTTCTAACAGCCAGTTAATTATGCAAATTAACTGTGAGATGAGATTACTGTTAAAATAAATTCAAAATAATTTAATCTACTTTTTTAAGTAAACATAAAGTATGTAGTTTTCTTTATATGTCTTCAAATGTATTCTGTATTACACTATTACCATTACATTAACATTAGAAGTACATTAACTACTTACTTAGAAAAAGTTAACTATTTACATGAGTTAAATAAATTTAAGTTTAAATGTAAAAAGCAAACAATGAACTTATACACACTTTATCTCGAACCAAAACTATTTACAGACGTTTTAAAAGCATAAAACATATGTTATATATATCTGAAATAAATATTTATATATATTTATTTTGTATTTAATGTGATTATGTTTATATAGCATTACTTACATATTACAAAAAAAATTAAGACTGTCTATAAAATTTAGAATTTATTACAGATTATACAGTAAATACATCATGTACTCTCTCGAAAAATATTTAGATGAGACAATCACACAGTTTCCTGGTCCTCAGAATTACTTGCGTCGCTTGTGCGATGAAGAAAAGCAAAAGACGAAAGTTGAAATCGAAAACATGAACGAAGAATTTGAAGCGGAAAAAGAAGAATTGGTGAAACGAGCCGTAAAATTTTTTGAATTCGACTATTCGACATTCGAAAATTCTTTTTTAAAAGGATTCAATGACGAGCTTCAGTTGTTGGAAAGCGACGATCCGGATTACGATCTTTTAAAAGGATCACTCGGTTTTAGCGCTGAACTAAACCAATTGAAAAAGTACTCGAACAAAAATGTCGCTTTCAGGATTTACAGGATCAAATCAAAAGTGGAAGGTTTCAAATGTCCGAGCTTGCTGCTTCTGCACGGCACCAAAGGGAGCAACGTCGAGGGAATCTTGAGAGAAGGCCTGAGGCCTTCGTCGTCTGGCAAACATGGCCCAGGCATTTATTTGACGAACAGTTTTGAAATTGCTCACCGATACGGTAATTGCTACGCGAAAGACAATGGGAACGCTAAAGACTTGACGTACTTGTTTGTTAGCAAAGTGAAAGAGACGCTTGAAAGTTCAGGTTGTCTTTGTGGAGAGTGTAAAAATGACCGGGCTGTTAAAACTCGCAAACCGTTATTCGCTAAAAATACAACTTCAACTGTGTTTGTAAAATCTTCGTATCTGTGTCTTGACTCTAGTTTGAGTTACGAGCCCGTTTTAAAGGTTTTCGATGGAAGTTTGCATTCCGACAAAAAAGTTGATTTCGAAGACTCTCCTGCACGTAAGTTCGACAGCAACGGAAACAAAATTCCTTCGGGCACGTTTCAAGTAGGTGATGACGAAAAAAGAATATTTGTTGCTCACCATGATCTAGTAAATCTAGAGTACCTGGTAGAAATCGAAGTAAAACAAAGTGCACGCCAGCTTGCAAAACACATTTTGTACGGTAAACTCTACCAGATCAATTTTTCAAAAATCCTGCCAATTTCGGATCCGCCAAAAAATGTGTTGATCGAAAACAGTCATGCTAATTCCGAAGACTGCTCCATAAACACTTTTGTTGCCGAGCTTGAAAAAGAAATAAGCGCCAATCAGCAGGCAGAAGTAAAATATACAAAGCATCAGTTTGAACGCAAAGTGAACTCTTTCATGCAGCAACTTACGTTTGAAACGAGCAGCATCTCTGAAACCAACGGTTGCGCCAAATACAAAGCGGAGCTGCTGCAAACTTCAGATCCAGATCACCAGTTTGTGCTCGGGTCGATGACTGGAATGAACCCGAACGCTGCAATCAAGAAAATTTTCAGGATCAACCCAGTCGACAGATTTGAGGTTGAAAAGATGCGCGGAAGCTTGCTCTACCTGCGGGGAGTCAAGTCCCACGAGCTGCTAAAAGTTCTGGCGAGAGGCTACCCGGCGAGCCCCAAGGAATTTTTGGATCAGTGCGAGTGCAGAGTCGGTTGCTGCTCCTGCTACGCGTCCACCAGCTTGAAAAGGGAACTTTTGCAAGGAACGAGCCACTGCGTCACAAACGGACAAGTTGGAAAGCAGTCGTTTGTCTTCGTGGTAAGGGATGGTAAAAGCGTTGATAATGTAGCTTGTCTCAACCCCGACACTAGAGGATGCTGTTTTAAAATCGGTTTGGAAATCATGCACCAGCCGATCGGCCTTATTCCGGCTTATTTAATTGTTTTTAGCGTTCAATAGATTTTGAATAAATTATCTTTTCACAGTTGAAACAACAGCACTTTCTGGTTAAACACTTAAAAGTTAATATTGTATCAAATTTTAAGAAAGTTCTACACATTATTTTTTTAAGTTTTTTTTTTAGTAAACAGTTATTTAGAATGGTAACTAACATGTTTTTTTATTAAATTCTCAGGTTTAATTAAAAAGAAGTAGAAAGTTATTTTATTTCCAAACATACAGGTTTTCGAAAGTTTTTACAGGTTTATCTTTACCCCAATCGGCTTATTTACTGGTTAAAGCTTTAGTAGATTTAGACAATAGACTAAAAAAATTTTCACCGTTGTCTTTCTATAGTTTACATGATCTACAAAAACATCAACTAAAGTCTTTAAAGCCCAAGCCTGGACTTTTGTATGCCGCGAGTTAAGCTCAAAGTTTTAAATGAAAAGTTTTTGTCTGAAAAGTTTGCCAAGTCTTATTAGCCTTGTTAAATAACACCCGTGATAAGTTTTAACATTGCTTGAAGGTCGTATTTCTATAAAAAAGTAAAACGCCTCTTTTAGTTTAACTATGTTAGCAAATGTTTGTACATATATAGGTTGTCTTAAAACTGTTAATTGTATGCAATTTTTAATATAAAATTTTGATAGGAAAAAACCAACAGCCTCAAATTCTTCCCTTTTCAACAATGATATTGTCTTTTGAAAGACAAAAAACGCTTAAAAAGTTTGGTCCAAATACCTGGTGTATTAAATATTATTTCCATTATCGAGTCATACACCAGAACATTTTAACGTCATGTCTAGGGCACATTATTAAATGTTTCAAGGTCATTTCAAGCGAAATTGCGTTCCACGTAAGACTAATATTGTCAGCATTGTAAAGTACTATGTCATTTAGCTTATACAACTTGTTACTGAAGATTAAAGCTAATGTATTTTTTTATGCTTGTACAAAGTACTTAAACACTGCTAATTTTTTGTTACTTATATTGATTAATTTTTATGCAGTTATAACTTTTATTGTCATTGTTTTTCAAAACAAAATTAAAGCATTTATTAATTTAATGTATTTTTTATGTTTGTACATGGTACCTAAACAGTGATCCTCTGTTATTACTTATAGTGCATGTTTATTCTGGCGGTAATATCTGTTTTGGTAATCGTCTTAATAACACAAATAAATATTCAAAGTTTTATTCGGCCACGGTCATAAATTTTTTAAGTATGGTTAAAATAACTGAAGAAAAAGTTTACTTAGATAATTTTTCATTAGGACACGTTTAAACACAATTAATTAATTACAACGCAAATTAAGTTAAAGAATATAAAATAAACAGTGACATTTAATGTAATAATATCTGCATATAATAAGTGCAAATTTAACTATAAGAAAAACGAATTCAATTTGTCTAACGATTTCAGGTTTCAAACTTGAATATACAAACCTTTTTTTCAAAGTCTTTTTATGGAAACCATTGCGTTATTTCATATTATTTTTAGTTTTTTTACGTTGTATTTTCCTAAGCCATGCGAATTTTTAATTAAGTTTTGATGTATAGTAATAACACTTTATAAGTTTTTCTTACTAGTTTCCTAACTACTAAAATTTCTCAGACTAAACATACAAAAGTTAAAAAGGTTACACAATAGAGAAAGGTAAACTAAAATATTATGAAGCATTTTAGTTTGTCAAACTAATAAAGAATTTCCTTAAAGCTATTTTTCTTGTTGTATTGTTAAATGATTAACGTTTTTAGGTGGTGTATGGGTATAATGACTTTATTGATGTTGTTGAAAATTGTAAATAAAAACTCGATAATCGACATAAAAAGTAAAATGTATTTTTTCCTTATTTTTTTCTTATATGATTGGTTCGCTTATTTTTAGTAATACAGTTTTCAATATATACACAAAAGTTTTCACAGAAGAGACGTTTTTTGGTTTCATACAAGTTGGAATTGGTTGGTAACATAACCAATAAAAAACTACAGTAGTAGCCTGAAATTACGTCATACTCTTATTTTAAAAACTTTTTCATTTCAGTTAGTTTCATTACTTTCTTTAATTTATTATTTATATAAAGTTGATCGGTAATATATTTACCTGAGCTAATTTAAAAAAAAACTTTGTTTCATTTAAAAAAAATATATAACGTCACAAACTTTTACAAACAATTTACTTCAGCGATGTATTTAAATTAAGAAAACAGCTTAAAAAACTCACAAAATAAAATTGCATTAAATAATAAGTTTCATTAAATTACTTTTTAGATACTTATTCATATATAGGGCAAGAGTACTGTTTTGTTTATTTGTGTTACAAACTCCCAATATTTCATTATACTTCATTATTTAACAAAGTCATATCTCTTCAGGTTTTTAATTTAATTTCTTATTGCTAACAAAATTTCTGACATACTGAGGTATAACTAAATGTTTATTAATTAGTCAAGAAACATAAGTTTACAAACTATAATGATATAGAATGGTAAGTTAGTTACTAAAAACATATTTTACATTAAAAATGTACAATGAACCTAATTTGTGCAATCTTAAAGAAAAGTAAATTTTTCATAGTTTGAATTATTAAGAATTCTAAAATGCGTAACTAAACGAGACTGCGTAACGTCACAAGTGCGTAAATATGCAAGAGTATAATGTATTTTTATAAAAAATTGTATATGTTAGAGCCTTATACATTATTTTATCCAGTGAAAAAAAATACACTGTGTGCTCATATCATTTTGCATAATTCATGGTAACTCAAACTAATAGTTGTATACACCGAAAGGGACATTCCCAAAATTTGAAGTTAATTGTCTTAGAAATCAAACAAAAAATAAGTTTTAGTAACTTAAAAAAAAATCTTAATTAAGTTTTAAATGAAAATTTGTTTAAATCATTATTCCTCAAATTTTAAAACAAAATTTATTTCACTTTCTTTTATTAAACTATTTTAAGCTTACCAAGTCTAAATAAATAACCAATGGTTAGTATTGTTATAAAAAGATTATAACCCCCTTTCTGTATGGCCTTGTATATATTCAAACATTTCTTAAAGTTTAATTAAAAACCAAAAAAAAACAGGATAAAATAGGTTTAGAGTCAATTTTTTTCAAATTTTTATACAAATAAACAATTTAAAAAATAATTTCCATATGTTTGTCTGTAATGAATCTGCTGCGTTTATTTGTATTTCAAACTTTAAAGATCAAATATGCAGTTTTCGTAAATAAAATGAATGTACTTGGGTTTGTGTAACCAAGCATAATATTGAAGTAATATCTCTAGCTGTATTTTTGATTTTAATTGTGGTTGATAAGGCCTAGCAACTGAGAATTATACATATATTATTGACTAAAATCTGCATAAAAATTTATTAATGAAGTATTATTGTTCAAGTATTAGAGAACTATCATTAAAACAATACTTTATGTTTTACTAATGTTGCAAATATTTTGATTACACATTATTTAAAGTTTTTTTAAGTACTTTTCACAAAATTTAAACTATTATTAAAGTTCATTTCTAACGTCTCTGCATTAAAAAATAAGAATTCTTTTCAAGTTTTTATCTAATTTTGGATTTGACTTTAGATTTAAAATAGAGAGCTCTAAAATTTTTTTTTCATTAGCAACGAATGAAGTTTATATAAATGGTATTCCTGGTTTAGAAAACAAAATTAAGTTTGCTGATTTAATAAAATAAAAACTTTGATTTTTTTAACCAAATCAGATTAGAGCTTGTTTAAGAAAACTTTTTCTAGTAATTGAGCTTAATAAATTTTAGGAACGAATAAAATTAAATTTTACCTTAAATTCAAACTTAATATTAAAAAATTATTTGTTTAGTGTATTAAGTAAAAATTTGTTTCTGTTTCAATTTAATAGTTTTAATGCTATTTTCCATGACTGTTATATATCTTTTTAGATTCATTTAAGCACTGACAAAGCCTAAAATAGAGCCTGTAAAATAATCTATCGAAAGAACAAATTCATTATTTCTCCTCCAGTAGTTGAAATCTTTTATTTGTTTTCTTAAAAAAGTATAAATGATAAATATCAAAATTAAAACATTTGTGGTTAAAACTATACTTTTTAACGTAGAATACAAAATATCGTTTATAAGTGTTTAATATAAGACAGTATTACATTTTTTTTTAAATTTTTTAAAAGTTTTTTGTTTAGAAAAATATTTAATGTTTTAAATTTTCGTGCTCACTATAATTTTTTGTTTGGTATGCTACTTGATTACCGAGAGAACTTTTTGTGTACCCATGTCTTGAAACCAAAAATATTCGACCAATTTTTCGTTTTTGTTCGTTTGTTCAATAAACTATTAATATGTATACGTTTTTGTTAGATACCATCGTCACTTAACTTGGTAATAGTATTTTAAAAATAAATTTCCTAATAAAACCAAAACTTAGTTTAGTATCGCACACGATCAAAGTTAGATGAATTATTACCGTGGATAAATGAAACTTTACATAGTTATGTGTTTTGATTAAAAACAATTACCTAAATCTTAATAATACAAAAAAAATAACATGCAATATAAGTAACAACTAGTAAAAAAAGTAGCACTGTTTTAATAATATTTACTACAGTCATGAGAACAAACAAGTACTTTAGTTTAACTTAAAGTAAGATGAAGTAAATGTCAAACTACCCAAGTATCTTTATACAGAGTTTAGAATAAAATAAAATAAAAACTCAGATAAAATTTTTGTACTTTAAACTATAACATATTGTAGAGGTCAAAGTAGTACAACCTACTAAAAAATTGTTTTAGATCGCAGTTTGTTTTTCTATTGTTTTCAACATGTCATTGTTAACCCTGCATCATGGTTATGACTTACCAAAAAATTCAAAATAAAACAAACAATATAATAAAATATTCGAAGCTGACAAAATTACTTTCAGCGCAATTTCGCTCGGAATGACCCTGAAAACGTTTATTGTTGAAAAGAGAAAGGTTTAAACTGATGTGTGTTTTTAACTACAAAAAGATACAACAAAACTATTAAACTCTTTAAATAACCTATATAATCTTGATCAAAGATTAGCCTGATCTATTTTTAAAAATTCTAGTCGTTTACGAATTAACGATTTAAAGACAACGAACGTTTGTATACAAGATTTTACTAGCAAAGTTAAATTAAAAAAGGTGTGTTGCTCTTTCGATAATTTTATAACCTTCAGACAAAGTTAAAACTCATCACGGATGTTATTTTATAAGACTAATGAGACTTGGCCAACTTGTCAGATAGAAAATTTATTTTTGAAAAACTTGTGCCTGTCTCACGTCATACGAATATCCAGACTGAGACTCTGTCGACCAATGTTTTAGAGGCCGATGTTTTTGTTGATCGCCTCAACTATAGAAAGACAGTAGTGAAATTATTTCACTCAAAATTTAGTAAGAAGTAAAATAAGTAAATTAGTTTGGATGGTATAATGATAAACCTGTAAAAACTATCGAAAATTTGTTTTTTGCGAAGTAAAATAAATTGTCATCTTTTTGAAACAAAATTGTGATTTTAGTTAAATATCATGCTAGTTACCATTTTAAATGACTATTTGTTTAGAAAACTGTATAAAAGTGTTTAGCACTTTTTGAAAAATTAAAACAATTGTCATTTTTGAGTGTATATACAAACAATTGTTTCAACCAAAGGAATACAATTTATTTATAGTCTACTGAACGCTAAAAACAACTAAATAAGCCGGAGTCATGCCGATCAGCTGATGCTTAAATACCAGTCCAGTTTTAAAACAGCACCCTCTGGTGTCGGAGTTGCAAAAAGCTTCATTGTCCGCTACTTTGCCGTCGCTCGCCACGAAGACGAACGACAGCTTTTCAACTTTTCCGTTGGTGACGCAGTGGCTTAATCCATCTCCTAGTTCACAGTTCAAGATGGTGGACGCGTGGCAGAAACAGTAACTGACTCCGCACTCGCACTGACCCAACAAATCTTCATGGCTCGCAGGGTAGCCTCTCGCCAGAACTTTCGGCACCTCATGGGACTTGACTCCTCGCAGGTAAAGCAAGCCTCCTCGTGTCTTTTTGCTTCCGTCGACTGGGTTGATCCTGAAAATATGCAAGATTGCCGCGTTTCGGCTGTGTTTGGTCATATTACCGAGCACAAACTGATGATCTGGATCTGAAGTTTGCAGCAGCTCCGCTTTGTACTTGGCGTAATCGTTAGTTTCCAAGATGCTGCTCGTTTCAAACAACAGTTGCCGCATGAAAGAGTTCACTTTGCGTTCAAACTCATGCTTCACGTGTTCAACTTCTGCCCGCAGGTTGACGCTTAATTCTTTTTCAAGCTCCTCAACTAAAGCAGTCATGGAGCAGTCTTCAGAGTTAACAGGACTGTCTTCAATCAACGCGTCTTTTGGTGGATCTGAGATTGAAGAGTCATACAAAATGTGTTTCGCAAGCTCGCGTGCGCTTTGCTTAATTTCGATTTCTATTAAGTAATCGAGAGTTAATAAATCATGGTGAGCTACAAATATTCTTTTTTCGTCACTTAAAACTTGAAACGTTCCCGAGAGAATTTTGTTTCCGTCGCTGTCAAACTTGCAGGCTGGAGAGTCTTCAAATTCAATTTGTTTTTCGAAATATGAATTTCCATCGAAAACCTTTAAAACGGGCTCGTAAATAAGACTGGAGTCAAGACACGGGTATGAAGATTTTATAAACACAGTAGAAGTTGTCTTCTTTTTCAGCAATTGTTCGTGAGTTTCAACAGACTGGTCATCTTTACACTCTTTACAACCTGAACTTGCCAGCGTCTTTTTCACTTTGCTTACAAACAAGTATGTCAAGTCTTTGGCGCTACCATCTTCTTCCACAAAGCGATTTCCATAATAATGAGCAATTTCAAAGCTGTTCGTCAAATAAATACCGGGGCCATGTTTTCCTGACGAAGAAGGCCTCAGTCCTTCTCTCAAAATTCCTTCGATGTTGCTTCCTTTGGTGCCGTGCAGAAGCAGCAAGCCTGTACATCTGCAACGTTCCACATTTGATTTGACCCTGTAAATCCTAAGAGCGACGTTTTTGTTCGAGTACTTTTTCAATTGGTTCGTTTCACCGCTCAAATCTAGCGATCTTTTCAACAGATCGTAATCCGGATCGTCGCTTTCCAATAGTTGAAGCTCGTGTTTGGAATCCTTAGAAAGAGATTTTTTGAAAGCCGAATTTTCGCATTTAAACAATTTCACAGCTTCTTTCACCAAACATTCTTTTTTTGATTCAAATCGTTCCACCATTTTATCGATAACACTTTTCGTTATTTGCTTTTCTTCTTCACATAGGCGACGCAAGTAGTTCTGAGGACCAGGAAACTGCGAGATTGTCTGATCTAAACATACTTCGTCTGAGTACATGATGTATTTACTGTACAATCTGTATAAAAAGTCTGATTTTAAAAAATTAATCATTTTTTTTATTAAATTAAATAATTAAATTATTTAAATGTAGTCAACGTAATTAAATCAAAGTATAATGGTTTATCCTAGATTTCTTAACCAAGTAAGCAGTTAATGTTCAGACAATGCTTTCCATGCATATTTTTTCTGTCTATTTTTTTATTGAACAAAGGTTTGGTCTAATAAGGAGTTAATGTGATAAAAAGTCTTTCAGTTATCAAGTCGTACATCACATGCTTTAACAATTTTTTTTTAGCAACAAATGTTAAATTTTTTCAACTTAAACTTTTAAACCTTGATTAGTAAAAAATGAATATAATGAAAAGAAAAAAAAGAAAGTGAAGTTAGTTATGGGTTTACTTGAAATATTTTTATTCACACTGTACTTTAAAACTTATCAAAGAACAAAAAACTTGAATACAGTCTAAGCCTAAACCTCAAAAAAATTAGTAGAGTATATTTAGAGTATTACAATTTAAATATTAACCTAAAATAGATTGATAAAACGAAATCAACAATATTTATACCAAGCATGCAAATAATTAGAAAAGTGGTCACAACTCTTTTATAAATGAAAAATAATGATAAGCTTAAAGATTTTTAGGTTGAGTGTTATAAGTATTTTTTTGCTAAAATTCACCTTTCTTTTTGATTTGATAATTAGATTGAAACACTTAAAATAGTTTATATTTGTCTCGTCCTGGACAAGACGTTAAAAGGTATCCGTGGAGTGCGATTAGATAACCGAAAGGTTTTTTGTGCACCAAATCCTAGGAACAAAAATATTGAGCGGTTTATATGTTATTTAATAAACAATATATATTTGAATAAATATTATATAACTTTTTGAAGAAGTTAAATCAACCATAATATAACACTTTAAACTATATGAAGCTTTTAGTCGTATTATAATACAGGTTAAGAGTTTAAGACAACAGTTTTTTTTGCTGAATTCAATTAACAAACTTCCAGCACATTACTTGAACCATCTGTGTATGATTGATTTTTTTGCTATAAACTGCTCTATAAGCAATATACTTGTATTATTACCTTATAAACACAGCTTGTCTAAAAAAAGACAACTTTTTTAGCATTTTTTATATATCTACTTAAGCAACAGTAAGAAAATACATAAAAAATAAAACTTTATCTGTTGTATAAAATATTTTCTCTTATCACTTAGCCTAAAACTTGTAACATATAAATCTACTCTTAATTATATTAAAAACTTAAGTTATTTTACAAAAAAAAACAAATAAGTAAACTTATTCATGGCATATACATCTCTTAAAACTTGTTTTACAAATTAAAACAACTTAAAAAAATCATAAAAGGGGTTGATATACACATCAACTTGTTACACAAAATACTTAACTAACTGATTAATTTTAAATAGCTTAATTATTTACTTAAAGAAAAAACACACTTTAATTATATAATTATGCTAGATTAACTTTTATGTATATATCACAGTTTCACATTGGAAGTGTCCTTGCTATAGAACATCAATATTAAAAAGCTTACAAAATCTGTTGTTCCATATGATTAAAGAAAATTTTTATATTTTTTTAACATTTATTTTTTTTAATGTTACACCAGATAAAGACAATGGAAAATAAATAATTTTGTTAATCTCTAGAAAAATTTTGAAATGTTTTTCTGACTTTAAAGAATTTTTGATTAATTTTTTACCATTGCAAGGTTTTGTAAAATAAGGAACTTTGTAAACTTAAATTGACAAATTGTGACTTGTTTTTTTTTCAATTTTCCTGACATTTCGTTAATTTTTTTTGAAAACCTAAATTTTCCTTATTTCTTAACTTTTGAGCAACCCTGTCAATTTTTTTTCCAGGTTTCCCAAATTTCCTCCAAGTTTGTAAAAATACATATTTTTGAGTATATTTTTAGTTTAAAATTAATTTTTGGGTAAGAAACTGTGCAAAATAATATAATAAAATAGTAATGTAATAATAAATAATGTAAAATTTAACATTAGATGTATATTTTAATATAAAAAAATCATGATGATGACGAAATTTTTTTAATCTTTTTCATAAATTTTTTGGGTCTAATCAAAATTTTACTACTCAGTAAGCTTAAAATGGCTAAAATATTAAGTTTCTCAGTGATTATTGTTCAAAATTCTGCGTTTTTAAAAAAATTCTCAAATTTCAGGTTTTTTTGCCTTAATTCCAGGATTTACTAGGTTTCCTGGTAAAATGGCAACCCTGACCCAAACCATTAACCACAATAAGTAGATAATAACATTTATGAAACTAAAAGCTATATTAAATAATACTTAGTGCTACTGTGTATAAAACTAGACATGTCATGGATGAATATATTTTATACAAAAAACAGATACATACACTAACAAAGAAATAAAAATCAACAGCTTTAAAAAATAAATTTAACTGGATTAAAAAATTTAATTAAAATCTAATTTATAAGGGGTATACTTTAAAATGTATAAATTAAATTAAAAACTATTTACTGCATATAAAAAACAAACTGTTAAAAACAAAACTTACTTTGAATAACTAAAAACACAAATTTCTATTTAAACAAAGTTTTAGTAGCAGTAAGGGTGTCTTGAATGATCTTTTTTACAACAAATGATTACTAACATATGGCTATTGTATTCAAATGCAAACTTGCATCAGTAAAACAATTGACCTTCTAAGCTTTCTCTTTAATGCTTGGATAAACAAGAGCTTTAACTTAAAAACTTTTATTAAATTAAAACATTGATCAAATGCAGTTTTATATCCTGTTCCACTTCCTCTTCTACTTTTGGAAGAGAATCTTCAATCTACTTCTTCTCTGCCATTTTGTTGGAAAATAAAAACTACCATTCCTTCATTTAAAAGAAAAAAACATTAGATGTATATTTTAATATAAAAAATCATGATGATGACGAAATTTTTTTAATCTTTTTCATAGATTTTTTAGTCTAATCAAAATTTTACTACTCAGTAAGCTTAAAATGGCTAAAATATTAAGTTTCTCAGTGATTATTGTTCAAAATTCTGCGTTTTTAAAAAAATTCTCAAATTTCAGGTTTTTTTGCCTTAATTCCAGGATTTACTAGGTTTCCTGGTAAAATGGCAACCCTGACCCAAACCATTAACCACAATAAGTAGATAATAACATTTATGAAACTAAAAGCTATATTAAATAATACTTAGTGCTACTGTGTATAAAACTAGACATGTCATGGATGAATATATTTTATACAAAAAACAGATACATACACTAACAAAGAAATAAAAATCAACAGCTTTAAAAAATAAATTTAACTGGATTAAAAAATTTAATTAAAATCTAATTTATAAGGGGTATACTTTAAAATGTATATATTAAATTAAAAACTATTTACTGCATATAAAAAACAAACTGTTAAAAACAAAACTTACTTTGAATAACTAAAAACACAAATTTCTATTTAAACAAAGTTTTAGTAGCAGTAAGGGTGTCTTGAATGATTTTTTTTACAACAAATGATTACTAACATATGGCTATTGTATTCAAATGCAAACTTGCATCAGTAAAACAATTGACCTTCTAAGCTTTCTCTTTAATGCTTGGATGAACAAGAGCTTTAACTTAAAAACTTTTATTAAATTAAAACATTGATCAAATATAGTTTTATATCCTGTTCCACTTCCTCTTCTACTTTTGGAAGAGAATCTTCAATCTACTTCTCCTCTGCCATTTTGTTGGAAAATAAAAACTACCATTCCTTCATTTAAAAGAAAAAAAAAAGGTATTACATATCAAAATATAACTTTGTCTTAAAATTTATACTAATGTTATTTACAAACATTTTAAATATATATAACTATAAAATAAATAAACAATTAAAAAAAAAAGGTTTTTAATAAAAAAAAAATATTTATAATTTTAATAAAAATAACTATTGTGTTTTGACCATAAATTTTTTCGATTTAATTTTTTCATTTTAAATTCACAAAAAAATTAAATATGTGTTACAACCTACTATAAGTATTGCAGCATTTGAAACGGATAAGTATAAAAATCACAAAAAAAACACTTAAATGTCATGCTAATACCATTAATAGAAATTCCTAAATATCTCAGCGTGTTACTGGTCTTTGCAGTCTTATTAACTAATAAATATTGTCGTTTTTATAATGCTATTGAGATTTAAGACCTTACATGAACTTAATATGACTTACTTTGACTTAAAGCTGGTCACCATTTTTTGTTATTACTTGTAACTTATAAATAGTCAATACTCATGGTATTTGAATAGACTTCAATTTTGTGAGTTCTATTTTAATTTGTTTTTGCAAAATTATATAGTGACTTATTGTCTTGAATTAATTCAGTTCTATTTTGGCTCAGTGGAATTAAATTAGCTTGTTTTAATTCTGACTCTTTTGACTTGAATTATGACAGTTCTAGTTTGATTTTGTGGACTAAAAATTTATCAGTTTTATTTTGACTTTAAGGGTTTAAAACTTGTTACCAACTTTAGGTGACTTAAAAGAACTAAAACTCTGTTCACACTCTTTTAACTTTTTTTTCCTATGATACTTTGTTCAATAAAACCTTCAATTCCACGTTGATTCCACAACTGACTATTGTTTCTAGTTTTAGTTAAACTTTAAAGACTTTAGAAAACAGCAGAAGGTAAATGTAAGAATTGCTTCTTAAACAAAAAATGTAAGGTTTCCTGTGAAATTTAACTAAACCAGGTTTCTCGAAATTTAATTTAAAACTTTTAAAGTTCTGATTTGAATATAGATTTAACTGTTTAACATATTCTATGAGCTTATCTATTAGTATTGTTAAGTAGTTAATGATTAATTGTTCCTACGATTTTTAGTTTTATTTATTTCTTATTTTCATAAAGTATAAATACTAAACAAAGTTTTCTTAAACAAGCTCTAATCTGTTTTGGTTAGAAAAATTAAAGTTTTTATTTTATTATGCGAGCAAACTTAGTTTTATTTTCTAAACCAGGAATACCATTTATATAAACTTCATTCATTGTTAATATAAATAAAACATTTCTTACAGCTTTCTATTTAAGATCTATAATCAAAAATAAAATTAGATAAAATATGAAATGAATTTTTGTTTTTTATGCAGATCCGTTAATTTTGAACTTTAATAATAATTTAGATTATTGTGAAAAGTACTTAAAGAAACTTTAAATAGTGTGTAATCAAAATATTTAGAAAACTATTAAACTACTAAATTTTCTTTAAATAATAATTCTTATACTTAAAACATATAAGTTCAAAAGTAAATCTTTATGCAGTTTTTAGTCAATAATATAGCTATAATTCTCAGTTGCTAGGTCTTATCAACCACAATCATAATAATAAATATAACTAGAGAGATTTATTGTGTTTGATTACACAAACTCAAGTATATTCATTTTATTTACGAAAACTGCATATTAAATCTTCAAAATATGAAATGTTAGTAAATGCAGCAGGTTCATTACAGACAAACATATGAAAATTATATTTTTAATTTTTTATGTGTATAAAATTTGAAAAAAAAAAAAAAACAAAAACCTTATTATATCCTGCTTTTCTTGGTTATTAAATATAGAATAAATGTTTAAGCTTATAGTTAGGGCCATACAAGAAGGGGTTTATGATATTTTTGTTACAATAGTAAACACTGGCCTTTTATATAGACCTTTTGTGAGCATAAAATAGTTTTTATAAGAAAAAAAAATTGTATAATTTTTTAGAAATAATTATTCATATAAGTTTTTATTAAAAACTTTGTTTAGATTTTAAAAAAATTACTAAAACTCATTTTGATTTTCAAGACAATTAATTTCAAAGTTTTGAAATGTTCCAAAATTCAATTACAAGTAATAATGATTCAAATCTTTTTTACGGATTAAAGAGTTACATTCAAATAAGAGTTACATTTGTTACAGATCTTAGCTCTATGTACTACACTGTTAATTTTATTTAAAACTCAGGCTAGTTTTGGGTTGACCATGCTGACTTTGTTCCTAAAAGGCAAACTTTTTGGCAAACCTGCAATACTTCACTTTGTTGTATTATGATAAATGAAGCTTTATCGTAAAATCAAATACTTAATTCATTTTTTGAGATGTTTTTAATAAAAACTATGACAACCTTTTTATTCAAAGTAAGTAAAGCCCGTATTACCAACCTAAATAAAATTAAAGCCATCCTTGACGCTGATCTAAATTATATTGCCCTAGTGTTTTAAGTGAGTATGAAATTCAGTCAACAAATACCCTTATATACTGGAGTTTTACATCAGTGCTGTTAATATTTCTTTTTTGACAAAAGTGTCTTTTAGGAGATCATGTTAAATGGTCATTTATTTTAAATATTTAAATGAGCAGTAAAGAAGCTCCATGGCCATAATTTGAAACTTAGACTAGATAATTTGGATTTGATAGTAAAGATAATAAAAAAAGTCTAAGGCGACTTTAAAGGTAGTTTCAAAATTTTTACTCAATATTATGGATAAAAAAATTGGGACTCGAAGGCCATGATTTGAAATCTACGCTAGATACTATAGATGATGATGAAAAAAAAGAGTCTTAGAAATTTTTAAGAAACCTTGGTAGAGAGAGCATATTTTCTTAAATTTCTTTAAAGGAGGACCTTTGATAAAAATTTTGTAAACCCAGGTTTAGGTAAATTTTACAATAAATCTTACATCTTTTGTTTTAATAGCAATACTTACTTTTACCTTTTGCTGTTTTAAAAGCCTTCAATGTTTAAACAAAACTAAAAACAATATAGGGCTATGCAATCAACATGCACTAAGACGTTTTATTGAACAAAGTACCGTAGGGAGAAAAAATAAGTTAAAAGGGTGTTAACAGAGTTTTACTCCTAATAAGTCAACTAAAATTGGTGAAAAGTTTTAAGCCCTTAAAATCTAAATAAAACTGATAAATTTTTTGTCTACAAAATTAAACTACAACTGTCATAATTTAAGTCAAAAGAGTCAAAATTAAAATCAAAAAGTCAACAGTGTCAAAAAAGAACTGACAAATTTCAAGTCAACAGAGCCAGAATAGAACTGAAATAATTTTAGACAGTATGTGACTGTAGAACTTGCAAAAAAAAGTTAAATAGAACTAACAAAATTGAAGTCTAATCAATTAACACGAGTTATGACAATGTATAAAATACAAGTAATCACAAAAAATGTTGACCAATTTTAAGTCAAAATTGAGTCATGTTGAATTTATGTAACGTCTTAAATCTTAATAGCATAATAAAAACGACAACATTTATTAATTAATAAGACAGCAAAGACCAGTAACACCCTGAGATATTAAGGAATTTCTATTATGGGGATTGGCATGATATTTTAATGTTTTTTTTTTTAACTTGTCTGTTTCAAGTGCTGCTATCTTTATAGTAAAAGGTTACACATATTTGATATTATATTCAAATTAAAATGAAAATTTTAAATGAAAAATTAAGTTTTTCTGTTAAAACTTAACAGTTTATTATTATTATAAATAAAATTCTTTTAGAACTAAAGAATGTTTGTAAAAAACTGTTTAGTTATTTAATAATTTAATATTTAATATTCAATATTTTTAAATAACTTTAGTATTAGTTTTTAGACCAAGTTATAATTTGATATGTATTACTTTTTTTTCTTGTTTATAAAGGATGAGTAGTGTTTATTTTCAAAAAAAAAGGCAGATGAGAAGTAAAGTGAAGATTTTCTTTTAAAAATAGAAGAGGAAGTGAAACAGTATATTAAACTGGATTTGATAACTGTTTAAATTTAATTAAAGTTTTTACGTTAAAGCTCTTGTTCATTCAAGTATTTAAGAGAAAGCTCTTAAGGTCACGTGTTTTACTTATGCATGTTTACATTTGGATACAATAGCCATATTTTAATACTCATATTTGTTGTAGAGGAGACCATTCACATCACCCTTAATGCTGCTAAAACTTTGTTCAATTAGAAATTTATAATTTTTGTTATTCAAAGTGATCACTTTTTAACACAGTATTGTTTTTTTATTTACAGTAAACAGTATTCGAACTAATTTATACATTTTAAAGCCTAATCCTTATAGATTCGATTTAAATAAAATTTTCTTAATCCAGGTAAAGTTATTTTCTAAAACTATTGATTATAAATTATTTGTAAGTTTTTGTTTCTGTTCTTTGTACAAAATTTGTTCATTTATGACATGCCCATTTTTATATACAGTAGCACTAGTTATTATTTAATTTAGCTTTTAGTTTTGAGAATGTAATTATCCTTTTATTGTTGTTAATGGTGTGGGTCAGGATTGCCATTTTACTTGAAAACCTGGTAAAACCTGGAATTTGACAATTAAGGCAAAAAAAACCTGGCATTTGAGAAATTTTGAAATAAAATCTTGAAAATTTAACAATAATCACTAAAAAAACCTGGAATTTAAAAATTTTAACATGTTCAGTAGTAAAATTCCCACTTGACTTAAAAAATCTACCAAATAGATAAAAAGTTTTTGTCGTCATCAATAATTTTTTTATTATAAAATACATTTAAAATAGCTTACAGAGTATTTTCTACGTTTTTATATTATTTAACACAGTTTATTACCTTAAACTTAATTAAAAACTAAAAATAGTCCCAAAAATGTGTACTTTTACAAATTTGGAGGATATTTGGGAAGTGACAAAATTGAAAAAAAAGTCAGATTTTGTCAATTTAAATTTACAATTATTTTAATCAAAATTTGTCAAAGCCTTCAAGTAGTAAAAATATAAATAAAAATCCTTTAAAGTCAGAAAAAAGCTGCAAAGTTTTCCTAGAAATTGAAAAATTGATTCAGTTTCCATTGCCTTCATTTGGTATAAATTAATAAAATATCCTTTATAAAATTGCAAAAATTTTCTTTAAACATATAGAACAAGCAGTTTTTGTAAGCTTTTTAATATAGATAATCAGAAGCAAGGACACATCCAAAATAAAACTGTGATGTATACACAAAAGTTAATCTAGCATAATTTTAGAATCAAAGTGTTTTTTATTTAAGTAAATAATTGAGTTCTTTATAATTAAACAGTTTGTTTAGTATTCTGTGTTACAAGTTGATGTGTATACTTAACACCTCTATAATTTTTTTCAATTTGTTTAAATTAGTTAAATTAGTTATAAAAGTGGTAAATGCTATGTTTTAGTTTACTTATCTGAATTTTTTGTTGAATTACTTAAGTTTTTAAATTAAAAAAAAGAGTAGATTTGTTTTTTAAAAAATTTTAACTAAATGATTAGAGGTAAAATTTTTTACAAAATATAAATAGTTAAATTTTTTATGTATTTTAAACAGTTATTTAAGTATATATGTTAAAAAATGCTAAATAATTGTGTATTTTTTTAGACAAGCTGTGTTTATAAGCTAATAACACAAGTATATTGCTTATATAGCTGTTTATTGCAAATACATCAATCATTCACAGATGTTTCAAGTGATGTAAAGGAAGTTTGATGATTGAATTGAGCAAAAATAAACTGTTGTTTTTACCTGTTTTAAATCAAGATTAAAAGCTTCATATAATTTCAAGTGTTAGATTATGTATTTTATAACAAGTTACAATTAAGAGTATGATTAAGAAAAAGTCATAAAAGTCAAGAAATTTTACTCAGCTTGTTCTGTCTGTTAAAATCAAATTAAAATTGTCAAAGTTTTAGTAAAGAAAGTCAAAATAGAATTGACAAGTTTTAAGTCCACAAAGTTTAAATAGAACTGACAAAATTGAAGTCTAAAAACTCACAAGAGTATTGACAACGTATGAGTACAAATAAGTCACAAAAGTGGTGACCAACTTTTAGACAAAATGTGTCAATTTTAATTTTCGAAGGCATTTAAATCTTAATAGTATAATAGAAAAAGAAAATATTTGTTAGTAACTAAGACAGCAAAGAGCAGGATCATGCTGACACTTCAGGATTTTGTATCATAGGGCCATTTGAGTATTTTCTTGTGTCTTTTATACTTATCTGTTTCAAACGCTGCAATCTTTATAGTAGGTTGTAACATATATTTGATATTATTTTTGAAATTTAAAGTAAAAAGTCAAAGTAAAAAGATAAGTTTTTCAGGCTGAAGCACGAATGTTTTTTACTAATATTCAAAATAAAATTTTTTTTGAATTATAAGTTTTTCTGGTAGACACACTATAAGTTTTTATTGTGATTATAAATAAAAAACTTTTTAGAATTAAAGACCATTAGTTGTAATTTTTTTCAGTTATTGTATAATTTAATATAATTTAAAATTTTTTGAATAACATAAGTTTTGATTTTGAGACCAAGTTAACTTTTGACATGTGAAATTTTTTTTCTAGTTTATAAAGGAAGGCTAGTGTTTATTTTTTGTAACAAAAAGGCAGAGCAGAAATAAAGTGAAGATTTTCATTCAAAAGTAGAAGAGGAAGTGAAACAGGATATTAAACTGGATTTGATAATTATTTAAATTTAATAAAAGTTTTTAAGTTAAAGCTCTTGTTCATTCAAGTATTTAAGAGAAAGCTCGCAAGGTCACGTGTTTTACTTGTGCATGTTTACATTTGGATACAATAGCCATATATTAATAGTCATTTTTCATTGACATCACCCTTTTTGCTGCTAAAACTTTATTTAATTAGAAATTTCTATTTTCTGTTATTCAAAGTAATCACTTTTTAAAACAGTATTGTTTTTTTTATTTACAGTAAACAGTTTTTAAACTAATTTATACATTTTAAAGCATAATCCTAATAGATTTGATTAAAATAAAATTTTCTTAATCCAGGTAAAGTTATTTTATAAAATTATTGATTTTAAATTATTTGTAAGTGTTTGTTTCTGTTCTTTGTTTAAAGTTTGTTCATTCATGGTATGCCCATTTTTATATACAGTAGCACTAGTTATTATTTAATATAGCTTTAGTTTTGTGAATGTAATTATCTATTTATTGTAGTTAATGGTGTGGGTCAGGGTTGCCATTTTACCTGGAAACCTGGTAATACCTGGAATTTGAAAATTTAGGCAAAAAAAAATTTTTTGCATTTGAGAAATTTTGAAATAAAACCTTGAATTTTGAACAATAATCACTATAAAAACCTGGAATTTAAAAATTTTAACATGTTCAGTAGTAAAATTCCCACTTGACTTAATAAATCTGCCAGATAGATAAAAAGTTTTTTTCATCATCAATAATTTTTTATTATAAAATACATTTCAAGTAGCTTACAGAATATTTTCTATGTTTTTATATTATCTAACACAGTTTCTTACTTTAAACGTAATTTTAAACTAAAAATAGACCCAAAAATGTGTACTTTTACAAATTTGGAGGATATTTGGAAAACCTGGAAAATATTTGACAGGGCTGTTACAAGGTCACAAATGAAGGAAAAATCAGAAAAAAATAGGGGGATTTGAAAAAATGTCAGGAAATGTCAAAAATAATGAAAAAATTAAAAAAAGAAGTCAGATTTTGTCAATTTAAATTTACAAAATTCCTAATTTGTCAAAGTTTTCAAGTAGTAAAAATATAAATAACAATCCTTTGAAGTCAGAAAAAAGTTGCAAAGTTTTCCTAGAAATTTATTTAGTTTCCATTACCTTCATTTGGTATAAATTAATAAAATATCCTTTATAAAATTGCAAAAATTTTCTTTAAACATATTGAACAAGCAGTTTTTGTAAGCTTTTTAATATTGATAATTTGTAGCAAGGACACATCCAAAGTAAAACTGTGATGTATACACAAAAGTTAATCTAGCATAATTTTAGAATCAAAGTGTTTTTTATTTAAGTAAATAATTGAGTTCTTTATAATTAAACATTTAGTTTAGTATTCTGTGTTACAAGTTGATGTGTATACTTAACCCTCTACAATTTTTCAATTTGTTTGAATTTGTAAAATTAGTTATAAAAGTGGTAAATGCTATGTTTTAGTTAACTTATCTGTATTTTTTTAGAATAACTTAAGTCTTTAAATTAAAAAAAGAGTAGATTTGTTTTTTAAAAATTTTAAACTAAATGATAAAAGGAAATATTATAGACAATAGATAAATAGTTAAATTTTTTATGTATTTTAAACTGTTGCTTAAGTACATATGTTAAAAAATGCTAAAAAATTGTGTTTTATTTTTTAGACAAGCTGTGTTTATAAGCTAATAACAAAAGTAAATTGCTTATATAGCTGTTTATTGCAAATACATCAATCATACACAGATGGTTCAAGTGATGTAAAGGAAGTTTGATGATTGAATTCGGCAAATGAAAACTGTTGTTTTTACCTTTATTTAATCAAGATTAGAGCTTCATATAATTCCAAGTGTTAGATTATGTATTTTAGAATAAGTTACAATTACGAGTATGATTTAGAAAAGTCATGAAAAGTCAGGAAATTTTACTCAGCTTGTTCTGTCTGTTAAAATCAAAATAAATTTGATAAAGTTTTAGTAAAGAAAGTCAAAATAGAATTGACAAGTTTTAAGTCCAAAGAGTCAAAATTGAACTGGCAAATTTCGATTCTACAAAGTCAGATTAGAACTGACAAAATAAGTCAACAGAGTCAAATTAGAACTGTATAAGTTTAAGACCACAATTAAATATAGAACTGTAAAAAATAAGTCCACAAAGTTTAAATAGAACTGACAAAATTGAAGTCTAAATAACTTACAAGAGTTTTGACAACGTATGAGTACAAATAAGTCACAAAAAGTGGTAACTAACTTTAAGCCGAAATGTGTCATTTTTAATTTTTGTAAGGCACTTAAACTTTAATAGTATAATAGAAAAAGACAATATTTGTTAGTAACTAAGACAGCAAAGAGCAGGATCATGCTGACACTTCAGGATTTTGTATCATGAGCCATTTGAGTATTTTTTTGTGTCTTTTATACTTATCTGTTTCAAACGCTGCAATCTTTATAGTGGGTTGTAACATATATTTGATATTATTTTTGAAATTTAAAGTGAAAAGTCAAAGTGAAAGGATAGCCTTTTCAGGCTAAAGCACGAATGTTTTTTACTATTATCCAAAATAAAATCATTTTTGAAATATAAGTTTTTCTGGTTAAAACATAATAAGTTTTAAATATTATTAAAAATAAAAATCGTTTTCGAATTAAAGATCATAAGTTGTTAATTTTTTATTTATTGTATAATTTAATATAATTCAAAATTTTTTGAAAAGCATAAGTTTTAGTTTTGAGACCAAGTTATTTTTTGATATGTAAAACTTTTTTTTATTGTTTATAAAGGAAGGGTAGTGTTATTTCCCAACAAAAAGGCAGAGCAGAAGTAAAGTGAAGATTCCCTTCTAAAAGTAGAAGAGGAAGTGAAAAAGTAAATAAAACTGCATTCGATTACTTTTTAAATTAAATAAAAGTTTTTAAGTTAAAGCTCTTGTTCATCCAAGCATTTTAGAGAAAGCTCGCAAGGTCACGTGTTTTACTTATGCATGTTTACATTTGGATACAATAGCCATATATTAATACTCATTTGTTGTAGAGAAGATCATTCACATAACCTTTAATGCTGCTAAAACTTTGTTCAATTAGATATTATTTTTTTGTTATTCAAAGTAATCACTTTTTAACACAGTATTGTTTTTTTTATTTACACTAAACAGTATTTAATATAATTTATACATTTTAAAGCATATTCATTATAGAATTGATTTAAATAAAACTTTTCTTAATCCAGTTAAAGTTATTTTCTAAAATTATTGATTTTTAATTATTTGTAAGTTTTTGTTTGTCTTCTTTGTATAAAATTTGTTCATTCATGACATGCCCATTTTTATATACAGTAGCACTAAGTAATATTTAATAAAGCTTTTAGCTTTATGAATGAATCCATTTATTTGTTGTAGTTTATGGTGTGGGTCAGGGTTGCCATTTTACCTGGAAACCTGGTAAAATCTGGTATTTGACAATTTAAAGCTGTTAATACAAATACATCAATCATTCACAGATAGTTCAAGTGATGTAAAGGAAGTTTGATGATTTAATTCAGCAAAAAATAAACTGTTGATTTTACCTGTATTAAATCAAGATTAAAAGCTATATATAATTTCAAGTGTTAGAATATGTATTTTAGAATAAGCTACAATTAATAGTATGATTTAGAAAAGTCAGGAAATTTTACTCAGCTTGTTCTGTCCTTAAAATCAAAATAGATTTGATAACTTTTTAGTAAAGAAAGTCAAAATAGAATTGACAAGTTTTAAGTCCAAAGAGTCAAAATTGAACTGACAAATTTCGATTGTAAAAAGTCAGATTAGAACTGACAAAATTTAAGTCAACAGAGTCATATTAGAACTGAATAAGTTCAGACCACAATTCAATATAAAGCTGAAAAAGTAAGTCCACAAAGTTTGAATAGAACTGACAAAATTGAAGTCTAAATAACTCACAACAGTATTGACAACGTATGAGTACAAACAAGTTACAAAAAGTGGTGAACAACTTTAAGACAGAATGTGTCATTTTTAATTTTTGTAAGGCACTTAAATTTTAATAGTATAATAGAAAAAGACAATATTTGTTAGTAACTAAGACAGCAAAGAACAGGATCATGCTGACACTTCAGGATTTTGTATCATAATGCCATTTGAGTATTTTTTTGTGTCTTTTATACTTATCTGTTTCAAACGCCGCAATCTTTAAAGTAGGTTGTAACATGTACTTTATATTATTTTTAAAGTGAAAAGATAAGTTTTTCAGGCTAAAGCAAGAAAGTTTTTTACTAATATTAAAAATAAAATCTTTTTTGAATTATAAGTTTTTCTGGTAAACACACTATAAGTTTTTATTGTGATCATAAATAAAAATCTTTTTAGAATTAATGACCGTTTGTTGAAAATTTTTTAGTTATTGTATAATTTAATATACTTAAAATTTTTTGAATATGATTTGTATTAATTTTGAGACAATTTTTTATATTGTTTAACACAGTTTCTTACCTTAAACTTAACTTAAAAATAAAAATGACCTAAAAATGTGTATTTTTACAAACTTTGAGGAAATTTTGGAAAAACTTTGACAGGGTGATACAAGGTTAGGAAATAAGGAAAAATAAAGAAAAATGGGGTCTTGAAAAATAGTCAGGAAATGTCAGGAAAATTGATAAAAACAAAAAAAGTCAGATTTTTATTTTAAAAATACAAAATTATATATTTTACAAAGCATTCAAATGGTAAAAAAAATTTTTAAAAATCCTTTAAAGTCAGAATAATTTATTAAATTTTCTGTAAAATTATCAAAGTTATTTAGTTTACATTGTTTTTATTTAATGAAAATTAATAAAATATATTTTAGAAAATTGTCAACATTTTATTTAAACATATTGGACAAGCAGATTTTGTAAGCTTTCAATATTGATGATGTGTAGCTAGGACACTGCTAAAGTTAAACTGTGATACTTACATAAATGTTAATCTAGCATAGTTTTAGAATAAAAAAGTTTTTTCTTCAAATAAATAATTGAGTTCTTTATTATTAATTAAGCAGTTAGCTTATATTTTATGTAACAAGCTGATGTGTATACTTTACCGCTTAATATTTTTTTTAAGTTGTTTAAATTAGTAAAATAAGTTATAAGAGAGAAATATGCCATGGTTCAGTTTACTTATATCTATTTTTTGTAAAATAACCTAAGATTTCAATATAAATAAGAGTAGATTTATTTGTTACGTAATTTATACTAAATGATAAGAGGAAATATTTTATACAACAGATATATAGTTTAATTTTTATGAATTTTCTTGCTGTTACTTAAGAATATATGTTAAAAAGTGCTAAAAAGGTCTGTTCTTTTTCAGACAAGCTGTGTTTATAAGATAATAACACAAGTATATTGCTCATAGAGCTGTTAATTGCAAATAAATCAATTATAAACATTTTTTTTAGTGATGTAATGGAAATTTGATGATTGATTTCAGCAAAAAAAAATGTTTTAACTTGTATTAATATAAGATTAAATGCTTGATAAAGTTTTGTACTTTAGAATAAATTTAAATTAAAAGTTTAATTTAGAAAAGTCAGGAAATTTTTCTCAGCTTGACCTGTGGCAACCCTGTTTTGTAAAACCGAGTGGAAACCTTTTGTGGATCTAAACACACTATCACCATACATAAAATTCCGTAAAAGTTACTGGATCATAAGTCATGATTGCTATTCGTCTTTTTTTTTGTATAAGGAATAAATACTATTTGTCATTTAACACAATGAAACTGTCAATCAAAAGCTGATTTGTTTGGTTACAATAACAGTAGTTTAGTGTAGATTGCAGCATTTGCTATCCGGCTATACTTTACATAATTTTTAAATTTTTAGGAATACTACTTTTAAATAATTTTCGAATATTTAAAAACTTGAATTTTTATCTTTTTTTGTATGCTCATGTATAGACTTTGTGATTGAGATACTAAGTTATACATGTACCTTCAAACAGTAAGTTAATTATACCAATAAACAACTCTTAGCTTAGATTAATGTTAAAGTAAAATTATAATAAATTAATCTACTTTTTAAAGGAAGCATAATAGTATGTACATTGTTTTTATATATCTTCAAATATTTTCTGCTTCTTTTAAACACATTTTTTGGCTTGAAAAAGTACTTTTAACCGAAGGATTTTTTTTTCTTGTTAAATGCGTAGTGTCTGGTGTTACACTATGTTATTTTTATTTTAACTTAAATAAGTTAAATTGAGTTTTTTGACCAAATAACTTTTTTTGTGCACCACGTCTAAGAACCAAATATTTTGAGCGCATTTAAATCCTTTAATAAGTTTTATATGGTTAATTTAACTTCTTTAAAAATGTTTTTAGTTATATAATATTGTTCTAATTAAAATATAAACTTTTTTTAGTATTTTAATAAAATTGCTAAGTAAAAAATGAAAGTTTAAATATTTAAAACTAAATACTAATAATACTCAAAATCTTTCGGCTTACTACAATTTTACTTTAAATTCTTTAAAGAAGTCACTATATTTTTTTCTAATATTTTTATGTTTACTAAAAATATTGTTTTTCAAATCTTACTTGCTTTTTAAATAGTAAAGTTCAAACAATGTACAATAAGTTTGTTTTTAAGGTTTAGGAGTAGACTCAATTTAAACTTTTATCTTGTTAGAAAAATTTTGAGCACCTTATAAATAAAACATTTTTATGTAATTACATAACTTACTTAACTTTCTTTTCATTCACTATATTAGTTGTATTATTTATAACATTTAAAAGTTTTAGACTATAAAATGTTAATTCTTATTTACTCCTAAGAAAATTTTAAAAGCATTTGGTCGTTAACCAAAATTTATTAACATTTTTCTTTTTTATTTTTACAATCACTGTAACTCTTAACCCTTACACTTTGTTGGTAACGTTGTTTTTTTTTATAAACAAGTTATTATTTTTTTTTTATTTATTTCCGTGCAAAAATAACCCTTCGTGCAAATTGTCCTATCGTGCATATTTGACCCGTTTCCCTTAGACGAAACATTTTAAAAGTAATTTTTTATCGATTAAAAAACATTATAAAAATAAAAAAGCGATAAATACGTTTTTTCCTCAAAGCATTGTCTATGCATTAACTACCTACTTGGTTAGAAATAAATGTATTTACATGAGTTAGATAGATTTAGATTTAAGTGTAAAAAGCAATCATTAAATATTTATAAAAAGAACTTTTAGAACCAAAACTATTTACAAAGGTTTTAGAAATTTAAAACTTATTCTATACTTATCTGAGATAAATATTTTTATATCAATATTTTCGTATTTGCTGTGATTACTTTTATATAACATTACTTACATATAACAAAAAGAATTAAGAATGATTTTTTACAGATTATATATTAAATACATCATGTACTTAAACGAAGAATATTTAGATCGGACAATCACGCAGCAATTTCCTGGTCCTCAGAACTGCTTGCGCCGGCTGTGCGCAAAAGAAAAGGAAATGACAAAATTTAAACTCGAAGAAATGGTCGAAGATTTTGAAGCGAGAAAAGAAGAATTGGTGGAGGAAGCTGTCGATTTGTTTGAATGCGAATCTTCGGCTTTAAAAAAATCATCTCTTTCAAAGGATTCCAAGCACGAGCTTCAACTATTGGAAAGCGACGATCCGGATTACAATCTGTTGAAAGGATCTCTCGGTTTAAATCAATTGAAAAATTATTCAAATAAAAACATCGCTCTCAGGATTTACAGGGTCAAATCGAATGTAGAACGTTGCAGATGTCCGAGCTTACTGCTTTTGCACGGCACCAAAGGGAGTAACGTCGAGGGAATTTTAAAAGAAGGACTGAGGCCTTCATCGTCAGGCGAACGAGGTGGTAAACGTTCTGACGAGAGGGTACCCGGCGAACGACAAGGATTTTTTGGAGCAATGCGAGTGCAGACTCAGCTGTGACTGCTTTGCGTCCACCAGCTTGGACATAGAACTTTTGCAAGGAATGAGCCACTGTGTCACGAACGGACAAGTCGGAAAGTTGTCGTTCGTCTTTGTCGCAAGCAAAGGAATAAGCGCGGACGATGAAGTTTTACCAAACTCCGACACCAGAGGGTGCTGTTTTCAAAGCAACAAATTACGAACCTGGCTGCAGCTGATCGGCGTGATTCCAGCTTATTTAGTTGTTTTTAGCGTTCAATAGACTTTGAATAAACCATTTTTTTGTAGTTGAAACAATAGAACTTTCTGTTTAAACACATAAAAGTTATCATTGTTTTAATTTACGGAAAGTCCTATACACTTTTTTTATACAGATTTTTAAACAAATAGTTATTTAGAATGGTAACTAGCATAATATTTGGTTAAAATCACAGGTTTGTTTAAAAAAAATGGAAAGTTATTTTACTGTCCAATGCACAAATTTTCGATATTTTTTACAGGTTTTAAAATACACCAATCGGCCTACTTGACAGATTTTAGCTTTCAGTAGATTTGAGCAAAACAAAATTCCACTGTTTCTTTCTATAGTTGAGGCGATCAACAAAAACATTAGCCAAAGTCTACGGAGATTACGCCTGGACTTCGTGTGCGGTGAGACGGGTTCAAGTTTTACAACAAAAATATTTTATCTGGCAAGTTGGCTGAGTCTCATTAGTCTTATTAAATAACATCCGTGATGAGTTTTAACATTGCTTGAAGGTCGTATTTCTATTGAAATACTAGAGCGCCTCTTTTAATCTAACTTTGTTAGTAAAAGCTCTTGTATATATATGTCGCTAACCCGGGCTTCTACTTATACACTTTTATTGGCCTGATTTATAACGCAAGGTGCGCTCTAACTTATATAGTAGATGCCCCCAAGATAACGCTTAAATTATAGTTGACTTAAACAAACTAATATGACTTACTTACTATTTACTAAAGGTTTAATAAATCAGTTACTTATACTAATTTAAACTGAGTTCGAATCTGTGATAATGATTATATTTACAATGAATTTGCGAAACGAAAAGATGATAAAATACTGCACAACACTACACTAATAAATCAAATTATCAATTCTTTTAAAAGATGACAATACTCGAATCAAAGAAACTAAAAACTAAACGTTTAAATCAAACTTAAAAAGTGTTCTAAAATCGAAATTAACTCGACAACAAGATTGAAACCATTAAAACTTAAATGCAGCAAAAAGCTGCACTGACTTCAGTTTGCTAAAGTAGAAACTAAAAGAAGTCAAAATTACTCGCGATTGTTGAATTTATACTCGCTTGAGAAAAAAGAAGAAAGTAAAAAAGAGACAATTACCGCGTAAGCGGCACATATATATGAATTGCCTTAGAAGTGTCAATATGCATACGATCAGTCTTGTAAAGGAAACTAATCCAATTAAAAGATAAACCAGGCTAATTTTTTATTTAGATTGTATAAACTTTTTATTACAGAGTTTATAGTATTTGTAATACCTTTAAATAGTAAAAGACACAAAAATATTCTCTTTCCAAACAAACGTTTTTCAGGGTCATTTCAAACGAAATTGCGTTCCACGTAAGACTAATATTGTCAGCTTTTGAAAAGAGCCTATGTCAACTAGCATTTATGTTATGTTACTAATGACTAAAAGCTAATGTATTTTTTATTTTTGTGCATGGTACCTAAACATACTAATCTGTTATTAATTATAGTGCATGTTTATTTTGGCAATTATAGCTGTTTTGGTATTTGTTTTTATAATACAAATAAATATTCAAAGTTTTTTTTCGTCCACGGTCATATTTTTTTTAAATTTAGTTAATATTACTAAAAATTTAATAGGATATGTTTTTATTAGAACACGTTTATATACAATTAATAAACTACAATGCAAGAGAATGTAAAAACAGTGACATTTAATGTAATAATGTATGCATATAATAAGTGCAAATTCAACAAAATAAAAAACGAATTTAATTTTTTTAAGGACTTCAGGTTTCAAACTAGATAATATAAACCTTATTTTAAAGTCTTTGAACGGAAACTATTGCGTTATTTCATATTATTTTCAATTTATTTACATTGTAGTGTTTAAAGCCGTGAGAATTTGTTATCAAATGTTGGCAAATGGCTGAAAAACTATATAAGTTTTTCTCACTAATCTCCAAAATACTAAAATTTTTCAGACTAAACACACAAAATTTGAAAAAGTTACACAACAGAGAATAGTGAACAAAATTTTTATAAAGCATTTTAGTGTTTTATACTAATAAGGAACTTCATTAAAGCTATTTTTCTGGTTGTATTTAAAAAATAAACTTTTCTAGGTTTTCGAGTATTGGTTATAATGACTTTATCGATGTTTTTTAACATTAGAAATAAAAACTCGCTAGTCGACACATATACAAAATAATATATAATTTTTTGTTACTTTCTCTTATATAATTTGTTTTGCTTAGTTTTAGTAGCACAGTTCAAAATATTTATACAAAAATGTTTATAAAATTGACGTTTTTGGTTTCATACAAGTTGGAGTTGGTTGGTATCATAACTATTAACAAACTACAATAGAAACTTGAAATTACGTCGTTACTTTGGTTTTGGAAACGTTCTTTTACTAACTTTTGTCGCTTTATTACTTACTTGAATGTATTTTATATATAAAGTTACTCGGTAATGAATTGACCTGAACTAAATAAAATAAAAGCCTTGTTTCTTGTACAAAAGCAAAGAATTTTGTATAGTGTTCACAAACTTTCAATTTTATTTCGAAGGATATTGATTCAACGGTACAAAACAAAGACTAAAATATTACTAAAATGATGTATTTAAATTGAGAATAAGCTAATGAAACTTAAACAAATAATTTTTTTAATCATTATACACTTTGTATACAACAAAACAAACAAAGTAAAATGAAAAAAAAAAACAACATGAATAAATTTAAAAAAAGAAAATTATATTTAAAAATAAAATTTCAAAATCAAAACGTTGACATGAAATGGGGACATAGAGCTGCGAGCTCGGTTCTTAGATTAAATTTTATTTTTTGATTATATTCGGTAATGGCTGTTATTGAAAACTGCAATGACGCCTATTCCTGTTTTTTAGGATTGCACTGTGCATAGTAGTCCGTGAGATATTGCTGCAGTAAAGGTTTTTTTTTCATTATGTATGCAAAGTTGTTAGACTTGAAGATACATGTTTACTGGTTTTATCTCGTCATAAAAACATTGTGCTCTTTAGTCGTGTTTTTATATGAAATTGTATCTTTAAACATAACTTTGAGCAGACATTGACCATTAAAAGGGCTTTGGGTGCAATTACTGCAGCTGCAGTTCAAATTGAATTAATTTACTAGCGACTTCCAACCAATCAATGAATTTAAATGCATCAATTATATTGAAATTATCTGTAATTTGGTTTTACATAAAATTGAATAAATAAGCTCTGTTGTTGATAATTAATTAAAGTAGCAAGCAGCTTTTGGTACTCTTATAAACTCTGAAATTTACAAACCAACTTAAATTAATTTAAAATAAACTAGTGGGCCACACCTAACTCTTGGTATAGCACAATGAGTAACAAATCCAAGCCCACCAAAAAGGATAGTATGTTCTCTAAAATTAACTTCAATTTAACTTTATTAGAAATATCAATTTAAGAGACAGAACTAAAAATAAGAGATTAATAACAATACCCACAATTTAGCACATAGAAAAGTTAAGCTTGAGCTGCCACACATCTAATAATCTATTTATAAGGCGGCAATTTAGAAAATTAACAAATTAAAAAAACCCCTAATTAGAGAAAACTCTTTTGCTGAATTTAATTTATAGCCAGAGGCGTTACAGCTACATTGGAGTTGTTTGAACGCAACACTTTGGCTATAAGAAGTTCTCTTTTCAAGGATTCCAAGCACGAGCTTTAGTTGTTGGAAAACGACGATCCGGATTACAATTTGTTGAAAGGATCGCTCAATTTGAGCGGTAAAACTAACGAATTAAAAAAGTATTCGAACAAAAACGTCGCTCTCAGGCTTTACAGGGTCAAATCAAGTGTGGAGCGTTGCAGATGTCCGAGCTTGCTGCTTCTGCACGGCACCAAAGGGAGCAACGTCGAGGGAATCTTAAAAGAAGGACTGAGGCCTTCTTCTTCCGGTAGACTTGGCCCCGGAATTTATTTGACGAACAGCTTTGAAATTACTCAACGTTACGGTGAAAACTACGTAAAAGACGATGGGAGCGCCAAAGACTTGACGTACTTGTTTGTAAGCAAAGTGAAAAAGACGCTGACAAGTTCAAGTGGTCTTTGTGGAGAGTGTAAAAATGACCAGTCTATTACTCACAAACCGTTATTCAGTAAGAAGACAACTTCAACTAAGTTTATAAACTCGTCGTTTCTCAATCTTGACTCCAGTTTGAGTTACGAGCCCGTTTTAAAAGTTTTCGATGGAAGTTCGCATTTCAACAAACAAGTTCAATTGGAAGACGTTCAAGCCCGATAGTTTGACAGCAACGGAAACAAAATTCTTTCGGGAACGTTTCAAGTGGGTAATGACGAAAAAAGAATATTTGTGGCTCACCACGATCTAGTAACTCTCGAATACTTGATAGAAATCGAAACAAAACAAAGCTCAAGCGAGCTTGCGAAACACATTTTGTACTGCAAACTCTGCAAAACTAACTTTTCAGAAAACCTGCCAATTTCGGATCCGCCAAAATACACGTTGATCGAAATCAGTCATGTCAGTTCCGAAGACTGCTCAATGAACACTTTTGTTGCCGAGCTCGAAAAAGAAATAAGCGTCAATCAACGGGCAGAAGTTGAACTTATGAAGCATCAGTTTGAACGCAAAGTGAACTCTTTTATGCAGCAACTGTTGTTCGATACGAGCAGCATATCGGAAACTAACGGTTGCGCCAAGTACAAAGCGGAGCTGCTGCAAGCTTCAGATCCAGATCACCAGTTTGTGCTCGGGTCGATGACCAAAATAAGCCCGAACTCGGCAATCCTGAAAATTTTCAGGATCAACCCAGTCGACGAAGGCGAACAGATACGCGGAGGCTTGCTTTACCTGCAAGGAGTCAAGGCGAACGAGGTGGTGAACGTTCTGACGAGAGGGTACCCGGCGAACGACAAGGATTTTTTGGAGAATTGCGAGTGCAGATTCAGTTGTGACTGCTTCGCGTCCACCAGCTTGGACATAGAACTTTTGCAAGGAATGAGCCACTGTGTCACGAACGGACAAGTCGGAAAGTTGTCGTTCGTTTTTGTCGCAAGCAAAGGAATAAACGCGGACGATGAAGTTTTACCAAACTCCGACACCAGAGGGTGCTGTTTTCAAAGCAACAAAAGAACCTGGCTAGAGCTGATCGGCGTGATTCCAGCTTATTTAGTTGTTTTTAGCGTTCAATAGACTTTGAATAAACCATCTTTTTGTAGTTGAAACAATAGAACTTTCTGATTTAACACATAAAAGATATTAATGTTTTAATTTACGGAAAGTCCTATATACTTTTTCTTATACAGATTTTTAAACAAATAGTTATTTAGAATAGTAACTAGCATAATATTTTATTAAATTCACAGTTTTGTTTAAAACAGATAGAAAGTTATTTTACTGTCCAATGCACAAATTTTCGATATTTTCTACAGGTTTTATATTACACCAATCGGCCTACTTGACAGATTTTAGCTTCTAGTAGATTTGAGCAAAACAAAATTCCACTGCTGCCTTTCTATAGTTGAGGCGATCAACAAAAACATCAGCCAAAGTCTACGGAGATTACGCCTGGACTTTTTGTGCGGTGAGACGGGTTTAAGTTTTACAACAAAAAGTTTTTATCTGACAAGTTTGCCGAGTCTCATTAGTCTTATTAAATAAAACCCGTGATGAGTTTGAACAATGCTTGAAGGTCGTGTTTCTATTGATATACTAAAGCGCCTCTTTTAATCTGACTTTGTTAGTAAAAGCTTGTGTGTATATAAGTGAGTTGTCTTAGAAGTGTCAATATGCATACGATTAGTCTTTTAAAGGAAAGTAATCCAATTAAAAGATAAACTAGGTTAATTTTTGATGTAGATTGTGTAAACTTTTTATTACATATATTATGATATTTCTTAATATGTTTAAATAGTAAAAGACACAAAAATCCTCCTTTTCCAAATAAATGTTTTCAAAGTCATTTCAAGCAAAATTGCGTAGCACGTAAGTCTAACTTTTGAAAAGAACCTATGTCAACTAGCATTTATGTTATGTTACTAATGACTAAAAGCTAATGTATTTAAATGCTTGTACATGGTACCTAAACAGTGCTCTTCTGTTATTATTTATAGTGTATGTTTATTTTGGCAATTATTGCTGTTTTTGTAATTATTTTTTAAACACAAATAAATATTCGAAGTTTTATTCGTCCAAGGTCATAATTTTTTTTAACTTTGTTTAAAACTACTGAAAGTTGATTATGATTTGTTTTTATTAGGACAAGTTTAAATACAATTGATAGATTACAATCAAATTAAGTAAGAGAATGAAAAAAAAAATTTTACGTAATAATATATGCATATAAAAGTGCAAATTCAACAAAATAAAAAACGAATTTAATTTGTCTGAGGACTTCAGGTTTCAAACTTTAAAATATAAAACTTATTTAAAAGTCTTCGAACGAAAACTATTGCGTTATTTCATATTATTTTCAATTTATTTACATTGTTGTTTTTAAAGCTGTGCGAATTTGTTATTAAAAGTTGGCAAATAACTGTAAACTATATAAGTTTTTCTCACTAATCTCCAAAATACTAAAATTTTTCAGAATAAACATACAAAATTTAAAAAAGTCACACATCAGAGATTAGTGAACAAAATTGTTATAAAGCATTTTAGTGTTTCATTAAAGCTATTTTTGTTATTGTATTTAAAAAATAAACGTTTATAGTTGGATTGTTGGTTATAATGACTTTATCGATGATGTTGAACATTAGAAATAAAAACTCGCTAATCGACACATATACAAAATAATATATAGTTTTTCTTTATTTTCTCTTATTTATTTGGTTCTTCTTAGTTTTAGTAGCACAGATCTCAATATATATACACAAAGATTTTTATAAAACAGACGTTTTTGGTTTCATACAAATTGGAGTTGGTTAGTATCATATTTATTAACTAACTACAATAGTAACTTGAAATTACGTCGTTACTTTGGTTTCGAAAAAGTTTTATCACTAAATTTTGTCGCTTCATTACTTACTTGAATGTATTTTATATAAAATTACTTGGTAATAATTTGACCAGAGCTAACTAATGCAAAAGCCTTGTTTCATGTACAAAAGCAAACATTTATATAATGTTCACACATCTTCAAATTTATTTTGAAGGATATTAATTCAACGGTACAAAACAAAGACTAGAATACTACTTAATTGATGTATTTAAATTGAGAATAAGCTTATGAATCTTAAACAAATAATTTTTTTAATCATTATACACTTTGTAAACAACAAAACTAACAAAGTAAATTGAAAGAAAAAAACAACATAAATAAATTTAAAAAAAGTAAATTATTTTTTACAAGACTTGAAATCGGCGCTTAGGACTGCTAGCTCGGTTTAAAGATTAAAATATTTCTTTGATTATTTTCGGTAATGACTGCTCTTGAAAACTGCAATGACGCCTATTCCTGTTTTTTAGGATTGCACTGTGCATAGTAGTCCGTGAAATATTGCTGCAATAAAGGTTGTTTTTCATTATGTTTGCAAAGTTGTTTTGGTAAAAAATTTTCACTTGAAAATACATTTTTACTGGTTCTATCTTGTCTTGAAACCAACCTCATTGTGCTCATTAGGTTGGTTTTCATTGGAAAGTGTAGCTTTAAACATTATTTTTAGCAGACATTGACCATTAAAAGGGCGTTTGGTGTTATTACTGCAGCTGCAGTTGAACTAAGTTTACTTTACTAGCGACTTCTAACCAATGAATGAACTCAAATGCACTACACAACCCAGAAACAACATATGAAGAGACCAAAAAAACTTCCACCCCCTATACTGCAATTCAGTCAAAACCAAAGTCGGCAAAGAATCCTTTTAGCTTATAAATATATATTTGCCAAAAGGCTCTAAGCTACATAAGACATTCTGCATAAATACTATCAAAATAATAATAGAATTTTCTCAGAAGGCTATTGGCTACAAATGATATTTAACAAAAAAGCCATCAAAGTCACTTAAAGGTCTTATGCTAATGTTAAAAGAACTATCCAAACGCAAAAATTAAACTAAGTAAACCTTGTTCAAGTGCTCAACTCTGCAACTGCAAAGATTTAAGGCATGGATGTTAAAAAACAAAGTTAAAAATGTTATTCAAAAAATAACTAAGGTGGTGTTTTTTAAAAATCTTTCATCTAGTAGATTTAAACAGTATTAAAACCTCTTATAAAGTTAAAATATTACATAAAAAGTTTGCATATGTGTCGAATAGAACTATTAATCTTTTATCGTATTTTAATATGAAACACATTCTTTAGTTCAGTAATAATCTTTTATACCAGTTAAATTAAGTGAGCAGTAAATTTCTTATAGCCTAAATATATTTGGATTAGATTAACGTTAGATTAAGATAAAAATTTTGCGAAAAAGTATTTCATTTTCATTCACTGTTCAAGTGCGTTCCTCAATTGTTTTAAAATTTTTCTACAGAGTGGGCAAAATAGCTGATATTATTATAAAAACTTAGTTTCAATCTTAAAAAAGGTTCAGTAAACAGAATTAACAGCTCTATTGGGTGATAAAATGTTTTTTAAAACCCAAATGATATTAAAATAACTCTAAAATTCTATAAAGCTAAATAAAATCTACAACATAAAAGTTTGAAAACATTACATTAGCAATATTCAATAACTTACAACTATCATATTAATTTTTAGATAATTTTCTGCTTAAAGCTATATATTTTAGGTATAGTGTAATAACCTTTATATTATAGCTTACCGTCAAATGGCGCTATTAGTTTCCTTAAATAAACATGAAACATAATTAAGCTAGTTTGTTAGTTTTAAAATTTTACTTAAAAAACTTTCAGAATTTTGATTTTTATAAACAGTTCATTTAACTATAACATTTTCTCTAGGAAGTCTACTTTATTTAGTACAGGGTTGCCCAATTTTTTTTTGTTAATGGCCCCCTTTAAAGAAATTGAAAAAGCAATGGCCCCCTTCAACATGATTACTTATAATCTACGATAAAAGACACCGAAGACCTTTTTTTGTTGCTCTTCGTCTGCAACTCAAGAATATCTATTGTAAGTTTCTAAACTACCATAAAATAAACATAAGACTTTTTTTTTTCTGCTCTTCATCTACAACTCAAACCTGCAACCCTGTGGCTCCTTTACTGCTCATGGCCCCCCTCTTCCCCTTTTGCTGCTCGTGGCCTCCTGAGTATCTGTCATGGCCCCATAGGGGGCCACTTGGCCCACTTTTGGAAACCCTGATTTAGTATTTGTTTTTAAACTAGTGTATTCGGATTATAATAATGGTATTAAATAAAGTTAGAAGTAAAAGTATTTTAATGTAAGTTAGTATTTGCGCAGCAGTTCATAGTTATATATTAACTTTAGTTAACTATATATTGCTTTAATAGTAAGAAGTAATCAAATTTTTGTACATATAAATTAAACTCTGCAAAATTGCCTGAATACTTAAAAAGTATCTATAACATATAAAACAATGATAATATTTAATTTATTGTAGAAGATCATGTGACAGCCTAATATTATTAATCAAATAAAAATCAAACAAGTAATTTAAAAGATAAATAAACTCACTTTAAAGACCTATCTTGAGTAGTTAAAATAATAAAATAACCTTTTAAACTGATACATACGTAAACGTTTTTTAAACTTTGTTTTCGTTGACTTAACATTTATTTTACTTACGACCAACTCATTGTACAGCAAAGTCATTCGAATGCGCTTGTTATTCATTGTATAAAATTAAACCAGATAGAGAGTCCTACGCTAACTAAAAGTGGTCTTTTTTTTCAAAAATTTTTTTTTACAAAGATACAAAGTTTTATAAAAAAAAAGAAAAATAACCTTAGATAAGTTAAAGATATTTTTAAAACTAATTAATTAGATCAATAAAAATAAGCATAATGAAAAAAAAGGAAGCTCTAGTACACAATTATGTTTGAATTGTATACTATCAGTAGATTATTTTAATCTAAATAAAATTGTATAAATATTGCACATGAATTACTCGTAATGTACAAACTTTAATGTACTTCAGAATTTTTTTTACTAATATGTTGCTTGTTTAGATCAATTTTACTCCCAGTAGACTAACCTAGATTTACAGAAAATGTATATTGATATATTTAACTTAACTCTTTAAATTAAACTAAATTAATTTTGCAACTTTGTTTACTGAAGCAATTTTATTGTTCAGATTTACCGTAAAATTAACTACTACTTTAGTTTTTATGTTATATTTTCTGATAAGTATTCAACAAAAATAAATTTGCTAATTGTAAAAACTACACTAATTTTCGGTCTTTTAACCTTGTTTTATCAGTTTCAAATAGTTTTAATTAAACAAAACTAATAAACTACTATATAATATAGAACATTTATTATCATGCATTGATTATGAAACAAAACAATCTTAAAGCATAACACGCTTTTTACACAAAATGGCAATTTTTTGTGTAGTTGCTACTAGATTATTTAGCTCATCAATCTGCATTCTTTTATAAGTGAAAGGCCAATATTTTCTAAGACAAGATTTTGCGCAGCCTGCATCGCGTAGAAAAAAAATTCTACCGCAGACTGCAGTAAGCTCATACTATTATAATATTAATACTATCAAAATAGTAAACAAAAATGTGGTTATAAGGAGATCGTAGTTACCAATTATCAAATTAAAAGCTTGTTTAAAATTTTTAAATCGAAAGGGATTTATTGGTTATAAATCCCTAAAAAATACAAAAGTAAGTATTTATCTGCAAAGAACATAGCGTTTGTGCCCATCTTAGATTAGTATATGCCTGTTTCTGATCAACTAATTCGAAATAACTATTAAATTATAAACAATATAACATCAAAACTTCATTAAAAAAATGTTATAAGCATTAGAAATTCTTTTTACAAGCTTTAACAAAAAATAATCATATGTTACAAAAAATGATTTTTTTTGTCATATGTCGATTAGCGAGTATTTATATTACAACATTCAAGAGTTTCACTGAAGTTATTTGAAATCATACGTTATTAAAACTATATTATTTACAGCATAATATAATAAGGCAAATATTAAAAAAGATATAGTCTGTTTGAAACACTGTAATAATTTTAACTTCAATTTTTTCCTTTTTTCTGTTTACTTTCTTATTTTTAGCTCTTGAAGTCACAAGCGTTTTAGAAATTTTGTAAAAATGTTTTGAAACTTTTTAGGCTCTGATGTGCAATGTAATAAATACAATCAATCACCATAAACTTTGCAAAATCAGAGTATTGAACATTGAAAAGTCGGTTAGGAGGGTAGCAAAAACAAATTATAAATTTTAAGCTATTTGTCAACATTCGATTAACAATTCATATTGTTTTGAAAAATTACAACGTGTATAACTTTAAAGTAGTAATAAAAAGACGCAATGCTTTCCATTTTAAGAGTTTAGAAGAATGTTATATTTTAAGCTTAAAAGCTGAACTCTGCAAACAAAAGAAATTAGTTTTTTTATTCGGTTGAATTCACACTGATTATATGTAGTCTAGTTTGAAGAAAGTTGTAGTATGCATTTTTTGTTTATACTTTATTACTGTATTAGTAAACAAATTCATTAACTAGTCTACATTTGTAAATAAACTTATTTATCTGTATATATTTTGCCGAAAGTAAGTTAAATATTTAAACCATGAGCTAAAATTACTAATAACATGTTATACTAGTTACATGTTGATTTTTTTTTGACTATTGTTGTTTTTTACAGATAAAACTGATTAAATTTTTTAAATGTTTTTTGTGCTATTTACATTATTATTTTGGTTTGATTATATTGAGATATTTATTCAAGTTTGTAAAAGCTGATAGTTTTACTTAAATAGGTAGATTAATTTTATTGTTTTTTTTAGTCAAAGCATAGTTTTTTTTTTTGATACAGCTTTATTTTAATTAATATATATATAGTTGTTAATATTGCAGCTTTACTTTGTTTTTACATTTTTTAAATGTAATATTTTTATTCCATTACTACTTATCTTTTGATAAGTTAAAAAAGTTCGTAATACAAATCAAATTCTTAAATGTATTATTTAGAACTTATAGCTTTTTGTTTATACTTCTTAAATCAAATAAAAGGTCAATTTATTGATAAAAATTAAATTAAAAAATATTACAGGTTAAAACTTTACCTCCTAACGTAGAATTGAAACTATATTTTATAAGTTTCTAGTGTTAGACACTGTTATAAAAAAATGTTGTTTATAATTTTTTTCAAAGTTTTTTGTTTAAAAAAACATTTAATGTTGCAAATTATAATGCACATAATAATTTTGATCAAAGTTAGGTATGCAACTTGATGACCGAGAAGACATTTTGTGTACCCAGGTCTTTAAACTAAATTTTTGAGCAATTTTTCGTTTTTGTTAGTTTGTTCAAAAAACTATTAATATGTATACATTATTTGTTAGATATCACAGTCACTTAATTTGTGTTGTAATTTCTTAATAGTATTTCAAATTGTCCTAATAAATCCAAAACCTAGTTAGATTTTGTACACGGTCAAAGTTAGATATACTATCATCGTGCATGAATTGAAACATTGTATAGTTATGTGTTTTGATTAAAACAATTACAAAAAAAGTTAATAATAACCAAAGGTAACATGCAATATAAGTAACAACTAGTAACAATAAAATTGCATTGTTTTAATACTATTTACTAGAGTCATGAAAACAATTTAACTTTTAGTAAGATGAAATAAATGCCATATTACCCAAGTACCTTTGTATAGAGTTTAGAATAAAATAAAATAAAACTCAAATAAAATCCATACAATTTTGTACATTAAACTATAACATATCGTAGAGGTAAAGTAATATAACCTACTAAAAAAATATTTTAGATCACAGTTTGTTCTTTTATTGTTATCAACATGTCATTGTTAACCCTGCGTCATGGTTATGTCTTACTTAAAGTTTAAAACACAACATACAGATAAAAAAAACCTTCGAAGCTGACGAAATTAGTTATACTTTTGGCGCAATTTTGCTCGGAACGACCCTGAAAACATTTATTGTTGAAAAGGGAAAGGTTTAAACTGTTTTGTTTTTAACTACAAAAAGATACGACGAAATTATTAAACTCTTTAAATAATCTATATAATCTTGATCAAAGATTAGTCTGATCTAGTTTTAAACAAAGACTAGTCGTACACGAATTAACGATATTAAGACAACGCACGTTTATTTACAAGATTTTACTAACAAAGTTAAATTAAAGGAGGCGATTTTGATATTGATAGAAATACGACCTCCAAGAAATGTTATACCTTATTACGGGTGTCATTTAATAAGACTAATACAGTAGGCCAACTTGTCAGATAAAAATTATTATTCAAAATATTTAGCTCGTTTCACGGCATACGAAGTCCAGGCTGAGGCTCTGTAGACCAATGTTTTATAGACCGATGTTTCAATTGATCACCTCAACCAAAAAAAACAGCAATTAAATATTTTTTCACTTAAAATCTACTGAGAGCTACAGTCAGTTAAGTAAGCCGGTTGGTATAAATATATTTATGTAAAAACAATCGAAAATTGTTTGTTGCGAAGTGAAAATAAACTTTTATCTTTTTTAAACAAATTTGTGATTTTAATGAAATATCATATTAGTTACGATTCTAAATGACTATACGTTATAAACAACTTTTTTTTAAATAGTACTTAGGACTTTTTGAAAAATTAAAACAATTGTCACTTTTGGGTGTTTATAAAGACAATTCTTTTGTTTCAACTAAAGAAAGATAATTTATTCAAATTCTATTGAACGCTAAAAACAACTAAATAAGCCGGAATCATGCCGATCAGCTGTTGCATGATTTCAATCCCGGTTTTAAAACAGCACCCTCTTGTGTCGGAGTTGGGAAAAACTTCATCGTCCGTGCGTTTGCCGTCGCTCGCCACGAAGACAAACGACTGCTTTCCGGGTTGTCCGTTCGTGACGCAGTGGCTTAATCCTTTCGAAAGTTGCCTGTTCAGGCAATTGGACGCGTAGCAAAAACAGTCGCCGACTCCGCACTCGCACTGATCCAACAAACCCTCAGGACTTTCAGGGTAGCCTCTTGCTAGTACTTTCAACACCTGGTTGGATCTGACTCATTGCATGTAGAGCAAGCCTCCGCACGTCTTTTTGCTTCCATCGACTGGGTTGATCCTAAAAAGTTGCTGGATTGCTGCTTTCGGGCTCATTTTGGTCATTGACCCGAACACAAAATGATAATCTGGATCTAAAGTTTGCAGCAGCTCCGCTTTGTACTTGGCGCAACCGTCGGTTTCCGAGATGCTGCTCGTTTCAAACATCAGTTGTCGCATTAAAGAGTTCACTTTGCGTTCAAATCGATAATTTGCATGTTCAACTTCTGCCCGCTGATTGGCGCTTATTTCTTTTTTAAGCTGTTTCGCAAGCTCGCGTGCGCTGTGTTTTGTTTCGATTTCTATCAGGTATTCGAGAGTTACTAGACCGTGGTGAGCTAAAAATATTCTTTTTTTGTCATCACCCACTTGAAACGTTCCCGAAAGAATTTTATTTCCGTTGCTGTCGAACTGCAGGCTTGAAAGTCTTCGAATTCAACTTGTTGTTAGGAATATGAGTTTAAATCGAAAACTTTTAAAACGGGCTCGTATCTAAAACTGGAGTCAAGACACGGAAACGACGACTTTATAAACGCAGTTGAAGTTGTCTTCTTAATAAATAAGTCTTTGCAAGTTTTAATAGACTGGTCACATTTACACTCGTCACAAAGACAACCTGAACTTTCAAGCGTTTCCTTCACTTTACTAACAAATAAGTACGTCAAGTCTTTTGCGTTCCCATCGTCTTTCGCATAGTATTGACCGTAACGTTGAGCAATTTTAAAGCTGTTCGTCAAATAAATACCGGGGCCCAGTATGCCAGAAGACGAAGCCCTCAGTCCTTCTATTAAGATTCCCTCGACGTTGCTCCCTTTGGTACCGTGCAAAAGCAGCAAGCTCGGACATCTGCAACGTTCCACATTCGAATTGACCCTGTAAATCCTGAGAGCGACGTTTTTGTTCGAGTACTTTTCTAATTGTTTAGTTTTAGCGTTCAATCCGAGCGATTCTCTCAACAGATCGTAATCCGGATCGTTGCTTTCTAACAACTGAAGCTCGTGGTTGGAATCCTTGGAAAGAGATTTTTTTAAAACCGTAGTGTTGCATTTAAACATCTTCACAATTTCTTCCACCATTTCTTCTTTTTCCGCATCGAATTCTTCGACCATTTCTTTGATTTCAGCTTGCGTCTTTTGTTTTTCTTCTTTGCACAGACGGCGCAAAAAGTTCTGAGGACCAGGAAACTGTGAGATTATTTGATCTAAATATTCTTTATTTGAGTACATAATGTATTTTGTACTCAAATTGAGTACATAATGATTTTGAATAAGAATAAACCAGTTAAGTTTTAACTTTTTGTTATTTTAGAACTAATTTTGTTGAAAAACCTAGTTTCTATTGATTTTGTCAAATTATAAGAACAAAAACTTAATGATTTTTAAAAAAGCAAAGTTGACCAAATACAGTGTTTTTGACTTAAGTAGTGGTTAGCCATCCTGCTAAATTAAAGAAAAACCAAAGTGCTTTTACTTATAAAACCTGTAAAAATCTCAGGATAACTAGGCCAGTTTATTTTAAAAGGATCTAAAAAATTTAAAGATTTTAGGCAAAACCAGACAACTTTTGCTAGGTTTTCAACAAGATTTAAAACATTTAGTTATAGAGTTGAGTTGCCTGTTATATAAGATAAATAACCATTTTTTGTAAGTTAAAAGTAAACAAGAAATTCTTGAAGATAGTTTTTGACATTAAAAATTGAATAGATAAATCTTTATACTACTTTCATCATAATATTTTAAAATAAATTTAGGTAAGGTAACAGAAAGAAAATAAATAGCATGTTTTTTTAGTTCATTTAGGTTGACACTAGTTTTTTGCAAATTTTTTTACAGTTTTCCAAATTCTTCAAAGTTTTTAAAAGTACACCTTTTTGGGTCTATTTTAAGTTTAAAGCTAGTTTTATTGTAAGAAACTGTGTCAAATAGTATACAAAATTAAAAAGATACTGTAAAGCTACTTTAAATGTTTTTTAATTAAAAAAATTAATAATGATGACCACAACTTTTAATCTATATGATATATTGTTTGAGTCAAATCGAAATTATACTATGAACATATTAAAACTGTAAAAACTCCAAGTTTTTTAGTGTTTTTAGTTTAAACTTTTAGTTTTTCCAGGTTTTTTTTGCAAAATTTCTCAAATTCTAGGTTTCTTCAGGTTTCTAGGTAAAGTGGCCACCCTGTTAATTATACAAAAATTAAATCAAGTCCACTTATTTTTTGCTTATTACTTTCAGTTTATTTCAATGTAACTAAGCTTAAATTTATTATTTATTTTGTCTTTATTTTATGTCAATAAAATTTTCAGAAATTGAAAAAAAAAAAAAATTCATGTTCCATGGGCTCTCTGTAAGAACAAAACACATTTCAAAGATTTTAAAAAAATAATGTTTCTAAATACATTTAAAACATTCTACAGCATATTGTCATGCCTAAAGTAACCAAAATCTCCCCTGAATTTGTTCAAAACCTAATTTTTTTTTTGTTAAAAATGTAGTTCATCAACAAAATTGGCTGTAAAGGAAAAAATATTTAAACCAAATTAACTTAACATAATTTAAAATCTACTTAGAAATTTGTCCTGAGATTTTTTAGAAACTTATATTAACCTGATTAAAAAAAAGCTAAATTGATTCAGACTTTGGAAAAAAAGATATCATAAGCTTAATTTTTTTTTAACTTAAAAGCTATGTACACAGTTATGATTATTTTTCTTATTTTTAGTTAGTTGTAAAAACTTTTTTTTACAGTAAATTTAGTGTTAACCTTCACTGTAGGCCTTGTGTTTATAAAGGAAGGGTAGTGTATATTTTTCCACAAAAAGCAGAAGAGAAGTAGAGTGAAGATTCTCTTGCAAAAATAGAAGTGGAAGTGGAACATTATAAAATATTGCAATTGATAACTGACTAAATTAATAAAAGTTTTTAAGTTAAAGCTTCTGTTCATTCAAGCGTTTAAGAGAAAGCTTGCAAGGTCACGTGTTTTACTGATGCAAGTTTGCATTAGCATACAATAGCCATATGTTAATATTTAATTGTTGTAGAGGAGAACATTATAGACACCCTTACTGCTGCTACAACTTTGTTTAAGTAGAAATTTGTGTTTTTTATTATTAAAAGCATTTTTTTTAATACTTTTATTTTTTATTTACAGTAAATAGTTTTCAAATAATTTTTTACATTTTAAAGCATATAAAATATAGATTTGATTGAAATTATTTTTTTATTCTAGCTAAATAGTATTCTAAAGTTGTTGATTTTTATTTATTTGTTAGTGTTTATATCTGTTCTTTGTTATATATATATGTGTTTACTCATGACATGCCTAGTTTTATATACAGTAGCACTAAGTATTTTTTAATTTAGTTTTTAGTTTCCTAAATGTTTTTATCTATTTATTGTGATATGGGTCAGGGTTGCCATTTTACCTGGAAACCTGGTAAATCCTTAGGCAAATAAAACCTGAAATTTGAAATATTTTGAGAAAAATCTGTATTTTTGAACAATAATCACTGGAAAATTCTGTAATTTTAATAATTTTAACATTAATGAGTAGTAAAAATTAAATTTGATTCAAAAAATCTATTAAATAAATAAAAAGTTTTTGTCATCATCAAGAATTTTTTTATAAATAATACATTTAAAGTAGCTTTATAGTATATTTTTAGTGTTTTTATATTATTTAACACAGTTCCTTACCTTAAACTTAACTTTAAACTAAAAATAGACCCAAAAATGTGTACTTTACAAACTTGGACGAAATTTGGAAAAACTAGAAAAAATTTTGACAGGGTTGCTACAAGGTCATGAAATAAAAAAAAGTCAGGAAAAATTAGGGTTTTTATGAAAAAAGTCAGGAAATGTTAGGAAAATTGATAAAAATGAAACAATAGTCAGATTTTTAGATTTACAAAATTCCTCATTATAAAAATCCTTCAAATGGTAAAATAGTTAATTAAAATGCTATTGAAGTCAGAAAAAAATTGCAAAATTTTGCTAGTAATTATCAAAATTATTCAGATTTCATTGTGTTTATATGGTATAAACTAATAAAATATCCTTAATATAGTTGCAAAAAATTTCTTTAAACATATTGAACTAGCAGATTTTGTAACCTTTTTAATATTGATGATTTTTAGCAAAGACACTTCCAAAGTGAAACTGTGATATTTACACATAAGTTAATCTAGCATAATTTTAGAATCAAAGTGTTTTTTCTTTTAGTAAATAATTGTGCTCTTCATAATTAAGCAGTTAGTTTAGTATTTTATGTAACAACTTAATAAATACTTTACCTCTTTATTATTTTTTCTATATTGTTTAAATTTTTAAATTAAGTTACAAGAGAGATATATGCCATTATTCAGATTACTTATCTGTATTTTTTGTAGAATAACTTAAGTTTAAATACAAATAAGAGTAGATTTATTTGTTACAGATTTTATGCTAAATGATAGGAGGAAATATTTTATTAAAAAATAAATAGGTTGATTTTTTATGTATTTTCTAACTGTTACTTAAGTATATATGTTAAACATGATAAAAAAAAACGTTTTTATTTTCAGACAAGCTGTGTTTGTAAGGTAATAATAACAATATTTTGCTGATAGGTCAGTTTATTGCAAACACATTACTCATACACAATTGGTTCAAGTGATCTAATGGAAGTTTGATCATTGAATTCAGCAAAAAAGAAAACTCTTGTTTTAACCTGTATTTAAATTTAATTAAAAGCTTAATATAGTTGCAAGTGCTTGACTATGTATTTTAGAATAAGGTTAAATTAAGAGTTTGATTTAGAAAGTAAGGAAACTTTTCTCGGCTTGATCTGTGGCAACTCTTTTTTGTAAAAACAAGTGGAAACCCTGTGTGGACTGGAAACTGGAAACAAGTGGACGTAAAACACACTAAAACCATACATACAATTCCTTGTAGGTTACTTGATCATAAATCATGATTGCTATTCGTCTGTCTACTTTTGTTTAAGGAATTAGTACTTAGTAGTATTTGAGATTTAATAACAAAAAAATATTATTCAAATCTGATTCGTTTGGTTAAAGTAACAGTAATTAAGTATTAGTTGCAGCATTTGCTATTTGGCTGTTCTTTACATTTTTTAGGAATACTACTTTCAAATAACTTCAGTATATTTACAATCTTCATTTTATTTTTTCAAGTACGTCCGTGTGAAAACTTTGTGATAGAGGTACTAAGTTGCAGATAAACTTTCTAACAGTGAGTTAGTTATACAAATAAACTTTGAGCTGAGATTACTGTTAATGTAGACTTATAATATATTAATCTACTTTTTTAAGGAAACATAAAAGTATATACTTTTCTATATATGTCTTCAAATATGTTTTGCTTCTTTTAAATACATTTTTAGGCTTAAAAAAGTATTTTTAACCGAACGATTTTTATTTTCTCAGTAAAAGTATAATTTCTGATGTTAAAGTTTTTATTCTTATTTTAATCTACAAAAGTTAAATTGAGTTTAAGGACCAAATAGTTATTTTGTGCACTAGGTCTTAGGACCAAACATTTCAGCGCTTTTATTAGTCGTTCAATATGTTTTATATATATGGTTGAATTAACTTATTTATAAAATTTTTAAAGTTATATAATATTATTTTTAAATATGAACTTCTTTAAGTATTCTAATCTTTTTGTTAAGTGAAAAATGAAAATTTAAACATTCAACACTAAATATTAATAATGACCAAAATTTTTCAGCTTACTACAATTTTATTTTTAATTCTTTAAAGAAGTTGTTAGCTGTTTTCCTACAACTTTCATGTTTGCTATAATTATTGTTTTTCTCATTTTATGAATGAAATCTAACTTGCATTTTAAATTATAAAGTTCAAACATTGTCTACTGATTTTCATTTTAAGGTTTAGGATTAGACTGTACTTTAATTTTTATGTTGTTAGAAAAGTTTTTGAGTACATAATGAATAAACAATTTTTAAGTAAACACATAACTTACTTAAATTTCTTTTTACTCATTTTAATAGTTGTTTTATTTTTTAAGATTTAAAAGTCTAGATTATAAAATACTAATTCTTCTTTACTCGTAAAAAATTTTAGAAGCATGTGGTCAATAACAAAAATTAATTAAGTTTTTTTCTTTATTTTTTACTATCACTGTTACTCCTAACCCTTACATTTGGTTGGTAACGTTGATTTGTTAATGCTAGTTTTTATGATTTTCTTTTCTTTTTAGAACTATGACTCTTTTAGATACGAATTCCTTTTTTAATTAATATGATACCAAGGGATTTAAATAAGAGTTGCATTTATTACAGGTTATGTACTACACTGTTAATTTAATTTAAAACTCATGCTAGTTTTGGGTCGATCATGCTGACTTTTTTTGCTAAAAGGAAAACATTGTGGCAAACCTGCAATACATAACACTGTTGTATCATGATAAATGAAGCTTTATTGTTAAATTAAATATATACTTCTTTTCTTGAGATGTTTTTAATAAAATTTATGACAACCTTTTTATTCAAAGTAAGTTAAGTCCGTTCTACTAAGCTTAATAAATCTAAGCCATCCCTGAGCTTGATCTAATAAAAATTGCATTAGTGTTTTAAGAAAGTATGAAATTCAGTCAACAAATACCCTTATATACTGGAGTTTTACATCTGTACTGTTAATATCTCTTTATAGACAGAAGTGAATTTTAGAACATCAAGTTAAATGGTCATTTATTTTAAATACTTTAAGGAGCAGTAAAGGGGCTCCAAGGCCATAATTTGAAACTAACACTAGATAATTTGGATTTGATTATGAAGAAGAGAAAAAAGTCTTAGGCGACTTTAAAGTTAGTTTCAAAACTTTTACTACATATTATGGATAAAAAAGTGGGACTTGAAGGCCATGATTTTAAATCTACGCTAGATACTATAGATGATAATGAATAAAAAAGTATGAGGTATTTTTAATAATAGCTTATAAGAAACCTTGATAGAAGTAGCCATATTTTTTTTAATTTCTTAAAAGAGGGCATTTTGACAAAAGTTCGGGAAAACCTGATTTAGATAATTTTTACAGTAAGTTTTACATCTTTTGTTTAAAAAGCAATACTTACATTTACCTGTTCATGTTTTTTAAAGCCTTTAAAATTTGAACGTAACCAGAACAATAGATGGTTGCTAAATCAACTTGCAGTAAAAAGTTATTTTAAACAAAGTACTATAGGGACAAAATAAAGTTGAAATGGTGTTAACAGAGTTTTAGTCCTAGTAAATCACCTAAAGTTGGTGACAAGTTTTAAGCCCTTAAAGTCAAAATAGAATTAATAAATTTTAAGTCAACAGAGCCAAAAAAGAAGTGACAAATTTTAAGTTAACAGAGCAAAAATAGAACTGAAATAATTTGATACCATAAGTCACTATAGAACTTGCAAAAAAAAGAGTTTAAATAGAACTCACAAAATTAAAGTCAATCAATTAACACGAGTATTGACAATTTATAAGTTAAAAGTAATCACAAAAAAATGGTGACCAACTTTAAGGTAAAGTGAGTCATATTAAATTATGTAAGGTACTTAAATCTTAATAGCATAATAAAAACGATAATATTTATAAGTTAAAATAACAGAAAAGACCAGTAACACCCTGAGATATATAGAAATTTCTAGTAAGTCACTATTAAAGGGATTATCACGACATTTGAGTGTTTTTTTGTATTTTTTAGACTTATCCGTTTCAAATACCGCAATCTTTATAAAAGGTTGTAACAACTATTTGTTATTATTTTTAAAACTAAAATGAAAAGTTTAAGTGAGACAATAAGTTTTTCTTATTTAAAACACAATAAATTTTTACTATTATTATAAATTAAACACTTCTCAGAATTAAAGATCAGTTTATTTTTAAATTTAGTATACGTAAAGAATTTTTGAATAACATTAGTATCAGTTTTGAGACCAAGTTATATTTTGATATGTTTTACATTTTTTTTTTAAAGGAAGAGTAATGTATATTTTCCAACAAAAATGCAGAGGAGAAATAGAGTAAAGATTCTCTTCCAAAAGTAGAAGAGGAAGTGGAAAAGGATATAAAACTGCATTTGATAACAGTGTAAATTTAATAAAAGTCTTTAGGTTAAAGCTCTTGTTCATCCAAGCGTTTAAGAGAAAGCTTGCAAGGTCACGTGTTTCACTGATGCAAGTTTGCATTAGCATACAATAGTCATATTTTAATATTCATTTGTTGTATAGGAGATCATTATAGACACCCTTACTGCTGCAAAATTTTGTTTAAATAAAAATTTGTCTTTTTAGTTGTTCAAAGTTTTTAAATATTATTATTTTATGTATACATTAAATAGTTTTCAATTTAATATATACACTTTCAAATATATTCCTTATAGATTTTATTTATGTTACATTTTTTCTATTTCAGTTAAAGTTTTTTTTCTAAAGTTGTTAATTTTTGTACTTATTTGTAATTCTTTGCTTCTGTTCATTGTATACAATTTGTTCATTCATGACATGCTTAATTTTATCTAAAGTATCCCAAAGTATTTTTAATATAGGTTTTAGTTTTATTAATGATATTGTCTATATACTGTGGTTAATGGTGTAAGTCAGGGTTGCTGTTTTACCTAGAAACCTTGTAAAACCTAGAATTTGAAAATATAGACCAAAAAAAACCTTGAATTTAAGAAATTTTGAAAAAACCCTAGAACTTTGAACAATAATCACTGAAAATACCTTGAATTTTTACAATTTTATCATAACTGAGTAGCAAAGTTTCAATTTGACCCAAAACATTTATCAAATAGATAAAAAGGTTCTATCATCATCAAGAATTTGTTTGTATTTAGAAAGACATTTAAAGTAGCTTAACAGTATGTGTTCAATGTTTTTAAATTATTTAAAACAGTTTTTTACCTTAAACTTAACTTTTTACTAATCATAGACCCAAAAATGTGTACTTTTACAAAATTGGTGAAAATTTTGAAAACCTGGAAAAAACTTTGACAGGGTTGCTATAAGGTCAGTAAATTAGGAAAATAGGAAAAATAGGGGGTTTTGAAAAAAGTCAGGAAATATCGTGAAAATTAACAAAAATAAAAAAAGTCAGATTTTGTCAGGTTAAATTTACAAAATTTTTTTTTTCCAAAGCCTTCAAGTGGTAAAAAGTAATTAAAATTCATTTAAATTCAGAAGAAACTTGCAAACTTTTTCTAGCAATTAACAAAATTATTTAGTTTTCATTGTCCTCTACTGGTATAAATAAATAAATTATCCTTTATAAAATTGAAAAAACTTCTGTTAAATTTGCATTTTTGCTTACAAATTGAACAAGCAGTTTTTCTAAGCTTTTTAATATTGATGATCTTTAGAAAAGAACTCTTTAAAAGTGAAACTTTGATAAATACACAAAAGTAAATCTAGCATGATTTTAGAATCAAAGTGTTTTTTCTTCAAGTAAATAGTTGAGTTTTTTGTAATTAAGCAGTTAGTTTAGTATTTTATGTAATAACTTAAAGTATATGCTTTAGCCCTTTATGTTTTTTATTTAAGTTGTTTCAGTTTGTAAAATAAGTTATAAGAGAGGTATGTGCCATATTTCAGTTTATCTATTTGTATTTTTTGTGGAATAACTTAAGTGAATAATATTTAAAAAAATATTTATTTCTAAAAAATATTATGCTTAATCATAAAAGAAAACATTTTATACAACAAATGTATAAATTGAATTTTTATTTATTTACTTACTGTTACTTAATTATATATGTTACAAAAAGCTTAAAAGATTGTGTCTTTTTTCAGACATGCTGTGTTTTTAAGATAATAACACAAGTATATTGGTGATAGAGCTGTTTATTCGAACACATCGATCATACACAGATGGTTCAAGTCGTGTAATGGAAGTTTGATGATTGAATTGGTCAAAAAAAAAGTTGTTCTATCCTGTAAAAAAATAGATAATAAAGCTTCTTATAGTTTGAAGTGTTAGGATATGTATTTTAAAATACGTTTAAATTAAGATTTAATTTAGAAAAGTCGGGAAAATTCAGGAAATTTTCTTAGCTTGATCTGTGGCAACCCTATAACACACTATAACCATACATAAAACTCCTTGTAGGCTACTGGGACATAACTGATTATTGCTCATCGTCTAATTACTTTTGTTTAAGGAGTTGTTAATATTTGTCATTTAAAATTTGATTTATTATGTTAAAATAACAATAGTTAAGTCTTAGTTGCAGCATTTTCTATTTGGTTTTTTTTTTACATAATTGTTTAGAAATACTACTTTGAAATAACTTCAGAATATTAATAAACTTATATTAATTTATTTTTCCAGTATATCCATGAAAAAACTTTGTGATAGAGGTTACTAAATTATAGATGTATATTCTAACAGTGAGTTAATTAAACAGATAAATTGTGATCTGAGACTACTGTTAAAGTAAACTTAAAATAAGTTAATCTATTTTCTTAGGAAACATAAAAGTATATACATTTTCTTTATATGTCTTTAAATATTTTCAACTTCTTTCAAATTCATTTTTGAATTAAAAAGAATTTTTAACCGAATGATTTTTATTTTCTCTTTAAATGCATAGTGTCTGATGCTACAGTATTTATTTTTATTTTTTAATCTACAAAAGTTAAGTGAGTTTATAAACCAAATAATTATTTAGTGCACCAGGTCTTAGGACCAAACATTTTGAGCGCTTTTATTTGTCGTACACTAAATTTTATATATATAGTGGATATAGTTCTTTAAAAAATTATATAATATATTTTTTATTCAAATATATATTGTTTGTTAAACAACAAATAAAACCGCTCAATATTTTTGGTCTTAGGACCTAGTGCACAAAAAGACCTTTCGGTTTTCGAATCGCACTCCACGGTTACCTTTTAACGTCTTGTCCAGGTCGAAACAAATAGTAACTATTTTAAGGGTTTTAATCTAATTGTCAAATCAAAAAAAACAAAGGTAATTTCTAGCAAAAAGTACCAATAATACTTAATCTAAAAACTTTAAGTTTATTACGATTTTACTTTTATAAAGAAGTTTAGAGCACTTTTCTAATTATTTCCATGGTTGCTATAAATATAGTTTAATTTGTTTTATCAATCTATTTTAGGTTAATATTTAAATTGTAATGTTATAAACATTTTCTACTAATTTAAGTTTTATGTTGCTAGATACGTTTTTGAGTACATCGTAAGTAAGTTATTTTAAGTAAAAGCATTAATTACCTAAAATTTCCTTTCATTTTATTTATTCATTATATTTATTGTTTTATTTATAAAGGTTTAAATATTTAAGTTAAAAAACATTAACATTTATTGCTCAGAAAAACTTTTAAAAGCATATGGTGTGCGACTCAATAACCCAGAGGCTTTTTATCACATTAACTCATTAGATCCAAACCTTTTGAGCTTTTTTTTATTGTTCAATAAAAAAATATACAGAAATCAGATATGCATGAATAGCATTATCTGAACATTAACTACTTACTTGGTTAAGAAATCTTGGAAAAAACCAATATACTTTAATTTAAATTACTTTGACTACATTTATATAATTTTAATTATTCAATTTAAGTAAAAAAAATAATTTTTTTTAATTTAAATTTTTTTACAGATTATACAGTAAATACATCATGTACTCAAACGAAAAGTATTTAGATCAGACAATCACACTGTTTCCTGGTCCTCAGAACTACTTGCGCCGCCTGTGCGATGAAGAAAAGCAAAACACTAAAACTAAAATTGAAAACAAGGTTAAAAATTTTGAATGGGTAAAAGAAAAATCGATGGAAGGTGCTATGAAGTTGTTTAAATGCAACACTTCGGCTTTTAAAAAATCACTTTCAAAGGATTCCAAGCACGAGCTTAAACTATTGGAAAGCGACGATCCGGAATACGATCTGTTAAAAGGATCGCTCGGTTTGAGCGCTGAAACGAACCAATTGAAAAAGTACTCGAACAAAAACGTCGCTCTCAGGATTTACAGAGTTAAATCAAATGTGGAACGCTGCAGATGTCCGAATTTGCTGCTTCTGCACGGCACCAAAAGAAGCAACATCGAAGGAATCTTGAGAGAAGGACTGAGGCCTTCGTCGTCAGGAAAACATGGTCCCGGCATTTATTTGACGAACAGCTTTGAAATTGCTCATCGTTACGGTCAAAACTACGCAAAAGACCATGGTAACGTCAAAGACTTGACGTACTTGTTTGTTAGCAAAGTGAAAGAGACACTAGAATGTTCAGGTTGTCTTTGTGGAGAGTGTAAAGATGGCCAGTCTGTTGAAACTTGCGAAACATTAATCGGTAAGAAGACAACTTCGACTGTGTTTGTAAAATCTTCTTATTCGTCTCTTGACTCCAGTTTTGGTTACGAGCCCGTTTTAAAGGTTTTCGATTCGTATACCGACAAACAAGTTAAACTCGAAAACTCTTCAGCCCGCAAGCACGACAGCAACGGAAACAAAATTCTTTCGGGCACGTTTCAAGTGGTTGAAGACGAAAAAAAAATATTTGTGGCTCACCACGATCTAGTAACTCTCGAATACTTAATAGAAATCGAAGTTAAACAAAGCGAACGCGAGCTTGCGAAACACATTTTGTACGATGAACTCTGCCACTTCAAGTTTTCAATAGACCCGCAAACTTCAGATTCGCCAAAAGACACATTGATCGAAAACAGTCATGTCAGTTCCGAAGACTGCTCCATGAACACTTTTGTTGCTGAGCTCGAAAAAGAAATAAGCGTCAATCAGCAGGCAGAAGTTGAATATGTGAAGCATCAGTTTGAACTCAAAGTGAACTCTTTCATGCGGCAACTGTTGTTTGATACGAGCAGCATATTGGAAACCAACAACTGTGCCAAGTACAAAGCGGAGCTTCTGCAAGCTTCAGATCAAGATCACCAGTTTGTGCTCGGGTCGATGACTGGAATGAACCCGAACGGCCATCCGACAATCCTGAATATTTTTAGGATCAACCCCGTTGACGAAAGCGAAAAGATGCGCAGAGGCTTACTCTGCCTGCGGGGAGTCAAGTCCTACGAGGTGCCGAAGGTTCTGGCGAGAGGCTACCCTGCGAGCTACGAGGATTTATTGGAGCAGTGCGAGTGCAGACTCATTTGTTACTGCAACGCGTCCACCATCTTGGACAGGGAACTTTTGATAGGAATGAGCCACTGCCTCAAGAACGGACAAGTAGAAAAGCAGTCGTTTGTCTTCGTGGTAAGGGATGGCAAAAGCGCGGACAATGAAACTTTTCTCAACTCCGACACTAGAGGGTGCTGTTTTAATACCGTAATGGATTTCATGCATCAGCCGATCGGCCTTATTCCGGCTTATTTAATTGTTTTTAGCGTTCAATAGACTTTGAATAAATTATCTTTTCACAGTTGAAAAAATAGCACTTCCTGTTTTAAGTTTTATAAACTTTTTATACATAATCTTTACACATTCTTTTTATACATAATCTAATTAAGTTTTAAATAGTTATTTAGAATGGTAACTTACATGACATTTTTTTAAATCTCAGGTTCGTTTGAAAAAGATGAAAAGTTTTTTTACTTCCAAACAAACAAATTTTTGTTTTTACAAAGTGTAAAAGTTTTCACAGGTTTATTATTACACCATCCGGCTTACTTGACCGATTATGGCTATGATATTTTTTAAACCAAAAGTTTACTGTTGTCTTTCTTTAGTTATTATTAACAACAAAGACATTAGCGAAAGTCTACAAAGTCTAAGCCTGGACTTTTGTATGCCCTAAGACGAGCTCAAGTTTTTCAATATAAAGTATGTATCTAACAAGTTGACCAAGTCTCATTAGTATTATTAAATAACACTCGTGTTAATTTTTATTATTGCTTGAAGGTCGTATTTCTATCAAAATAATGAACACCTTTTATAGTTTAACTTTGTTAGAAATTTTTGTAAATATATGCGTTGTCTTTTAAGATGGTAAAATTACTAAGATGAATGACCAGCTTACTGCAAAAGTTTTGCAGTACAACGAGTTGGTAGTAAACATTTAAAACTTCAACCAAAATTACGTCACAATGACGTTTGCATACGAACAATAAAGAGTTAATTGCTTTGTAAAAGTGTTAATTATTACTGTACAAAATTGATAAAGAATTTAAAACTGAGTTTTTCTTATATATTTAATATATTAATGAAAACAACTTTACGAGTTTTTTCTGTTAATATTTAAAAGTGCATTTTGCTAAGGAAATGTGAAACTACTTAAAATAGTAGTGATGCTCACCAAACCAAGCTTAACATTATTACACATTCTTATATTTTGTATTTAATTCACCGCAGCACTTATAACAACTTACCTTAAAACTGCACTAGGTTTTTATAATATTTTTACAAGTTTCTTAGCTGTTACACTTAACTTTTTCAGATGCAACTAACTTACTAGAAAGCCTTGTGCTACGAAAATGTTTAATTCGTACAGTTATTCCGATTAGAGCTCCTATTTAGTTCTAGTTTATACATAACTAAAAAACTTAAAAATAAATAATAAACCTTATAATGTTTTTTTAATGTTATATCAAGTTACAACGCTTTTGTTTAAAAATTCCAGCCTGAGACTTTTAATTTATGCAGAAAGTGACAAAAACTATAAAACACTTTTTTTATCAAAGTTGAATAGTAAAATACTATCACAACTAGGAACGAGGTGTAGGGGAGAACATTGGAGCAGTAATTCCTCCTAAAGTGAAAATAAAAACAGTTGTAAATGTATCAGTTTTATTTTTTAAGCTATTAATTTTCCTGCTACAGTTGTTTCTTTTAACTATGTATATTTATTAGTCAAAAAGTTCTTTACCGAGGAACACATAAACTATTCTCTCTATTTAAATTAAAATACTTCTAAATCAATGTGGAAACATTTTCCATGAATTAATTCCAAAAGAATTAAAAAGAGTAGGAACTCACAGAGGTTACTGCTCTTGGTAGTAAAACTATTATACTTTTGTTTTTTATAAGTAAATTATAACAATTTTTTAGCAAACCATCAGAAATTTTTATTTTTGAAAATTGAAAAGAAATAAAAAGTTTTTGGAAAACCGTTATATTAACTATGTTGTAGTGCGCAATGTATACTGTTGATATACTGTTACCTCATTTTACAAAAAGACTAACTTAAACTTTAGTAAACTTGAAAAAAGTAAGTAATTTATATTTTATTTGAAAAGTGAACAAACCAAAGCTTCTAATTGTATTAACCAGTAGAGTTGAAAAATTAATCATATTTAAAAGCAAATTAGTCCATTAATTATATATCTTATATCATTAAGATTTTTCTCTAAGACTTTTATTTAATAACAGTTTTCTTTATATATAACAAAAACTGAAGTTAAAGATTAAAATGTTATCGATTGCTAAAAAACGAAAATTTTAGATTTTATCGCTTCTCTGCTTAATTAAAAAAGAATTATACAAACAAACAAATAAATCAAATAAACTTAATTTGACTGCTAATATCTGCAGCTACATTCTTTAAATAAGTAATAGTGTTTTATACCAGTTAAATTGGTTAGGCAGTAAATTTTTGCATGTATTAAAAAAATTGAATATTTACAAAGTTTCTGCACTTATGACTATGTATCCAAATAAATTATTCTAGCTGAAAACAGATATCAAATAACTAAATAATAATAACAAAAAGTTATTTTATAGAAATTAATTCTATTATTGATCTATCCTTATTTTGTAAGAAACATAATAAAAGTAAATATTAGATCAAGATAAAAAATGCTACTAAGAAAAGTTTGTTTTCTGTCACTGTTTAATGAGTTAACAAACCTTTTTAAATATTTTTCAAATTGGGTAAATTAGCTGATACTGATTACAAAATTCTTTGATGCAATCTTATAAAACGTTTAGTAAATAGATTTAGTGACACTATTGGGTGATTTGACAACACTTTTTGATGATCTAGATCAGGGGTCGGCAAACTGCGGCCCGCGGGCCAATTGCGGCCCGCGAAGGATAGATCTGCGGCCCGCGAGCACGTTATTTTTTTGAATGGAATGCGGCCCGCGAAAGAAATTTTTGTGGCCCGCGAGCATGTAAATGTGGCCCGCTGAGCAAAAATATATTTCAAATTAATTTTTTTTCGGTAATTCGATTTAATTTGATTAACTTCGCTTTAAGTCTCTGTATAACATTTTAAAATATTTAGAAGAACTTACTGCTTTAGTTTAAAAATGTGAGAAAGACAGATTAGCATTCTAACAGGATTTTTTTCTCTGTTTCATAATAACTTCTTATTTACAACAGCAATTAGTTATCTGAAAAATGAGTGTAAAGAGTGCTTGGGATTAATAAGTTAGTTACATAATACTATTTATTAAACAAACTAAATGCAAGTGTTTTCAATGTTGTACAAAAGTAATGCACAGTAATTAACTGAAGTGTCATTTCTTTTCATCTTAGATATTCTTTTTCAATTTTTTTTATACCTAAGTTTCTTTTATAAATTTTTTATTTGTAAATGTTATATTTTAGTGTAAAGACATATAATAAAAAAACATAGTAATAAGAAATAAGGTTTGTTTGATTTTTGTTTCGACACATTTTAATTTTTTAGAAGTTTTTTTTGCACTTTAAATTAACTTCTATGCACACCAACTTAAAAAGATGCTCATATTTTAAACCACTTTTTATTTAACACTTTAATATTAGTTAGTTTAAGTCTAGTTTATGCATAATTTTCTATATTGTTGTTTCTACATGTAATATCTAAATTTGTACAGACACATTTAAAACAATATATATGACATAAATTAATATAGTTTTTTTTATGTATACATTTTCATTTTTCGAACATTGTTTTTGTCAAACTAAGTTAATTTTAATGCCTTGCATATCAATTCACACAATTGCTGTTTTTTGGAGCTATCTATTTAATATAAACTAGTTTTAGGGATGGTAAATTTATTAAGTTTGTACATTTTTAATCAAAATAGTTCAAATTCAAGCGAATAAACAATTTAACGTTGCCACACACTCAGACTATCACTACTTGAAGACTTCAAATCTCAGGCCAACTAAGTCATTTTTTAAGTTTTTGACTAAAAATTTTTTTTTGTATACAAAAATATCAGGAAAGTTTTTGTTGACTCAGGCTGGCTTTTTTGCTTAAAAGAGTGGCAAATTAAACTTATGATGTATGTTTTTTTTTAATCCACAGTGTTAGTTTGAGTTGTAATATATGTTAAATTTTAAGTTTTGCAGCTAATATAATTCAACATATTGTTTATATTATTGTGTACATTTAAGTGTGAACAATCAGTGTTGCCAAAAAATTTGAATCCCGGAAAAGCTTTGAATTTGAAAATTTATGTTAAAAATTTTGGAAAAAAAATTGAATTTGAGAATTTTTGAAAAACCTGGAATTTCAAACAACTTTTACATGTAAAGTAATAAAATTTCGATTTGACAAAAAAAATTACCAAATGAATTTTTTTTTAATTAAAAATATATTAAAGTAACTTAAAAGTATTGTTTAATATAGATATATTTTTTAAGACATTTTTTTAAACTTTAGTTAAACTTTTTACTAAAAATAAAAGAAGGAATTGTACTTCCAAAAACTTTGTATTGGTGCTTTTCACCTTTATTTGTAAAATTTCACCGATTGTTGTGCTTCGTGTTGGAACTAAACCAAGAAATTCTACTAAAATGTCAAAATTAGTAAAAACATCTCTAATAAACATTCTCAGATAAGCAATAGTTTTTCTATCAGTGCTCCCATGTTAACAGATTGATTAAAGTCCTAATTTGATTTATGCGACTTTATAACCTTAATGAATTTCCTAAACACCACTTCTTGTTGTAATTAAAGAAATAAACAAAAGTTTTTCCTTTCCGCCAACATTAATTCTTTAAAAAGTTTTCAACTATAAACGGTATCTCATTTTAAGTAATAAATTTTGCTACTTTATAACTTAACAATTTTTTCTGATCATTCTGTAGTTACTGAAGGTAATCATGTGCTTTGTTGGAACTGACTTTGGTGATTTGATTTAAATTTTTCTCGCAATAACTCCAAACTAATTTTATTTTTAGCTCGTCTTATATTTTACAATTACTATTTTTTAATGAAATACTTATATTGCAGATAAAGAATTGCTATAGTGTGTAATAAAAAATAAGTTTTTCTACTTCGCTAATGACTCAATAAAGTTTTATACTTTTGTTAAATTTGTTTAAGAAACTTAATTATCCATTCCAGCTAACTTATATTTTTATTGCAAGTAATTTATTTACTGTTAATAACCTTCGTTATTTCTATATGTTGTGAACTTTTTTTTAATTTGGTTGCTACACAAACAGGTTGTTATAAAAGCTTAAAATCTCAGATGTTTGTGAAACTTTTATTTCAAACACTTTAAAGAAATCTTCTAATTCTCAGAATAGTTTTTATGACTGTAGTGTAGCTTACTAATTGTTTTTTTTTCTTTCTTTCTTACACTTTGTTCCTTATTTCTTTGATAATGATGATATTTTTACGAGGTATTTTAGCTTGATAAGAACTATTTATTAGCTTTTTAACTTTTAATAAACTTAGGCTAGTTTGATACAAGTCAGACATTTTTGCTTTTTAAATGGCAACTATTTAAAAGACTAATTACTAATAAAATATTTTATCAAAGTATTCGAGAATTAATTATTTTGAAGAATTTGTTTTAGCTTTGGAATACAAACAGGTATTAATTTAATTAAGTTAACTGATCACTAAATTTTTAGTAAGTGTAAATTATTTAACACGCAAAAACATTTTTTAAGTTAATTTTCTTGAAAAAACGGTTCATAGTGTAACAAATGTATAAAAGTAACCCATAAATTGTCTTTCAAGTTAGGTTTTTTATAAAGAGTTAGGTTGTAAGTAAAATTACAAAAATATTAAGTTTAGCTTACTAAGTGCTTCTGAAAGTACATAGTTTATTAACACTTAAATTTATTAGTCAATGTAAATTCTATTCTAATAAATATTAATTTAAATAGGCATTCTATGTATAGCTAAAAGTCATTTAAAACAATAAGTTGAATAAAAGTAAAACTTTTCTCTAGTGTGACTAAGACTAAAACCAAACGAGTATTCAAATGTCACTAAAACTAAAACTGCGGCCCGCGAAGACTTTGGAAACTTGAAATTTGGCCCGCGACCACCAACTGCCTGCCGACCCCTGATCTAGATGCATGAGAACAGTTATAAAGTATGTTAAACTAAAAAAATTCAATAAGCTCACAGTTTAAACAAAATATAATAACAGCTATCAGTAACTTATAACCTTTTAAATAGTTTTTGTTTATTTTTTTAACATACTAAACATAACTTATTTTTTGTTAGCTTCTTGTACACCAGGTCCTTAGACCAAACTTTTTGAGCCCTTCTTTTTTATCGTTCAATAAACAAAAATAGCTTCTAAAAAATTTGCGCGGTGATTTTTTATCTTCATGCAATCAAAGTATCTTCGTGCACTCGTGAAATTTTGTCCCCTTGTGCAATTTTGTACGCATGTGCAATTTAGACTGCTACCCATATAAGGGGTATAACGGAATTAACTTTACTAAAAAAATACTTTCTTTCCGCTGAAACGTGCTATTAGTTGCTTTAGATAAGCACAGACCATAACTAAAGCTAGTTTGTTAGTTTTAAAATTTTATAAAATATTTTTTAGATCATTACTTGGTATAACAAATATTTATCATTTATTTACAGTCATACTCTGTTTAGCAGTTTTTGTATATGATTTATCATGATACTGTATAGGCAAACTTTCAATAAAGTTTTTTTGTATGTAAACTAGCATTTCCGCAGAAGTATATAGTTATGTATATAACTCAATTTAAACTTATGGTAAGAGGTAGTCTAATAATAGTAAAATAATACTGAAGACTGAAAAACTTCTAAATACTTAAAAGTAATCTACAATCTTTTAAAAGTTACTTAGTCAATAACTTCTAGGCGTGGAATTCAAACTAAGTAAGCAATTCGAAATTGTTTAGTTAAATACTATAAAGTTAAGTTCCAGAATTTTAAGAATATATTAGAATTAAGTTAACTTCCTTAAAATGTAACTAGATTAGCAAAATTCAATTTTCCTGTTTAAACGTTTATTTTAACTTAATGAAAATTTATCCGAAAAATTCAAATAATCTATCAACTCAAAGTACAAAAAAACGTTAATTTATTAATTTAAAACATGTTAGTTTCATAAAATTTTTCTACTATCAAGTTAACTATAACAAGCTACATAAGTTTCAAAAATGAGTTTAATAAAAAATGAAATTGGAACTGATTTTAAATCTTTTTTATAATTAATTTTTCTTAGCTTATCAAAAAATATTAAAACTACGTGTTTTATAGAAAATGCGATCATCTAATTATAACTCTAAAACTGGTTTCGAATGAAGTTGATTGAGACTAGGTTTTGGTACATTTTTCTCAATCTCTATAAAAAATATTATAATTAGTTTCTAGTTCATGAGCAAATAAACAGAAAAAAAAATTAAGTTTTTTTTTATAATCAATAAGAATTAAACATGTTGTCCTAAAGGTCCTGAGGTAGGAACTACCTTTAATTGGGGGAAGTCCCCTTTTTTGTGCTAAACGCTTAGCGCGTTTAGCTCTCAAGGTTTTTACTGAATTTACCTTACTCATTAGGTTTAACTTTGTAATTAATAAGTATGTAATAGACTTAATATATATATAATTTCTTTAATGAAGTGAGTTTATTAAAAACGTGATGTAAATGTGAAAACTAGGAAGTAGAAATAATAAAGCAGCTAATAAATCAGTTAAATAAAACTGCGAATAAAAACACAATAAGTAAACACAAAGTTCTACAAATAGAAATGTTCTTAAAGTGTTTAAAATCTTAAATAATAAATATTTCTACAAATTAAAATGGTCTTAATAATGTTTTTAAAATGTCTGAATGTCACAATCTTAATACAAAAGTAGGTCTTACTATTAAATCAGAGTCTTAAGTTTTTATGTGCTTCTTGCACGATCTTATGACTGAACTAAGCAAATATAATACAATAATGCAAATAAACATCAAGATCTTATAAAATGAAAATAATAAAATAGTTCTTAAAATCAATTAGTGTGCCTCTCGCACCGTCTTATGGCTTAACTGAGCGTAATAACAGACATGTTCTAAGTTTTATTGTGTGTTGATTTGATAAAAAATCGTCTAACGCCCCCAAGCGGTCATTTAAAAAAACAACAAAATGCATATTTTGTTACATTTTCCCATCTAAAAGTCCTCAATTAAAGTCTTTTGATGGGGTCTTGCAAAGTTTTTAAGTGTTTCTTACAATTATTATTGCATAATTTTTGATTATTAATTTTCAAAATGTACAAAATCGTTAGATAGTATTATTTTTAAGTACAAGTGGTTCTTACAAGTTCTTATACAACAGTTAAAAGTAGATAATACTGTCTCTCAGAAATTTTTATAAGTGTTCACTTTATCGGCGGCCGTCAGCTGCTGCTTTTTCTGCCTGCCTCTCCAATCTGACCACTTTTAGGCGCTAAGCCTGTCTGTCCGTTGAAAAACCTTTCTCCAACTTGGTTCGATCTGTTTGTAACATCAGCTGTGGTGTGTAATAGCTACAAATGACATCACACTTAAGAAACATTGCTTTGCGTCTCTTTAACTATCTGATGACGTATTTGGTGTTTTCTCCGTTAGGCTGTGCACAAGAGCAAGTATTTGCGTCTTGCGTATATAAACTGTCTTGCTTACTAGCATTGTTATGAGACGGTTTGTAAATATTTAATCAACATTTTTGATTAATATATACATAATCATGTGTATCTAACAGTTTTTCTTGCTCAACTATTAATTACAAAAAATCAAATAGAAAAGTCGTTATATATATACACAAGGCAAGCAATAAAAGAACATTAATAGTGATATCGATAAAAAATTTAGCTTTTAATTTTAAAAGTTGTTCGGGGTTAATTTGGAAAAAAAAAAGTTTTGTATTTTTTTTAATTGATGTTATTTCTTAAAAGCAGTTTTTAGTTTAAGTTTCAAGTAAACAATTCTAAATTTAATTTTACTTTGTAAAGTATACTTCTTATATATTTAAATTATGTCAAAATTCTTTATTCTAGTAAAAGTTATTTTCTAAAGTTGTTGATTTTTGTTAGTGTTTGTATCTGTTCTTTGTATAAGATATGTTCATTCATAACGTGCTTAATTTTATATAGGCTAGCCCTAAGTATTTTTCATATAGGTATTAGTTTGGTAAATGTGTGATTAATAGTGTGGCATTTATTCTAAGTTGCAGCAGTATCATTAGCAGTTAAGGTGTCACAGGGGGCCACAAGGCAAAAATGAAAACTTACACTAGATAGTCTGGAGTATATAATAAAGAGTAAAGAAAAAGGTCTTATGCGTCTTTAATGGTAGTTATGAAACTTCTACTAGATATTATGGAAAAAAATGTTGGACCATAAAGCTATTGTTTTATACTTAAACTGTATTCTAGATGATGACGATAAAAAAAGGTCTTTGGCATCTTCAATTCTAGCTTTTTTAAAAACCTTGTTAGAGAGCGCCATTAAATTTTTAAATATCATTGAAGGTGGCATTTTGACAAAAAGTTTGTAACCCCTGATTTAAGTATTTTTCAAATAAATCTTGCCTTTAATTTTAAGAAGAAATACTTTTGTTTACTATTTTTTCCTTACTAAAGCCGTTGAAGTTTCACCATAACCAAAATAATAGGGGGTTTTAAAATCGACATGCAGTAGAAGGTTAGATTAAATAAGTATCTAGGGAAAATAATATTATAACGACTTAAAAGGGGGTTAAATTTTTTTTATTCAAAATAAGTAACAGAAAATCGGTGACAATTTTTAAGTCCATAAAATCAAAATAGAATTGATAAATTTATAGTAAAGAAAGTCAAAATAGAATTGACAAGTTTTTAGTCCAAAGAGTCAAAAGTGAACTGACAAATTTCAATTTTACAAAGTCAGATTAAAACTGACAAAATTTGAGTCAACAGAGTCAAATTAGAACTGAATAAATTCAAGACCACAATTAAATATAGAATTGTAAAAAAATAAGTCCACAAAGTTTAAAAAGAACTGTTAAAATTGAAGTCTAAATAACTCACAAGAGTATTGACAAAGTATGAGTACAAATAAGTCACAAAAAATGGTGACAAACTTTAAGACAAAATGTGTGATTTTTAATTTTTTTAAGGCACTTAAATCTTAATAATAAAGAAAAATATATTATTTGTTAGTAACTGAGACAGCAAAGAGCACGATCATGCTGACACTTTTTTTTGTATCATAGGGCCATTTGAGTATTTTTTTATACTTGTCTGTTTCAAATTCTGCAATCTTTATAGTAAGTTGTAGCATATATTTGATATTATTTTTGAAATTTAAGTAAAAAGTCAAAGTGAAAAGATAACTTTTTCAGGCTAAAACACGATTGTTTTTTTCTATTATTCAAAAAAAATTTTTTTTTTGAAATATAAGTTTTTCTGGTTAAAACATAATAAGTTTTTATTATTATTAAAAATAAAAATCTTTTTAGAATTAATGACCATTAGTTGTTATTTTTTTAGTTGTTGTATAACTTAATATACTTCAAATTTTTTGAATAACATTAGGGTTAGTTTTGAGACAGTTTTTTATATTGTTTAACCCAGTTTCTTACCTTATTCTTAACTTTAAAATAAAAATAGACACAAAAATGTGTATTTTTACAAACTTGGAGGAAATTTGGGAAACCTGGAAAAAACTTTGACAGGGTGCTACAAGGTCAGGAAATAAGAAAAAATCAAGAAAAAATGGGGTTTTGAAAAAAAGTCAGGAAATGTCAGGAAAATTGATAAAAGTAAAAGAAGTTAGATTTTTATTCTAAAATTACAAAATTCCGTATTTTACAAAGCATTTAAGCGGTAAAAAATTAATTAAAGATACATTAAAATCTGAATTCTTTTTTAAATTTTCTGTAAAATTAACAAAGTTATTTAGTTTACATTGTTTTTATCTAATGAAAATTAATGAAATATCCTATACAAAATTGTAAAAATTTTCTTTAAACATATTGAACAAGCAGATTTTGTAAGCATTTTAATATTGATGATCTGTAGCTAGGACACTTCCAAAGTTAAACTTTGATACATATATAAATGTTAATCTAGCATAGTTTTAGAATCAAAGTGTTTTTTCTTCAAATTAATAATTGAGTTCTTTATAATTAATTAAGCATTTAGCTTACTTATTTATGTAACAAGTTGATGTGTAAACTTTACCGCTTAATAATTTTTTAAGTTGTTTAAATTAGTAAATTAAGTTTTAAGAGAGGAATATGCCATGGTTCAGTTTACTTATTTCCATTTTTTGTAAAATAACCTAAGATTTTAATATAAATAAGAGTAGATTTATTTGTTACGAATTTTATACTAAATGATTATAGGAAATACTTTATACAACAGATAAATAGTTTAACTTTTATGTATTTTCTTGCTGTTACTTAAGAATATATGTTAAAAAATGCTAAAAAAGTTTGTCCTTTTTCAGACAAGCTGTGTTTATAAGATAATAACACAAGTACATTGCTTATAGAGCTGTATATTGCAAATAAATCAATCATAAACATATGATTCAAGTGATGTAATGGAAGTTTGATGATTGAATTCAGCAAAAAAAAACTTTTGTTTTTACAAGTACCAAAATAATATTAAAAGCTTCAAAATTTTTTGTATTTTAGAATAAGTTTAAATTAAGATTTTAATTTAGAAAAGTCAGGAAATTTAATTCAATATAGAAAATAATATTCGAAATAGTAAAATACCTCTTTTAGTTTAACTTTGTTAGTAAATGTTTGTACAAATATGCGTTGTGTTAAAACTGTTGATTATATAAAATTTTGTGATATTTTTTAACAGTTAAAAACCAACAATATCAAATTCTTCCCTTTTCAACAATAGTATTGTTTATTGAACGACAAAAAACGCTCAAAAAGTTTGGTCCAAGGACCTGGTGCATAAAATTTCTTTCAATTATCGAGTTATACACCAAAACTTCATGTCCAGGACAGATTATTAAACGTTTTCAGGGTCATTTTAAGCGAAATTGCGTTGCACGTCAGACTAATATTGTCAACATTTTAAAAGTGCTATGTCATTTAGCATATATGAATTGTTACTAAAGACTAAAGTTAATGTATTTTTTATGCTTGTACATGTTACATAAACACTTCTATTTTTTAATTACTTATATTGCTTTTTTTGCAGTTATAACTTTTATTGTCAATATTTTTCAAAAAGAAACTACAAAGTTTTATTTTTTCACGATCAACCATGGTTAAAATTATTGCAGAAAAAATTAAGTAAGATATGTTTTTTTATTAGGACACGGTTAAATATAATTACTAAATTATAACTTAAACTAAGTAACAAAATGGATAACAAAACTGTGATGTCTAACTAAAAAATCAATTAAAAGATAAATCAGGCTAGGTTTTAATTTAAATTTTATAACGTTTTTATTACACAATTAAAAAATGTTCATGATACCTATAAGTGGTAAAAAAACACAAACATTTTCCCCTTTTAAAAACTAGTGTTTTCAGGGTCATTTCAAGCGAAATTGCGTAGCACATAAGACTAGTATTGTAAACATTTTAGAAGTACCTATGTCATTTAGTATTTATGCCATTTAACTAAAGACTAAAGCTAATGTATTTTTTATTTTTGTGCATGGTACCTACAAAGTGCTAATCTGTTATTACTTAAATTGCATGTTTTTTTGGCAGTAATAGCTGTTTCAGTATTTATCTTTATAACACAAATAAATATTCAAAGCTTTATTCGTCCACGGTCATAAAGTTTTTTTCTATTGTTAGAATTACTGTAGAAAATGTTAACTAGAAATTGTTTTTATTAGGAAAGGTTTAAATACAATTGATAAGTTACAACGCAAATTAAGTAAGAGAATGTAGAAAAACTGTGACATTTAGCGTAATAATGTGTGCATATAATAAGTGCAAAATCAACAAAATAAAAATAAAAAAAATTTAGTTTGTCTGAAAACTTCAGGTTTCAAACTTGAGAATATAAACTTTTTATAAAGTCTCTAAATGAAAACCAACGCGTCATTTCATATTATTTTCAAATTAGTTACGTTTTTTTTAACCCATGCGAGTTTTTAATTAAGAGTTGAAAAATAGCTTTTAAACAAATTTCTTAAACAATAATTTTACAAAAATTATGGCAACCTTTATTTCAAAGTGAGTAAAGTAAGTTCTTCCCAGCTTAATAAAAGTAAAGCCACCCCTGACCCTGAACTAGTAAACCAGTTTTTAAGTATGTACGAATCTCAGTCAACAAATTCTATTATATGTTAGAGTTATACATCTGTGCTCTAAATAATTTAGACAAAAATGTCTTTTAGAAGATTATGTAAAATTACATTGTACTTTAGATATTTTTCTTTAAAAAAACACTAACTCAGGATTTGACTTATGCCTTACATAAACAAATACTACTACATTTATTTATTTTCTTTTGTTAAATTCAGGCAACTTTTTGTTTTTATAATTCTTGTTAATCAAGTTGAAACATGTTTTATGTTTAAAATATTTACAGAGTGATTTAGATGCAGTATTCTTTATTAAAGCCGAACTCAGTTAGTTAATAAACACACCTTTACTGTAATTAGTTTATATTAAATTTATAAGTTTTTTTAGTTAGTATGAAAGATATTTCTGTTTGGTAATTTTATGCAAATATAAACTATTAGTCTTAGCTCTCACAATCAACAACTTACGATAGTTGAGAACAACAGCAAAGTAAAGAGTAAAGTTTTAAGGTTTCAAAATGTTTTTATAAAAGTATTCGAAAACTTAAGTTTAGCTATAAAAATACCTTTTTTAATTCATAAAAAGTTATTAGTGAAGAAAAATAATAACACTAATAGTACTTCTTTCTCTTAAACAGAATTGTGGTTGCCAAAGTCTCAAATGGATAACAAATTAAGTGTGAAAAATCGGAATTTAAACTATAATAATCATACGAGGTCTTTAGAAACAGGTGTTTTGTAACCTAGGTTCAACAAAAACTATTGTCGTAAAGTGCTCGCCGACCAAGGTAGTAAATTATAGACCGGGCTACCATTATTTAAAAGAAAATAAAAGTCATTTTGGAGAGTTCAAACGTAAACTTTGAAATTATTAATTCAATAGTGATTAAGGTCATAAGTGGTTATTGCTACTCGTCTATTTACTTTTGTTTAAAGAGTTAATAATATTTGTCATTTAATACCCAAATACTTTGGTTCACAATCTGATTTCTTTAGTTAAAATAACAGAGGTTAAGTCTAAGTTGTAGCATTTTTTATCTAGCCAATCTTTTCATTATTTTCTAAGATATCTATTTCAAATTAACTTCAGAATATTTAAATTTTTTTGTTATTTAGTATGCTTATGCAAAAACTTTATGATAGAGGTACTAAGTTATAGATGGGTAACAGCCTATCAAACTAAACACGTAACCTGGCGAGCTTTCTCTTAAACGTTTGGATGAATAAGAACATTAACTTAACTTTTTCCAATAAATTTAAACACTCGAGTTAAAATTTTTAAAGACACTTTAAACTAAAATAAACAAATTACAACATAAATCAAGTGACATTTATATCTAACAAATAATGTATACATATTAATAGTTTATTGAACAAACGAATAAAAACATATAACTGCTAAAAAATTTTAGGTTTAAAGACTTAGGTACACAAATAATCCTCTCGGTCATCAAGTAGCATACCAAACTTAAACCAAAATTGTAATGTGCATTAAAATTTACAACATTAAATATTTTTTTATCAAAAAACTTTTGAAGCAACTTTAAAAGCTTTTTTTTTATAATAGGGTCTAACATTGAACACTTATAAAAAATATTTTTAATTCTACGTTAGAAGGTAAAGTTTTAACCTGAAATGTTTTTACATTTAGTATTTATCAATAATTTGACCTTTTTTATGATTAAAAAATATAAAAATGAAAACGTTAATGTTGTTAAAAGTATAGTAAGAATTTGGTTTCTACTGTTAACTTATTTTGACTAATCAAAATTAAGTAATAATGGAATAAAGCTATAACATTTAAAAAATATAAAAACAAAGTAAAGCTGCAATACTAACAAAAATATATGTCAAGTAAAGTAAAGCTGTATCGAAAAATAAACTATGCTTTAACTGAATAAAAAACAAAATAATATAAATCTACCCATTTAACTAAAACTATCAGTTTTAATAAATTTAAGTAAATATCTAAATATAAGACTTTAAGCAAACCAAAATAATAATTTAAACAAGCACAAAAAACACTTTAAGTAGTTAATCAGTTTTATATGTAAAAAATAGATTAAAAAAACAATATTAACCAATATAAAAAACAACATGTTACTAAATCTAAATTTTATCAGTAATTTTAGCTTATGATTTAAATATTTAAAATTTTTTGTCAAAATATATACAGAAACTAATAAGTTTATTTACAAAGATAAAATGTAGACTATTTTATGAAATTTTTTACTAATACTTTAACAGAGTATAAACAAAAACATACATACTACAATTTTCGTCAAACTATACTACATATAATCAGTTTGAATTTAAACAATAAAAAAAACTAGTTTCTTTTGTTTGCAGAGTTCAGCTTTTCAACTTAAAATATAATTTTCTTCTGAACTCTTTAAATTGAAACTGTTGCGTCTTTTTACTACTACTTTAAAGTTATTCACTTTGTAATTTTTCAAAACAATTGTTAATCGAAAGTTGACAAATAGCTTAAACTTTATAATTTGTTTTTTCTACCCTCCTAACCGATTTTTCATTGTTCAATACTCTGATTTTGCAAAGTTTATAGTAATTGATTGTGTTTATTACATTGCCCATCAGAGCCTAATGAGTTTCAGAACATTTTTACAAATTTTCTATAACGCTTGTGACTTAAAGGGCTAAAAAAAAGAAAGTAACAATTGAAGTTAATATTATTGCAGTGTTTCAACAAGACTTCAACTTTTAAATGTATGCTTTATTTTATTATGCTGTAAAAATTACAGTTTTTAGATGGCGTATGATTCCTAATAACTTTATAGAAACTCTTGAATATTGTAAAATAAGTACTCCCTAGTCCAGTGCTTCTGAAATGGGGTTCCGCGGAACCTTAGGGTTTAAAAATCAATCGAAATTTAAAAAAGAAATGTGAAAGAACTGAAACATAAATCATAAAACTTCAAAAAAAAAAAATGGAGCACATAAAATGGAAAACATACATAATAATTGCATTCATTGATCTGCTTAGTGTGTATCTAGCGGTAGGACTTTTAGTGGGTATTCATTATTAATAGGTGTCCTGGTTGCGCAAGTTTTAGTAAATTTTTTGAAAATTCTATTTTTAGTGAAGTCATGAAAATACTTGTATTATCACTAAAGCAAAGCATGCAAGGGAAGAAAATTCCATTTTTGTCATGACAGACAAGATTGAGGCGTTTAAAAATAGAATTAACTTTTAGAAGAAAAAGGTTAGCAATTGAAATTTTGCGATGTTTCGCCGGTTTGATGAGGCCCATGAAAAATGCATAGAAAGCAACTTCTCTGACGAAAAATACAACCACCTTGATCTTTTGTCTATAAAGTTTCAACATTATTTTCTTGAAGATGTTCGCATCGGAAATTTATAGATTTGAAATTATTTAATGTGTTAAATTGCTTTAGAAAAAGTGAATCTTCCTACAGATACAGAAAACGAACTGCTGCAACTATCTGAAGATAGCAATTTAAAATTGAGTTTTAAAGGGAAGGAGCTTTTATATTTTTCGATATGTGCAATTTCAGAGTACCCCGTCTTAGCAAAGCTTGCAGTAAAATTTATTTTACCATTCACCACCACTTATCTTTGCGAGTCCGACTTTTCGAATGTAAAAAACATTAAAACGAAGCAAAGGAACTGTATGCTGACTCCAACCTTATCTACCTGTCTCCGTCTCCGTCTATCCAAAATCCAGCCGCGCATTGAAATGCTTGTTGCTAAGATCAAGTTCAAGTTTCGCACTAAATGTTTTTTATTTATTTTTCGTTAGGCATCTTACCCGTTTGTTACAGTAATCTGTGAATTCGACTAGGTTCATGTTCATTTCGTTATTGTTTATAGCTCTCATTATGTTGATATTATGCAAGGAAAGATTTTTATGACGTTGCGATTAATCATGTTTGTTTTCGTTTATTTGTTATAGAATCATAAAATACCTATTTCCTCTGGCGCACTTTGCGTTTGACTCGACTTAATACTATTACAATTGGTATGATTTCTAACAATGATATAGTTTTGCTAAAAAATTCGTTTTACACTGAAATTTTTTTGTTTTTTTGCAGAATATATTATACTAAACATTTTATGTAAAATTAAATTTGGGGTTCCGCGGAGAAGTTGAACTTTGGAAAAGGGTTCCTCTACTAAAAAAAGGTTTAGAAGCACTGCCCTAGTCGTTTTATGACAAAAAAAAGGTTTTCATTTTTTGTCATATACTATTAGTTTTTGTTAAAGTTTGTAAAAAAAATCTAATGTGCGTGAAATATTTTTAATGAAACTTATGTGTATCGTTTATAACTTATTGGTAATTTGAATTAGTTGATCAGAAACAAGCATGAACTAACTCTTTTCACTTAAAAATATCTTTTGTAAACCAAAATATTCTTTTTAATGTCAAAATTTTTAACAAGCTATTAATTTGATAATTGAAAATTACAATCTCTTAATAACCCATTTTTGTTTACGATTTTGAGAGTACTAATATTACAATAATATGAGCTTACTCTAGCCCACGGAAGGCTTTTTCTACTAGGGCAGGCCGCACAGGGTTTTCTCTAAGAAAATATTGGCCTTTCACTTTTAAAAAATTGCATTGACAATGAGCTAAATCATCAAGTAGCAACAACACAAAAAATTGCCATTTTTAGGTAAAAAACTTAATATAATTTAGGTTCTTTTTTTGTTTCATAATCCATACTTTGTAGTGTATATTCTTAATTATAATTTAATTTATTAGTTTCGATTAAATAAAAGCTACTTAAACAAATAATACAAGGCTTAAAGACTGAAAATTAATGTATTATATACAATTATCGAAATTATTTTTGTTGAATACTTATCCAAACATACAACATAAAAACTAAAGGAGTAGTTAATTCTACGCTAAATCTAAACAATAAAAATATTTCAGTAATCAAAATTGCAAAATTAGTTTAGTTTAGTTCAAATAATTAGATTAAATATATTAATATACATTTTGGAGGAATCTAGATTAGTCTACTAAGAGTACAAATGTTTTAAACCAGCAGTGTGTTTTTAAAAAGAAATACTCACTGAAATATACTACAGTTTGTACATTGTGAATATTTCATGTGCAATAATTTTTATAATTTTATTTATATTAAATAATCTTCTGATAGTGTGAAATCTAAACAGAATTAAGGCTAAGAGCTTCTTTTATTTTTCATTACGCTCTTTTTAGATGGTTTAATAAACTAACTAATTATCTCAAACTGTTTTAAAGATTAATTTCTTCTTTTTATTGAATTTTGTAGTTTTGAACAAAAGTTAATTTTTGAAAAATAGGCCACTTTTAGTTAGCGTCGTATTTTCTGGCTGGGTTAAATTCAAACAATGAATGACAAGTGCATTCGAAAGAATTTTCTGTACAGTGAGTTGGTCGTTAGTAAGTTAAAACTTTAGTCACCAAAAACTATGTTATACGTTTAGCAATGTACCAGTTTGAAACGTTATTTGATTGTTTTAACAACTCAAGCATGGTCTTTAGTATGAGTTTATTTATTTTTCTAATTACTTCTGATTTATTTTTAAGACTAACAATTTTATCATGCCACATGAGCTCGTACAATAAACTAAATGTAAATAAATTCATTCAGCAAATCGGCTTAATCCAGTATGTCAGGTATATTTTTATGTTCTTAAAAGCCTATCAAATGAGACTTTATTAAACATTTTTTTAGCTGCAATATGATTACTACTAAAATGAAACAATAATACTCATAAAAAAAAGAAATATTTTTCATTCCTTAAATGTAAATTAATTCTAAAAAATGTAGGCTACAGCTTAGTAAGGTAAATCAACTTGATTTAGACAATTTTTAAAGAAATTTTATTCATATGCTTCTTTGACTGTATTATTTTAACAGCTAATTTGAATTAATTATAGTTATACTTTAACAAACATTAAATATTTTCCTTTTAAAGATAAAGGAAACCTAATAGAAAAACCGTAATTCTAATTTACTTAGTTGCTTTAATATTGAGACAATAAGTTTGTTGTTTTATTGGAAAAGTATGCTTAATGATCAGTCAGATTTAAACATTTGCCAGGTCAGAAAATATTTTTAAAGCCTTTTTTTTATCCTTATTGCTAACCCACCATACCCAAACATACTAAACAATAATCAAAAATTAAGTTCTAATTATAAAAATAACATGAAAAAAGGCTTTTTTACACTGACTCAGCAATTATGCAATTCAGACTGACCTTTTAGTATACTAGCTGTTTCAATGTACTTATTTGTCCTCAGCATAAAACACGCATAATTATAATTAATACAAACGTATTTTAATAACTAATTCTACTACCAAAAATTCTTAAATGCAAGTAACAACTTTGATAAGCTAACATCATTTATAATTAGCTAATTTCAAAAAACTGTTACAAAAATAATTCTCAGTAAAAAAACTGTCTTCTACGCTCATGTTAGATAGTACTCTGATAGACATAGTTTCTATAAAACATCCTTACTTAAATGAAATTGCGATTATCGTTTATTGAATAAGTTTAAGTTTTATATACGTTTATTTATATTTGTTTATCTGTTTTAAAAACTTTACTTTATAAGGCATATAAAAAGCTTGTGTTTATTTAGTTGCAATGATCATCATTTGTTATCGTTTTTGTTCGGTTTAAATAAGTTTTTTTCTAACTTTTTTTTTAAGCTTTTTTTAATTAATTCAATTTTGTGCAAAGCTATTAGCCTAAAAGTGAGAAGTCTTAACAACCGATGAGTTACTGTATTTTTGTTGTAATTATTTTTATAATTAATATTCTAACATTTATTTTGTGATATCTTTTTTTTTTGTTTTTTGATCGGTGTGTATACAAAAGCCTGTGAGTGCGTCAGGAATGGTCTAATTTGTCTGTAAGTTAGCATTTTGTAACGTCAAATCCATGGCGTTAAGATTAAGCCTATAGAACATTTATAATAACACTTTACTACTGTACAATTACTACGTTTAAATCGTAAATCATACGTCCAAAAGAGATTGTTTTTTTTTTTAATATTACGCTAATTAATTTGTTTTTTTTTTGCTTTAAATTTACGCAAAATGTTTTACCAATATTTTAAGCTACAAACTTAGAATACCCTTGTTATACAACTTTTTATCAATAATCGTGTATGAAACTCTGTATATAATCCTAAGTTTAAACAAATATCAATAACAAATGGCTTTTGGGTTTTTATCATTTTCGCAGCTATCTTCAAACTTTTATTATTATACCTTTTAGAAAATCGGTAAAACTTTGTAAATTTAAACAAGTTCTTATAGTTTTGCTCAAAGTATCTTTATAGGTAGTTTAAGGAACTTTGATTAAAACTCAAGTTTACGTGGATTTGGTGGTTTTTAAACTAAATTATTTTTAAAATGTTAATTAGTATCAAAAAAGCAATTAAAGTTTAGGCTTTTTCTTCAACTTATAATGCAATTAGTACCTTAACTGAACACTGATTAATAGATATTAAAAACCGTTGATTTTATAGAACTGCGCGCTTTTGAACCAATTTACGAAATTTTAGGTGGAAAATATGTATTAAGCTATAACAGTTTTTGATTACCAATATAAGTAAGAGGAGAGCTACTTTGTTTACAAACCCTTAAAACCCAACTGAAAAATATATTTTTATTAAGTTTTTTGCACTTTTCCTTGTTTGGTAGAGAAATCAATTTATAATAAAGCTACGGTTGTTTTGTACTCTAATTAAAAAACACTTGCTTTTTTAAAGTATATTCGTTTAATTTTCAGTAATTTTTTTTTTGCATTGATGAAAACGCTGTTTCTAATTATTAGATTTTAAGTATTTAAAATAAATCAAAAACATATGGCACTTTTGTAACTATTTGAAGTTAGTACCGATTTGGATAGGTATATAATAATAGGTAACGGCATAAGCTTATATCAAAATTTTTCTATCAAAACTATAAAAAACACAAACGCTGCTTTAAAATCTAAAAATTTATATTTCTAAATTGCAAAATATTGAGTTTAATTAAACAGAATGAACCTCTTTTTACACATTTTAGTTAATATTTTACAATAATAAAAATGTGTTTTTTATTCAAAAACTACCATCTTTGTACTTTTAGGTTAATTTTTAGCAATTAAAAACTTATTGCTGAAACTGCTATTTAAAAAAATTTTGTATAATCAATTTTAATTTGTATTTTAAACTATTTTTAAGCAAATTCTTATAAAAACTTTTGCTTTTAAATTTTAGAATTACTAAGGCAATTAAAAAAAATAAAAAGCAAATTTTAAGCAATAAAATACATTTTTAATTTATTTTACAAATAGTACTCCTATAAAACAAAAATTCTTAAAAAACATAACTAACTTAAACTTAATTCGTTTTTATATATAAGTATATACAGCAGGCACGTAGCTTGGTAAGTTTCTGCAAAGCTGCAGAAACGTAGTATGCTTATGTGCAAAAACTTTCTTTTATCTAAGCTTGAAAAGTCTCTGCTTTCGTAGCTTATCGTATTCATTTATACTTAGTTATGCACTCCTAAAAGATAATTTTGAAATATATTTAATCTTTAGAACTTTTGGCGTTTTAAAAATTAAACGAGTTAAAAGCATCAATTTTGTAACATTTAGCGCATTAAAGCTTTAATTTGTCGAAAAGCTGCATTGCAAAATTGATTCTAATGAAAGCTGTAGCTTTTTCTTCAAAATTTAAAGTCATACAATTTAATGTTACGAAAATTGCATAACTTAATGTTTTATTTATTGACTACATTAAATGTTTGATTTTGAAAGAGATATAAGTGTTTTTAATTTAAATTGTGATTCTCTTATACTTATTATCAATGAAACTTTTATGGGTTAACTTAAGTGGCAACACATAAAGAGTCATAAAGAGTGTGGAGTAATAAATTGCCTTGTATACAGTTATCATTCATACTTCAACAATCCATTTTGAAGTATTTACATAACTGCATATTTTTATATTAAACTCAATAACATTAGAGGTAGTGTTTAAATTGCTGTGTTTCCGCCAGAACGTTATCACGCGTCATTTCAGACGTTTAAATTTTTGCAGATTCGTAACTTTTTTGAGCTAGCTACTTCTCTGATATATAGTAAAAATGACAGTATTCTACTAATTTGATATTTTACTACTTGCGAGCTTAAAAAGTTACATTTTTAATTTAAAGTTCACTTATAGCATAAATTTTACTGTGATGCATTCACGATAATAGTTAGAACGTTTTTATATACTTAACTTTAAACAACGTAAACGAAAGCAGGTAAAATTCAGATAAATCGAACAGTCAACACAAATGTTAATTGGAATATTTTCAATATAAACTAAACCTGGCTGTTTAATAAATCTTTAAGAAGTAATCTCTATTTTACAGGTCCTACTAAGTTATTGAAGACAGACTTGGTTAGTAAGATTTGTAATAAAACATTATTTTAAAGGTAAAATGAAATAAAATTTAAAAAGGTTTGTTTATAAACCAAAAGTGAATGGAGTACTGTAACTTTAAGTAAAAATAATTTAAAAATAAAATTTTAGGACGTAACTCTATTTTTAGGTTCATTTTTAACAACTTAAAGAAAACATCCGCTAAAGTTTACATATTCTAAACCTAGATTTTTAATACTGTGCTCAATGTTTCAAAGACAAATCTCAGTCTGCTGAAAGCTTATGGTTTGATGATTTAAATTTTATGATTGAACTTTTGTTTCAAGAATTTGAATACAATTATAATTAGTTTTTAGTCCACAATTAACAATTCAACATGTTAAAATTTTAACCATGGGTTAAAAAAATATGGCAGTGGAGAAATAAAACTTTCTAATTTTATTTATTATGTAAAAAAACAATCAACAAAACAGTTATTACTGCCAAAAAACAACATGCAATTTAAGTAACAAAAGACTAGCACTGTTTAAACTATATGTACAAGCATAAAATTATGCATTAGCTTTAGTCTTTAGTAACATGACATAAATGTTAGATATCAAAAATACTTTTAAGAAGCTGCAATATTAGTCTTACATGCAACGCAATTCCGCTTAAAACGACCAATTAAACGCTTGTTAAACTGTCTTGGACATGACGTTAAACTGTTCTGGTGTATGACTCGATAATCGAAAGGATTTTTATGCACCAAGTCTTCGAACCAAAATTTTTGAGCGTTTTTTGTCATTCAATAAACAATATTGTTGTTGAAAAGGAAAGTCTTTGAGATTGTTAGTTTTTAGCTTTTAAAAGGTAATACAAAGTTATATAAAATTAATAATTTTTAAACAACGCATATAGATACGAACTTTTACTGTCATAGTTTAATAAAAAGAGGCTTTTTGTAATAATACAACCTCCAAGCAATGTAAGAACTTATCACAGGTGTTATTTAATAAGACTAATGCGACTTGATCAACCTGTAAGATAAAATTTTACATTGAAAAACTTGAGCTTGTCTCACGGCATACGAAAGTTCAGGCTAAGGCTCTGAAGACTTTTGCCAATGTTTTTGTTTATCACCTCAACTATAGAAAGACAGAAGAATTTTTTTTTCATTTAAAGTTTATCATAGCTATAATCAGTAAAGTAAACTAGTTGAAGTAACGATAACCCTGTAAAAAGTATCAAAAAAATTGTTAGTAAGTAATATAAGTTTTCATCTTTTTAAAACAAACCTGTGACTTTAAGAAAAAATCATGCTAGTTATCATTCTACATAACTGTTTGTTAAAAAAACTGAATTAAAAAATGTAAAGAACTTTTGAAAAAATTAAAACTATATTATATTTATAGTAACTTTTGCGTGTTTAAACAGAAAGTAGTATTGTTTCAACTGTGAATAGATAATTTATTCAATGTGTAACGAATTTAAAACTACTAAATAAGCCGGAATCATGCCGATCAAATGTCGCATAATTTCTACTTCGGTGCCTTTAAAACAGCATCCTCTAGTGTCGGAGTTGGAAAAAGTTTCATCGTCCGCGCCTTTGCCGTCGGTTGACACAAAGACAAACGACAACTTTTCGACTTCTCCGTTCGTGACGCAGTGACTCATGCCTTCCGAAAGCTCCCTGTCCAAGTTGTTGGATGCGAAGCAGGAGCAGCTGTCGGGTCTGCACTCGCACTGCTTAAACAAATCATTGTGACTCGCTGGGTAGCCTCTCACCAGAACGTTCATCACCTCGTTCGCCTTGACTCCTCGCAGGTAAAGCAAGCTTCCGCGTATCTTCTCAACATCGCTTTTGTCAACGGGGTTGATCCTGAAAACTTTTAGGATTACCGGGTGACAGAAGCGGTTCATTTTAATCATCGACCCGAGCACAAACTGATGATCTGGATCTGATACTTGCAGCAGCTCCGCTTTGTATTTTGCACAGTTGTCGATTTCTAATATGCTGCTCGTTTCAAACAACAGTTGCCGCATGAAAGAGTTCACTTTGCGATCAAACTTTTGCTTTACAAGTTCAACTTCTGCCTGCTGATTGACGCTTATTTCTTTTTCGAGTTCGGTAACAAAAGCGTTCATGGAGCAGTCCTCAGAATTAGCAGGACTGATTTCGGTCAACAAGCTTTTTTGTGGATCTGTAAGTGGCGGGTCTTTCAAAACCTTTCTCTGATTGAGTTCGTAGTACAAAATGTATTTCGCAAGCTCGCGTGCACTTTGCTTTATTTCGATTTCTATCATGTATTCGAGATTTACCAGGTCGTGGTGAGCCACAAATATTCTATTTTCATCATAGTCCACTTGAAACGTGCCTGAAAGAATTTTGTTACCTTCGCTGTCAAACTTGCAGGCTGGAAAGTCTTCGAATTCAACTTGTTTGTCGGTATACAAATCGAAAACCTTTAATACGGGCTCGTAACTTAAACTGGAGTCAAGACACGAATAAGAAGATTTCATAAACACAGTAGAAGTTGTCTTCTTTTTCAGCAATTGGTCGTGAGTTTCAACAGACTGGTCATCTTTACACTCTCCACAAAGACAACCTGAACTTTCAAGCGTCTCTTTCACTTTGCTAACAAACAAGTACGTCAAGTCTTTGGCGCTCCCATCGTCTTCCGCGTAACAACTTCCATACAAATGAGCAAGCATAAAGCTGTTTGTCAAATAAATACCGGGGCCATGTTTTCCTGACGACGACGGCCTCAGTCCTTCTCTCAAGATTCCTTCGACGTTGCTCCCTTTGGTGCCGTGTAGAAGCAGCAAGCTCGGACATCTGCAACGTTCCACATCCGACTTGATCCTGAAAATCCTGAGATTGATATTTTTGTCCGAATACTTTATTAATTGGTTTGTTTTAGCGCTCAAACCGAGCGATCCTTTCAACAGATCGTAATCCGGATCGTCGTTTTCCAAGATCTGAAGCTCATGCTTGGAATCCTTGGAAAGAGATTTTTTTAAAGCCGAATTGTCGCATTTAAACAATTTCACCGCTCTTTCCATCAAACTTTCTTTTCCCGTTTCGTATCGTTTGACAATTTTTTTTATTTTAATTTTTGTCTTTTGCTTTTCTTCTTCGCATAGACGGCGCAAATAATTCTGAGGACCAGGAAACTGTGAGATTGTCTGATTTAAATTTTCTTCGTTTGAATACATGATGCTTTTACTATATAACCTGTATAAAAGATTTATACATATAAAAGTTATTCTTTTTATATGTTTTAAATAAGTAAGATTGTTTTACTGTAGTCGCAGCAATTACAAAAAAAGTAATAATTGTTTATTTTAGATTTCCTAACCAAGTAAAAATTTAATGTCCAGACAATGATTTTCATGCATATCTTTTTTAATTTTTGTTTCATGTATATTGTTTATTGAACAAAAAAGCCTCAAAATAATTGATTTAAAAACTTGTTGTAAGATAAGATTTTGAGTGTTTATGATATAAAATATATTAATAAGTTTTAATATATGATTTTTAATTAAAAAAAAGATTTTTATTTTTAATAATATTAAAAATTTGTAGTGCATTAACCAGAAAATCTTTTCTTTTCACTTTTATTTCAAAAAGTAGTATGAAGTATATGTTACAACTGACTATAAATATTGCGGTATTTGAATTCAGATAAATAACAAAAACAGAAAAAAACATTCAAATGTCATACCTATCCCCTATGGTACAAACTCCTAAACATTTAGGGTGTTACTGGTCTTTGCTGTCTTACTCTATAGTAAACATGATCTTTTTCTATTATAGTATTAAGCATTATTGCTTTACATAAATTTTGTATGACTCACTTTGACTTAAAGTTGGTCACCATTTTTTGTGACTTTTTTGTACTCATACATTGTCAATAGTCTTGTGAGTTAGTTAGACAATAACTTTGTCATTTCCTTTCAAATTTTTGGACTAAATTTTTAACAGTTTTATAGTGACTTATGGTCTTCAATTTTATCAGTTCTACTTTGACTCTGTGGACTTAAAATTTGTAAGTTCTTTTTAGACTCTGTGAAATGTAAATTTGTCAATTCAGTTTATACTCTGTGGACTGAAATTTTGTCAGTTTTATTTTGAGTTCGTACACTATAAATTTATCAGTTCTATTTTGACTTTACTGACTTAAAACTTGTCACAAATTTTATGTGACTTATTTTGACCAAAATTTTTTTATAAACCCTTTTATTTATTAGTATTAATACTTTATTTAATACCACTTTTTATTACGTGTTGATTTCATAACTTTCTATTATTTCTGGTTATTGTGAAACGTCAAGAGCTTAAGAAAGGAGCAGAAGACGAATATAAGTATTGCTTCTTAATAATTAGACGCAGGATGTATTGTATAATTATACTAAATCAAGATTTTCCAAAATGTTTGTCAAAAAGTTCTCTTGAAAAAAAAAAAAATATCTATGGCACCCTCTAAGAAAGTTTCCATTAAGATATATTTTAAAATGCAGAAGACCTTTTTTTTTTGCTCCTCTTCATCTAGAATTGTAGTGTAAGTTACAGATCATGGCCTTCAATTCTCTATTATCTAGTAAAAGTTTCTAAACAATCATTAAAGACGCATAAGACCTTTTTATTTGCTCTTCATAATCAATTCAAATTATCTAGTGTAAGTCCTTGTGGCCTACTGTGGCACATTTACTGCTCATTGACTCCTCCCTAGTCTAGAAATTCTGTTAAATAAAACGCACTATGAATTAAAACGAGATAGGAGTATGAGTTAAAAGTCTGATATTTACTGACTAATAATTAAAAAGACTATACTAGTAAAATGTATTTTGGTAAAATACTGCTTTGATCTTGTTAACTGTTACCAAAAAGACTTTAATTCTTTACCTGGAGGACGCCAATTGTAAACTTCATAGACAGGGGCGTGTCTAGACTTTTTTCAAAGCGGGTTCACAATTTTTTTTAGTTCTTAATTTCCTTTTTAAGTACGCATTTCTTAGGTATGCACTGCAAGTTAAGTACGCAATATTTAGCCCAAAAAGTGTTTGTTTAAAATGCTTTTTTCTGCTTAGAAATAAGAAAAAACATAAAAGTAGTAATGGGAAAACATTATATATTTATATTTATTATACTGTACTAAATTTAGATAAATTAAAATTAAAACAGCCGGTAAAATTATTTTTATAATAAATTTTTTTTTAAGTAATTTAAACTATAAATACTTAAAATTCACTAAAAAAATGGGTAATTACCTAGGATGATGTCGCACCAATATCCAGCTGAAATTATATTAAACTCATGGTTGTTTTTTTACCATAATTATAGGCCTAAAACTTATATTTTATAAAATCATAATTAAAACTTATTTGTCATAAACCAATAAAACTTAAATATTTAACTCCTTTTTGTTTTAAAACAAAGCAAATGATACATAAATTATATACATTACTATACTGTAAAATAAAATCAGTTAAGTCTTTTAGTTTATAACAAATGAATTTAATTCTAACTATGTATTTTTATAGCTTGTTTAAAACGAAGTAAAATTTTAGATCAAACATACAAGGCATTAACTAAAATCATGATTCAAAAAGATATTAAACACAATATAGTTCAGCATGACATTGGTGCGACATCATCCTAGGTAATTACCAAAAAATGTTTAAACTTTTAAAAGTAAATTAAAAAATCTTTATAATCATAATTAAATGTTTGCCGCAGGAATTCTAATAATGAGTTTGAAATCTCTCTGAATTTAAAATTTCAAAAAATCAAGAACAAAACTTGTAACTTACACATATACAAAAATAAAACAACTTTAATAAAAAATATTAAAATAGCAATAAATGATAAAAGAATAAATTGGCAGGTCTAAAGATAATTTTGAAAAATCTATAAATTGAGCTTTTCAAGGTTTAAACCAAGTTGGTTGACACATAAACAAAAAATATAAATTTTAATGTACAAAAGCTTCACACCACATTATTATATACAACCAAATAAGTAAAATAAAATTTTAGTGATTATATTGGACATTTTTTAAGTAAAAACGTACTTACTAGTTCAAAAACAATACTGTATTAAAAGTTATTTACACTAATTAACAATTTTTAGTGGGAACTAAGAGCATTATAGTAAAAGGTTTTCTAGAAAGAAAATGCTACTTTAAAAATTTTACCTATTATGACGTCAAAATTGAAATTTTATTTAAAATCTATTTCAGCTGGGCAAAAAAAAAAGCATTTTTTGTTAAGGAAACTTTTTTTATCTTTCAGTGTTATAAATTCAACATCCATCATTCAAAGTTTATCAAATAACCAAAACAAAGTCAATAAAAAACGTTTTTAATGTTATTCTAAGAACTTTTTTTTTTCTTTTCTTTCATGGGGTTCACAGGAAACAGGAAACCAGTCAAAACACGCCCCTGTCATAAAACCGTAAGTATGGTTACAATGTGTTTAACTTAAACACTATTAACCAAAATAAATACATACATAATAACATTTACCAAACCAATATAAATAAAACTAAATATTTAGGGCTATTATATATAAAACTAGGCAGGACATAAACTAAAACATATGATACAAATAACAGATACATACACTCACAAAAAAATAAAAAACTTCAAATTTAGAAGTAACTTTAAAAATTTTTATTACAATTAAAGTTATTTATAAGGTTTTAGTTTTTAATTTATATGTAATTTTTTTATAACTTTTCGTTATTGTTTGTTTCAATATTTTTAAAGTCCAGATTGAATTAGAAGATATTTATTAAATACTTATTAAATAGTTTTGTTGCTGAAAGCATTATTATTTCTTATAACCAGTTTTTGTTTTAAACTTCAAGAGAATAATTCTTAATTTATATTAAACATTTAAAAATGGACTCCTTATACAGTATAAAGATTTGATTTATGTTTAAAATATTTTATTACAGTAAAACACACATCAAATCTACTAGAAGTATATTTTAAAATGTTTAAATTAATTTAATTTTTATAAACTTGAAATTTGAATATAAAAATGGTTTTAAGAAATAACTATGTTTAAAAGAAATTGTTGGGAATTTTGTAAGTTTAAATTGACTAAATCTGACTTTGTTTTTGTCATTATTCCTCCAGATTTCCAAGGTTAATATATTTAAATTTTTTTCCAGGTTTCTCGAATTTCCTCCAATTTGTAAAAGTACACATATTTGGGTCTGTTTTTAGTTTAAAGTTAACTTAAGGCAAGAAACTGTAATAAATAATATAAAAACATTGAAAATATACTGTAAGCCACTTTGAATGTATTTTATTATAAAAGAGTTATTGTTGATGACAAAAATTTTTTATCTATTCGGTGGATATTTTTAGTTAGTCTAAATTTTACTACTGAATATGTTAAAATTTTGAAATTCCAGGTTTTTTTAGTAATTATCGTCAAAATTCCAGGTTTTTTTACAATTTCTTTAATTCTAGGCTTTTTTTTTGCCAGAATTGTCAAGTTCCAGGTTTTACAAGGTTTCCAGGTAAAATGACAATCCTTACCCACACTATCATCCACAATAAATAGATATTTACATTTACGAAACTAAAAGCTATATTAAGTAATACTTAATGCTACTGTATATAAAACTAGGCATGTCATGATCGATCATATCTTATACAAAAAATAGATACAAACACTAACAATTAAATTACAATCAACAAATTTATTTAATAGCTTTAACTTGAACACAAAAATATAACTTAAATCAAGTTATAAAGAATATACTTTAAAATGTACAAACTAAACTAAAATCCATTTATTGTAAAGAAAAAACAAATTGTTTAAAAAAAATTATTTTGAACAACTAAAACACAAATTTCTATTTAAACAAAGTTTTAGAAGCAGTAAGGGTGGCTTGAATGATCTCCTCTACAACAAATGAGTATTAATATGTAGCTATAGTATGCAAATGCAAACTTGTATCAGTATAACACGTGACTTTGCAAGCTTTTTCTTAAATGCTTGGATGAACAACATCATTAACTTAAAAACTTTGATTTAAAATTAAAACAGTTATTAAATGCAATTTTATATCCTGTTTCACTTCCTCATCTACTTTTGGAAGAGAATCTTCACTCTACTTCTCCTCTGCCTTTTAGTGTGTTGAAAAATAAACACTACCCTTTCTTTATGAAAAAGAAAATAATAACACATATCAAAACTTTACTTGGTCTCAAAACTAATACTAATATTATTTTTTAATATTAAAAAAATAAGTCTACTATACTGTTTATCTGTATAAAGAACAGTCAATGTTTTACCACAATAGTTTTAATATATTTTCACTGCAACTCTTCAGAAATTTAGTGCAATATTTGAAATAGAATATAAGCTTTCAAAATAAAAACTATAACTTTAAAATACTGCTTAAGTAATTACATTGCTGCAAATAACCAATCAACAAAATCAAATAGTGTAAAATAGTAATTAAAGCAAAAAACTAATATTTTAAGTAACAAAACAAAATGTTTAACACAAACAAAGACAATTTTATGTAAATAAAATAACCAAGGAAACTTTTAAACAAACTAACCAAAGACACTTTTAAACAAATAAGGAAACTTTATATTCAAACTCTTTCTGCTTATACAGTTCTGGTTTATTTAAAAATATTGAGATTGCTTTTAATCTGACAAAATCAAATTATCAAATATTTTTTATAATTTTTAGGATAATATATTTAAAAATTTAACCAGAATTCAATTCTAAATTGACAATAACAAAAGGAAATTGATTGTTTTTCAACCAGTTAAACTTTTCTTTCTTTCTTAAACTTTTCGTTTTAATTTCAAAAATAACACAACTATGTGTTAGAACCTACTATAAACATTGCAGCATTTGAAACAGATAAGTATAAAAAACACAAAAAAAACACTCGAATGCCATACTAATTCCTTTAATAGAAATTCCTAAATATCTCAGGCTGATACCAGACTTTGCTGTTTTGTTAAATTATTAAAAACTGTCGGTTTTTTATGCTATTAATATTTAAGTACCTTACATAAGTTCAATATGACTAACATTGACTTAAATTTTGTCACAACTGTTTTGTGATTAATTGTAACTTAGAAATTGTCAATACTCGTGTTAACTGATTAGACCTCATTTTGTGCTATATTAACTTTTTTTTGCAAGTTCTATAGTGACTTAAATTAATGCAGTTATATTTTGACTTTGTTGACTTTAAATTTGTCAGTTTGTTTTTACTCTGTGGTCTTAAATTTTGTCAGTACTATCTAGACTTTGTGGAAAGGAAATTTGTCAGTTGTGATACACTTAATTTATTGGTACTGCTCATCATATTTAAATTCTAATCTATTAGATAATAGATTCTAATTAGTCTGAATAGTACAAATCAGACAACACAAATAGGTTAATGTATCTTTTAAAAAAATGATCCGCAAAACACTATAGTAACAAAACTTTTTTAAGATGTAGTCACTTTTATAAATAATTTGGATTTATTAAAATATAACAAATCAAGTTTAAAGATAAAATATTTTAAAACTTTGAACAATGTAGGCTACAAAATATTTTAAGAACTCTAGAACATTTAAGTATTCAAATAACTTACAAAATAAAAAACATGCAGCTTTAATAAAGTTCTAATTGCATCTTTGAGCAATATCTCAACACAAGCTTTAGGTCTTATTAACAATTATTTATTTTTGTAATATTTTAGTTCAACTACACGCTTCATTTGTTGAGCCTTATTTGTGAAATTCAACATTCAATACTCAAAGAATTAACATTAAAACAATTAATAGCATACTTAAAAAGTATTCTTATTTTTAATGCAGAGACGTTATATATTAATTTAAATGATAATTGAATTTTGTAAAAAGTACTTAAAGAAATATAAAATTATGTGAAGTCAAAATATTTAAACAACAATTAAACCAATAATTATTGTACTAATGATACTATGTATCAGACTTGTTAAAATGCTAATTATTACTATGGTAATTCAGCAATGAAGCGTATAAAATTTGGTTTGTTTTGAGTTATTAATTTCACGCTCGAGTAAACAAAGCAGAGCTTTTTAACATGTCTGCTATGTATACTTAAATCATAAATATACACTAATAAATTTTTATGGAATTTAGTCAATAATATTGGCAGAACTCTCAGTTGCCAGGTCTTTTCAACCACAATCAAAGTAATAAATGTAACTAAAGCGAGTCATTCAATGTTATGTTTGATTATACAAATCAAATTTTGGACATTTTATTTACGAAAACTAAATATTCAAACTTCAAAACATGAAATACAACTAAACGCAGGAAGTTTAATATAGACTAACATATGGAAATGATATTTCAAACTGCTTGTGTGTTTAAAATTAAAAAAAAGACCAAAAAAAATTTTATCTTGCTTTTCTTGGTTATTAAATAATAATTCTTGAATAAAGGTATGACCAAATAGTAAGAGAGTCATAATATTTTTGTTACAATAGTAAACATTGGCCCTTAATATAGATCTTTTATAAGCTTAAAACATTTTTTTATAAGAAAACAAAGTTTTTTATGAAGTTTCAGAAATAGTTTTTCAAAAATAACTTCATTAGAAACTTTATTAGATTAAATAAAAAATACTAAAATTAATTTTTAGTTTGATTTCTAAAACAAAAAACTTTGTAAAGCTTCAATCTAAATACTACTATATCATTACAGATTAGACCAACTTAACACCGTGGATGCATGGTAGGTTTCTATTGTGCATGGTGAAATGTTCCTTGGGGTATATACAACTATTAATTTGAGTTACCTTAAATTATACAGAATCACACAAGCCCACATTGTATTTTTCTTCACTGGATAAAATAAGGCATAAGGCTCTAACACATACAACTTTTTATAAAAACAGTTGAAATTTTGTATATACGTTCTTAAATGGACAAGTAAAAATGCTCGGTCAAATCTGAAAACTTTTAAAAACAAGAAACTAAAATCATTTTTATATATAAAATAATTGAATTAAGTTGTACAAGAAGCTACCAAAAAAGAACATGGGTACATTTTTCAAAACTCTGAGAATTTTAAAATTTTGAGGAATACTAGTATTACACAATTTAAAATAGTTTAGGTAACAGAAGAAATATAAATTGTATATGTTGTAGTTTATCTTATAGAAACACATACGAACTCCACTACCTTTGTGCTTACTATTGTCATTCTATTTCAATGTAATTTAACTTATTAAATTTATTTTGTTTTTTTGTTATATTGATTAAATATACATATAATAAATTGTTTTTGTATCAATTAAGAATATAATTGCAGTGCAGAAATTTGTTAAAAATTTCTAAAGTTATAAAATTTATAAAACCTAAAAATAATAGATGTAACAAATTTCCATGGCCAAGAGGTTGAGGCACAGAACACAAAATCAGTCTAATTTCACCTCTGTGGTTTCAAAACCTCACATGACCATATTTTGCATCATTAGTTGGAGACCTGCTAGGCCCATACCTGCTGCTACTCATTTCTTGACTCAAAAAGTATTGAGTCTAAAATTTTTGTTTCTTTAAAATTTTTTTTTTTAAAAAGTCAGTAAAGGAATCAAATTAGTTCTGCTGATATAAAACAGGGCTAATTGAAATTACCTTACTAAAATTTAAAATTCACTAAAAATAGATATCCTCCATCTTTTTAAAAGCAATATACTTCAAATGATTTCATAAAGGCAGTTTTAATTGTATGAGTAAAGAAACAAATCGTTACTAAGGCTATTATAGGGAGGGATCAATCAATTTTGTAAAGAAAATTTAACAAAAGGTGTTGAATGAAAATCTAAGTGTTTCCTATAAGTCTGTTTGAATAAATACAAATATTTGAAATTTTGACAGAATATAGTTCATATAAAACTATATAACTAATCACTATCAATAAGTAAAGCTTTTTACAATAAAAAAAACTTTATAGTGTATACCTTAAGCTTTTAAATGTTATACAGTTAAAACTTTGTTTTTTCAAATGGCCTCCTTTATATAAATTAAAAAAGTTATGGCATCCTTGTACAAAGATCACTCGAAAACTTCCATAGTAAATAACCAAGGCCTTTATTTGCTCTTCATAAGCAACTCCAGATTATATGATTTAAGTTTCAAATTATGACTTCATGGCTCGCTGGTGGCTCTTTCACTGTTCATGGCGCCCTGAGTATCTGAATCTCATGATCTGGCAAAAATTGCCTGAGTTTATCAGAATTTTTAGAAATGTACCCAGGTACTTTTTTGTTAGTTTCTTCTACAACAATGAATGTTTAATATTTTATTTAAACATTTATTATATTTAAAAAAAGACTGATTTAGAAATTTAAGTTATACTTAAACATTACTATTTTATAAATTAAATCTTTAATTATAGTTTCAATACGTTTAGTGGTAAATTTAAACTGTTATTTAGCTTAAATTATTTTAAGAAACAACGAAAACAGTTTAATAAATTCTTTTAGGAATTTTCAAGACAACCCAAAATTGTTAATCAAATATTAACAAATAGCTGAAAATAGCTGCTACATTTTACATCAGGGCTTAATAAGTCTTAGACTATTTTTAGAATTTTAGTAAAATTTTCTGACATTAAAAGTTAAAACAATGATCAATAGACGAAAGGAAACAAATTAAGTTAAAACTAATGAATTATTTCATGCAGATAAAGAGTTTTTATTAGTTTTTTATTGTGTTGTGAATTAAAATAAGTATTTAGTTGCGTATGATTTTTAACAGCTTCAGTGAAACTATTGAATGCTCTAAGAAAAAAACTCGCTAATTGATATATATACAAAAAATTTTTTAAAGGCACGCTTTGTACTTTTCATTTTAAAAATACTTTTTTAAAGCAATTAGTTCCATTTGAAGAAAAAGTTATAAATAAGGTTTTTATTTATTACTTATTAAATATGGCCGCATTTTTTGTCCACTATTATAGTAGAATACAGTAGACTACCGTTTAAGTACGCACTTTTTTTGGTACGCATCTCGCCTTAAGTACGCACTTACCTAGAAAAACAAAAAAATTTCTAAAATAGGGAAAAAATTTCTAAAATTTTTTAGACTTGAATTTTTTCCAAAGACTTGTTCCATAGAGTCATTTTCTGACGCTTTACATCTATTTTTCTAAATTTCTCTATATTTTTCAAAAATTTCTAAATTTTTTTTTTTCAACAACTTTCAGAATATCTATAATATTAGAAAAATAGTTACAATTTTTATAAAGTCAAAATAAACATATAAAAAGAAGCAACAACAACAAAAAACTAAAGTTAAAAAAAATAATAAGAATCTTATCATTGTGCACTTATATTATAAATGTTTCTACTGATATAAACTTTCTTACAAAAACATTTCTGAAACGTTTTTCTTTCAAATAAAAAAAAAATCAAACTCTTTTTAGCTAATGGAAAATTATAATAAATGTTCTAACTAAACTTAGCTTGACTAGCATTATGTAGACTTTTTATAGAAAAAATGAATCATTTTAAAATCTTTAAAAAAATTTTGCAGATTAGAACTATGTATCAAATGTTATTTTAAATAAAAAGACTTGTTTATTTGGCTTAATTATTTGGCAGCTAGTTGTAAGGAAGAAAACAAACAACTAAATTTCATATTGTACTATGTCGTCAAAAAGTACGCACTACCCGTGATAAGTACGCACTTTTTGGTCGGGTTTAGTTTGCGTACTTTAGCGGTAGTCTACTGTAATTACTACAATTATATGAACTAACTGCGACCCGCCGAAGTTTTTGTATACATTGCAGCCCACGCAAACTTTTCTGAAAAAATATTGACCCTTCACTTATAAAAGACTGCCGAATCATGATCTAATTATAAAACAGCAACAACACAAAAAGATGATAATTTGTTGTTTAAAAAATTGCTTTATTAATCATTTTTTAGCTGCAATATTATTACTAATAAAATTAATTAATAACATTGATAACACTTATATAAAAACATATCCAAAATATTTTATCTATTTGAATGTAAGTTTAGTTTAACAAAATGTAGACTAAAGTCATAGTATTTGAAACAAACACCAATAAATTTTGAATTTTTTCAAAGAGTACTCTGATAAACGAATACTCTGATAATCCCTCAACTCAGTTCTGGAGTTAAGGGGTTATTATTCTCAGCAAATGCTATTTCCAGTCTTTCTACGTTGCAAAGAGAGCAAATTTTGCTCAGTTTGCGTTAATTAATTTTTAGCATTATTTTCCACTTGTCGTTTTTCTTGATCATCTTTTTGATGAATTTGGCGGCCTGAATGAAATAGCTCAGTTTCGTCGATTTTCTCATTTTTTTTTCTGAAGATATGCATATGCTCATTGTATCTCATTTTAAAGTTTCTTGCGGTGAATCCAGTATAATGATGTTTTTTGTTATTATATGTGATCGTAGCTTTGTATATAACACTTCTGTAAAGGCATTTGCTTTACACTGGGCATGAGACTCTAATTCTGCAATTGCAAGTTGTTTCATTTTTCTCCTGTATTTTACTTTTCTCTAAAATTTTAAGATTTGATTTGCTAATTTCGGGTTCTACGTTTGGCATACATGAGTAACTTATTTTGTGTTTCTGTTCAGGATTTTAAAGAGATGTCTATTTTTAGATATGTTTTTGTCTACTAACTTTAGAAATTCTTTTCCTAATTTGGTTTTTAATGTTGAGCTAATTAGGGGGTTGTAGTATAGTACTTGCTTTTTAGTTCTTTATATTTTTCTACCTATACTATATATAATAATGTTTATCAATGATTGTTTATGAAGTTCAGTATATAGTTTCAAACAAATATTAATAACAAATGATTTAAATGTTTTTAATACTTTCGCAGCTATCAACAAACTTTATTGTAAAACTTGTTAAATAATCGGTATTGTTTGTTGTGTTTAAACAACTTTTTATAGTTTTACTTTGAGTATCTTTATAAATAATTTAATTTTTTTTTATTATTAGTTAAGTAAACCCGGATTTTTTGGGATTAATTCTTTTTACAGGATTAACTCCTTTATAATAACTTCTTGTTATTATTACATAGTTATGTTCTATCTCTTACCAGTAAAAATGATTTATTGGGCACAAAGTTGTAATTGTCAAAATTTTATAAAGTAACATACTTATTTAGGTCGGCAAAAATTTACTGCTTACTAAAATTAACTGGTATAAAACACTATCACTAAAAAAAAGATTTTGTTAAATATTTTTAAAAATGAACGATTAATCGTTCTATTCGACACCTATGCAAACTTTCTTGTGAAATTTTTATAGGAATTTTTATTTTAATTTTATAGGAAGTTTTACGTTTGTTGAAATCTACCAGATGATTTTTTTCAAAAACCACCTTAGTTATTAATGGAATAACATTTTTAACTTTGTGTTTTAACTTCCATGCCTTAAATCTTTGTAACTGCAGAGTTAAGCAATTGAACAAGGTTTACTTAGTTTTATTTTTGCGTTCGGAAAGTTCTTTTAACATTAGCAGAAAAACTTTAAGTTACTTTGATTGCTTTTTTGTCAAATATCATTTGTAGCCAAGAGCCATTCAAGAAAGTTATATTATTACTTTGATAGTGTTTATGCAGAATTTCTTATGTAGCTTAGAGCGTTTTGGCAAATATATATTTAAAAGCTAGAAGTATTCTTTGCCGACTTTGGTTTTGACTGAATTTCAGAGTAGGGGGTGGAAGCATTTTTGGTCTCTGCACATGTTGTTTTGGTTGTGTAGTGCTGTAAGTTCATTCATTGGTTAGAAGTCGCTAGTAAAGTAAACCAAGTTCGACTGCGGCTGCAGAAATAACACCCAACGCTCTTTTAATGGTGAATGTCTGCTTATAACTATGTTTGAAGCTACAATTTTCAATAAAAACACAACTAAAAAGCATAATGAGGTGGTTTTTAGAACGACATAAAACAAGTAAAAACGTATTTTCAAGTGTAACATATTTACCCAAAAAACTTTGCATATATAATGAAAAATAATCTTTACTGCAGCAATATCTCACGGACTACTATGCACAATGCTATCCTCAAAAAATCAGAAATAGGCGTCATTGCAGTTTTTGAGAACAGCAATTACCAAATATAACGAAAGAAAAATAGTTAATTTTAAGAAACGAGCTCGCACCCCTATGCCCCCATTTCAAATCATCCTTTTGATGTTTAATTTATTTTTCTAAAAAGTTATTATCGTTTTTGAAATTTCTTTTTTTTTTTGTTGTTCAACTTGCTGTGTTTGCTTTGTTGTATATGGTTATTTTGTGATATAAATTTGGTCTACATGTTTATAATTTTAGAGGTACTATAAATTTTTGAAAAAAATCTTTAAAACTTTTAAATTAACCAATTTATTTTAACTATCTGAAACGATTAAAATTGCTTGTAATTTTTTTTTATTACCAACTCATATCAATTGTAGATTTATGTATAAAAGAACCTTGATTTCTTTATATCTTTGTAATTGATAATCTGCTTAATGGTAGTATAAAGTTATTTCAAAAAAAAGGAATAGTTTCTGTATCCCATGGTTTTCGACCACTAAATATTCATACTTAAGAGAAACAACATTAGCAGGGAAACTAAAAGCTTTAAGGATAAAACTGATACACTTAATACTGATTTTTTCATTATTACTGCTTCAATGTTCTCTCCCACACGTCGTCCCTGGTTGTTAGAATTTTTCACTTGAAATGCTTGATGAAAATTTTTCTATAATTTTTGTCATTTTCTTCATAAGTTTAATGTGTCTGGCTGAAATATTAATTTCAAAGAGTGACAACGTAAGAAACTATTTAAAAAAATTATAAAGTTTATTGGTATTATTTAATGTTTTTAATGATTCACAAGTTGAAACTATTTAGAAGCTCTAATCAGAATTATCGTATGAATAAAACATTCTGTAGCAGAAGGTTTTCTAGTAAGTCAGTTGCATCTAATAGAGTTTAAAGCAACAGCTAAGCAAATTATGTAAATATTATAAAAACAGTTTTAAGGTAAACTGATTAAAGTGTTGCGCTGATTTAAAGACAAAGTTTAATGTTAAGCTTTAATGATCAACACTGCTATTTTAAGTGTTTTCATATTTTTTTAGCAAAATATACATTACGAGTTTTATTTTCTGTTAACTCGAACAAACTCGTAAAGTTTTTCTATTAAATACATTATAGATAAAAGAAAAACTTAGTTTAAAATTCTTTGTCATTTTTGTTCAATAATAATTATCACCTTTTACAATGCATTTAACTCTTTATCATTATACAATAAAACGAGCACTAGTTTACGCCCGTTAACGTCATTGTGACGTAGTTTTGGTTTATTTTATATATGTTTGCTACCACCTCGTTGTACAGAAAAACTACTGAGCGAGTAATGCGCTCATCATTCATCTTTGGGACTTTACCTAGCAAGCGAGGCCTACGCTGGCATTGTTTGGTGACTACTTTAGAGTATGGAATTAAATAAAATCAAGTCAAAATTATCTTTTTTTTAATACTAGTAATTTGTTTAAAAAAATAAAAATTACTTCTACAAATTAAAATCCTTAAGGTCAAAATATTTGTTTAAAAACAATATATTATCTGTATATTGTTTTAAATCTTTATAAAAATATTAAGTAAAACAACTTTAGATAATTGATTTTTATAAACTTCTGCAATTGTTTTTTCTACTTGTCCTTTAAAATTAACACTTAGCACATTTACTTTAGTTTAGATATCATTTCGAAATTTGTAATGATAAAATAAAATTTGTCGTTTAAGTATAATGATAATATTTACTTAATTAAATTAAATAGATCACTAAAGTACAGTTTGAGTCTTTTCATTGTACCATTTAAGTAATGTCTTTCAAAATAAGTTTAAAAGCTTATGAATATTATATAAATTTCTTGGCATTATAAAGAAACAAGGCTTTTGTTTTAATTAGCTCAGGTCAACTTATTACTCAATAACTATTTATATAAAAAACAACTAAGAAAGTGTTGAAGCGACAAAATTTAATGATAAAACATTTTTAAACCCAAAGTAACGATGTAATGTCAGTTTGCGATCTTAACTTGTTAATTGTTATAATACCAACCAATTCCAACTTGTATGTAACTAAAAACGTCTCTTCTATGAAAATTATTGTATCCATGTTAAAAACTGTATTACTAAGCAGAACCAATTTTATAAAAAAAATGAAAAAAAAAAACGATTTTGTTTTGCATATGTGTTGATTTGCGAGTTTTTATTTTACAACGTTCAACAACATAAATCAAGTCATTATAACCCATACACCACCTAGAAACGTTTACCATTGTACAATACAACCAGAAATTGCTTTATTGCTTTAAAGCACTTTTGTTTACTTTCCTCTTTTGTGCAACGTTTTTAACTTTAGTATGTTTAGTCTAAAAAATTTTAGTAGTTGAGAGATTACTTAGAACAACTTAAATAATGTTTCAGCTATTTTTCAACCCTTAATTAAAAACTCGCATGGGTTTAAAAAATACAACGTAACTAATTAAAAAATAATATGAAATGACGCGTTTGTTTTAATTTAGAGACTTTATATTTAAAAAAGTTTATATTTTCAAGCTTGAAACCTGAAGTTTTCAGACAAATTAAATTTGTTAATTTTTTTATTTTGTTAAACTTGCAATTATTATATGCATACATTATTACGCTAAATATCACAGTTTTTTAACATTTTCTTACTTAATTTGCGTTGTAATTTATCAATTGTATTTAAACCTTTCCAAATATAAACAAATTACAGTCAACATTTTCTACAGTAATTTTAACAAAAGTAAAAAAAAATATGACCGTGGACGAATAAAACTTTAAATATTTATTTGTGTTATAAAAACAAATACCAAAACAGCTATTACTGCCAGAAAAAACATGCACTTAAATTAATAACAGATTAGCACTGTGTAGATACCATGCACAAAAATAAAAAATAAATTAGCTTTAGTCTTTAATTAAATGGCATAAATGCTAAATGATATAGGTACTTTTAAAAAGCTGACAATACTAGTCTTACGTGCTACGCAATTTCGCTTGAAATGACCCTAAAAACATTAGTTTTTGAAAGGGGAAAATGTTTGTATTTTTTTTACTATTTATAAGTATCATAAACATTTTTTAATTCTTAATAAAAATGTTATACAATTTAAATCAAAACCTAGCCTGATATATCTTTTATTTGATTTTTTAATTAGACATAACAGTTTTGTTATACATTTTGCTACTTAGTTTACGTTATAATTTAGTAATTGTATTTAACCGTGTCCTAATGAAAAAACATACAATAATTAATTTTTTCTGCAGTAATTTTAACCATGTTTGAAAAAATTATGATCGTGGAAGAATAACACTTCGTAGTTTTTTTTTTGGAAATATATTGACAATAATGCAAAGTTATAAATGCAAAAAAAGCAATATAAGTAATAAAAAACTAGCAGTGTTTAAGTACCATGTAGAAGCATAAAAAATACATTAGCTTTAGTCTTTAGTAAGAAGTCAAATATGCAAAATGACTTAGTATTTTTTAAATGTTGACAATATTAGTCTTACGTGCAACGCAATTTCGCTTGAAATGACCCTGAAAACGTTTAATAGTCTGTCCTGGACATGAAGTTTTGGTGTATAACTCGATAATTGAAAGGATTTTTATGCATCAGATCATCGGACCAAACTTTATAAGCGTTTTTTGTCGTTCAATAAACAATAATATTGTTGAAAAAGGAAGAACTAGATATTGTTTGTTTTTAACTGTTAAAAAATATTACAAAATTTTATTTAATTAACAGTTTTAACACATCGCAAATATGTATAAACATTTACTAACAAAGTTAAACTAAAAGAGGTGTTTTACTATTTCGAAAGTAATACAACCTCAAAGCGAGGTTAAAACTTATCACGAGTGTTATTTAATAAAAATTATGAGACATGGCCAACTTGTCAGTTATAATTTCCTTATTGAAAAACTTCAGCTTGTCTTATGGCATAAACAAGTCCAGGCTTAGGCTCTCAAGACTTTAGCCAATGTTTTAGTTAATCGTGTCTAAAATAGAAAGACAACAGTAAAGTTTTTTTGTTACAAATCTACCATAGCTATAATCAATCAAGTTAGCTGAATGGTTAAATGATAAACCTGTAAAAACTATCGAAAATTTTTAAGTTAGGAAGTAAATGTACTTTCATATTTTTCAAACAAACCTGAGAATTTAAGAAAATATCATGTTAGTTACTATTTTAAATTACTGTTTATTAAAAAATAAAACTGTATAAAAATAACGTATAGAACTTTCTAAATACTTAAAACAACAGTTACTTTTAAATGTTTAAACGAAAATTGCTGTCGTTTTAATTGTGTTAAGATAATTTATAGAAAGTCTATTGAATGCTAAAAACAACTAAATAAGCCGGAATAAGGCCAATCGGCTGATGTATTATTTGCAACCCGGTTTTAAAACAGCACCCTCTAGTGTCAGAGTTGAGAAAAGCTACATTGTCTGCGCGTTTTCCATCCCTAACCACTAAGACAAACGACAGCTTTTCGACCTGTCCGTTCGTGACGCAGTGGCTTAACCCAAGTAAAAGTTCACATTTCAAGACGTCGGATGCGTAGCTAGAATAGCAGCTGGGTCCACATTCGCATTGTTCGAACACATCCTCGTCGCTTGCCTGGTAGCCTCTTGCCAGAACTTTTGGCACGTCGTGGGATTTGACTCCCCGCAGGTAGAGCAAGCCTCCGTGCATCTTTTTGCATTCGTCGACTGGGTTGATCCTGAAAATTTTCTGGATTGCCGCATTCGGGCTCATTCCGGTAATCGACCCGAGCACAAACTGGTGATCTGGATCTGAAGCTTGCAGCAGCTCCGCTTTGTACTTGGCGCAACCGTTGGTTTCCGATATGCTGCTCGTATCAAACAACAGTTGCTGCATGAAAGAGTTCAATTTGCTTTCAAACTGATGCTTTGCATATTCAACTTCTGCCTGCTGTTTGGCGCTTATTTCTTTTTCGAGCTCAGCAACAAAAGTGTTCATGGAGCAGTCTTCAGAACTGACATGACTGTTTTCGATCAACGTGTCTTTTGGCAGATCTGAAATTTGCGGGTCTATTGAAAACTTGAACTGGCAGAGTTCGTCGTACAAAATATGTTTCGCAAGCTTACGTGCACTTTGTTTTACTTCGATTTCTATAAAGTATTCGAGAGTTACTAGATCGTGGTGAGCCACAAATATTTTTTTATCGACTTCACTTACTTGAAAAGTGCCCGAAAGAATTCTGCTTCCGTCGTTGTCAAACTCTCGGGCTTGAAAGTCTTTCAATTGAACTTGTTTGTTGGAATGCAAATTTCCATCAAAAACTTTTAAAACGGGCTCGTAACTCAAACTGGAGTCAAGATTGAGAAACGACGAGTTTATAAACTTAGTTGAAGTTGTCTTCTTACCGAATAACGATTTGTGAGTAATATACTGATCTTCTTTACACTCTCCACAAAGACAACTTGAACTTTCAAGCGTCTCTTTCACTTTGCTAACAAACAAGTACGTCAAATCTTTTACGATCCCATCGTCTTCCACGTAGTTTTGACCGTAATTGTGAGCAATTTTAAAGCTGTTTGTCAAATAAATGCCGGGGCCATGTTTGCCGGACGACGAAGGCCTCAGTCCTTCTCTCAAGATTCCCTCGACGTTGTTCCCTTTGGTGCCATGCAGAAGCAGCAAGCTCGGACATCCGCAACGTTCAACATTTGATTTGACCCTGTAAATCCTAAGAGTGACGTTTTCATTTGAGTACTTTTTTAATTGACTCAAACCGAGAGATGCTTTCAACAGATCGTAATCCGGATCGTCGCTTTCTAACAGTTGAAGCTCGTGCTTGGAATCCTTTGAAAGAGCTTTTTTTAAAGCCGAAGATCCGCATTCAAACAAATCGACAGCTGCTTCCACCAATTCTTCTTTTTCCGTTTCAAAATATTTAACCATTTCTTCGATTTTAAAATTTGTCATTTGCTTTTCTTTTTCGCACAAACGGCGCAAATAGTTCTGAGGACCAGGAAACTGCGAGATTGTCTTATCTAAACACTCTTCGTTTGAGTACATGATGTTTTTACTAAATAATCTGTAATAAATTCTAATTTTAAAAAACTTTCTATTTTTTTCTTGTTATATGTAAGTAATGTTATATAAACGAATACACAGTAATAACAAAAATAAATATATATATAAATACTTATCTCAGATAGGTATAAAATAATTTTAAACTTCTAAAACCACTATAAATAGTTTTGGTTCTAGAAGAACTGTGTATAAATATTCTTTGACTGCTTTTTACACTTAAATGTAAATCTATCTAACTCATGTAGATAGTTCATTTTTTCTAACCAAGTAATTAGTTAATGTACAGACAATTCTTTTAATACAAAACTTACTTATTGCTTTTATATTTATATAATGTTTTTAAAATGATAAAAAATTACATTAAGTGTTTGATCTAAGGGAAAACGGGTCAAATATGCACGATGGGACAATTTTGCACTAAGACACTTCTGTACGAAAAGTAATTTTTGCACGGAAGTAGAAATGAAACTAATTAAAAAAATAATAATTATTTGTTTATAAAAAAAACAACGTTACCAATCAAGGGTAAGGGTTAGTAGTAAGAGTGATAATAAAACTAAAAAAACTTGTAAATTTTGTTATCCGACCACATGCTTTTAAAATTTCTTACGAGTAAAAAAAACCTATTATTGTATAAACTAGAACTTTGAAATCAAAAAAATAAAACAACTAATAAAATGAATGAAAAGAAAGTTAGTATAGTTTTCTGTTTACTTTAAAAATATTATTCACGATGTTCCGAAAACCTTTTCTAACAACATAAAAATTAAAATACAGTTTAATCCTATACCTTAAAAAAAATTCAGTGGAAAATATTTGAAAATTACAATTTAAAATGCAAGTTAGATTTAATTCATAAAACGAGAAAAACAATATTTGTAGCAAACATGAAAACATTAGGAAAACAGCTCACAATGTTTTTTAATGAGTTAAAAGTAAAATTGTTGTGAGCTGAAGGATTTTAAGTATTATTAGTATATAGTGTTAAATTTTTTAATTTTTATTTTTCACATAATATTTTGATTGAAATACTTAGTCAAGTTTATATTTAACTATTATATATTTTTAAATAACATAAAAAAAATTTATATAGTATTATATAACATAAAAAAATTTAAAAAAGTTAATACAATCATACAAAATTTTTTGAAATACAAATAAAAACGCTCAAAATGTTTGGTTCAAAGATATGATGCACAAAAAATTATTTGTTCAGTAAACTTAATTTATTTGTTGTAAGTTATAAAACAAAAATAACATAATGTAACACTAGACACTACGCATTTATCGAGTAAAAAAATCCTTAGCTTAAAATTACATTTAAGTCTAAAAAATTATTTAAAAGAAGCAGAAAATATTTGAAGTTATGTAAAAAAAGTACATACTTTTATGTTTACTTTAAAACTATATTATTTATTATAAGTTTACTTAAACAGTAATCTCAGCTCACAGTTTATTTGTATAGTTAATTCACTATTACTATTTATTGTTGTATTACTATTTGAAGGATTTGTAAAGTAAAGAATTTTGTAAATTTATAATAATAAATTCTGACTTTCTTTTATTTTTGTCAATTTTTTTGACATTTCTTGACTTTTTTTCAAAACCTCAATTTCTTCCTGACATTTCATGACTTTTCTAAATGATACTCTTAATTCAAACTTATTCTAAAATACATAATCTAACACTTGAAATAATATGAAGCTTTTAATGTTTTTTTAATACAGGTAAAAATAACAATTTTAGGATATTTAATAACAATATTAATTATAATATAATGATAATTAGATAAAGGATATTTTATTAATTTATACCTGATGAGTGTAATGAGAACTAAAAAAATTTGTCAATTTCTAGGAAAAATTTGAAACTTAAATCTCACTTTAAAGGATTTTTAACTATTTTATTACCACTTGAAGGCTTTAAAAAATTTGGAATTTTGTAAATTTAAACTGACAAAATCAGACTTTTAAAAAATTTTTTCAATACTCCGGACTTTTCCAGAATTTTCTTCAAAACCCCCTATTTTTCCCTGACTTTTTTTTATTTCCTGACGTTGTAGCAACCCTGTCGCAATTTTTCCAGGTTTTCCAAACTTTTCGAAGATTCTAAAAGTACACATTTTGGGTTTTTTTTTTAAGTTAAGTTTAAGGTAAGAAACTGTGTTAAATAAAAAAAATACATTGAAAATAAACTTTAAAGCTACATTTAATATATTTAAAAAATCTTGAGGATGACAAAACCTTTTTATCTATTTGTTATATTTTCAGAGACAAATCGAAATTTACCACTTAGTAACATCAAAATTGTTAAAATTCAAGGCTTTTTCAGTAATCATTGTTAAAATTCAAGGATTTTTCAAAATTTCTCAAATTCCAGATTTTTTTTTGCCTAAATTGTAAAATTCCGGGTTTTACCAGTTTTAGAGGCAAAATGGCAACCCAGACCCACGCTATTAACTACAATATATAGAATATTAAATTTATGAAACTTAAAGCTATACTAAAGTTAATTAGTGCTACTATATATAAAACTTGGCATGTCATAAATAAACATATCTTTCACAAAAACAGATACAAACACTTAAAAATTTATAGAAATTAAAAACTTTAGAAAATAATTTTCACTGGAGTATAAAAATTTTATTTATATCAAATTTATAAGGATACTTTAAAATGTATAATTAAATTATAAATCGTTTACTGTATATAGAAATCAATATTGTTTAGAAAAAAAAATTACTCTGAATAAAAAAACACAAACTTTTACTGAAGAAAGTCTTAGCAGCAGTTAGGGTGTCTAGAATGATTTCTCTACAATAAAACAATATTAATATATGGCTATTGTATGCAAATGCAAACTTGCATCAGTAAAACACGTGATCTTGCAAGCATTCACTTAAACGTTGGAAGAACAAGAGCTCCAGCTTAAAAACCTATTTTTAAATTTAAACAGTTATCAAATGAAATTTTATTTCCAGTTTAACTTCCTCTTCATTTTCTTTGAAGAGAATCATCACTCTATTTCTTCTCTTCCTTTTTGTTGGAAAATAAACACAACCCTTCCTTTATAAATAAGGAAAAAAAGTAACACATATGAAAATATAACTTGGGGTAAAATCTAATACTAATGTTTTTTTTAACATTAAAAACATAAGTTTACTATACTGTATACCTTCATAAAGAACAGTCAATGTTTTTCCACAAAAGTTTTAATGTATTTTCACCGCAATTCTTCAGAAACTTACTGCAGAAATTTGAAATAGAACATTAGTTTTTAAAGTAGTAATAACAACTTTAGAAAGCTGCTTAATTAATAAGATTTCTGTAAATAACCAATCAACAAAGTCAATGAAAAATGTCAATTAGTTATCAACACAAAAAACAAACATTTTTTGTTACCAAACCAAACAAAGAAATTTGTATGTGAACAAATTAACCAAAGACACTTTTGAAAAAATAAGGAAGGCTTACAGTCAATTTCTTTCTGCTTCCACAGTTCTGGTTTATTTTGGAATATTAAGATTGCTTATAATCTGACTTAATCAAATTGACTAATGTTATTTAAAAAAAATTTTATTGTATACAAAATTCAAAAATTTAGCTATAATTTATTTCTAATTTTTTTTTTGTTGATAATAAAAAAAAACTAATTGTGTTTAACCAGAAAAACTTATCTTTTTACATAAACTTTTCATTTTAATTTCAAAAATAGTATCAAATGTGTGTTAAAACCTACTATAAACATTGCAGCATTTGAAACAGATAAGTATAAAAAACACAAAACAATAACATTTAAATTTCATGCTAACTTCCTTGACAGAAATTCCTAAATATCTTAGGGTGTTACTTGTTATTGCTGTCTTATCAACTAATAACTTTTATCGTTTTTATTATGCTATTAAGATTTAAGTACCTTGCATAAATTTAATATGACTAACTTTGACTTAAAAATGGTCACCATTTTTTGTGATTACTTGTAACTTATACATTTTCAATACTTGTGTTAATTGATTAGACTACCATTTTGTTTATTCTATTTTATTATTTTTTTACATGTTCTACAGTGACATATGGTCTAAAATTGTTTAAGTTCTTTTTTGTTTCTGTTGACTTTAAATTTGTCAGTTCTTTTTTAGCTCTTTGGACTTAAACTTTGTTAGTAATATTTAGACTTAGTGAAATTAAAAGTTAACATTTCAATTCTGACTCTTTTGATTTAAGTTATGACAGTTCTAATTTAATTTTGTAGAATAGAATTTATCAGCTTTATTTTGACTTTAAGAGCTTAAAACTTTTCACCAACTTTAGGTTACTTATTAGGGCTAAAACTCTGTTAACACTTTTTAAACTCATTTTTTCTCCCTAAGGTACTTTGTTCAAATTAACCTTCGATACATGTTGGCTTCATAACTCTCTATTACTTTTGGTTATGCTTAAACTTTAAAGGCTTTAGAAAACAGCAGAAAGTAAATGTAATTATTGCTTCTTCACTAAAAGATGTAATATTTACAGTAAAAAATATCTGAATCAGGGTTTCCCGAACATTTCGTCAAAAGTGCTCCTTTGAAAAAATTAAAAAAATATATGACTTTTCTATCAAGGTTTCTTAAAAAGCTGCTAATAAAAATTTCCAAGACTTTTTTCTCATCGTCATCTAAAGTATCTAGCGTAGATTTCAAATCATGTTTCGTTAATAATTTTCTTTTACTTGAACAATAAAACTTCATTAATAAGTTTTTTGTGCAGTTTTAAGTCAATAATATAGGTATAATTCTCAGTTGCTATGTCTTATAAACCACAATCAAAATAACAAATGTAACTAGAGAGATTTATTGCGCTTGATTACACAAACTTAAGTATAAACATTTTATTTACAAAAACTGCATATAAATCTTCAAAATATGAAATGCAGGTAAACGCAGCAGGTTCATTACAGACAAACATATGGAAATGATAATTTTTATTGCTTGGGTGTTTTAAACTTTTTAAGATTGACTTTAAATCTCGTTTATCCTGCTTTTCTTGGTTATTAAACTTATAATATTATTTGAATATAGTTGAGGCCATACATGAGGGGATTACAATATTTTTGTTACTATAGTAAATATTGGCTTTTAATTTAGACCTTTTGTGAGCATAAAATAATTTATTGAAATAAGATGGAATATTTTCTTTCATTTTAGGAATAATTATTCTTATAAATTTTAATAATAACTTCTTAAGATTTTTTAAAAATAACTAAAATTCATTTTTAGTTTGATGCTCAGACAACCACAAATCAAGAAATGTTTCTTGCACTGCATACAATAACTAATTTATGTTACCTTGAATTATACAAAATCAAATAAAACCACATTGTCTTATTATTCACTGGATTTTGTATAATTTTGGGTAACTTGAATTAATAGGTGGATACATTGCAAAGAAAAATTCTGGATTTGTGATTAAATGTCTGAGAAATCAAACTGAAAATGTGTTTTAGCGTTTTTAAAAATTTTAAAATTTTGCAGATCTGTTATAATATGAACAGTTTAATACATCTCTCTTTGTAACTAATGTATCGAAAATATTAAAACAATCTGAATTGTTCCTTAAAAAAACATCTAATTTTGCTTTTTTAAAGTACAGGCCATTACTCAAAGTACTTAAAAATATTAAAAAAAAATCATTTTGCACACCTGTTGTTTAAAATATAGTCTAATATGCATTTCTTTCTTATAGTAGTAACTAATTTATAAAATATTTTACAATCGTCTGAACTGTTCGTATTAGTGATGTACCGGACTAACAAATTCGGGTCCGGTCGGACCCGGATCGGGACTTTTTTTTTCAAATTAGAATCCGGCCGGAACCGGTTGCGGACTTTTTTTTCAATTTAGGATCCGGATATCAGACAAAAATGGCAATATTCGGCCGGATCCGGATATTGAGTCCGGTACATCACTAGTTTTCACATAAAAAGTATAGCTTACATTTGTAGTTTCAAAATTTCATTTCTATAAAAGCTAAAAAAAATCTATGAATAACTTAAAATTTAGTATAAGGAAAATTGATAGAAAGATAAAGTACATCACAGAAACAATATCTGGTAGCTAAGATTAAAATCTATTAAATAAGATCAATTTGTAAAATCAAAGAGAACCCCCCTATAGCCTCACCAATCTAAAATCAATTAAAATCAAGATCTTGAACAAAATTAACTAGAAAATCACAAAATATTGAAATCTGGATCAGCTAAAACTCATTCAAAATTAAAAAAAAAACTAGCCTAAGTTTTTCAAAAAATTTTTAAACTAGCCTAACAATTTGGTTGTAAAGTTTTCAATTTTACAGCATAGGTGAAATTGCATTTCTAAAATGTTTATTTCATAGTATAAATGTAAACAAATGTAAATTAACTGACGAAAATGACTCTTTTTAATTTACAAAGGGTTTGTTTTTGAAAAAATACCTTTCTGTATGCTCTTTTTTACTAACTAGATCCGAATCGGCCGGATCTCTATTAGGATCCGGCAGGAACCGTATCCGGACCCGGATAGTGTGTCCGGTACATCACTAGTTCGTATAAAAAGCATCTACAGATCTTTTTTGAAAGTTTAAAGCATTACCCAAAGTACTCAAGCACCAAAAGATCTTTATAAACCAATTCAAATTTTGTTATTTGTACAATCTAGTATACATTTGTTTTTATAGATCTTAGTAATTTATATAAAATTTTATGATCAACTAAGCTAAACCTTAAAAACAAACTATATTTGTCGAGTGAAAGAGGATTGTGTCATGTAAAACAACCTTTATAGAAAATAAAAAATTAAAATTTTTTAATACTAAGATAATGCAGAATAATAACAATTTTTTTTAGTTTAAAGCGATAGCTTGGTGGCTATTTTACCTAGTTTCTAAAATATAATTCAAAAGGCATGGAGTTAAAATCATTTTTGTATATAAAACAATTAAATTAAGTTATAAAAAAACTAACAAAAAAGAATTGCCACTCACTTTAAAATACTAAGAACATTTTAAGTTCTTTGAAAATTTCAGGATGACCAAGGCCACATAGGCCACAACTTAAGATATTTTAGAATTTCAGACGATTTTTGCTAGATTTGGAATAAGAATAAAACAGTTTAGTTTTAACTTTTTGTTATTTTAGAACCAATTTTGTTGAAAAACCTAGTTTCTATTGATTTTGTCAATTTATAAGAACAAAAACTTAATGATTTTAAAAAAAGCAAAGTTGACCAAATACAGTGTTTTTAACTTAAGTAGTGGGTAGCCATCCTGCTAAATTAAAGAAAAACAAAAGTGCTTTCACTTATAAAACCTGTAAAAATCTCAGGATAACCAGGCCAGTTTAGTTTAAAAGGATCTGAAGAAATTTAAAGATTTTAGGCAAAACCAGACAACTTTTGCTAGGTTTTCAACGAGATTTAAAACATTTATTTATTGTGTTGAGTGGCCTGTTATATAAGATAAATAAACATTTTTTTTAAGTTAAAAGTAAACAAGAAATTCTTGAAGATAGTTTTTGACATTAAAAATTGAATAGATAAATATTTATACTATTTTCATCATAATATTTTAAAATAAATTTAGGTAGGGTAACAGAAAGAAAATAAATTGCATGTTATTTTAGTTTATTTAGGTTGACAATCTTTTTTGCAAATTTTTTAACAGTTTTCTAAATTTTTTCAAAATTTTTAAAAGTACACCTTTTTGGGTCTATTTTTAGTTTAAAGCTAGTTTTAATGTAAGAAACTGTGTCAAATAGTATAAAAACATTAAAAAGATACTGTAAAGCTACTTTACATGTGTTTTTATTTTATTAAAAAAAATTCTCATGATGACCTATTCTATATGATATATGATATATGATATATTTTTTAAGTCAAATTGAAATTATACTACTGAACATGTTAAAACTGTAAAAACTTCAAGTTTTTTAGTGTTTTTGTTTAAACTTCTAATTTTTCCAGGTTTTTTTGCGAAATTTCTCAAATTTAAGGTTTTTTCAGGTTTCCAGGTAAAGTGGTCGGTCACCCTGTTTATTATACAAAAACTAAATCAAGTCCACTTATTTCTTGCTTATTACTGTCAGTTTATTTCATGTAACTAAGCTTAAATTTATTATTTTATTTTGTCTTTATTTTATGTCAATAAGTTTTCAGAAATTGAAAAAAAAAATCATGTTGCATGGACTCTCTGTAAGAACAAAACACCTTTAGATACCAGATTTTAAAAACTAATGTTTGTAAATACATTTTAATCATTCTACAGCTTATTGTCATGTCTAAAGTAACCAAAATCTCTCCTAAATTTGTTCAAACCCTAAAAATTGTTTTTTTTTTATTTCTAAAAATGTTGTTCATCAACAAAATTGGCTGTTAAGGAAAAAAAATATTTAAACCAAATTAACTTAATATAATTCAAAATCTAGTGAAAAATTTTTTCTGAGACTTAATAGAAACTAAAAACTAACCTGATTAAAAAAACTATATTTAGTCAGACTTTGGAAAAATGCTATTCTAAGTTTAAGTCTAATTTTGAATAGCTATGTAAACATTTATGATTATTTTTAGTTAGTTGTAAAAACTATTTTTACAGTAAATTTAGTATTAACCTTCACTGTAGGCCTGGTGTTAGAATTTTTAATTGATGAATCTATGACAAGCTCAGTGCAGTTTACTACACAGAAACCATAAAAAATGAGTAGTAGGGACTTTTAAACTAGGGACAAAAAAGAAACTTCAGAAATAATCTAATTAGAAATAATAACTTGAAGTAAAACATATACAAATTTGTTTTAATAAAATAGTATAATTTAAATTATTTTGCGCTAAAAAAAATAAGCTGAGCTAAAATTATATTTCGAATACAAGTCATCTAAAGGTTAAAAATTAAGCAGCATTCACAAAGCTGCCAAAATGTTAGTTTTTTATAAACCAAGAGTTGCAAAGTTCTGTGCTTTTATATTATGCTCTTTTAAATGAGATTTACATGATTTAATTTCAATGCTTTGTTATTTTATAAATAACTTTGTTAAAGAACCTAGCTTTTATTGATTTTTATCGAACTAAAAAACATTTTTTAGCATTAACATAAAAAAAGATTGGACAAAATACAATTTTTTATAACTTGAAGAGTAGCCGGCAACCCTGTTATATTGAAAAAAAACCAAATTGCTTTTACTTTTAAAACCTCAGGATGATCCAGGCCATTTTGTTTTAAAAAAACAGGAAATACTTTAAGTTATCTGATAACTTAGGAAATTTTTGCTAGACTTTGAAAAATATTTTAATGATTAAATTTTATTTCCTGTTGTTTTATTACTAATTATGTTTAAAATCTAGTTTTTGTTAATTTTGTCAATTGTAAAAATAATAAATAAAACGATTAAAAAACCAAAATTGGCTTAATACAGTTAAATTTTTCATTTAAAAGTGGCCATCCTGTTATCTCAAAAAATTACAAAAAATGTTAAACAGAATTTTAACAATTCACTTTAACTTCACAAATAATATTAAATATGTGTTTGAATTTATCCTACTACTAAGATTGTAGTATTTTAAAAACAGATAAATAAAAAAAACACAAAAACAATCCTTCAAATGTCATGCCTATACCCTGTAATATAAATTCATAAAGCTTCCAGCATGTTACTTGTCTTTGCTGTCTTACTTACTAATAAATTTAAAGGTTTAAGAGCCTTATATAAACTTAACTTGACTCACTTTGATTACAATTGGTCACAAATTTTTTGAATTGTTTGTAATTATACATTGTCAATATCCTTTAAGTTATTTGAACTTATATTCTACTATTTATTTTTTAACTTTGTGGACTAAAACTTTGTCTGTTGTAATTTTATTTTTTGTAATTAAGATTTACAGTTTTAATTTGACTTGTTGGCTAAGTTTTGTCAGTTTTATTTTGACTTTGTTGATTTAAAAATTTTAAACAACTTACTGTAAGTTTATCATTTAATACCCCTATGGTACTTATTTTGTATGACCCTCTATTGCCTGTTAGTTTTAGTTCTTTCTGGTTATAGTTTTATCTCAAAGGCTTGTTAGAAGGACAGAAAGTAGTTGTCAGTATTGCTTCTTAAAAAAAAGCAAGTTTTACTGTAAAGTTTGTCTTCGTTTACTATTAATTAAAATGCACTATGCAACTAAAATGGCAAACAAATAAAAATGTCATATAAATGTGTGCTAAATGCTGCCTTAAAATAAAAAGTAATATACATCTAAAACATGTTTTGGTAAAATACTGTCTAGGTGTAACTATTAACTAAAAGACTGGTGATTCTTGACCTGAAGGACGCCAAATGTGGTTAAAATTTTGTGTAAGTTACTTAAGACAGTCGTATGGTTAGAGTGTTCTTAAAACCTATATTATACCCATAATAAAAAAATAATAAAATTATCTCACTAACACTAAAACTAAAAAATACTTGAGGCACTCTATATGAAACTAGACATGACAATGAATGAACTAAAAAGTTGCAAAAACTAGCAAATACAAGAACCATGTACAATATAAAAAACCTTATATTTTAAAAACTATTTCCATATTATTAAAACCTTCAAGCACAAAAATAATTAAAAATATCTTTACTTTTAGAAAGTTTAAACTCAAGAGTGAGAAAAAACTGCTTGAACTTAAAATTATAAAACATACTTATGAAAAGAAAACTTTCTTAAACAAAAAACTCACAAAAAGTAATTGAGAAATATAAGTGCTTACCCTGTTATTATATGTTTACTGCAGCAAGCCGTGGCTAGATTGATCTCCTCTCCAGCTGATGAGTATTTATATATGGCACGAGCTTTCTCTTAAACGCTTGGATGAACAAGAACTTTAACTCGAATGTTTAAATTTAATGGAAAATTTTAAATTAATTTTTTTTTTCATCCAAGCGTTCAAGAGAAAGCTCGAAAGGTCACGTGTTCAGTTTGATAGGCTGTTAACCCTTTATATAACTCAGTAACTCTATTACAAAGTTTTGCAAAGGCATACTAAAAAATTTAAGATTGAAAATATTCTAAAGTTAATTTGAAAAACTTATCTTAGAAAATAACGAAATGAACAATAGCAAACTCTAGAAAATATACAAAAAAAAAAAAAATACTTCAAAGTTTATATTAAAATGTAAAAAATAAAGTTCAAAATTATTTACTCCGAATTTAAATTAAAAACTGCTTATAAGAAATAGCATTGTTTACAAAACAACTTTACATGAAACAACAAAATAAAAAGGTTTATTTGAACAACGTGTTAGCAGCAGCAAGGTAGTCTAGAAAGATTTTCTCAACAACTAATGAGTATTTATATATGGCTGCAGTAGTCAAATCTAAACTTGCAAAAAGGACCTAGTAAAACTAGTGACCTTGTCAGGTTTCTCTTAAACGCTTTGACGAACAAGAGCTTTGACTTGAAATTTAAAAAAAAAACTTAAAAAGTTATCAAATGCATTTTGATATCATGTTACAAATTAATAATAACAATTTATAAAATAACTTTTAAGTTCGACCTCTAACTTCAAAAAAGATTTCAATTTTTTAATATAACGGTACCTCAGTCTATAACTTACTACCTTGTAGGCTAGCGATTTGTAATTTTATTTGTTGTTGAACCTAGGTAGAAAAAGTCTGTTTCCGAAGACCTTGTATGATAAATATAGTTCGAGTTACACTATATTTTTTTTTATTATTAGTTAATTTGTTGTCACTTTGAGACTTTAGGAGTTTATTATCAATTAATTAGTTTTCTATTGAGACTTTAAGAATAACTTATCTCTTAAATAGAAAATAATACTATTAGTATTTTTATTATCTAAGTTGACTAAAGATTTTTTATGAGAAAAAAAGTATTTTTGTGGCTAAATTAAATTTTCGAATACTTTTATTTACTGATTTTTAAACTTTAAATATCTACTTTTAATTTTGCATATCTTTATTTGTTGATTTTGATAGTTAAAACTAACAGTTTATATTTTCGCCCAATTACCAAATTAAATATGTTTCATAAAACCATCAAAAAACTTTATAAATTTAATATAAACTAATAACAGTGAGGGTAAGTTTAGTTACTAACTGAGTTTGACATCTATAAAAAAAAAACTATATCTAAATGAAACAGTTTAAATTTTTAAGATAAAAAAATTAACGGAATGTTAAATAACAATTAATTATTTTAAAGTTGCCTTAAAATAGGAGTAGTATTTGTTTGTGTAAAGCCTATGTCAACTCATGAGTTAGTGTTTTTTTAAGAAAAATATCTTAAGTACATAATCATTTGATATGGTCTTCTAAAAGATGCTTTTTTGCCTAAAATGAATTATTAAGAGCTTATACGTAAAGTTCTAGTCTATAAGGAAATTTGTTGACTGAATTTCGTATTTACCTAAAACACTGAGTCAATCGTTTTTAGTTAAGGGTCAGGAGTGGCTTTACTTTTATTTTGCTGGGAAGAACGGATTTACTTTAAAAAAGTTGTTATAGGTTTTAAAAAAATCATCTCAAGAAAAGAAGTTAGTATTTAATTATATGCAGGTTTGCTAAAAAGTTTTCCTTTAAGCAAAAATTCAGTCAGTTTTACCTAAAACTAGCCTGAGTTTTTTTTATTAAATCAACACTGTAGTACATAGTTCCAAGATCTATAATAAATTTAACACCTATTTAAATCCTTTTGTATCATATTTAATAAAAAAAGATATAAAATCTAAAAGAATCATAATTCTTAAAAATATCAAACTATAAAAGCTAGCATAAGATTTAAAAAAATTCAGACTAAACTAATTTTCTATAAAAACAAAAACAATTTCAAAACAAAACTAAATCAGCCTTAGTATTAACTAAAGTTAAAAGTATTTTTTAAACTATAAAGTACACACATTTAACTTATATCGAACGTATTAAATAAAAAAATATTTCTTCAATGTTTTTATATGTTTAAAGGGAAAAACATTTTGTACATTAAGTTAGACATTAATATAATAATTTTAGACTAGAAATTCCTACAACCAACTTTGAACTTAGGAACACTTAAAAATTTTCACTTGAATCTTTGCCTTCGAGTTTTCAGTTTGAAATAAATGAACAATCTATACACACCACAAGTACTAAGTAATTAGTTGTTTTTTTATAAAGCTTATTAAACTCAGACTGACTTAGCTTTGTTTTAAATTAGCTTTTGTATAAAAAAAAAAGATTTAGTTTAAAGTTTTCCAACATTCTTATGCTAGCTTTTATGATATGATTTAAATATTTTTAAGAATTATAATTTTCTTTTAGAGATTATGTATTTTTTAAATTTAATATGATAGCAAAGAATTTAAACAAGAGTTACTTTTATTATAAGTATTTGCACTATGTACTACAGTGTTAATTATATTAAAAATCCAGACAAGTTTTTGGTTGACCAGGCTGATTTTTTGCTTCAAAGTAAACTTTGTGGCAAACCTGCAATATGTACTTAACTTTGCTTTATTATGATAAATAAAGTTTTAATGTATAATTAAATACTTAGTTCATTTGTTGAGATGTTTTTAAATAAAAACTATGAAAACCTTATCATTCATAGTAAATTAAGTTTCTTCTACCAAGCTTAATAAAATTAAAGCAACTTCTTACCCAGGTCTATAAAATAAATTGCCTTAGTTTTTAAAGTAAGTATGAAATTATTTCATTAATTACCCTTATATACTTGAGTTTTAAATCTATGCTGTTAATATTTCTTTTTAAACAAAAATGAGTTTTAGAACATCATGTTAAATGGTCATTTTTAAATATTTTAACGAGCAGTAAAGGAGCTCCAAGGATTTATTTTGAAACTTACAATAGATTATTTGGAGTTATTTATGAAGAGAAAATAAAGTTCTTAGGCGACTTTTGAGGTAGTTTCTAAACTTATACTAGATTAAATGGGAAAAAAAAATTAGAACTCGAAGGCCATGATTTTAAAACTACGCTAGATACTATAGAATATAGATGATGATGAAAAAAAAATCTTAAGAATTTTTTTTTAAATGGTAGCTTTTTAAGAAACCTTGGTAGAGGGAGAATATTTTCTTAAATTTCTTTAAAGGAGGACTTTTGATAAAAAGTTTGAGAAACCCTGATTTAGATAAATTTTACAGTAAATCTTACATCTTTTGTTTAAGAAGCAATACTTACATTTACCTTCTAGTGTTTTCTAAAGCCTTTAAAGTTTAAAGTTTTCCAACAAAATGGCAGAGGAGAAGTAGAGTGAAGATTCTCTTCCAAAAGTAGAAGAGGAAGTGGAACAGGATATAAAACTACATTTGATAACTGTTTTAATTTAATATAAGTTTTTTAATTAAAGCTCTTGTTCATCCAAGCATTAAAGAGAAAGTTTGCAAGGTCAATTGTTTTACTGAAGGTTTACGTCTTTTGTTTAAAAAGCAATACTTACATTTACCTTCTGCTGTTTTCTAAAGCCTTTAAAGGTTAGCCAAAACCAGTAACAATAGAGGAATATGAAATTAACGTGCAGTAGAAGGAACTATTGAACAAAGTACTAAAGGGGGAAAAAATAGTTAAAAGGATGTTAACAGGGTTTTAGTCCTAAAAAGTCACCTAAAGTTGGTGACAAGTTTTAAGCCCTTAAAGTCAAATAAAATTGATAAGGTTTTAGTCTACAAAAAATAACTACAACTGTCATAATTTTAGTCAAAAGAGTCAGAATTTTATATAAAAAACGTTAAGTCAACAGAGCCGAAATAGAACTGAAATAATTTAAGACAATAAGTAATTGTAGAACTTGCAAAATAAAGTTAAAATAGAATTCACAAAATTGAAGTCTAATCAATTAGCATGAGTATTGACAATGTATAAGTTACAAGTCATCACAAAAATGGTGACCAAATTTAAATTAAAGTGAGTTACATAAATCTTAATAGCTTATTAAAAACGATAATATTTTTTGTTAATAAGACAGCAAAGACCAGTAACACCCTGAAATATTTAGGAATTTCCATTAAGAGAATTAACATGACATTTGAGTGAAAACTTTAAGTGAAAAGATAAGTTTTTCTTGTTAAAACACAACAAAGTTTTCATTATTATTATAAATATTAAACTTTAGAATTAAAGTTAAGTTAATTTTTAAAGTTTAGTATACTTAAAAAATTTTTGAATAACATTAGTATAAGTTCTGAGACCAAGTTATATTTCTACATGTGGAAATCTTTTTTGTTGTTTATAATAAGAAGACTAGTGTTAATTTTTCAACAAAAAGGCAGAGGAGAAGTAGAGTGAAGATTCTCTTCCAAAAGTAGAAGATGAAGTGGAACAGGTTAAAAAACTGCATTTGATAACTGTTTAAATTTAATATATGTTTTTAAGTTAAAGCTCATGTTCATCCAAGCATTCAAGAGAAAGCTTGTAAGGTCACGTGTTTACTGATGCAAGTTTGCATTTACATACAATAGTCATATATTAATACTCATTTGTTGTGGAGGAGATTCCTGTTTTTAGTTATTAAAAGTAATTTTTTTAAACATTATTGATTTTTATATACAATAAATAGTTTTCAATTTGAATTATACATATTAAAGCATTTTCCTTATAGATTTGATTTAATTTTTTTAATTCCAGTTAAATTTGTTTTCTAAAGTTATTGATTTTTATTTATTTGTTAGTGTTAGTATTTGTTCTTTGTATAAAATTTGTTCATTCATGACATACCTAGTTTTATATACAGTAGCACTAAATATTATTTATTATAGCTTTTAGTTTCAATAATGTTAATACATATTTAATTTGGTTAATGGTGTGGGTCAGGGTTGCCATTTTATATTGAAATCTGGTAAAACTAGGAATTTGACAATTTAGAGCGACAAAAACCTTGAATTTTAAAATTTTTGAAAAAAAACCTGGAATTTTAAACAATAATCTGTGAAAAAACCTGGAATTTTAATAAATTTTAACATTACTGAGTAGCAAAGTTTTAATTTGACTCAACAAATCTCTCAAATAGATATAAAGCTTTTGTCATCATCAAGAACTATTTTATTATAGAATACATTAAAAGTAGCTTTGCAGTATGTTTTCAATGTTTTTATATTATTTAGCACAGTTTCCTGCCTTAAATTTAACTTTAAACTAAAAGTAGACCCAAAAATGTGTACTTTTACAAACTTGGAGGTAATTTGAAAAACCTGAGAAAACTTTCTAAAGGGTTGTTACAAGGTCAGGAAATAAGGAAAAGTCAGGAAAAATAGGGGGTTTTAAAAAAAAGTCAGGATATATCAGTAAAATGGATAAAAAAAAGTCAGGTTTTGTCAGTTAAAATTTACAAAGTTTCTTATTTTACAAAATCTTCAAATGGTAAAAAAATAATAAAAAATCCTTAAAAGGCAGAAAAAAAATTCAAAATTTTCCTAGAAATTAACACACTTATTTAGTTTCCATTGTCTTTATCTGGTATAAATTAATAAAATATCCTTAAAAAAAAAACCTTTAAACATATTGAATAAGCAGTTTTTGTAAACTTTTAAGTATTGATGATCTGTAGCAAGGACACTTCAAAGTGAAACTGTGATGAATACACAAAAGTAAATATAGCATACTTATAAAATTAAAGTGTTTTTAATTTAAGTAATTAATTTAGTTCTTTATAATTAAGCATTTAATTTAGTATTTTATGTAACAATTTGACGTGTATACTTTACGTCTTTATAATTTTTTTTAATTGTTCAAATTTGTAAAATAAGTTATAAAAGAGGTATATGCCAAGACTTAGTTTACTTAATTAAATGTTTTGTAGAATAACTTAAGTTTTTAATATAAACAAGATTAGATTTATTAGTTACAAATTTTATACTAAGTAAGAGGGACGTAGCTAGCTCTAAAAAGTTACGAATCTGCAAAAAAAATCGAGAATAATGTGTGATGACGTCATAACGGGAATAGAGTAGTATTAACTACCTCTAATCTTTTATGAAAGTGTGAAGTTTTGTTCAAAGTTTGAAAATAAATAGAATGTTGAAAAATAATAAATAACTGAATACAATGCAAGTTGTACTGCTCCTGAATCCCTATAATCTTTTATGTGTTGAAACTTTTATGAGCCTATAAAACCTTCATTTCAAATAAAAATATTAATTAAGAATTTAAATCTAATAGTGTTACTGATAGGCCTAAAATATATAACTTTGAAAACAGTTTCCCCACTTCAGAAAACATTTTTAAAAATTGTTGCTTTTATTAAAACTAAAATCCTAAATTTTAGGAGTTGAATAGAAAACAAAAAGGACATAAAATAAAAAATTTCACAATATTATATAAAATTCACATGTACAATTACTTTATTTTTACAAAAAAAAATCATAAAGAAAGGAAGGGTACACGTCTTTGTAAATGTTATTACTAGCTTTAGTAGCATAAAGATTTAAGCTGTAAAAAAATAATAAAACATTTTCTTATTAAAAAAAAATTGTTAAATAAAAGCTGTAAAAAAGAATCAAACTTTTTTTTTCAAAACAAAGTTGTTAAATAAAACAACTTAGTTGAATAACAACAAACCTTGAATATTAAACACTTATATTTTTACAGATACAATGTAAAACAAATAAATAAATTAAAAATAAATATTTTAAATATAAAATATATTTGACTTTTTTTTCAACTTTTTATGAATTTATAATACAACTATACTCTTGTTAAAATAAATAGTACTAAATAATTCTTTTTACCCACAGATTAAAAAAATGTTATATAAAACTTTTTTTAAAACTTTTTTTTATTTATCAAACATAGATTAAAGAATTAAACTGATATATTTTTTAAATTTAGTAAACCACTCTAAAAATTATAAACTTATTTTAAAGCAACAAAACCAGTCCATATTCTTGATACATTTAAAAAAATTATAAAATACAAAAGTCTTCATATTGTAAACAACAATGTTTGTAGAAAAATAAAATTTACAGTAATATTTAAAAACAAGTTGAAACAAACTTTAATTTTACATAGTTGTATGTAAACATCATTCGAAGAGCCTTTTCTTGAAGTACTTATCTGGAACTCATTGTAACAAACTAAACTTCAGATTGATTGACTTTGTTAATAGCTTTGAGTGTCAATGGTATCAAGTGGATAGTTTTACTTTCAAATGATGATTGCATAATTTTAATCTTATAAAACTTTTAAACATAGTTTTAAAAATCTGTGAAACAACAAAATTTGTTAAAATCAACACATAGTGTACCAAGTTTACTGTAGTAATACAAATAAAACTCAAAAACAATTTTCAAAATTTAAAGCTAACTAGAAAATACAAATGTACTAACTTATTTTTCTGTAATTTTGTAAACTACTTAAACATTTTTAACATAAAGATGAAAAAAAATAAAGATAATTAAAAACTTTGAAAGTTGGTAATTAAACCAAAAACTCTGATAAAATATTTATATAATAAAACAGTATGCATTGGAAACAAACTCATTTTAAAGAAATAATATACCAATACAAGTAAACTAGGTGTTAACAGCTCTACACTATGACCAACACCAATTCCAGGATTTTATTTTGAATTTTTTATTCTTATTTTTTGAAATAAGACTAACTTTTCAAATTTATCAATGTTTGTTTTACAAAATTAATTATTAAATAAAAGTTCAATAAAACTAGCTAGCAAAATCTCATTCAAATCTAGAAAAACATTTGTTATGACATTATTAACAAGCCTAAATTGTCCTTAGTTTTTCATTGACAAAAAAAAACTATACTGAGTCAGCCTGAGTTCAAAAATAAAACTCTAAGTATCCCAGAGCTATCCAGAATACTTTGAATGTGTGGCTACAATGTACAATTTAAATCTTTTAACTTAGCTAAAAAATGCAATAAAAACTTTAACTAAGGTAAGCATTTAAAAAATCTTTAAAACCAGTTTTAATTAAAAATAGAGTTCTAAAGTACAATAAAAAAAACTGCAATTTGATTATATTAATTTTGAAAACTAAAAACTTTAAATTACTAAGCATTTATAAAATATTTAAAACAAGTTTTAATTGAAAATAAAGTTCTAAAATAAAATAAAAAAATTTTATACTTCTCTTAAAAAAATGTTAATAGTATTGAGTTTTTTTAATTTTTCTTCTTTTTGCAAGCTATTTGTCTTATTGTGTTATTTTTTTCTGATTTAATAGATTCTAATTTTCTTGATAAAACTTCAAGAAATGAGATTATTATTACTGTTCCAAAAGTTTTTCAATTTTGTATATTTGTCATCCACAGGGATTTAATCATAAAACATTCATCTCAGAGAGTCAATTTGATTTAAAACAAAAGTTAATTTCTCATGTTACTTTACTTTGAGGTTCATCTATTCTAAAATTTATCTTTTCATATGTCTTCTATCTGTATTTTCTCTTTTGTGAGACAAAAAAATGTAAATTTCAAAAAATGTAAAGTTGTTTTTTGACTCATCACAAACATTTAAATAGTACAAGATTCTCTCTCACACTTAGGTTTTTTTATTCTCTCACATAATTTAAACCAAATATACAGCTTTGAAATAATTTTTTTTACAATAGTTTGCTATTTGATAATATATTTTTACACCAAGCTATTTGTGTACAAGGTAGATGTATTAAATTTGTTGAATATTTACGACACTAAAAGTGCTAGAGAGTCCGTAAAAATAATATTATTTCTCAGGAATGCAAAACTAAGTATAAATGAATACTTGAAGCTAAAGAAACAAGGTCTTAAAAGCTGAATAATCGAAAGAAAAGCGAGTTTTTTCACACAAATGTTTACGTTTCTGTAGATTTGCAATACGAACCAAGCTACTTGCCTGCTAAGTAATAAGAGGAAACATGTTATACAACAGATATATAGTTAATTTTTTATGTATTTTTTTACTGTTACTTAAGTGTATATGTTAAAAATTCTAAAAAAAATAATTTCTTTTTTCACACAAGCTGTGTTTATAAGGTAATAATATAAGTATATTGCTTATAGAGCTGTTTATTGCAAATACATCAATCATACATCGATGGTTCAAATGATGTAAAGGAAGTTTGATGATTGAATTAAGCAAAAAAAAAAAACTGTTGTGTTTACCTGTATCAAAATAAGGTTAAAAGCCTCATATAATTTAAAGTGTTAGATTATGCATTTTTAAACAAGTTTAGATTAAAAGTTTAACTTAGAAAAGTTAAAAAAAAAGTCAGGACATTTTTCTTGGCTGAGATCTATGGCAACCCTGTTTTGTAAAAACCCTGTGTGGGTGAAACACACACTATAACCGTACAAACAACGTAGTAATCAAGTTAGAAATGATCAGCTCTGATTATAACAATATATAAAATTCCTTGTAGGTTACTGGATTATAAGTAATGATTGCTAATCGCCTATCTACTTTTGTTTAATGAATTAATACTATTTGTCATTTAACACCAAAAAACTATCATTCAAATCTGATTTTTTTGGTTAGAATTATAGTTATGTAGTCTTAGTTGCAGCATTTGCTACCCGGCTATGTTTTCAGGATAACTACTTTGAAATAACTTCAGAATATTAAAAAACTTGTAACTGTTCTTAATTTTTGTATGCCCATATAAAAAACTTTGTGATCGAAGTTACTAAGTTATATATGCAACTTTTAACATTTAGTTAATTATAAAAACAAACTGTGAGCTGAGTTTACTGTTAAAATAAACTTATAATAAATTAATATACTTTTCTGAGGAAACATAAAAGTATGCACTTTTTCTTTAACGTTTTCAAATATTTTCTGTATTACACTATAATCATTACATTAACATTAAATTAACTAATTTATTAACTAATTACTTGGTTAAAATAATTACATATTTATATAAGCTAAGTAAATTTAGTAAAAAGTAAAAATCAAACAATGAATATTTATACACAGTTTATCTCGAAAAAAAACTATTTACAGAGGTTTTAGAAGTTTAAACTTATGTTTTACATATCTGAAATAAATATTTATATACTTTTTTTTTGTATTTACTCTGATTACGTTTATATAATATAACAAAAAAATTAAGAAAGTTTATTAAATTTGGCTTTTTATAGAATATTTAGTAAATACATCATGTGTTCAAACGAAGAATATTTAGATCAGACAATCACACAGTTTTCTGGTCCTCAGAACTACTTGCGTCGCCTGTGCGAAGAAGAAAAGCAAATAATGAAAAGTGAAATCGAAAAAATGGTGGTACGATTTGAATCACAAAAAGGATGTTTGGTGAAAGAAGCTGTGAAATTGTTTAAATGCGAAAATTCGGCTCTCCAAAAATCTCATTCAAAAGATTCCAATCACGAGCTTCAGTTGTTAGTAAGCGACGGTCCGGATTACGATCTGTTAAAAGAATCGCTCGGTTTTAGCGCTGAAACTAACCAATTGAAAAAGTACTCGGACAAAAACGTTAATATCAGGATTTACAGGGTCAAATCAAATGTGGAACGTTGCGGATGTCCGAGCTTGCTGCTTCTGCATGGCACCAAAGGGAACAACGTCGAGGGAATCTTGAGAAAAGAACTGAGGCCTTCGTCGTCCGGCAAACATGGTCCCGGTATTTATTTGACGAACAGCTTTGAAATTGCTCATTGTTATGGAAATCGCTTTGTGAAAGAAGATGGTAGCGCCAAAGACTTGACGTACTTGTTTGTTAGCAAAGTGAAAGAGAAGCTGGCAAGTTCAGGTTGTCTTTGTAAAGAGTGTAAAGATGACCAGTCTGTTAAAACTCACGAACAATTGTTCAATAAGAATACAACTTCAACTTTGTTTATAAAATCTTCATACCCCTGTCTTGACTCCAGTCTTATTTACGAGCCCGTTTTAAAGGTTTTCGATGGAAATTCATATTCCGAAAAACAAATTGAATTCAAAGACTCTCCAGCCTGCAAGTTCGACAGCGACGGAAACAAAATTCTCTCGGGAACGTTTCAAGTAGGTGATGACGATAAAAGAATAGCTGTTGCTCATTATGACTAAGTAACTCTAGCGTACCTGGTAAAAATTGAAATTAAACAAAGCGCAAGTGAGCTTGCGAAACACATTTTGTACGATAATCTCTACCAAAGAAGGTTCATAAAAGAGCCACCTGTTTCAGATTCGCCAAAAGCCATGTCGATCGAAAATAGTCCTACTAATATTGAACACTGCTCCATAAAAACTTTTGTTGCCGAGTTTGAAAAAGAAGTAGGCGTCAATCACCGGGCAGAAGTTGAACATGTGAAACATCAGTTTGAACGCAAAGTGAATTCTTTAATGCGACAACTGATGTTTGAAACGAGCAGCATCTCGGAAACCAATGGTTGCGCAAAGTACAAAGCGGAGGTGCTGCAAACTTCAGATCCAGATCACCAGTTTGTGCTCGGGTCGATGACCAAAATTTGCCCGAACGCTGCAATGCTGAAAATTTTCAGGATCAACCCCGTTGACGGATTCGAGGTTGAAAAGATGCGCGGAAGCGTGCTCTGCCTTCGGGGAGTCAAGTCCCACGAGCTGCCAAAAGTTCTGGCGAAGGGCTCCCCGACAAGCCAAGAGGATTTGTTGGAGAAGTGCGAGTGCAGAGACGGTTTCTGCTTCTGCGTCGTTTCAACCAGCTTAAAGAGGGAACTTTTGCAAGGAATGAGCCACTGCGTCACGAACGGACAAGTCGGAAAGCAGTCGTTTATCTTCGTGGCGAGCGACGGCAAAAGCGCATACAATGTAGCTTTTCTCAACTCTGACACTAGAGGGTGCTTTTTTAAAACCGGGTTGCATATCATGCATCAGCTGATCGGTCTTATTCAAGCTTATTTAATTGTTTTTAACGTTTAATAGACTTTGAATAAATTATCTTTTCACAGTTGAAACAAAAGCACTTTCTTGTTAAACACTTAAAAGTGACTATTTTTTTAAATTTTCAGAAAGTTTTATACATTATTTCTACATTTTTTTTTAATAAACAGTTTTTTAGAATGGTAACTAACATGATATTTTCTTAAATTCTCAGGTTTATTTCAAAAAGATAGAAAGTTATTTACTTATTAATATACAAATTTTTGAAAGTTTTTACAGGTTTACACCAACCGGCTTACTTGACTGATTATAGCTATGGTAGATTTTCAACTAAAAATAACTTTGTCGCTATCCTGGGTTCTACTTATACACTATTATTGGCCTGGTTTTATAACGCAACGTGCGCTCTAACTTGTATAGTAGATGCCCCAAGATAACGCTTAAATTATAGTTGACTTAAATAAACTAATATGACTTATTTACTATTTACTAAAGGTTTAATAAATCAGTTACTTATACTAGTCTAAACGCAGTTCGAATCTGTGATAATGATTATATATACAATGAAATGCGACACGAAAAGATGATAAAATACTGCACAACATAAACTAATAAATCGAATTATCAATTCTTTTAAAAGACGACAATACTTGGATCAAAGAAACTAAAAACTAAACATTTAAACCAAACTCAAAATGTTTTCTAAAATCGAAATCAACTCGACAAACAAGATTGAAACTAGCAACAACTTAAGTGCGGCGAAAAGCCGCCCTGACTTCAGTTCGCTGCAACGCAGTACAAACTAAAAATCAAAATTACGCGCGATTGTTGAATTTATACTGCTTGAGAGAAAAGAAGAAAGTAAAAAAGAGACAATTATCACTAGAGTGGCACAACTTCACTGTTGGTTTTCTATAGTTGACATTATCAACAAAAACATCGATGAAAGTCTTCAAAAACTAAGCATGGACTTTTGTATGTTGCAAACAAGCTCAAGGTTTTTAATGAAAAGTTTTTGTCTGTTAAGTTTGCCAAGTCTTATTAGATATATTTAATAACACCCGTGATAAGTTTTAATATTGCTTGAAGGTCGTATTTCTATTAAAATAATAAAACGCCTTTTTTAGTTTAATTATGTTACAAAATGTTTGTACATTTATACGTTGTCTTAAAACTGTTAATTGTATGCAATTTTTAATATATAATTTTGATAGGAAAAAACCAACAATCTCAACTTCTTCCTTTTTCAACAATGATATTGTCTTTTGAACGACAAAAAACGCTTAAAAAGTTTGGTCCAAAGATCTGGTGTATTAAATATATTTACCGTTATCGAGTCATACACCAAAACATTTTAACGTCATGTCTAGGACAGATTATTAAACGTTTCAGGGTCATTTCAAGCGAAATTGTGTTCCACGTAAGACTAATATTGTCAGCTTTTTACAAGTACCTATGTCATTTAGCATATATGACTTGTTAATAAAAACTAAAACTATTGCAATTTTTTTATGCTTGTACAAAGTACTTAAACACTGCTAATTTTTTGTTCCTTATATTGATTAATTTAATGCAGTTATAACTTTTACTGTCATTGTTTTTCAAAACAAAATTAAAGTATTTATTAATTAAATGTATTTTTTATGTTGTACATGGTACTTAAACAGTGATCCTCTGTTATTACTTGTAGTGTATGTTTATTCTGGCGGTAATAGCTGTTTTGGAAATTGTCTTAAAGACACAAATAAGTATTCAAAGTTTTATTCGGCCATGCTCATAGTTTATTTAACCATGGTTAAAATTACTGTAGAAAAAGATTACTTGGATAATTTTTCATTAAGACACGTTTGAATACGATTTATAAATTACAACTCAAATTAAGTAAGAGAATGCAAAAAAACTGTGACATTAAACGTAATAATGTATGCATAAAGTAAAGGCAAATTCAACTAAATCAAAAACGAATTTAATTTGTCTCTGAACTTCAAGTTTCAAACTTCAAAATATTAAACATTTACAAGTCTTTGAATGGAAACCATTGCGTTATTTCATTTTTTTATAATTTATTTACGTTTTAGTTTTGAAAGCCATGCGAATTTGTAATAGCTGGATAACTATATAAGTTTTTCTCACTAACCTCGTCATTACTAAAATTGTTCTGGCTAAACGTACAAAACTTAAAATGGTTACACAACGGAGCAAAGTAAACGAACATTTTATAAAGCATTTTATTGCTTCATACTAATAAGGAATTTCGTTAAGTCTATTTTTCTGGTTGTAGAATAATAATACTTTCTAGGTGGTGAATCTGTTGTAATGACTTTATTGATGTCGTTGAAAATTAAAAATATAAACTCGCTAGTCAAAAATACTAAATAAAATATAATTTTTTTCGTCTTATTTTCGAATTTTCGAGGATTGGTTCTGCTTAGTTTTCACAATTTTTAACATTTTTACAATAATTTTATACTAAAATTTACACAGAATTGACACGTAACTTTTGGTTTCATACAAATTGGAATTGGCTTGAGTCATAAATAAAAAAAATAAGATAGCAACCTATTTTACGTCATTACTCTGGTTTTAAAAACGCTTTATCCTTATAACTTTTTGCTTCAGTATTTTCTTGATTTTATTTTATACATGAAGTTACTCAGTAATAAATTGACCTGAGCTAATTAAAACAAACGCCTTGTTTCTTGTACAAAAGCCAAAAAAGTTTTATAATATTCATAAGCTCTCAAAATTATTTTGAAGGTAACTTATTTCACGGTACAATAAAAAGACTGAAGAAGTACTTAAGTGATTTATGTTAAGTGATAAAATTGTTTTATTTAACTCAAACAAACGAAGATATCAATTATTATACATTTTTTAGTGATCTCCTAATCTAGATAAATGTACAAATACTGTAAACTAGCAACATATCAGTATATATAAATATTGTAGATGTGTATCAAAATTTATTAAATAAAAACCTTTAACGTATAAGATTTATTAAAAGCTTAAAAAACATTTACATATAGTATATTGTTTTAAAACAAACATTTTCAACTTAAAAGCTTTTCTACTGTTTAGAGCAGGGTTTCCTTAAGTAGGCGGTACCGTCCCCCTAAGAGTGATTTTAGTAAGTTGGGGGGCAATAACTATTAAGAGCGAAAGGGGGGGGGGGGAAATTTTAAAATTTTAGTATAACAATATATATAACAAATTGCAGATATATACTAAAATTAAAAACGATTCACCGAGGGACATAGAAACTATTCCCTTCTTTTGAAATAATTTTTTACTACTATTAAGCAGATTATCAATTACAAATAGATATAAAAATCAAAAGTTCTTTTATATATAGATCTATAGTTGATATGAGTTGTTAACAAAAAAAAAACAAGCATCTTTAATCGTTTCAGACCATTAAAATAAATGGGTTAATTTAAAAGTTTTAAAGATTTGTTTGAAAAATTCACAGTACCTCTAAAATTATAAACATGTAGACCGAATTTATATCAAAAAATAAGCATATAGAACAAAACAAACAAAGTAAGTTGAACGACAAAAAAAAGATAAACAAAATAAAGTAAGTTCGCAAACGATAATAGGTTTTAGGAAAATATTTAAAACATCAAAAGGATGATTTGTAATGGGGGCATAGGGCTGCTAACTCGGTTCTTAGATTAAAATTTTTCTTTGATTATATTCGGTAATGGCTGTTCTTAAAAGCTGCAATGACGCCTATTCCTGATTTTGTAGGATTGCACTGTGCATAGTAGTCCGTGAGATATTGCTGCAGAAAAGGTTTTTATTTCATTGTGTTTGCAAAGTTGTTTTGGTAAAAAAGTTTGACTTTTATACATTTTTACTTGTTCTATCTTGTCTTAAAAACAACCTCTTTGTGTTCTTTTTTTTTCATATGAAAGTGTAGCTTTAAACATTAATTTTAGCAGACATTGACCATCAAAAGGGCGTTGGGTGTTATTACTGCAGCTGCAGTCGAACTGGGTTAACTTTACTAGCGACTTCTAACTCAAAGCACTAAACAATTCAGAAAAAACATGCGCAGAGTTCAAAAAAAGCTTTCACCCCTTACACTCAATTCAGTCAAAACCGACAAAAAATTCTTCTAGCTTGTTAATATATATTTGCTAAAAGGCTCTAAGCTACAGAAGACATTAATCATAAACGCTGTCAAATTAATAATAGAACTTTCTCAAAAGGCTCTTGGCTACAAATGATATTTAACAAAAAAGCCATCATATTCACTTAAAGTTTTTCTGCTAATGTTAAAAGTACTATCCGAACGAAAAAATATAACTAAGTAAACCTTGTTCAACTACTTAACTCTGCAGCTGCAAAGATTTAAGGCAAGAAAGTTAAAAGACAAAGTTAAAATGTTATTCAATTAATAACTAAGGTGGTTTAAAAAAATATCTGGTAGATTTTAAAAATCTTTAAAACTTCCTTTAAAATTAAATTGTTAAACAGAAAAGTTTACATGAAATACTGTGCTTAATAAAAACTCTCAATTTGAAATAGTCCAATTAAGGTTTATTTGTTCCTTTTCAGTTGAGCTCTTTTTACTTGAATAACAACTCTCCAAAAAGTTAATATAATTAAACATTAGTAAGTCACGGATACTTCAAGTTTATAGCCTGACATTTTGGCAAAACTTTGTATGTGTAGTTTGAAGATAAAAAACAAATTATTAAGCGTTATAGTAAAAAAGTGAAATACAAAAAAACTATTTTGAACTTATTATTTACAATTTAAACGTAGTAAGTATACTGTCGTAAAATTAAATCATAAATGTTGTATAGCTAGGATTAAACTTTACGCATTTTATTTTATAAAACAAAATGCTAACTAACATACCCGACGCAATTTTATATAAACAGTTAATTTTTTTATAAACATCGATTAAAAACATGATAAACATATTTATCACAAAATAAATGTCAGGATAATAATTATAAAAACTATTACCAAAAACAAAACTGTAGCTTATCGATAGAGCCACACTCTTAGACAAATTATTTTGTTAATAATATAATTTATAAACGAAAAAATTAAAAATAGGTTAAATACATTTTTAAACCAAATTAAAACGATATATATGATGATCATCAAAACTAAATATAGAAACAGTTAAAAAAGTTTGAAACACAAGCTAACTAAATGTGTTATAAAATACAACTAAATTCTTATTTAGAACACCACATTATTAAAACAAAGAAGCATAGAAATAAATAAATATATAACTGAGATTGGTCAATAAACGACAATTGCAATTGAATTTTAGTTAGGATGCTCTACAGAAATCATGTCCATCAGATTACTTTGTAATTTGAGCGTAGAAGACTATTTTTTATTAAGAATTTTGTTTGTAATATTTTTTGAAAATAAGTTGATCATGTTTGTTTTTAGCTTATTATAGTTGTTACTTGCATTTAAAAATTTCTAGTAGTATCAGTTTAGTTTGTATTTACTTATAAAAATGCAAATTTTATGCTGAGGACAAATAGGTAAACTAACACGGCTAGTACACTAAAAGGTCAATCTGACTTGCATATTTGCTGAGTTAGTAAAAAAATCTTTGTCTCATGTGATTCTTAATAATTAAAATTCTAGTTTTGGTTAGTGTTTAATATGCTTGAATATGGTGGGTTAGAGATAAGGGTAAAAAAAAAGCTCTAAAAATATATTCTGTCCTGGCAAATGTTTAAATCTGACTGATCATTAAGCATACTTTTCCAATAAAACAACAAACTTATTGTCTCAATATTAAAGCAACTAAGTAAATTAGAGTTACTGTTTTTTTATTAGGTTTACTTTATCTTTAACGAGAAAAACATTTAATGTTTGTTAAAGTATAACTATAATTAATTCAAACTAGCTGTTAAAATAATACAGTCAAAGAAGCATATGAATAAAATTTCTTTAAAAAATGTCTAAATCAAGTTGCTTTATTTTAAGTATTAAGACTGAAGTCGACATTGTGTAAAATTTAATTTATATTAAGAAATAAAAAAAAATGCATATAATTTTTATGAGTATTATTGTTTCATTTTAGTAGTAATCATCTTGCAGCTAAAAAATGTTCAACAAAGTCTTATTTGATAGGCTTTTAAGAACATAAAAACATACCTGACATACTGGTTTAAGCCGCTTTGCCGAATGAATTTATTTACATTTAGTTTATTGTACGAGCACATGTGGCAGCCTAGCATTATTAAAAAATGGCAAAAAAGTAACTAATAAGATAAATAAACTCCTTTTAAAGACCAAGCTTGAGTTGTTAAACAAGTCAAATAACCTTTTAAACTGATACATTCCTAAACGTTTTTTTAAACATTGTTTTTGGTGACTAAGTTTTAACCTACTAACGACCAACTCATTGTACAGCAAAATCTTTCGAATGCCCTCGTCATTCATTGTTTAAACTGAAACCAGCCAGAGAGAACTGTGTTAACATAAAGTAGTCTGCAGAGACGTAAGCAGCAAAGTGAGATTTTTTCAAAGTTAAAAAATTCAAAAAAAAGGAGAAAAAGTTAACCTTAAAACCAGTTTGAGATAATTAACTAATTTATTAAATCAATAATTAAAAAGAGCGTATGAAAAATAAAATAAGCTCTGAGCCACAGTTTTATTGAAATCGTATGTTATCAGTAGGTTATTTTGATTTGAATAAAATAACGAAAATATTGCACATGAAATATTCATAATGAACAAACTTTAAAACATTTCAGTAAGTATTTCTTTTTACTAATATACTGCTGGTTTATAATATTTGTACACTTAGTAGACTAATCTAGATTCCTACTAAATGTATATTGATAAATAATTTTAGTTATTTGATTTATACTAAAGTAATTTCGCGACTTTGATTACTGAAGCAATTTTATTGTTCAGATTTGGCGTAGAATAAACCAATACTTTAGTTTTTATGTTATGTTTTTATATAAGTGCTCAGTAAAAATAATTTTGATAATTGTAATAACTAGATTAGATTTTGGTCTTTAAGCCTTGTCTTACATGTTTTAAGTAGCTTTAATTGAATCAAAACTAATAAATTACTACATAATACAGGACATATATTACCATGAATTGATTATGAAACAAAACAATATTAAAGCATAACACGCTTTTTACACAAAATGGCAATTTTTTGTGTTGTTGCTACTAGATGATTTAGCTCATCATTCTGCATTCTTTTATAAGTGAAAGGCCAATATTTTCTCAGACAAGACTTTGCGCGGCCTGCATCGTGTAGAAAAAAAATTCTACCGCGGACTGCAGTAAGCTCATACTATTATAATATTAATACTATTAAAATAGTAAACAAAAATGCGGTTATAAGGAGATCGTAATTACCAATTAGCAAATTAAGAGCTTGTTTAAAAATTTTGACATCGAAAGGAACTTATGATTTACAAAAATATGCTTTTAACTGAAAAATACATAGCGGGTCGTGCCGACCATAAGTTAGTTTATGCTTGTTTCTGATCAACGAATTGAAATTACTATTAAATTTTAAACGATATAAAACTTTAACTTTATTAAAAAATGTTGTACGCACATAAGTAATTCTTTTACAAACTTTTACAAAAGTTAATCATATATGACAAAAATGAAAACATTTAATGTCATATGTCGGCTAGCGAGTATTTATATTACAATATTCAAGAGTTTCCCTAAAGTTATTAGAAATCATACATCACTTAAAAATTTTATTAATTTACGACACAATAAATAAGGCAAATACTAAAAAATGTTTAGTCTGTATGAAACGCTTCAATAATTTTAACTCCAACTTCATTTAATTGTGTTATTGCTTCCTTCCTTCTGTTTACTTTATAGTTTTTAGCACTTAAAGTCACGAGCGTTTCAGAAAAATTGTAAAAATTTTTCGTTATGGTTCATTTATTCAATAAACTATTAATATGTTTACACTATTTGTTAGATACCACTGTCACTTAATTTGTGTTGTACTTTGTTAATTATATCAATCACCGCAAACTTTGCAAAATCAGAGTATTAAACAATGAAAAATCGGTTAGGAGGGTGGCAAAAACAAATTATAAGTTTAAGATATTTGTCAATATTCGATGTACAATTCATATTGTTTTGAAAAATTACAACGTGTATAACTTTAAAGTAGTAATAAAAAGACGCAATAGTTTCCATTTAAAGAGTTTAGAAGAATATTATATTTAAAGTTTAAAAGCTGAACTCTGCAAACAAAAGTAATTAGTTTTTCTATTTAGTTGAACTCACACAGACTATATGTGGTCTAATTTAAAAAAAAAACTGTATAATGTATTTTTTTGTTTATACTTTGTTAGTGTATTAGTAAACAATTTCATTAAATAATCTACATTTTATCTTTGTAAATAAACTTGTTCATTGCTGTATATATTATGCCAAAAAAAAAAATTAATATTTAAATCATAAGCTAAAATTTCTAATAATATTTACAATTAGTAACAGGTTGATTTTTTTGGATCATGGTTGTTTTTTTATTCTATTTTTACAGATAAAACTGATTAACTATTTTAAGTGTTTTTTTGTTTGTTTACATTATTATTTTGTTTTGGTTAAACACTTATATTTAAATATTTATTCAAATTTAATAAAAATTCATAGTTTTATCTAAATAGGTATATTTATTTTATTGTTTTTATTTAGTTAAAGCTTTCATTTTAGATATAGCTTTATTTTACTAAATATATATATTTATTAACATTGCAGCTTTACTTAGTTTTTATATCTTTTAATTCCATTATTACTTATTTTTAAACAAGTTAAAATAAGTTCGTGGTAGAATCCAAAGTCTTAAATATACTTTTTAGAACTTAAAATTAATTATTTTTTATTAAACCATATAAAAAGTCAAATTATTGATAAATATTACATTAGAAAACATTTTAGGTTAAAACTTTACCTTCTAACGTAGAATTTAAAATATTTCTAATAAGTGTTTAACGTTAGACACTATTTTAAAAAAATGTTTATCTTTTAATTTTTGTAAAAGTTTTTTGTTTAAAAAACTATTTAATGTTGTAAATGTTAATGCTCAGCATAACTTTGATTAAAGTTTGGTATGCAACTTGATGACCGAGAGGACTTTTTATGTACCCAGGTCTTTCAACCAAAATTTTTTAAGCAATTTTTCGTTATGGTTCATTTATTCAATAAACTATTAATTTGTTTACACTATTTGTTAGATACCACTGTCACTTAATTTGTGTTGTACTTTGTTAATTATATTTCACAATGTCCTAATAAAACCAAAGCATAGTTAATTTTCGCACACGGTCAAAGTTATATAAACTATTACCGTGCATGAAGGAAACTTTATATAGTTATATGTTTTGATTAAACAATTTTTAAAAATTAATAATACAAAAAGATAACATGAAATATAAGTAACAATTAGTAACAATAAAGTAGCACCGGTTTAAAACTATTTACTACAGTCATGAAAACAAACAAATAGTTAAGCTTAATTTTTAGTTAGATGACATGAATGTTAAATTACTAAAGTACTTTTAAATAGAATAAATAATGAAATAAAATAAAAATTCAGTTAAAATCCATATAATTTTTGTACACTAAACTATTAAAAATTGTAGAGTATATGTAAATCTACTAAAAAATAATTTAGATCACAGTTTGTTCTACTATTGTTTTCAACATTTCATTGTTAACCTAGCGTCATGGTTATGTTTTACTAAAAATTTTAAAACACAACACGCAAGATATAACAAAATATTCAAAGCTGAAAAAATTAGTTTTGATTTTAGCGCAATTTTGCTCAGAATAACCCTGAATACGTTTATTGTTGAAAAGAAAAAGGTTTAAACTGTTGTGTTTTTAACTATAAAACGGTAAGACACATTTTTTAATTTCTTTAAATAATCTATAAAATCTTGATCAAATATTGGCCTGATATATTTTTAAAAGACTATTCGTACACGAATAAACAATTTTGATACAACTCACATTAATAAACAAGATTTTACTAACGAGTTAAATTTAAAGAGGCGTTTTACTGTTTCGACAGAAATACAACCTACAAGAAATGTTAAAGCTTATCACGGGTGTTATTTAATAAGACTAATGAGATTAGGCCAACTTGTCAGATACTTTTTTTTTATTGAAAAACTTGAGCTTGTCTCACGGCATACGAAAGTCCAGGCGTAGGCTCTGTAGACCAATGTTTTGGAGGCCGATTTTTTTGTTGATCGCCTTAACTATAGAAAGACAGTAGTGAAATTATTTCACTCAAAATTTAGTAAGAACTAAAATAAGTAATTTAATTTGGATGGTGTAATGATAAACCTGTAAAGACTATCGAAAATTTGTTTGTTGCGAAGTAAAATAAATTGTCATCTTTTTGAAACGAAATTGTAATTTTAATTAAATATCGTGCTAGTTACCATTCTAAATGACTATTTGTTTAGAAAACTGTATAAAAGTGTTTAGGACTTTCTGAAAAATTAAAACAATTGTCATTTTTGAGTGTATATACAAACAACTGTTTCAACCAAAGGAATACAATTTATTTATAGTCTACTGAACGCTAAAAACAACTAAATAAGCCGGAGTCATGCCGATCAGCTGATGCTTGAACACCAGTCCGGTTTTAAAACAGCACCCTCTGGTGTCGGAGTTGCAAAAAGCTTCATTGTCCGCGCAGTTGCCGTCGCTCGCCACGAAGACGAAAGACTGCTTTCCGAGTTCTCCGTTCGTGACGCAGTGGCTTAATCCATTTCCTAGTTCACAGTTCAAAAGGGTGGACGCGTGGCAGGAACAGTAAATGACTCCGCACTCGCACTGACCCAACAAATCTTCATGGCTCGCAGGGTAGCCCCTCGCCAGAACTTTCGACACCTCGTTGGACTTGACTCCTTGCATGTATAGCAAGCCTCTTCGTGTCTTTTTGCTTCCGTCGACTGGGTTGATCCTGAAAATATGCAAGACTGCCGCGTTTCGGCTGTTTTTGATCATATACCCGTGCACAAACTGGTGATCTGGATCTGAAGTTTGCAGCAGCTCCGCTTTGTACTTGGCGCAACCGTTAGTTTCCGAGATGCTGCTCGTTTCAAACAACAGTTGCCGCATGAATGACTTCACTTTTCGTTCAAACTGATGCTTCACATGTTCAACTTCTGCCTGCATTTTGGCGCTTAATTCTTTTTTGAACTCGGCAACAAAAGCGGTCATGGAGCAGTCTTCAGAGTTAACAGGACTGTCTTCAATCAACGCGTTTTTTGGTGGATCTGAGATTGAAGAGTCATACAAAATGTGTTTCACAAGTTCGCGTGCGCTTTGCTTTATTTCGATTTCTATTAAGTATTCGAGAGTTAATAAATCATGGTGAGCCACAAATATTCTTTTTTCGTCACTTAAAACTTGAAACGTTCCCGAGAGAGCTTTGTTTCCGTCGCTGTCGAACTTGCAGGCTGGAGAGTCTTCAAATTCAATTTGTTTTACAGAATATGAATTTCCATCGAAAACCTTTAAAACGGGTTCGTAAATAAGACTGGAGTCAAGACACGGGTATGAAGATTTTATAAACACAGTAGAAGTTGTCTTCTTTTTCAGCAATTGGTCGTGAGTTTCAACAGACTGGTCATCTTTACACTCTCCACAAAGACAACCTGAACTTTCTAACGTCTCTTTCACTTTGCTAACAAACAAGTACGTCAAATCTTTAGCATTCCCATTGTCCTTCGCGTAGCAATTGCCGTATCGGTGAGCAATTTCAAAGCTGTTCGTCAAATAAATTCCGGGACCATGTTTGCCGGACGACGAAGGCCTCAGTCCTTCTCTCAAAATTCCTTCGATGTTGCTTCCTTTGGTGCCGTGCAGAAGCAGTAAGCTCGGACATCTGCAGCGTTCCACATTCGATTTGACCCTGTAAATCGTGAGAGCGACGTTTTTGTTCGAGTACTTTTTCAATTGGTTTGTTTCACCGCTCAAATCTAGCGATCCTTTCAACAGATCGTAATCCGGATCGTCGCTTTCCATTAGTTGAAGCTCGTGTTTGGAATCCTTAGGTAGAGAATTTTTGAAAGCCGAATTTTCGCATTTAAACAATTTCACAGCTTCTTTCACCAAACATCCTTTTCTTGCTTCAAATCGTTCCACCATTTTTTCGATTAGAATTTTTGTCATTTTCTTTTCTTCTTGGCACAGTCGACGCAAGTAGTTCTGAGGACCAGGAAACTGCGAAATTGTCTGATCTAAATATTCTTCGTCTGAGTACATGATGTATTTACTGTACAATCTGTATAAAAAGTCTAAATTTAAAAAAACTTTTTTTTTTTTCTTAAATTGAATTATTAAATTATTTAAATGTAGTCAACATAATTTAAATCAAAGTATAATGGTTTATCTCAGATTTCTTAACCAAGTAAGCAGTTAATGTTCAGACAATGCTTTCCATGCATATTTTTTCAGTCTATTTTTTTATTGAACAAAGGTTTGGTCTATGGAGTTAATGTTATAAAAAGCCTTTCGGTTATCGAGTCGTACATCATATGCATTTACAATTTTTTCTGAGCAACAAATGTTAAATTTTTTCAACTTAAACTTTTAAACCTTGATAAATATAAAAAATATAATGAAAAAAAAGAAAGGAAAGTTAAATTAGTTATGCGTTTACTTAAAATATTTAATTAAAGTTTAATTGTCCTCTAAAAATTAGTAGACAATATTTAGAACATTACAATTTGAATATTAACCTAAGATAGATTGATAAAACGAAATCAACAATATTTATACCAAACATGGAAATAATTAGAAAAGTGGTCACAATTTTTTTATAAATGAAAAATTATAATAAGCTTAAAGATTTTTAGGTTAAGTGTTATTAGTATTTTTTTGCTAAAATTCACCTTTCTTTTTGATTTGATAATTAGATTAAAACACTTAAAATAGTTTATATTTGTCTCGTCCTCGACAAGACGTTAAAAGGTATCCGTGGAGTGCGATTCCATAACCGAAAGGTTTTTTTATGCACCATATCCTAGGACCAAAAATCTTAAGCGGTTTATATGTTATTTAATAAACAATTTATTTTTAAATAAATAAAATATTATATAACTTTTTAAAGATGTTAATTCAACCATACACATAAAGTTTGTTGTACAACAATTAAAAGCGCTCATATTGTTTAGTCCTAAGACCTGGTGCACAAAATAGTTACTTGGTTCATAATTAAATTTAACTTTTGTAGATTAAAAAAAAAATTAAATACTGTAGCATCAGACACTACGCATTTAAGAAGAAATAAAAATCCTTCGGTTAAAAATACTTTTTAAGCCTAAAAATGTATTAAAAAGAAGCAAAAAAATATTTGAAGACATATAAAGAAAAAGTATATACTTTTATGTTTTCTTAGAAGATAGACTAACTTATTATAAGTTTACTTAACAGTAATCTCAGCTTACAGTTTATTTATATAAAAAATTACTGTTAGAAGGTACATCTACAATTTAGTAACCTCTATCATAAAATTTTTACATGGGAATACTGGAAAATAAATAAATAGAAGTTTCTTAACATTCGAAGTTATTTTAAAGTAATATTTCTAAAAAATTATGAAAGAATAGCTGGATAGCAAATGCTGCAACTAAGACTAAACTACTGTTATTGTAACCAAGCAAATCAGGTTTTGATTGATAGTTTCATAGTGTTAAATGACAAACTTAAATTCCTAAAACACAAGTAGATAAACGAGTAGCAATTATCACTTATGATCCAGTAACCTACAAGAAGTTGTATGTATCGTTGTAGTGTGTTTTATACCCACATAAGGTTTCACTCGTTTTTACAAAACAGGGTTGCCACAGATCAAGTTAATAAAATTTTCTTGACAATTACTTTTTTAAATTCTTAATTTAAACTTATTCTCAAATACATAATATAACACTTGAAACTATAGGAAGCTTTTAGTCTTATTATAATACAGATAAAGACAACAGTTTTTTTTGCTGAATTCAATTACCAAACTTCCAGCACATTACTTGATCCATCTGTGTATGATTGATTTTTTTGCTATAAACTGCTCTATAAACAATATACTTGTATTATTACCTTATAAACACAGCTTGTCTAAAAAAGGACAGAGTTTTTAGCATTTTTCAACTTATATACTTAGGTTACAGTAAGAATATACATAAAAAATCAAACTTTTTATCTATTGTATTAAATATTTCCTCTTATCATTTAGCCTAAAATTTATAACATAGAGATCTACTCTTATTTATATTAAAAATTTAAGTTATTCTACAAGAAATACAAGTAAGTAAAGTTTTTTATGGCATGTACACCTCTTAAAACTTATTTTACAAATTTAAACAACTTAAAAAAATCATAAAAGGGGTTAAGTATACACATTAACTTGTTACACAAAATACTTAACTAACTGATTAATTAAAAAATGCTTAATTATTAACCTAAAGAAAAAAAACGTTAATTATAAAATAATGCTAGGTTAACTTTTATGTATATATAACAGTTTCACTTTAGAAGTGTCCTTGCTATAGAACATCAATATTAAAAAACTTACAAAATCCACTTGTTCAATATGATTAAAGAAAATTTTTACATATTTATAACATAAATTTTTTTAATGTATACCAGATAAAAACAATGGAAACTAAATAATTTTGGTTATTTCTGGGAAAATTTTGAAATTTTTTCTGACTTTAAAGAATTTTTGATTAACTTTTTACCATTGCAAGGTTTTGTAAAATAAGGAACTTTGTAAACTTAAACTGACAAATTGTGACTTGTTTTTTTTTTCAATTTTGGTTTGACATATCCTGACTTTTGTTTTAAAACCCCCCATTTTTTTTTAACTTTTCCTTATTTCTTAACTTTTCAGCAACCCTGTCAAATTTTCTTCCAGGTTTCCCAAATTTCCTCCAAGTTTGTAAAAGAACATATTTTTGGGTATACTTTTAGTTTAAAATTAATTTTAAGGTATAAAACTGTGCAAATTAATATAATAATATAATAATGTAATTATAAATAATGTAAAATAAAACATTAAATGTATTTTTTAATAAAAAAAATCTTAATGATGACAAAACCTTTTTATCTATTTCATAGATTTTTTGAGTCAAATCAAAATTTTACTACTCAGTAAGGTTAAAATTGCTAAAGTTCCAGGTTTTTCAGTGATTATTGTTCAAAATTCTGCGTTTTTTCAAAATTGCTCAAATTTCAGTTTTTTGCCTAAATTCCAGGATTTACTAGGTATCTTGGTAAAATGGCAACCCTGACCCAAACCATGATTCCGGCTTATTTAGTTGTTTTTAGCGTTCATAGACTTTGAATAAACTATTTTTTTGTAATTGGAACAATAGCAATTTATTTTTAAGCATACAAAAGTTACTATTGTTTTAATTTTTCGATAAGTCTTAGAAACTTTTTTATACAGTTTTAATTTAACAAATATTAATTTATAACAGTAACTAACATCTAATTTTCTTAAAATCACAAATTCGTTTGAAAAAGATAAAGAAATATTTTACTTCTCAACAAACAAGTTTTCGATACTTTTTACAGGTTTATCATTACATCAACCGGCTTACTCTCATTAAATTTGAGCAAAAAAGAAATCACTGCTGATTTGTTATAGTTTAGGCGATCAACTAAAAAACATCAGCGAAAATCTACAGACTCTACGCCTCTGATTAAATAACACCCGTGATGAGCTTTAACATTTCTTGGGGGTTGTATTTGTATCAAAATACTTAAATCTTTTAATTTAACTTTGTTAGTATAAGTTCGTATGTATATGCGTTGTCTTGAAATTGTTTATTGTTTACGATTAGTCTCATACAAAAATAATTCAGCTAAAAGATAGATCAGACTAGTTTTTGATTAAAACTTTGTAATTTTTTTACAGAAACTATAAGTTTTGCAATACCATAAAAAGTAATAGTTAACAATCTAAAATTCTCCATTTTAAACAATAAACGTTTTCAGCGTCGATTTAAGCGAAATTTTAATTAAAAAATTTTGTTAGCATTTAATATTTTATTTTCTGATATATTATATATCAAAACTTTCAGGTTGACATAAACACGACGAAGGCTCATTCAAAATCATTACAAAGGAACTGTGGTTTAAATCATGTTTTTAGTAGGTTATGTTATTTTGACCTCTAGAATACATTATAATTTAACGTACAAAAATCATATAGATTTTAATAATTTTTTTTGTCTTATTTTGATTTATACTCAATCTAAAGGTACTTATGTAATTTAGCACTTACGTCACGTTACTTTTTTACAACAAAAACAATTATACAAATTTTTAGTCGTCAACGGTCATAGTTTTTCTTAAGATTAATGTACAAAAAGTTGCTAATACTTGTTTTTGTTTTTGGACTAGATTAAATACAAATTCGTTTCTTTTAACTATGTATATTCATTAGTCGAAAATTCTTTACAGAGGGAAACATAAATTATTCCCTCTTTTTATAATTAAGATATTTTGAAATCAATTTGTATAAATTTTCTATGCATTAATTCCTCAATAAATAACGACATTAGAAGCTCAGAGTGGTTACTGCTTCTTTGTAGTAAAATTGTTATAATTGTGTTTTAATTATGTAGATTATAATAATTTTTTAGCAAACCATCAAGAATTTTTTTTCTTTTGAAAATGGAAAATAAATAAAAGGTGTCTAAAAAAACGTTATAGTAAAGATGATATAGTGCACAATGTATACTGCTAATATAGTTTTTACCTCATTACTAAGACTAACATAAACTTTAGTAAACTTATCAAATGTACGTAATTTATTATTTATGTAAAAAGTGAACAAATCAAAATTTGTAATTGTACAGTAGCAGTAGAGTTGAAAAATAAACCACTTTTTAAAGAAAATTAGTCCATTAAACATTTTTTTTAAATTAAGATTTTTCTCAAAGACTTTATTTTATAACAGTTATCTTAATATATGTTAAAATCTAACTTAAAGATTAAAATTTGATTGGTTGCTAAAAAACAAAAGTTTTAGATTTTATAGCTTTTCTGCTAAATTAATCTAGAATTATACTACCGCAATAAATAAATTAAATAAACTTAATTTGACTGCTAGTATCTGCAGATGCTTTCTTTATATAAGTAACAATGTTTTACATCAGTTAAATTTAATAAGCCGTAAAATTTTGCAGGTATAAAAAAGTTTGAAACTATACAAATTTTTTGCAAATTTTACTATGTATTGAAATAAATTATTTTAACTGATAAGAGATATTAAGTAACTAAATAATAATAACAAGAAGTTATTTTATAGGATTTAATTTTATTATTGATCTAATGTTATTTTAAATAAGCATAATAAAAGTAGATATTAGATTAAGTATAAAAATGTTGCTAAGTAAAATTTGTTTTCTGTCACTGTTTAAATGAGATAACAAACTGTTTTAAAAATTTTACAGGTTGGGTAAGTTAGCTGATACTGATTATGAAATAGTTTGTTGTAATCTTAGAAAATATTCAGTAAACAGATTTAGTGACACTATTGGATGATATGACAACGATATATTGATCTAAAAGTATAATAACAATTAAAAAGTTTGTTTAATTAAAAAAAGTCAATAATCTGACAGATTATAATAACAGGTATCTGTAACTTATAAGATTTTAACTAGTTTTTGAATTGTTTATTTATTTTACATATTAAACAAAACTATTATTTTTAATAGCTTCTAATAAGTTTGTGATGGTTATGTAATGTATATTTAAGGGGTTTAACAGAATCAACTTTACTAAATAATATTTTCTTACAGCTGAAAGGCGTTACTAGTTGCTTTATATAACCAAGAATAGGGGTGGGCAACGTAAATAGTTGACGGGCCGGATCCAGAAAAACATAGTCCTCAGCGGGCCGGATCATTTTAAGTTAGTGATCTTTTGGATTCAGCTGGATCCTTTTATAGATCCGGATCCCATTTTAAACATATTATCCGGATCCGGCTAAACTCAAATTTTAGACAAAGATCTGGATCCGAATGGACACTAATTTCAAAAAGATTTGGATCCAGTTAGATGCTTATTGATCGGATATTTCAGAATTTTGAATCAATACATTAATTACCAAGGTTCTCAAGTACGAAATTTTATGTTAAATTAAGTTAAGTATTCATAATTCTATATATGTTATAACTCTGGACCGAATTAATACTAGTTAGTCCTAAAAAAATTATAATTTGGTTACTAAAAGTTACTCGAGCCTAACATTTCACGCAAAAACATAAAAAAAATGCTAACTGTTCGAAATTAATTAATTTTTGAAATCCTTCTCTTGAGTTTATAGTGATAATATTTTTTCAAAAATTAACAAACAATACAATATTAAACTACTGTTATTTAATTTAATTAAGCTAAAGAAGATTCATTGCATTTTTATGCATGTATAAAAGAAACAAACAAAAAATAATTCTGATATAATAAACAGTTTTACCATAAAAAACAAAAAAAAATGAATAAAAGATCTCGATGAAACACTTAAGGGTGATCATGTATTAGAGTTGTTTAAATCTAGTTGCATGAAAGTTTTGGAAAATCTGCAAGTGCACTGAAATACCGATTAGGTTTTAAGATAGCTTATCCTTGTTAATGTTTATGATCAGAAATGTTTGTTTTTAAATGTATGAAGTATTGAAAAACACAGCTAGTTCCATGGTCATCTTTAGAAGTTGACAAACTTTGGCTCGATAAATAATACATAAAATCTATCTAAAAATCTTATAAAAGCAACAAAAATTATGTTTGATTTCAAATTTTCTTATTAACTTATTTAAAAAACAGTTAAGTCTAGATAACAAATTACTTTGGCTTGAAGTTTTAACACTTTTACTTTCAAAATATCAAATAGTTATAACTAACTTACGAAATTTAACAAAATTCTGTAATTTAAAAATATTAATCAAACAGTGCACCTAAAATACTTTAATAAGAGTACTAACATAAAATAATGAAATATTGAAACAAAAAATAAATTAATATATATTTTTAGCATAACAAACATTTCAGTTTAGTAGACTTTTAGATTAAGATCAATTTCACTAGTGAAAATATTACTAAACGAAAAACTAAAACATAAAACTGTCACATTATACTTTAAATGTTAAGTTTAAAGAATTTAGCAAGAATAATTACACTAAAAAGAAACCAATGAGACATTTTTGGATCATAAAAGTTTTTAACAAGTTGTTTTAAATCTGGAAGTTTATTTGAAGTAGATATTCTCAGTAATGACTGCAAATTGGTATCAGTAAGATTTGAACGCAGCTTACTTTTGTTTATATACATGGTTAAGATTGTTTGTTTGCAAAAATATGTAGACTCAAACAGAACAAATAACTTCAATGTCATCTTTTTTAAATTAACAAACTTTTACTTGTTAAGTAAGTCATAAAATCTGTCAATTTTTCAGTTTTGAACTTTTCTTTTTGTGTACTGCCACATTGAAGTTCAACAGTTCTAACAATATTACTAAGTAAATTTTTGGTGTCAAACGTTGACGGTGATGAAATAGTGTCGAATTCTTCACTTAATTGTTAAAAGTCTGCAAAACGACGACCAAACTTATTATCAAGTGAAACTATTGTCATCAATTGTTCATCACTCACAAATCAAAAAGTCCTTACTTAATGAAAAAACAATATGAGAAAAAGTGCAAATGGTAGTCTAAACTTTAAACATTTGACAAAAATTTAAATTTGAGCAGTTTGACTTAAAAATTTGTTGATTTTTAAAAAGATTTTTTTTTTACTTTTTTAAACATTTAAAAAACAACTCAATACTTATCTTGAAAAGACAGCAATTTTTGACACGTCTATTTTTTATGAAAACATTATGGTAGGTAAGATCATCAAAGTTAGTTCAGCAAACAGTTGCTTTTGGATAATTTTAGAAAGGATTACTTCAACTGACTTGAAACAGAACAAGATACTATAACAAAATAGTGTTTTATCACCACAAAATAATAAGCCATTTTAACAAACGTTTTCAGGGTCAAAGTATTACAGTTTTGTTTAATGAAATAGTTAAAAAAAGATTTTGTACAAGTTTTGTAATAATTAAATTGGCTAGCCGGATTTTATATAAATTTTGAAAATGCTTAGCGGGCCGGATCATCCACTTGCGGGCCGGATCAATGTTATCCGCGGGCCGGATTCCATTTAAAATTAAAAAAGGTTTGGGGGCCGGTCATTTTCACTCTGCGGGCCGGATCCGGCCCGCGGGCCGTACGTTGCCCACCCCTAACCAAGAACCATAATTAAAGCTAGTTTGTTGGTTTTCAAACTTAACAAAAAACTTTTTAGATCATTACTTAGTAAAACTAATCTTTATCATTTAGTTACAGTTATACACTGTTTAGCAATTTTAGTATATGTTTAGTCATGATACTGTGTAAGCAAATTAAAAAAAAAAAAATATGAAAACTTGAACTTTCGCAGAAGTTCACAGTTATATATAAAACTTAATTTAAATTTAAGGTAAGAAGTAATCTAATATTAAATTTTAGATAAATAGTAGTTTAACACAAGTAAAATAAAACTGAACACTGAAAAACTTCTAGATATATAAAAGTAATCTACAATCCTTTAAAAGTTAGTTAATCAATAACTTCTAGGTGTTGACTTAAAACTATGTAAGCAACTCGATATTGTTTAGTTAAATACTATAAAGTTAATTACAAAAATTTTAAACATAAACTAGAATTAAGTTAACTTGCTTAAATTGTACTTATATCAGCACAAATCAAGTTTCTTGTTTAAACGTTTATTTTAACTTAATGAAAAAGTCTTCAGAAAAGTTCAAACAATCAACACTAAGTAAATAATAAAAATAAATAAATAAATTTAAAATATTTTAGTTGAATAGAATTTATTTACTTTCAAGTTAACTCTAACCAGCTACATAAATTTTAACAGTATGTTCAATGAAAAGTAAAATAGGATCTGATTTTTTTCATCTTTTTTATAATCGATACTTTTTAGCTTCTTAAAATATTTAAACTTCGTAATTTTATAAATAACGCGATCATCTAATTATTACTCTAAAACTGGTTCCGGTTAAAATTGATTGGGACTAGGTTTTGGTGCATTCTTCTCAATCTCTGTAAAGTATAGTTTTATCAGTTACTAGTTCATGAGCAAATAAAAAACGTTTTTAAACATTTTTTAATGGTTAGTAAAAATTAAACAAACCTTCCTAGAATGTCGGTTTATGAATGTTTTTGTTAGCAGGTATGGGACAAAAATTTTCGCACTAAGTTATAACAAAATTAAAGTTTTAGTTTAAAAACCACAGTACGAACTTCAAATACTTCAGTTAGGTGTTATTTTAAATTAATATACTGCTGGTTTAGAATATTTTCACACTAAGTAGACTTATCTAGTTTTTTAGATTACTACAAAACGTTTATTGATTTATAAAACAAGTTTTTCAACTTATATTAATTGTTTTCACAATTTTGATTTCTAAATCAATTTTGTTGGTCAAATTAAGCGTAAAGTTAAATATAATTATATTTTTTTGTAGTGTTTTTGGATAAGAGTTAAAAAAATTATGATAACTTGTATTTACTACACTAGTTTTTGATCTTTCAGCCCTGTTTTATCTGTTTTTAGAAGCATTAATAAATAAAAACAAAAAATTTGTATGTAGAAAATTTTACAAAACACATGGAGTATGAAACAAAACAATATTTAAAAATAGTACGTTTTTTAACTCAAAAATAGCAACTTTTTGTGTTTTTGCTATTTTATGATGAGATCACGATTCGGCTGTCTTTTATAAGTGAAGGGCCAATATTTTCTCAGACAAGTTTGCGTGGGCTGCAATGTGTAGAAAAACTTAAGCGGGGGTGCAATAAGTTCATATAATTGTAAGAATTATTCTACTATAATAGTGGACAAAAAATGCGACCATAATTAATAATTATTAAGTTAAGAGCTTATTTATAAAATTTTACTACAGATAGAATTAATTACTTTAAAAATGTTTTTCGTTAACTGGAAAGTTCATAGCGGGTCTTGAAAACATTTATTGTATATATATTGATTAGCGAGCTTTTATCTTACAATGTTCATTAGTTTTACTAAAATTGTTAAGAATCATACGCAAACTAATAATTTATTTCATTTTACAACACAATAAAAATGGAAAACTACAAAAAAGTCTTTATCTGCATCAAATAATACATTGATTTAAAAACCATTTGTTTCCTTTCGTCTACAGATTATTGTTTTAATTTTTAAAGACAGAAAAATTTTACTAAAACTTTAAAAATAGTCTAAAATTCATTAAGCCCTGTTGTACAATTTAACAAACAGAATCAATCACTAAAGCTTAACTTTGCAAAATCAGAGTGTTGAATAATGAAAATTCAGTTAGAAGGGAAGTAAAAAACGAATTATAAAGTTTCAGCTATTTGTCAACATTTGTTTAAACTTTTGGATTGTCTTAAAAATTCCTACAAGAATAGCTTGAAATTTATATCAAAATGACGCAATAATTGTAATTAAAAGACTTTATAAAAAACATATACTTTAAGTTTTAAATCGAAACTTCACAGACAAAAGAAGTTCATACTTGTATTCACAGCCATAAAAAGTATAATAGCTATAGTTATAAGTAACATGACATATACTCTGAATGAAATAGGCACCTTTTACTAATTAAATCTTTGAAGTTTTAATGAGATTTAGATAACATACTCTGATAAAATTTATAAATTTTTTACAATAATCAATATTATATTCTATAGGTAAAAACCATTATAACCTAAAAAACAGTAATAACTACAGTTCATTTTACTATAGTAAATAAAAATTACCCTGCGTAGTAATTTTGTCCTACTAAAAGTTTTAGAATACAATATATGAGATCAAAAAACATTTAAATCTGACAATGCTAATCTTTATATACAATTCTTATTAAATAGATCCTGAAAATGTTTATTGTTGAAAATAAAGGAGTTTGAGATTGTTGTGTTGTTTATATTTCAAAGATTCTGTTAAAAAAATGCATATTATTCTGACCAAAAATAGCCTGATCTTCTTTTTAATTGAATTACTTTCTTTTAAAAGACTAATTGTTTAAAAACTAACACTTATAAGACAACGCATATCCATACGAACTTTTGTTAAGAAAATTAAAAAGTAAGAGGTGTTTTAATATTTCGATAGAAGTTCAACCTTCAAGCTACGTCAAAACTCATCACGTGTGTTATTTAATAAGATTAATGTGACATAGCCAACTTTTCAGATAATTTTTTTTATTATAATAATTGAGCTTGTCTCACGGCATACGAAAGTCAAGGCATAGACTCTGTAGACTTTCGCCGATGTTTTTGTTGATTAATTCAACTATAGAAACACAACGCTAAAATTATTTTTAATAAAATTCTACTAAGCGTTAAAATCAGTCAAGTAAGCCGGTTGGTGTAATGATAAACCCGTAGAAACTACTGAAAGTTTTTTTGTGAGTAGTAAAATGAATTATACATTTTATCAAACGACCTGCGATTTTGAAAATATCATAATAGCAACTATTATAATTACCTTTTTATAAACAAGAAAAATATAATAAAGTATTTATAACTTTAGAAAAAAATTATAACAAATGTAACTTTTGAATGTTTAGAGTTCTATTGTTCCAACTGTAAAAAAAAATTTATTGTAAGTCTATTGAGCGCTAAAAACAACTAAATAAGCAGGAATCAGGCCGATTAACTGATGCATTAAATTTTTTCTGGTTTTAAAACAGCACCCTCTGGTGTCGGAGTTGGGAAAAGTTTCCTCATCCGCGCTTTTTCCGTCGCACACCACGAAGACAAACGACAGCTTTTCGACTTTTCCGTTCGTGACGCAGTGGCTTAATCCAAGTCCAAGTTCCCTGTCAAAGCTAGTGGACGAGTAGCAGGAACAGTAGCCGACTCCGCACTCGCAATGTTTCAATGCATCCTCGAGACTTGCTGGGTAGCCTCTTACCAGAACGTTTGGCACCTGGTAGGACTTGGCTCCTCGCAAGTAGAGCAAGCCTCCACGTATCTGTTCGCCTTCGTCAACGGGGTTGATCCTGAAAATTTGCAGAATTGCCGCGTTAGGATTTATTCCGGTCATCGATCCGACTACAAACTGATGATCTGGATCTGAAGCTTGCAGCAGCTCCGCTTTGTACTTGGCACAGTTGTCGGTTGTTGATATTATTCTCGTGTCGAACAACAGTTGCCGCATGAAAGAGTTCACTTTGCGTTCAAACTGATGCTTCACAATTTCAATTTCTACCTGCTGATTTGAACTTATTTCTTTTTCAAGCTCGGCTACAAAAGTTTCCATGGAGCAGTCTTTTGAACTAGCAGTACTGTTTTCGGTCGTCGTGTCTTTTGGCGGTTTTGAAATTGCAGGGTCTTTTGAAAATTTGATCTCGTTAAGTTTGTCGTACAATATGTGTTTCGCAAGCTCGCGTGCGCTTTGTTTTATTTCGATTTCTACAAGGTACTCGAGAGTTACTAGATCATGGTGAGCCACAAATATTCTTTTTTCATTATCGCTTACTTGAAACGTGCCCGAAAGAATTTTGTTTCCGTCGCTGTTGAATTCGAGGGCTGGAGAGTCTTTGAATCCAACTTGTTTGTCGGAATTCGAATTTCCATCAAAAACCTTTAAAACGGGCTCGTAACTAAAACTGGAGTCACGAAACGGATATGACGGTTTTACAAACACAGTTGGAGTTGTCTTCTTATTGAGCAATTGTTCGTGAGTTTTAACAGACTGGTCATCTTTACAATCTCCACAAAAACCACATGAACATACCAGCGTTTTCTTCACTTTGCTAACAAACAAATACGTCAAGTCTTTAAGGTTCCCATTGTCTTCGGCCTAATGTTGACCGAAACGATGAGCAATTTCAAAGCTGTTCGTCAAATAAATACCGGGGCCCAGTCTGCCGGAAGACGAAGGCCTCAGTCCTTCTCTCAAGATTCCCTCGACGTTGCTCCCTTTGGTGCCGTGCAGAAGCAGCAAACTCGGACATCTGCAGCGTTCCACATTTGATTTGATCCTGTAAATCTTGACAGTGACATTTTTATTCGAGAGCTTTTTCAATTGCTCTGTTTCAGTGCTCAAACCGAGCGATCCTTTCAACAAATCGTAATCCGGATCGTTGTTTTCCAACAACTAAAGCTCGTGCTTCGAATCCTTGGAAAGAGATTTTTTGAAAACCGAAGTGTTGCATTCAAAAAACTTCACAGCCCGTCTAACCAACTGTTTCACCAATTTTTCTTTTTCCGCTTCAAAATATTTGACCATGTGTTTGATTTCAGTTTTCGTCTTTTGTTTTTCTTCTTCGCACAGGCGGCGCAAGTAGTTCTGAGGACCAGGAAACTGCGTGATTGTCTGATCTAAATGTTCATCGTCTGAGTACATGATGTATTAAATATATAATCTGTTAAAAATGTCTTTATGTAAAAATGATATTTTTTTTTCATTTTATTAAATAATTAAAAAATGAAATTTATTGTAATAAATACAATAATATTTCTTATGTCTTTAAAAAATTGAACAAATGAACGATTTTTATTTTAATAGTACTTTCGTTTCATTTGTTTTGCGTTTTATTTGATCAAAGTGTTTGTTACAATTATTTTGTTCTTACTAAAAATTTATTTAATTACAGGTTCAACAAAGAGGTTAACTTTTTCTTTGACATTGCATTTTAGAAATCCAATTAAAATTCATTAGATAAAAATAATTGAAAATTTTTATATGAAGTAATTAAAAAAAATGGATCAAAAACACTATAAATATTGAACAATGAATATATATATTCATTGTTAGATTTTGACATTTGAATGTTAATTTTTTTAATTCACGAAAATAGATGATTTTTCTAACCAAGTAAGAAGTTAGTGTAGATCAATATAATAGTAGACAATGCTTAAAATATTATTTATTGTATTCTTATTTATATATTGTCTATTTAACGATTTAAAACCGGTTAAAAAATTAAGTCTAAGGACCAGGTGTACGAAAAAACACATCGGTTATCAACCACATGCATTTACAACTTCTTAATATTAAAAAAAAATTTTTTTCAATCTTACCATTAAATCTTAAGAAAAAAAGCAATATTTTTTTTTTTGAAAAGAAAAGTAAAAAAGTTAACTTGGTTAAGCTTTACTTTAAAATCATAATGAACTTAAAAACTTTACTGACAGAATGAAATAAGAAAAGACAGTCTAAACCTAAACTATAGGGAATATTTTAATCAGTAGAATGAAAAAGAAAAATTTTAACTTGATTGATACAACGAGATAAACAAAATCAATAGCAAACATAAAATTATTTTGTAGATAGGTTACAACTTCTATAAAAAAGTTACAGTGTAGTGAGCTGGAAGATTTTTATGTTGAGTATCATTAGTATTTTATGGAAAATATTTAGTTTTTTATTTTCTTATATAATTGTTTGATTGAATCACTCAAAGATTTTTATATATAAACAAAGCATATATAGTATAATTTGCATAATTTTTTAAAGAAGTAAAATAAACCATAAAATTAACTTGACTTTTATAAATCAAAATACAAAGTCAAGTACTATAACATGTATTAATCCGTACTTAATAAGAAAAAATCATTCTGTTTTGAAGTTAAGGTCTTCTCAGAAAAATTAATGAATTTATTATAAGTATACTAGAAACAGAAATCCAAGCTCATTATAAAAATAACTCTGTTAGAAAGTACATCTGTAACCTGACATAATTTGTGGGTTACTAAAGACAGTTGAAAGGTTATAGTGTACTTTAGTATAAAGTATAATAAATAATAACTTTAATCTAATTAATACTTATATGGAGTAATACTCAAAGCTATTTTTTATTATTTATTAATGGTTGGACAACCAAGGACTATTATTTATTAAAGAAAAAATGCAAAGACTCAAAAACATTAAAAATCATGTACAATATAAAAAAATCATGATTCAGAAACTACTTGCATGTTTCTAAAACTTTTAAACACAATTTAAATTTAAAATACTATACTTTGAGAATGTTTAAATAGGGAAAATAATTAACTGCTTAAAATTAAAATGATAAAAAAATACTTATGTGAACAAAACAATTTTAAGCAAAAAGCTTTAAATAAATAATTGAACAACTTGAATTTCTATTCTGTAACTACATGTATACTGTTGCAAGCCGTGGCTAGAATGATCTCCTCTACAACTGATGAATGTTTATAAATGGTTGTAGTATGAAAATATAATCTTGCATCAGTAAAACATGCAATCTAGCGAGCCTTCTCTTAAACGCTTGGATAAACAAGAACTTTAACTAAAACTTTTCCATTAAATTTAGACAGTTATCAAACTAAGTTTAATATCCTGTTACACTTTCTCTTATTTATTTTTGAACAATAACCTTCACTCTATTCTTCCTCTGCCGTTTTTTGAAAGTTAAACTCTATCCTTCCTTCATAAACAAATTAAAACATAGCACATACAAAATGTAACTTGGTCTCAAAAAAAAATTTTTTTTTAACATTTAATTTATATCAGAAAATAAAAGAACTAAGAAATTTTACGTTCGGTTTTACCTGAATTTTAACAATTCACTTTAACTTTTAAAATAATATTAAATATGTGTTTGAATTTTACCTACTACAAAGATTGCAGCATTTGAAAAACAGATAAACAATTAAAAAAACACAAAAACAACTATTTAAGTGTTATGCCTATATCCTGTAATACAAACTCATAAAATTTTCAGCATGTTACTGGTCTTAGTTACTAATAAATTTAAAGGGTTTAAAAGCCTTACATAAAAATAATATGACTTACATTTATAATAATTGGTCACAACTTTTTGTAACTTATTTGTACTTATACATTGTCAATATCCTTTTAATTATTTGAACTTATATTTATCAGTTTTATTTTGACTTTGTTGATTTAAAGTTAATAATTGACTTTCTGTGACTTATTATTTGATACCACTATGATACTTTTTTTAGTATGACCCTCTATTGCCTGTTAGTTTTAATTCTTTTTGGTTATGGTTTTATCTCAAGGGCTTTTTAAAAGGGCAAAAAGTAGATGTGAGTATTGCTTCTTTAAAAAAATGCAAGTTTTATTGTAAGATTTGTCTTCGTTTATTATTAAATAAAATGCACTATAAAACTAAAATGGCAACCGATTAAATATGTCATATAAAAGTGTGATAAATGCTGCCTTAAAATTAAAAGTAATATGCAAGTAAAACATGTTTTGGTAAAATACTGTCTTGGTGTAACTATACCTAAAAGACTGGTGATTCTTGACCTGGAGGACGCCGAATGTAACCGAAATGTTGTGTAGGTTACTTAAGACAGTTCTATGGGTAAAGTATACTTTAAACCTATACTAGAAAACCATAATAAAAAAAAATTATATTTTCCCCACTAACACTAATACTAAAAAATATTTAAGGCTATCTATATGAAACCAGACATGATAATGAATGAACATATAGTATAAAAGAAAAGTTGCAAAAACTAGCAAATATAAGAACCATGTACAGTATAAAAAATCTTATATTTTAGAAACTATTTCCATATTATTAAAACCTTCAAGGAAAAATAAAATAAAAAAAATCTATACTTTTAGATAGTTTTACTTAGAAAGTGAGAAACAACTGTTTGAACTTAAAGTTATAAAACATACTTATGAAAAGAAAACATTCTTAAACAAAAAACTAAAAATTAAAAAAATTAAGAAATATAAATGTTTATTCTGTAATTACATGTTAACTGCAGCAAGCGGTGGCTAGAATGATTACCTCTACAGCTGATGAGTATTTATATATTGCGCTAGCTTTCTTTCAAACGCTTGGATGAACAAGAACTTTAACTCAAGTGTTTAAATTTAATGAAAAACTTTAAGTTAAAATTTTTATTCATCCAAGCGTTTAAGAGAAAGCTCGAAAGGTCACGTGATCAGTTTGAAAGGCTGTTACCCATCTATAACTCAGTACCTCGATTAATTATTTTTTTGCATAGGCATACTAAAAAAATAGGTTAAAAATATTCTGAAGTTATTTGCAATAGTTATCTTAGAAAATAATGAATACTTTGGCCAAATAGAAAATGATTCAACTTAGACTTAACCACTGTTATTGTAACCAAACAAATCAGATTGTGAACCAAAATTTTAGTATATTAAATGACAAATCTTATTAACCCTTAAACAAAAGTAAATAAACAAGAATCAATTATGACTTATGACTCAAATAATCACTACTTAATTAATAATTTCTAAGTTCATCCTTGAACCCTCCTAAATAACTTTGATTTTTTAAACATAATGGTAGCCCGGTCAATAATTTACTACCTTGGTCGGCGAGCGATTTGTGACCACAGTTGTTGTTGAACCTAGATAGGAAAAAATCTGTTTCTAAAGCTCTCGTTTGATAATTTTAAATTAAATACCGGTGTATTACTCTTAATTTGTTATTTAATTGAGACTTTGGCAACCACAAGTCTGTTTAACAGAAAGTAATACTGTTAGTTTTAATATTTTATTAAAATTTCACCAATGGTTTTCTGTTAATAAAAAGCAAGTATTTTTAAAACATTTAATTAAGTTTTTTAACAATATTATTGTTATTGTTTTCTTTAAAGTTCAATTATTACTTTTTATGAATTAAAAGAAAACTTATATAGCTAAACTTAAGTTTTAGAATACTTTTCTAAAATAATTTTTAAACCTTAAAACTTTAATCTTTACTTTGCTATTGTTCAGCAACTATCGTAAATTGCTGATTGTGATAGTTAAGACTAACAGTTTATATTTTCATCAAACAACCAAACAGAAATATGTTTCAAGAGAACTTGTTGACTGAGATTCGTCCTTACTTTAAACACTTAGGCAATTTTTATTAGATCAGGGTCAAGGGTGGGTTCACTTTTATAAAGCTCGTAGGAACGTTCTTTATATTCTTTGAAATGAAGGCTGTCATAGTTTTTATAATCATTTTAGATATTTAGTTATATAATAAAGCTTCATTTATTGTAATACAACAAAGTTACATAATACAGTTTTGCCAAAAAATTTTCTTTTAAGCAATAAAGTCATCCTTATTAACCCAAAACTAGCTTGAGTTTTTAATAAGATTAACACTGTAGGTAGAGTGTAGTACATAGAGCCAAGAGCTGTAATACATGTAACTTTTACTAAAGTCCTAAAATAAAGTACTAATGATAAAAAGACTAAATATTCAAAAGAGTCATTATTCTTAAAAAACTCTTAAATCAAAAAAACTAGCTTAAAAACTAGAAAAACTCAAATTAAACGAACTTTAAAAAGTATCTTACAAATAGGGCTTATAAGACAAAAAAATAAGACAAAATGATGTTGTTAAATTAGCACAGTAAAGTTACTTATAAAATTGCTATTTAGATTAAACTTATGAAAAATATAGCGGATTCTTTATACACGACATATCACAAAGTAATAAGGCAGTGATATTCAGGCTTTAAACGTTAAGCTCAAAAGTTAAATAAAAAAGTATTTAGCTCGTTGAAAAATTAATATCGACGGTTTACCAGCTATGTTATTAGGGACTTAAGACTTATAGTAAAAACATTAGGAGCTAATACTGTAATGAGACTTAATTACTGTTACATTAACCAAAAAAGTCAGACTTGAATGAATGTTTTTTGTTGTTAAATGACAAATATTATTAATTCCTTAAACAAAAGTAGACAGACAATTAGCAAACATGATTTATGATCCAGTAACCTACAAGGAATTGTATGTATGGTTATAGTGTGTTTTACGTCCACACAGGGTTTCCTCTTTTTTTACAAAACAGGGTTGCCACAGATCAAGCCGAGAAAAATTTCCTGACTTTTCTAACTCAAACTCTTAATTTAACCTTATTCAAAAATACAAAGTCAAGCACTTGACACTATGTGAAGTTTTTAATCTATTTTTAATACAGGTTACAACAAAAGTTTTCTTTTTTGCTGAATTCAATGATCAAACTTCCATTAGATCACTTGAACAATTTGTGTATGAGTAATGTGTTTGCAATAAACTGACCTATCAGCAAAATATTGTTATTATTACCTTACAAATACAGCTTGTCTGAAAATAGAAACATTTTTTTTTTATCATTTTAAACATATAAACTTAAGTAACAGTTATAAAATACATAAAAAAATAAACTATTTATCTTTGTATAAAATATTTCCTCCTACCATTTAGCATAAAATCTGTAACAAATAAATCTACTCTTATTTGTATTTAAACTTAAGTTATTCTACAAAAATTACAGATAAGTAATCTGAATAATGGCATATATCTCTCTTATAACTTAATTTAAAAATTTAAACAACTTAAAAAAAATTATAAAGAGGTAAAGTATACACATTGAGTTGTTACATAATATACTAAACTAACTGCTTATTTATAAAGAGCTCAATTATTTACTAGAAGAAAAAACACTTTGATTCTAATATTATGCTAAATTATCTTATGTGTAAATATCACAGTTTCACTTTGGAAGTGTCCTTGCTACAAATCATCAAAATTAAAAAGGTTACAAAATCTGCTAGTTCAATATGTTTAAAGAAAATTTTTGCAACTATATAAAGGATACTTTATTAGTTTATACCATATAAACACAATGAAATCTGAATAATTTTGATAATTACTAGCAGAATTTTGCAATTTTTCTGACTTCAAAGGCATTTTAATTAACTCTTTTACCATTTGAAGGATTTTTAAAATGAAGGAATTTTGTAAATCTAAAAATCTGACTATTGTTTCATTTTTATCAATTTTCCTAACATTTCCTCACTTTTTTCCAAAAACCCAATTTTCCTGACTTTTCCTAATTTCCTGACCTTGTAGCAACCCTGTCAAAAAATTTTTTCCAATTTTTTCAAATTTTGTCTAAGTTTGTAAAGTACACATTTTTGGGTCTATTTTTAGTTTAAAGTTAAGTTTAAGGTAAGAAACTGTGTTAAATAATATAAAAACACTAAAAATATACTATAAAGCTACTTTAAATGTATTATTTATAAAAATAATTCTTTATGATGACAAAAACTTTTTATCTATTTGATAGATTTTTTGAATCAAATTTGAATTTTACTATTCATTAATGTTAAAATTGTTAAAATTTTAGATTTTTCCAGTGATTATTGTTCAAAAATACAGATTTTTCTCAAAATATTTCAAATTTCAGGTTTTATTTGCCTAAGGATTTACCAGGTTTCCAGGTAAAATGGCAACCCTGACCCATACCACAATAAATAGATAAAAACATTTAGGAAACTAAAAACTAAATTAAAAAATACTTAGTGCTACTGTATATAAAACTAGGCATGTCATAAGTAAACATATATATACAAAGAACAGATACAAACACTAACAAATAAATAAAAATCAACAACTTTAGAATACAATTTTAGCTAGAATAAAAAAAAATAATTTTAATTAAATCTATGTTTTATATGCTTTAAAATGAATAATTTTATTTGAAAATTTTTACTGTAAATAAAAAACAACATTATAAATAAAGATTACTTTTAATAACAAAAAACACAAATTTCTACTTAAACAAAGTTGAAGCAGCAGTAAGGGTGTCTATAATGTTCTCCTCTAAAACAATTGAGTATTAATATATAGCTATTGATGGCTATTGTATGCTGATGCAAACTTGCATCAGTAAAACACGTGACCTTGCAAGCTTTCTCTTAAACGCTTGGATGAACAAAAGCTTTAACTTAAAAACAATTATTAATTTAATCAGTCATCAATTGCAATATTTTATAATGTTCCACTTTCTCTTCTATTTTTGCAAGAGAATCTTCACTCTACTTCTCCTCTGCCTTTTTGTTGAAAAAAAACTACCCTTCCTTTATAAACACAAGGCCTACAGTGAAGGTTAACACTAAATTTACTGTAAAAAAAAGTTTTTACAACTAACTAAAAATAAAAAAAAATATACATAACTGTGTACATAGCTTTTAAATTAAAAAAATTAAAACTTATGATATCTTTTATTTCCAAAGTCTGAATCAATATAGCTTTTTATAATCAGGTTAATTTAAGTTTCTATAAAATCTTAGGACAAATTTCAAACTAGATTTTGAATTATATTAAGTTAATTTGGTTTAAATATTTTTTTTTCCTTAACAGCCAATTTTGTTGATGAACAACATTTTTAGAAATAAAAAAAACAACTTTTAGGGTTTAAACAAATTCAGGACAGATTTTGGTTACTTTAGACATGACAATAAGCTGTAGAATGATTAAAATGTATTTACAAACATTAGTTTTTAAAATCTGGTATCTAAAGTTGTTTTGTGCTTACAAAGAACCCATGCAACATGGAATTTTTATTTCAATTTCTTAAAATTTGATCGAAATAAAATAAAGACAAAATAAAATAATAAATTTAAGCTTAGTTACATTGAAATAAACTGACAGTAATAAGCAAAAAATAAGCGGACTTGATTTAATTTTTGTATAATAAACTGGATGGCTTCTTTAACTGGAAACCTGGAATTTTAGAAATTTTGAAAAAAAACCTGGAAAATCTAGAAGTTTGAACAAAAAACACTAAAAAACCTTGAGTTATTACAGTTTTACCATGTTCAGTAGTATAGTTTCGATTTGACTCAAAAAATATTTCATATAGATTAAAAGTTGTGGTCATCATTAGAAATTTTTTGATAAAAAAACACATTTAAAGTAGCTTTGCAGTGTCTTTTTAATGTTTTTATACTATTCGAAACAATTTCTTACATTGAAACTATCTTTAAACTAAAAATAGACCCAAAAAGGTGTATTTTTAAAAATTTTAAAGAAATTTGAAAAACTTAAAAATTTTGCAAAAAACAAGTGTCAACCTGAATAAACTAAAAAAACATGCAATTTATTTTCTTTCTGTTACCTTACCTAAATTTATCTCGAAATATTATGATTTAAATAGTATAATGATTTATCTATTCAATTTTTAATGTCAAAAACTATCTTCAAGAATTTCTTTTTTTCTTTTAACTTTAAAAAAAATTATATATTTTATGTATATTTTAAATAAAAATGCTACCTAACCTTTTGAATTACTGGAAATGAAATGCTTTTTTGTTAGTTTCTTTATAACTTAATTTAATTTTTTTATATACAAAGATGATTCTAACTCCATGCTTTTTGAATATTTTTTTAGAAACCAGGTAGAATAGCCACCAAGCTATCGCTTTAAACTAAATAAAAAATGTTATTATTCTGCATTATCTGATGGCTCTTAAAAATTTTTAATTTTTAAATTTTCTATAAAGTTTGGTTTACAAGACACAATCCTTTTTTTACTGGACATATAAAGTTTGTTTTTAAGGTTTAGCTTAGTTGATCATAAAATTTTAAAACAATTAGTGAGAGCTATAAGAACAAATGTATACTTAATTATACAAATAATGAATTTTTAACGTTTGTAAGTTCAGACGATTGTAAAATATTTTTTTAAATTAGTAAGGACTATAAAAATGAAATGTATATTAGACTATATTTTAAACAACAGCTGTGCAAAATTAAACTCTTTTTAAAGATTTTTAAGTACTTTGAGTATTGGCCTGTACTTTAAAAAAAAACAAAAATAGATGTTTTTTGAGAAACAAATCACATTGTTCAAAAATTTTCAAAACATAAGTAACAAAAAAGATGTATTAAACTCTTTATATTATAACAGATCTGCAAAATTTGTACAATTTTTATAAAGAGTTGTTTGTTTTAGAGCACTTTGCCTTATTTTACACCATTAGCCTTCTATATAGACTTTTTGTAAGCTTAAATAGTTTTTTTTAAGAAATGGATATTTTTTCTAACATTTTGTAAACAATGGTTTAAATAAATTTTCATTAAATTTTTTGTTATAACTTGAAACAATACTGAAAAACATTTTCAGTTCGGTTTCTAAAACAACTGACCTAAAATTTAAAGAAACTTTTTTGCAATGTATGTAAAAACAAATTTAAGTTACTTAGAATTATACAAACTCCAGTGAATAATTTTACAATGTGATTTCAATTAATTTTATATAATTCAAGGTAACTTAAATTTGTTAATTGTATACATTGCAAAAAATATTTCTATAAATTTTAGATTAATTGTTTTAGTTATCAAACTAAAAAAATAGTTTTTGTTATTTCAAAAGTATCTAAAGAAAGTTTTTATGAAATTTTATTTGAATAATTATTCTAAAATGTTAGAAAATATTCCATTTGTTTAAAAACCTATTTTATGCTCTCAAAAGGTCTGAATTAAAGGCCATTGTTTACTATTGTAACAAAAATATTATAATCCCCTTCATGTATGGCCTTAACTATATTTATATATTACTTCTAAGTTTAATAACTAAGAAAAGCAGGAAATAAAAGGTTTTAGGTCAAATTCTTTAAATATTTTCAAATAAATTTCAAAATATTATTTCCATATGTTTGTCTGTAATGAACCTGCTGAGTTTACTTGCATTTAATACTTCAAAGATTGAATATACATTTTGCTGAATAAAATGAATGTACTTGGATTTGTGTAATCAAGCATAATATTGAATGACTCTCGCCAGTTACATTTATTATTTGATTGCGGTTGATAAGTTCTAGAGCAACGGTTCTTTAACTTTTTTCAATTTTAACCGCTTTTTTGAAAGTTATTACAAAATTTACCCCAAAACTACAAAATAATTTTTAATGATGATGTAAAAAAAAAATTTGAACTATAAGCTTATTTAATTTCATAAATCATACAAACTAAAATTTTTATTTAACTTTAAAACACTTCCAGTTAAAAACTTACTAATACGCTAAAATTACATTTTATAAACAGTAATTTTCATAACATGAAAAAGAGAAAATTTACACTCAAAGAAGGGAAATTACTCCAAGGGGTATATTTTACCCAGTTTTAGAATCGCTGTTCTAGAGATTGTTCTAGAGATCTGATTGAAAATTGAACTTTATTGTTGACTAAAACCATGATGGAAAAATTTATTAGTGTATTTTTATGGTTTAAGTAAAAGAAGTTTTATTAAAACAATATAGTTTTATAGTCTTTTAATATTTTTATTGCTCACATTAATTGAAGTTTTTTGCAAGTATTTGTCGCAAAAACTTAAAATATTATTAAGCTTATTTTAAAATGGTTCTAAATTAAAATCTTCATTTCAAGTTTTCATCTAATTTTTTTTTTGTTTTTAGAAAGGTCTATTTTTAATTAAAGGTGAATAAAGTTTTTACTAGGGTATTACTGATTTAAAAAAACAAAGTTAAGTATGCTCGTTTATTGAAAAAAATTATTTTTTTTTACTTAATTATTTTAGACCTTATCAAAAAAAACCTTTTAGAGTATAAAAGCTAAATAAAAACAAAGAACGCATAGAACCAAAAACCGTAGGAGCAACTAGTCATTTACGACATCACAATACTTAATATTATAGTAGTATTAAGTATTGTCTATAAAAACTTTGTGGAATTAAAATTTGTCAGTTCAATTCTGACTCTTTTAACTTAAATTATGATAGTTCAAGTTTGTTTTTTTAGACTAAAAATTTATCAGTTCTACTTTGACTTTAAGAGCTTAAAACTTTTTACCAACTTTAGGTAATTTACCTAAACTTGGGGTTAATGAAATGCCTAAGACCTTATTTTTCATCATCATTGATAGTATCTAGCGTAGATTTCAAATCTTGACCTTCGAGTCCAAATTTTTTTTTCCATAACACCTAGTATAAGTTACAAAACTACTTTTTAAGTCGCCTAAGACTTTTTTTTCTTCTTCATAATCAAATACAAATTATCTAGAGAAGTTATAAATTATGGCCTTGAAGCCCCTTTACTGCTCTTTAAAATAATTTAAATAAATGACCATTTAACTTAATGTTCTAAATTTTATTTTCATTTATAGAAAATACTAACAGCACAGATGTAAAACTCCAAGGGTAATTGCTGACTGAATTTCATACTTACTTAAAAAACCAAGGCAATTTTTTTAGAACAGGGTCAGAAATTGCTTTAATTTTATTAAGCTTGGTAGAACGGACTTTAATTAATTTGAATAATAAGGTTGTCATAGTTTTCGTTATAAAACATCTTAATAAATGAAGTTAGAATTATACAATAAAGCTTCATTTATCATGATACAAAAATTTCAAGTTATGCAGGTTTGCCAAAAAGTTTTTTTTTAAGCAAAAATTCAGCTGGTCAACCCAAAAATAGCCTGAGTTTTAAATATAATTAACACTGCAGTAAATAGAGCCAAGATTTATAGTAAATGTAGCTCTTATTTGAATCCTTTGATATCATATTAATTAAAAAAAAAAGATTCCATATCTTATAGAATAACAATTCTTAAAAATATTCAAATTATAAAAGCTAGCATAAGAATTTAAAAAAATATAATTTAAACCAATTTTTATTTAAATATAAAAGCTATTTTAAAACAAAGCTAAGTCAGCCTGAGTTTAATAAACTGTATAAAAAAAACAAATAAATACTTAGTAATTGTGGTGTGTTTAGTTAGATGGTTCATTTAGTTTAAGCTAAGTACTCGGAGGCAAAGCGTTAAGTGAAAAATTTTAAGTTTTCCTAAGTTCGAAGTAGTATTGTTGAAGAAATTTCTAGTCTAATATTTTCTAAACTAATGTCTAACTTAATGTACTAAATATTTATTCCTTTGATAATATAAAAAAAAACATTGAAGGAATATTTTTTTATTTAATGTGTTGGATGAAAGTTTATTGTGTGTGTTTTATAGATTAAAAATTACTGTTTAACTTTAGTGATAAATAAGGCTAATTTAGTTTTGTTTTGAAATTGTTTTTGTTTTTGAAAAAAAATAGTTTAGTTGGAATTTTCAAAATCTTTTACTAGCTTTTATGATTTGATTTTTTTAAGAATCATTATTTTTTTAGATTTTATATCTTTTATTTTAAATATGATACCAAAGGATTTAAATAAGAGTTACATTATTATTATATCTTAGCTTTACGTACTACAGGTTCGTTACTGACAAACATTCTAAATTGATACTTTTAATTGCTTATGTATTTAGAATAAAAAACATGCACTAAAAACTATTTTATCCTGATTTTTTTGGTAATTTAACATATAAATAGTATGTGAATATAGTTAGAAAAAAACAGCAAGGGGTTTATAAAATTTTTGTTACAATAGTAAACATTAGCCTTTAGTTTTGTAAGCTTTTAATAAAATACCTTTTGTATGCTTACAATATATTTTTAAGAGAAAAACAAATCTCTAGCACATACAATTTATATAAAAAAAGTTTAAATTTTGCTTATCTGTTGTTAAACGGACAAGTAAAGTTTCAGTTCAATTTCTAAGACTTTAAATTCTGGAAATTTTTCTTGCGGTATATACCACTATTAATTTTAGTTACCTTGAATTATACAAAATCATATAAGCCCACATTGTATTTTTTTCACTGGATAAAATAAAATATAAGGCTCTAACACATACAATTTTTTATAAAAACAGTTCAAGTTTTGCAGACCTGTTGTTAAATGGACAAGTAAAAATATAACATGGATTTGAAATAATTTTGGTATATTAAATAATTAAATTAAGTAAGAGAAAAACTAATAAAAAAGTACCTGGGTACACTTTTAGAATTCTTATAAACCGAGGGAATTTTTGATAGATTTTTAATAAGGTTTAAATTAATCGATTTCATTACTAAGTTATCTTATAACCAACTATGTTAAAGAATTCTGAGAATATTTTAAGTCTTATGTAAATCTCAGGACGACCCAGGCCAATTCATTTTATAATAACCTGGGGATGTTTTTAATATTTTTACAATCTCAAGCAGTTTCTCTCAGATTTTAAATGAGATTTACCTGATTTAATTTAAATGCTTTGTTGTTTTATAACTGTTTTTGTTAAAGAACCTAGCTTTTATAGATTTTTTTCGAACTAATAGAGTATTTTAAGCATTAAAAATAAAAAACAAAGTTGGAAAAAATACAGTTTGACTTGAAGAGTTGACGGCAACGCTGTTATATTAAGAAAGAACCAAAATGCTTTTACTTATAAAACCTCAGGATGATCCAGGCCATTTTGTTTTAAAAAAATAGAAAGTGCTTTAAGATTTTTGATAATCCTAGGAAAATTTTGCTAGACTTTGAAAGAGATTTAAATTATTTAATTTTAATTCCTTTTATTTTACTAACAATTTGTAAAACATCTAGTTTTTGTTGATTTTGTCAGTTGTAATAAAATACTTAAAACAATTAAAAAACCAAAATTGGCTTAATAGAGTATTTTTAATAAAAAAGTGGCCACCCTGTTATGTCAAAAATGAACGAAAAATATTTACTTTAAAAAATATAGAAAATCAGAAATTCTTGAAGATATTTTTTGACATCATAAAATTAACATCTATTTTGTTTAATATTTTTTTCAAAATATTTTGAAATAATTTAGGTAACAGAAGAAGTAGAAATTGTATGTTTTGTAGTTTATTGTATAAAAACTAATTAGAACTCACCGCTTTTCTGATTAATGTTGTCATTCTATTTCAGTCTAATTGTATTTATTTAAATTATTTTCTTATTATTTTATGTCAATCTAATTTAAATATATTGAAAAAAGTACTAATGAATTGTTACAGGGGTTCTTTGTGTAGACACAACACCAGATGCAAAATTTTTTTAGACCAGGGTTTCCCAAACTTTTTTTAATTTGCTCCTTTTATGGGAATTAAAAAAGCTACGGCACCCTTGTACCAACATCACTCAAAAACTACCATAGTAAACACCAAGGACCTTTTTTTTTGCTGTTCATAAGCAACTCCAGAATAACTTATTTAAGTTTCAAATTATGACCTCATGGCCCCCTGGTGGCTCCTTCACTGCTCATGACGCCCTGACCTGAGTATCTGAGTTTCATCATTTAGCAAAAAATGATTAAGTTTATCAGAATTCTTAATAATGTACCCAGGTACTTTTATGTTAGTTTCTTCTACAACAATAAATATTTAATTGTTTTATGTGCAAAAATTATTTAATTCCATGTTATTTTTTTTTACTTGTCCATTTAATAACATATATGCAAAACTTAAACTATTTTTATAAAAATTAGTATGTATTAGAGTCTCATACTCTCATACCATTTTTTATTCATAAAAATAAACAATGTTTGTTTATATGATTTTATAATTCAAGATAACTCAAAATAATTGTTTTATAATTGTTGTACCAAAAAAAAAATTTCAAAACTTTGAAGTTAAATGTCTTAAAAATAAAAATGAATTTTATTAACTTTTTTAAATCTAAACAAAGTTTTTAATAAAGACTTATATAAATAGTTATTCCTAAAATGTTAGACAAAATTTTATTTTCTTATAAAAACTATTTTATACTCACAAAAGGTCTATATAAAAGGCCAGTGTTTACTATTGTAACAAAAATATTATAAACCCCTTCTTGTATGGCCCTAACAATAGGTTTAAATATTTATTCTATGTTTAACAACCAAGAAAGGCAGGATATAATAAGCTTTTGGTCATTTTTTTCCTAATTCTATACACATAAAAAATTAAAAGTATCATCTCCATATGTTTGTCTGTAATGAACATGCTGCGTTTACTTGCGTTTCGTATTTTTAAGATTTTATATGCAGTTTTCGTAAATAAAATAAATATACTTTGATTTGCATAATCAAGCATTAAACAACTCTCTTTAGTTACATTTTTTATTTTTATTGTGGTTGATAAGACCTAGCAACTGAGAATTGTACCTATGTTATTGACTAAAAACTGCATAAAGATTTATTTTTGAACTTTTATGTTTCAAATATAAGAAGTATTATTAAAAAAAAATTTAATGTTTTAATAGTTTTTTAAATACTTTGATTTCACATTATTTAAAGTTTCTTTAAGTACGTTTCACAATAATCTAAATTATTAAAAAAGTTCAAATTTAACGGATCTGCATAAAAAACAAAAATTCATTTCATATTTTATCTAATTTTATTTTTGATTTTAGATTTAAAATACAGAGCTCTAAGAGTTTTTTTTCAATAACAATCAATAAAGTTTATATAAATGGTATTTCTAGTTTAGAAAATAAAATTAAGTTTGCTCACATAACAAAATAAAAACTTTGAATTTTTTTATCAAAACAGTTGAGAGCTTGTTTAAGAAAACTTTTTCTAGTATTTAAGCTGTAATAAAATAAGGAATAAATAAAACTAAAAATCGTAGGAACAATTAATCATTGATTACTTGACAATACTATTAGATAAGCTCATAGAATATGTTAAACAGTTAAATCTATATTCAAATCAGAACTTTAAAAGTTCCAAATAATAATTTTAAACTATCTGTTGCTAGAATAGTATTTTTATTACTTTCGTAGTTTACATGCATTTTGTTTAACCTACTAAGTAAACCTTTGATCAAAAAACAGTTTTTAATTTAGTCTCTAGGTTAAATCAAACATCAAGAAGTTCCTTTAGAGTTCTAATGCTTTCCTATAAGCTCTAAAAAAATTTCTAAACGTAAAATCTTTGTTACCAAATAATTTTTTGAATAGGTTTTACCTGATAATTTTAATGAACTTTATGAAAATAAAACTACTTAGTATTTTTGTTGTGTTTACATAGTTCAATTATTACGAGTGTGAATTTAGCTTGGTAACGTTTATCTAGAATTTAAAAAAAATTCCAAACTTTAGATCCAATTATTTTTCTAACCTAAAAAGCTATACAAATTTTTTTTTAGAGAGCAGTCTTTTGTGTTTAATTTTATGTTACTTTTTATAATAAATTTTTTGTTAAGAATTATGAATCCTTAAAATACTAAGTCCTTTTTTTATTCATATAATACCTTATGTCTCGAATAAGAATTGCCTATATTATAGATCTTGGCTCTGTGTACTACACTGTTAATTTTATTAAAAACTCAGGCTAGTTTTAGGTCAATCATGCTGACTTTTTTGCTGAAAGACAAACTTTTTGGCAAACCTGCAATACTTAATTTAGTAGTAATATGGTAAATGGAGATTTATTGTATAATTAAGTACTCACTTCAATTCTTGCGATGTTTCTAATAAAAACTATGACAACGATTTTATTCAAAGTTAGTAAAGTCTGTTCTATTAAGCTTAATGAAATTAAAGCTCCATGACCCTGATCTAATAAAAATTGCCTTAGTGTTTTAAGTAAGTATGAAATTCAGTCAACAAATATCCTTATATACTGGAGTTTTACATATGTGGTGTTAATATTTCATTTAGACAAAAATCTCTTTTAAAAGATCATGTCAAATAATCATTTATTTTAAATATTTTTATGAGCCATAAAGGGGCTCCAAGGCCAAAAATTTAAACTTACACTAGAAAACTTGGATTTGATTATGAAGAGGAAAAAAGGTCTAAGGCGACATTAAAGGTAGTTTCGAAACTTTTACTAGATACTATGGAAAAGAATTTTAAGACTTGAAGGCTATGATTAGAAATCTACACCAGATATTATAGATAATGATTAAAATAAATTGTCTTAAAAATTTTTAATGGTAGCTTTCTAAGAAACCTTGATAGAAGTAGGCATATTTTTTTTTTAATTTCTAAAAAGGGGGCATTTTGACAAAAAGTTCGGGAAAACCTGATTAAGATAAACTTTACAGTAAATTTTACATCTTTTGTTTAAAAAGCAATAATTACATTTACCTTCTGCTGTTTTCTAAAGCCTTTAAAGTTTAATCAAAACCAGAGACAATAGACAGTTGTGGAATCAACGTTCAATAGAAGGTTTTATTAAACAAAGTACCATAGGAAAAAAAATAGTTAAAAGAGTGTGAATTGAGTTTTAGTTCTATTAAGTCACCTAAAGTTGGTTTCAAGTTTTAAACCCTTAAAGTCAAAATAAAACTGATAAATTTTTAGTCGACAAAATCAAACTAGAACTGTCATAAATTATCTCAAAAGAGTCAGAATAAAAACAAGAAAATTTAATTCCACTGAGCCAAAATAGAATTAATTTAATTTAAGACAATAAGTCACTATATAACCTTGCAAAAGAAAATTAAAGTAGAACTCACAAAATTGAAGTCTAATCAATTACCACGAGTATTGACAATTTATAAGTTACAAGTATTAACAAAAACTAGTGACCAGTTTTAACTCAAAGTAAGTCATATAAAATTTATGTAAGGTCGTAAATCTTAATATCATAATAAAAACGACAATATTTATTAGTTGATAAGACAGCAAAGACCAGTTACACCCTGAGATATTTAGGAGTTTCTTATAAGGGTATTGGCATGACATTTGAGTGTCTTTTTTGTGATTTTTATATTTATTTGTTTCAAATTCTGCAATATTTATAGTAAGTTGTAACACATATTTGATTTTTTTTTTTGAAATTAAAATGAAAAATTTAAGCGAAAAGATAAGTTTTTCTTGTCAAAACACAATAGTTATTTTATTTATTATGATAAATATTTTTTTTCATCAAAAACCATTTGTAGAAAATTGTTTAATTATTTTATAGTTAAATATATTTAAAATGTTTTTTAGGAACATTAGTATAAGTTTTAAGACCAAGTTATGTTTTGATATGTAATACCTTTTCTTCTTTTAAATGAAGGAAGGGCAGTGTTTATTTTCCAACAAAATGGCAGAGGAGAAGTAGAGTGAAGATTCTCTCTCAAAAGTAGGAAAGGAAGTGGAACAGGATATAAAACTACATATGATAACTGTTTTAATTTAATAGAAGTATTTTAGTTAAAGCTCTTGTTCATTCAAGCATTAAAGAGAAAGCTTGCAAGGTCAATTGTTTTACTGATGCAAGTTTGCATTAGCAAACAATAGTCATATGTTAGAAATCATTTGTTGTAAAGAAGATCATTCAAGACACCCTTACTGCTACTAAAACTTTGTTTAAATAGAAATTTGTGTTTTTATTTATTCAAAGTAGTTTTTTTTTAACCGTTTGGTTTTTTTAACAGTAAATAGTTTTTAATTTAACTTATACATTTTAAACTATACCCCTTATAAATTAGACTTTAATTAAATTTTTTAATCCAGTTAAAGTTATTTTTTAAAATTGTTGATTTTTATTTCTTTGTTAGTGTTTGTATCTGTTCTTTGTATAAAATATACATTCATGACATGTCTAGTTTTATTCACAGTAGCACTAAGTATTATTTAACATAGCTTTTAGTTTCATAAATGTTATTATCTATTTCTTTGTGGTTAATGGTTTGGGTCAGGGTTGCCATTTTACCAAGAAACCTAGTAAATCCTGGAATTTTAGGCAAAAAAACTGAAATTTGAGAAATTTTGAAAAAACGCAGAATTTTGAACAATAATCACTGAAAAACCTGGAATTTTAACAATTTTAACTTTACTGAGTAGTAAAATTTTGATTTGACCCAAAAAAACTATGAAATAGATAAAAAGGTTTTGTAATCATCAAGATTTTTTTAAAAAGACATTTAATGTTTTATATTACATTATTTACTATTACATTATTTACTATTATATTATTATATTATTTTGCACAGTTTCTAACCTTAAAATTAATTTCAAACTAAAAGTATACCCAAAAATATGTTCTTTTACAAACTTGAAGGAAATTTGGGAAACCTGGAAAAAAATTTTACAGGGTTGCTAAAAAGTTAAGAAATAAGGAAAAGTTAGAAAAAAAATGGGGGGTTTTAAAACAAAAGTCAGGATATGTCAAACCAAAAATAAAAAAAAACAAGTCACAATTTGTCAGTTTAAGTTTACAAAATTCCTTATTTTACAAAACCTTTCAATGGTAAAAAATTAATCAAAAATTCTTTAAAGTCAGAAAAAAAATTCAAATTTTTTCTAGAAATAACCAAAATTATTTAATTTCCATTGTCTTTATCTGGTATACATTAAAAAAAATATCTGTTATAAAAATGTAAAAAATTTTTTTTAATCATATTAAACAAGCAGATTTTGTAAGTTTTTAATATTGATGTTCTATAAATCTATAGCAAGGACACTTCCAAAGTGAAACTGTTATATATACATAATAGTTAATCTAGCATTATTTTATAATTAGCGTTTTTTGTCTTTAAGTAAATAATTGAGCTATTTATAATCAATCAGCTAGTTAAGTATTTTGTGTAACAAGTTGATGTGTATACTTAACCCTTATATGATTTTTTTTAAGTTGTTTAAATTCGTAAAATACATTTTAAGAGGTGTATATGCCATGAAAAACTTTACTTACTTGTATTTTTTGTAGAATAACTTAAATTTTTAATATAGATAAGAGTAGATTTCTATGTTATAAATTTTAGGCTAAATGATAAGTGGAAATATTTAATACAACAGATAAAAAGTTTGATTTTTTATGTATATTCTTACTGTTGCCTAAGTATATATGTTAAAAAATGCTAAAAACTGTGTCCTTTTTTAGACAAGCTGTGTTTATAAGGTAATAATACAAGCATATTGCTTATAGAGCAGTTTATAGCAAAAAAAATCAATCATACACAGATGGTTCAAGTAATGTGCTGGAAGTTTGGTAATTGAATTCAGCAAAAAAAAACTGTTGTCTTAACCTGTATTAAAATAAGACTAAAAGCTTCATATAGTTTCAAGTGTTATATTATGTATTTAAGAATAAGTTTAAATTAAGAATTTAATTTAGAAAAGTGATTGTCAAGAAAATTTTCTCAACTTGATCTGTGGCAACCCTGTTTTGTAAAAACGAGTGGAAACCTTATGTGGGTATAAAACACACTACAACGATACATACAACTTCTTGTAGGTTACTGGATCATAAGTGATAATTGCTACTCGTTTATCTACTTGTGTTTTAGGAATTTAAGTTTGTCATTAAACACTATGAAACTATCAATCAAAACCTGATTTGCTTGGTTACAATAACAGTAGTTTAGTCTTAGTTGCAGCATTTGCTATCCATCTATTATTTATATAGTTTTTTAGGTATACTACTATGAAATAACTTCGAATGTTAAGAAACTTCTCTTTATTTATTTTCCAGTATTCGCATGTAAAAATTTTATGATAGAGGTTACTAAGTTGTAGATGTACCTTCTAACAGTAATTTCTTTTATACAAATAAACTGTAAGCTGAGATTACTGTTAAAATAAACTTATAATAAGTTAATCTATCTTCTAAGAAAACATATAAGTATATACTTTTTCTTTATAGGTCTTCAAATATTTTTTGCTTCTTTTTAATTCATTTTTAGGCTTAAAAAGTATTTTTAACCGAAGGGTTTTTATTTCTTCTTAAATGCGTAGTGTCTGATGCTACAGTATTTAATTTTTTTTAAATCTACAAAAGTTAAATTTAGTTTATGAACCAAGTAAGTATTTTGTGCACTAGGTCTTAGGACCAAACAATATGAGCGCTATTAATTGTTGTACAACAAACTTTATATATATGAATTAACTTCTTTAAAAAGTTATATAGGTTTTTTTTATTTAGATATACTTGTTTATTAAATAACATATAAACCGCTTAAGATATTTGGTCCTAGGATTTGGTGCACAATAAACCTTTCGTCATCAAATCGCACTCAACGGATACCTTTTAACGTCTTGTCCAGGACGAGACAAATATAAACTATTTTAAGTGATTTAATCTAATTATCAAGTAAAAAAAGAAAGGTAATTTCTAGCAAAAATATACTAATAACACTCAACCTAAAAATCTTTAAGCTTATCATAATTTATCATTTATAAATAAGTTGTGACCACTTTTCTAATTATTTCAATGTTTGGTATAAATATTGTTTATTTCGTTTTATCAATCTATTTTAGGTTAATATTCAAATTGTAATGTTCTAAATATTCTCTACTAATTTTTTTGAGGTTTAGGCTTAGACTGTATTTAAGTTTTATGTTCTTAGATAAGTTTTTAATGCATTCTGAATAAAAATATTTTAAGTGAACGCATAACTAACTAAACTTTCCTTTCTTTTTTTTATTATATTTATTTTTTATTTATCAAGGTTTAAAAGTTTAAGTTAAAAAAAATTAACATTTGTTGCTCAGAAAAAATTGTAAAAGCATATGGTGTACGACTCGATAACCGATAAGCTTTTTATCACATTAACTCCTTAGACCAAACCTTTGTTCAATGAAAAAAATAGACATAAAATATGCATGGAAAGCATTGTCTGAACATTAACTGCTTACTTGGTTAAGAAATCTGAGATAAACCATTATACTCTGATTAAAATTACTTTGACTACATTTAATTAACTTAATTATTTAATTTAAGAAAAAAAAGATTATTTTCTTAAATTTAGACTTTCTATACAGACTGTACAGTAAATACATCATGTATTCAAACGAACAATATTTAGATCAGACAATCTCGCAGTTTCCTGGTCCTCAGAAATACTTGCGTCGCCTATGTGAAAAAGAAAAGCAAAAGACGAAAAGTGAAATCGAAAAAATGGTGGAACGATTTGAAGCAAAAAAAGAATGTTTGGTGAAAGAAGCTGTGAAATTGTTTAAATGTGAAAATTCGGCTTTCAAAAATCTCTTTCTAAGGATTCCAAACACGAGCTTCAACTATTGAAAAGCGACGATCCGGATTACGATCTGTTGAAAAGATCGCTAGATTTGAGCGGTGAAACGAACCAATTGAAAAAGTACTCGAACAAAAACGTCGCTCTTAGGATTTACAGGGTCAAATCAAATGTGGAACGTTGCAGATGTACAGGCTTGCTGCTTTTGCACGGCACCAAAGGAAGCAACATCGAAGGAATTTTGAGAGAAGGACTGAGGCCTTCTTCGTCAGGAAAACATGGCCCCGGTATTTATTTGACGAACAGCTTTGAAATTGCTCATTGTTATGGAAATCGCTTTGTGGAAGAAGATGGTAGCGCCAAAGACTTTACATACTTGTTTGTTAGCAAAGTGAAAAAGACGCTGGAAAGTTCAGGTTGTCTTTGTAAAGCGTGTAAAGATGACCAGTCTGTTAAAACTCACGAACAATTGCTCAATAAGAATACAACTTCAACTTTGTTTATAAAATCTTCATACCCGTTTCTTGACTCCAGTCTTATTTACGAGCCCGTTTTAAAGGTTTTCGTGATAAATTCATATTCCGAAAAACAAATTGATTTTGAAGACTTTCCAGCCTGCAAGTTCGACAGCGACGGAAACAAAATTCTCTCGGGAACGTTTCAAGTTTTAAGTGACGAAAAAAGAACATTTGCGGCTCACCATGATTTATTAACTCTCGAATACTTAATAGAAATCGAAATAAAGCAAAGCGCACGCGAGCTTGCGAAATACATTTTGTATGACTCTTCAATCTCAGATCCAAAAGACGCGTTGATTGAAGACAGTCCTGCTAACTTTGAAGACTGCTCCATAACCGCTTTTGTTGCCGAGCTTAAAAAAGAAATAAGCGCCAATCAAGGGGTAAAAGTTAAACTTAAGAAGCATCAGTTTGAACGAAAAGTGAATTCATTCATGCGGCAACTGTTGTTTGAAACGAGCAGCATCTCGTAAACTAATGATTACGCCAAGTACAAAGCGGGGCTGCTGCAAACTTCAGATCCAGATCATCAGTTTGTGCTCGGTAATATGACCAAAAACAGCCGAAACGCGGCAATCTTGCATATTTTCAGGATCAACCCAGTCGACGGAAGCAAAAAGACGCGAGGAGGCTTGCTTTACCTGCGAGGAGTCAAGTCCCACGAGGTGCCGAAAGTTCTGGCGAGAGGCTACTCTGCGAGCCCTGAGGATTTGTTGGGTCAGTGCAAGTGCGGAGTCAGTTACTGTTTCTGCCATGCGTCCACCATCTTGAACTGTGAACTAGGAAATGGATTAAGCCACTGTGTCACGAACGGACGAGTCGAAAATCTTTCGTTTGTCTTCGTATCGAGCGACGGCAACTGCGCGGACGATGAAGTTTTTCCCAACTCCGACACAAGAGGGTGCTGTTTTCAAACCGCAATGATAATCAAGCATGAGCTGATCGGCATGACTCCGGCTTATTTAGTTGTTTTTAGCGTTCAATAAACTTTAAATAATTTATATTCCTTCAGTTGAAACAAGAGTCTGTATAAACACTCAAAAATGACAGTTGTTTTAATTTTTCTAAAAGTTTTAAACACTTTTATACAGTTTTCTAAGTAAATAGTTATTTAGAATGGTAAATAGCATGATATTTAATTAAAATCACAATTTTGTTTCAAAAAGATGACAATTTATTTTACTTCGCAACAAACAAATTTTCGATAGTCTTTACAGGTTTATCATTGCACCATCCGAATTAAATTACTTACTTTAGTTCTTACTAAATTTTGAGTGAAACAATTTCACTACTGTCTTTCTATAGTTAAGGCGATCAACGAAAAAATTGGCCTCCAAAACATTGGTCTACAGAGCCTCAGCCTGGACTTTCGTATGCCGTGAGACGAGCTCAAATTTTTAATATTTTTTTTTTCTATCTGACAAGTTGGCCTAATCTCATTAGTCTTATTAACTGAGACCCGTGATGAGTTTTAACATTTCCTGGAAGTCGTATTTCTATCGAAATAGCAATACGCCCCTTTCAATCTAACTTTGTTGGTAAAACCTTGTATATAAATGGGCGTTGTCTTAAGATCGTTAATTTTTGTACGACTAGTCTTTTAAAAAATATATCAGACTAATCTTTGATCAAAATTATATAGGTTATTTAAAGAGTTTGATAACTTTCTTGTATTTTTTGTAGTTAAAAACACAATAGTTTAAACCTTTCCCTTTTCAACATCAAACCTTTTCAGGGTCATTCCAAGCGAAGTTGCGCTGAAAGTAAAACAAATTTTAGTCAACTTCGAATGTTATTTTTTTATCTGTATGTTGTGTTTAAAAATTTTTAGTAAGAATTAACCATGAGGCAGGGTTAACAATGAAATGTTGAAAACAATAGAAGAGCAAACTGTGATCTAAAATATTCTTTAGTAGGTAATATTACTTTGACCTCTACGATATGTTATAGTTTAATGTACAAAAATTGTATGGAGTTTAACTAAATTTTATTTTTTTTTATTCGAACTCTATTTAAAGGTACTTGGGTAATTTAAGGTTTATGTCATCTTTCTAAAAATCAAAGTTAAACTATTTGTTTGTTTTCATGACTGTAGTCAATAAAACAGTACTAATTTATTGTTATTAATTCGCATCGTTACGTAATTGCATGTTACTTTTTCGGTATTTTTTTTAATCAAAACACATAACTATGCAAAGTTTAATTCATCCACGGTAATAGTTTATCTAACTTTGATCGTGTACAAAAGTTAACTAGGTTTTGGTTATATTAGGACACTGTATAACAAAATTAACAAAATACAACACAAATTAAGAGACAGTGATATCTATCAATAAATTTGTAAACGTTAATAGTTTATTGAATAAACGAACAAAAAAGAAAAATTTCTCAAAATGTTTTAATTTAAAGACCTTGATTAACAAAAAGTCCTCTCGGTCATCAAGTAGCATACCAAACTTCAATCAAAATTATAATGTGCATTAATAGTTACAATTTTAAATATTTTTCTAAACAAAAAACTTTTTAAACAACTAGATAAGCTTTTTTTTATTATATTGCCTATGATTAAACACTTGTAAAATATATTTTGAATTCTATGTTAGAAGGTGACGTTTTAACCTGATTGTTTTTTTAAATTTAATATTCATCAATAACTTGACCTTTTGTATGATTTAAAAAAAATATAAATAAAAATGTATAATTTCTAAAAAGTAGATTTAAGAATTTGGGTTCAACCACGAACTTATTTTATCTTATTAAAAAATAAGAAATAAAGGAATGAAGCTATAACATTTAAAAAATATAAAAACAAACTAAAGCTGCATAATTAACAAATATATATATATTATGTAAAACAAAGCTGTATCAAAAAAGAAACTATGATTTAACTAATAAAAAAATAAAATAAATCTACCTATTTAAATATAACTATCAATTTTTTTTAATTTAAGTAAGTTTCTAAATGTAAGTGTTTAACCAAACTAAAATAAAAATGTAAACAGAACAAAAAACACTTAAAATATTTTATCAGTTTTTTCAGTTAAAAAAACATAAAAAAACAATAACAATCAAAAAAAAAATCAACATGTTACTAATTTTGAATGTTATCAGTAAATTTAGCTTATGATTTAAATATTTAACAATTTTTGGCAAAACACATACAGCAATTAGTTTATTTACAAAGGTAAAATATAGACCATTTAATGAAACTGTTTACTAATACACTAATAAAGTATAAACACAAAAATACACATTACAAAATTCTTCAAACTAGACTACATATATTCAGTTTGAATTCAACCAAATAAAAAAACTAATTTCTTTTGTTTGTAGAGTTCAGCTTTTAAACTTAACATATAACTTCCTTCTAAACTCTTTAAATGGAAACTATTGCGTCTTTTTAATACTTATTTAAAGTTATACACATTGTATTTTTTCAAAACGATTCGAATTGCTAATCGAATGTTGACAAATAGCTTAAACTTAAATAGCTTTCTAGTGTGCATAAAACATTTTTAATGAAGTTTTAGTGTTATATTGTTTATAACTTAATATTAATTGAATTATTTGATAAGAAACAGGCATGAACTAACCTAAGGTCGGCACGACAAGCTATGTACTTTTCTCTTAAAAAAACTATTTTTGTAAACCATAAGTTCTTTTCGATGTCAAAATTTATAAAAAAAAACTGTTAATTTGACAATTGGTAATTACAATCTCTGTATAACCACATTTATATTTACTAGATTGATAGTATTAAAATTACGATTATATGAGCTTATTGCAGCACGCGGTATTAATTTTTCTACACGATGCGGAATAGAAGATTGCGAAATCATGAGCTAATCATCTAATAGCAACAACACAAAAAATTTCCTTTTTTGGGTAAAAATGTTTTATTTAAAGACTTTATTTTTAATAATCAATGCATTGTAATATATGTTCTATATTATTCAGTAATTTATTAGTTTTTATTCAATCAACGCTACTTAAAACAGATAAAACAGGCTTAAAGACCGAAAATTAATGTAGTATTTACAATTATCAAAATTAAATTTTGGAATACTTATTCAAAAACGTAACACAAAAACTAAAGTAGAAGTAAATTCTACGCTAAATCTGAACAATAAAATTTTTAAAGTAATTAAAATTGCAAAATTTGTTAAGTATAGTTCAAATATTTAAGTTAAATGTATTTATATACATTTTGTAGGAACCTAGATTAGTCTACTAAGAGTACAGATATTCTAAACTAGTAGTAAATTAGTAAAACATACTTACTGAAGTATATTAAAGTTTGTACATTATGAATAATTCATGTGCAATATTTTTATATATTTATACAAATAAAAATAATCTTCTGATAGTATAGAATTTAAACAAAATTAAGGCCAAGAGCTTCTTTCATTATGCTCTTTTCAATTGATTTAATAAAAAAATTTAAACATTATCTCAAACTTGTTTAAGTTTTTCTCCTTTTATTGAATTTGTAACTTTGAATAAAAAGTCACTATATCATAGACCACTTTTAGTTAGCGCATTGACGAGATTTGTTGTACAATGAGTTGGCCGTTAGTAAGTTAAAAATCAAGTCACCGAAAACTATGTTTAAAAAAGCGTTCAGGAATATATCAGTTTAAAAGGATATTTGATTATTTTAACAACTCAAGCTAGGTATTTAAGATGAGTTTATTTATATTTTTAATTACTTCTGTTTTTTTTTTTTAATAACAATTTTAGGCTGCCACATGAGCTCGTAAAATAATCTGAATGTAAATAAATTGACTCAGCAAATCGGCTTAAACCAGCATGTCAGGTATGTTTTTATGTTCTTAAAAGCCTATCAAATGAGACTTTGTTAAACATTTTTTTAGCTGCAATATGATTACTACTAAAATGAAACAATAATACTTGTAAAAAAAATATGATTTTTTTTATTCCTTAAATCTAAATTAAATTTTACAAATTGTAGGCTACAGCTTACTAAGGTAAACCAACTTGATTTAGACTATTTTTAAAGAAATTTTATTCCTATGCTTCTTTAACTGTATTATTTTAACAGCTAATATTAATTTTTCATAGTTATACTTCAACAATTATTAAATATTTTTCTGATAAAAGATAAGTAAACCTAAAAAAACAGAAACTATAATTTACTTAGTTGCTTAAATATAGAGATAATAAGTTTATTGTTTTATTAGAAAAGTATGCTTAATGATCAGTCAGATTTAAACATTTGCCAGGTCAGAAAACATTTTTAAAGTTATTTTTTTCTATCCTTATTCCTAACCCACCATACCCAAACATACTAAACAATAATCAAAAATTAAGTTCTAATTATAAAAATAACATTAAACAAGGCTTTTTTACACTGACTCAGCAATTATGCAATTCAGACTGACCCTTTAGTATACTAGCTGTTTCAACGTACCTATTTGTCCTCAGCATAAAACACGCATAATTATAATTAATACAAACGCATTTTAATAACTAATTCTACTACCAAAAATTCTTAAATGCAAGTAACAACTTTGATAAGCTAACATCATTCATAATTAGCTAATTTCCAAAAAATGTTACAAAAATAATTCTCAATAAAAAAATAGTCTTCTACGCTCATATTAGATAGTACTCTGATAGACATAGTTTCTATAAAACATCCTTACTTAAATGAAATTGGGTTTATCGTTTATTGAATAAGTTTAAGTTTTATATACGTTTATTTATATTTATTTATCTGTTTTAAAAATTTTATTTTATAAGGCATATAAAAAGCTTGTGTTTATATTTTTTTAACTGAATCTTTATTTAGTTGCAATGATCATCATTTGTTATCGTTTTTGTTCGGTTTAAATAAGTTTTTTTCTAACTTTTTTTTAAAAGCTTTATTTTAATTAATAAAATTTTGCGCAAAGCTATTAGCCTAAAAGTGAGAAGTCAACCGATGAATTACTGTTTTTTGTTGTAGTTATTTTTATAGTTAATATCTTAACATTTATTTTGTGATATCTTTTTTTTTTGTTTTTTGATCGGTGTGTATACAAAAGCCTGTGAGTGCGTCAGGAATGGTCTAATTTGTCTGTAAGTTAGCATATTGTAATGTCAAATCCATGGAGTTAAGATTAAGCCTATAGAAGTATTTATAATAACATTTTACTATATATATTTTACTGTATAATTACTACGTTTAAATCGTAAATCATACGTCCAAAAGAGTTTTTTTTTTTTTTTTTTTTTTTTATTACGCTGATTAATTTGTTTTTTTTTTTTGCTTTAAATTTATGCAAAACGTTTTACCAATATTTTAAGCTACAAAACTTAAAATACCCTTGTTATACAACTTTTTATCAATAATCGTGTATGAAACTCTGTATATAATCCTAAGTTTAAACAAATATCAATAACAAATGGCTTTTGGGTTTTTATCATTTTCGCAGCCATCTTCAAACTTTTATTATTATACCTTTTAGAAAATCGGTAATACTTTGTAAATTTAAACAAGTTCTTATAGTTTTGCAAGTATCTTTATAGGTAGTTTGGGAATTTTGATTAAAAGTCAAGTTTACGTGGATTTGGTGGTTTTTAAACTAAATTATTTTTAGAATGTTAATTAGTATCAAAAAAGCAATTAAAGTTTAGACATTTTTTTCAACTTATAATGTAATTAGTACCTTAACTGAAAACTGATTAATAGATATTAAAAACCGTTGATTTTATAGAACTGCGCTCTTTTAAACCAACTTACGAAATTTTAGGTGGAAAATATGTATTAAGCTAAAACAGTTTTTAATTACCAATATAAGTAAGAGGAGAGCTACTTTGTTTACAAACCCTTGAAACCCAACTGTAAAATTTATTTTTATTAAGTTTTTTTTTTCCTTGTTTGGCAGGGAACTCAATTTTTAATAAAGTTGCGATTGTTTTGTACTCTAAACAAAAAAATTTCTTGCTTTTTTGAAGTACATTCGTTTTAACTATAAGTAACTTTTTTTTTGTCATGGATGAAAGCAATTATTACATTCTAAATATTTAACATAAATCAAAAACATATGACACTTTTGTAATATTTGAAATTAGGACCAATTTGATGTTAATAGTTAATAACATAAGCTTGTATCAAAATGTTTATTTCAAAACAATATAAAACACCAATTCTGCTTTAAAATTTAAAAAAGTATAACTCTTGTTAGCAAAATATTAAGTTTAATAAACAGAATGAACCTGTTTTTATAGATTTTTGTTAATATTTCAAAACAATGAAAATGTCCTTTTTATATTCACTAAATACCACCTTTGTACTTTATAGTTATTTTTAAGCAATTGAAAACTTATTGTTGAAATTACTATTTAAAATAATTCAATAAAGTTTGTTGATCATTTTCAATTTGTATTTTAAGCTAGTTTTAAGCAAACTTTTGCTATTAAATTCTAGAAGGTATTTAAAAAGAGTTAAAAAGAAAATTATTTGCAATAAATTAATTTACAAAGTATTTTTACAAATAGTATTCCTTTAAAACAAACATTCTTAAAAAAAACATAATTAACTTAAACTTAATTCATTAACTAAATATTTTTTAAATAAAACCAGTAAAAATGAAACTATTATACTGTTACAATATTCTACTACTTGCAAGCTTAAAAAAGATACACTTTTAATTTATTTAGTTCACTTATAGCATAAATTTTACTGTGAAACATTAACGATAATAGTTAAAACGTTTTTGTATGTACTAACTTTAAACAACACAAATGAAAATAGGTAAAAGACAGGTATGTCGAATAATCAAAACAAATATTAATTGGATTATTTTTAACATAAACTAAACCTGGTTGTTAATTAAATCTCTAAGAAGTAATTTATATTTACAAGTACTTCTAAGTTATTGACGACAGAATTAATAGTAATGATGGAATACTAAAACTTTTAGTAAAAACAACTTAAAATTTAGAAACTATAGAATGTAATTTTATTTTTAGGTTGACTTTTAATAATTCAAAGAAAATGTCCACGAAAGTCTACAGATTTTAACCCTTGATGTTTTTATACTATGCGCAAAGTTTCAGAGAGCCGTGTCTCAGTCTGCCGAAAGCTTATGGTTTGATGGTTGAAGTGCTATGATAGAATCAAAATAGCTAATATATAACATGTAATACTTAAACTTTGTAAATAGTAGATTAAATACAGTTAAAATAATTAAGAATTATTAAGCATCATTGTTTAATGAAACATAGCGTTTAAAGATATTTTTTAGGTTTTTTTTCTTTTAAAGTGTTGTTTTGACAAAAATTAAATATTTCACGAAGAAAATTTAAGTTTTTGTCAAAGTTTGTAAAACTTAGTAGCAAATTAAGTTAATTTAGAACAGAGCTTAAAAATATGCATTCTTAAGAGTGATAAATAAAAGTTCCTAGTTAAAGTCAGTAATTTCATTCAGTCAGTGACGTTGTTCCTTTTAATAAAATAACTTCGGTTTTATACAAAATAAGTTAAACTAAGGCATTTGACAAATAACACAAAAGTGATTTCCATCTATGATGCTATTTGACCAAATGTCTAAAAAAACTTAGATACTTTAAAAACTTTAGATAAATATTTAGTAAAACTCAAATTACGTAAAAACTATAAATAGCCGAGGTTTTAGACAAAAAAACAATACTTTTGAAACATTTATTAAGTTTTAAAAAAGCTTATATAAAAATTCAAGTTATACTTTAACCTTAATACTTTATAACATAAATATTTATTTACAGTTACAATACGTTTAGTAGTAAATTTGAACTGTTGTTTAGCTTAGATTATTTTAAGATAAACAAAAATAATTTAATAGATTCTTTTAGGAATTTTCAAGACAATCCGAATTGTTAATCAAATATTAACAAATAGCTGAAACTTTATAATTTGTTTTTTACTTCCCTTCTAACTGAATTTTCATTATTCAACACTCTGATTTTGCAAAGTTAAGTTTTTTGTGATTGATTCTGTTTGCTACATTTTACATCAGAGCTTAATAAATCTTAGACTATTTATAGAATGTTTAAGATAATTTTCTGACTATAAAAGTTAAACCAATAATCAATAGACGAAAGTAAAAAAATGAACTTAGAATCAATGTAGTATTTCACGCAGATAAAATATTTTTTGTAGTTTTTTATTGTGTTGTGAAATAAAATAAGTTTTTAGTTGGCGTATGATTTTTAACTACTTCGGTGAAACTATTGAATACTGTAAGATAAAAACTCGCTAATTGATATATATATATATATATACAAAAAATGTTTTAAAGACCCGCTTAGTACTTATCATTTGTAAAAAATATTTTTTAAAGCAATTAGTTCCATTTGTAGTATTAAATTATAAATAATTTTTTTATTTAATAATTATTAATTATGGTCGCGTTTTTGTCCACTGTTTTAATAGTATAATTACCACAACTGTATGAATTCACTGCGACCCGCCCAAGTTTTTCTACACAGTGCAGCCCATGTGAACTTGTCTAAGATATATTAGCCCTTTACTTATAAAAGACTGCCGAATAAAATAGCAACAACACAAAAAGATGCTAATTTGTTGTTTAAAAAATTGCTTTTGTAATCATTTTTTAGCTGCAATATTATTACTAATAAAATTAATTAATAACATTGATAGCACTTATATGAAAACATATCCAAAAATTTTTATCTTTTTGAATGTAAGTTTAGTTTAACAAAATGTAGACTAAAGTCATAGTATTTAAAACAAACCAATAAATTTTGAATTTTTTCAAAGAGTACTCTGATAAACGAATACTCTGATAATCCTTCTACTCAATTCTGGAGTTAAGGGATTATTTTTTTTCAGCAAATGCTGTTTCCAGTCTTCCTACATTGCAAAGAGAGCAAATTTTGCTCGGTTTGCGTTAATTAATTTTTAGCAATATTTTCCATTTGTCGTTTTTCTTGATCATCTATTTGATGAATTTGGCGGCCTGAATGAAATATCTCAGTTTCTTCGATTCTCTCAGATTTTTTTTCTGAAGATATGCATATGCTCATTGAGTCTCATTTTAAAGTTTCTTGCAGTGAACCAATATAATGATGTTTTTGTTATTATATGTGACCGTAGATTTGTATATAACACTTCTGTAAAGGCATTTGCTTTCCACTGGGCATGAGACTTTAATTCTGCAATTGCAAGTTGTTTCATTTTTCTCCTGTATTTTACTTTCCTCTAAAATTTTAAGATTTGATTTGCTAATTTCGGGTTCTACGTTAGGCATAAATGAGTAACTTATTTTGTATTTCGGTTCAGGATTTTAAAGAGAGGTCTGTTTTTAGATATGTTTTTGTCTACTAACTTTAGAAATTATTTTCCTAATTCAGTTTTTAATGTTGAGCTAATTGGGGGGTTGTAGTATAGTACTTGCTTTTTAGTTTTTTTATATTTTTCTACCTATACTATATATAATAATGTTTATCAATGATTGTTTATGAAATTCTGTATATAGTTTCACATTTTAAACAAATATTAATAACAAATGATTTAAATGTTTTTAATACTTTCGCAGCTATCAACAAACTTTATTGTAAAACTTGTTAAATAATCGGTATTGTTTGTTATGTTTAAACAACTTTTAATAGTTTTACTTTGAGTATCTTTATAAATAATTTAATTTTTTTTTTATTATTAGTTAAGTAAACCCGGATTTGTTGGGATTAATTCTTTTTACAGGATTAATTCATTTAAAATAACTTCTTGTTATTATTACATAGTTATGTTCTATCTCTTACCAGTAAAAATGATTTATTGGGCACAAAGTTGTAATTGTCAAAATTTTATAAAGTAACATACTTATTTAGGTCATCAAAAATTTACTGCTTACTAAAATTAACTGGTATAAAACACTATCACTAAAAAAAAGATTTTGTTAAATATTTAAAAAAATGAAAGATTAATCGTTCTATTCGACACCTATGCAAACTTTTTTATGTAAAATTTTAATTTTATGGGAAGCTTTATTTTTGTTAAAATCTACCAGATGATTTTTTTTCAAAAACCACTTTAGTTATTAATGGAATAACATTTTTTACTTTGTGTTTTAATTTCCATGCCTTAAATTTTTGTAGCTGCAGAGTTAAGCAGTTGAACAAGGTTTACTTAGTTTTATTTTTGCGATCGGAAAGTACTTTTAACATTAGCAGAAAAACTTTAAGTTACTTTGATTACTTTTTTGTTAAATATCATTTGTAGCCAAGAGCCATCTAAGAAAGTTATATTATTACTTTGGTAGTGTTTATGCAGAATTTCTCATGTAGCTTAGAGCGTTTTTGCAAATATATATTTAAAAGCTAGAAGTATTCTTTGCCGACTTTGGTTTTGAATGAATTTCAGAATAGGGGGTGGAAGCATTTTTAGTCTCTGCACATGTTGTTTTGGTTGTGTAGTGCTGTGAGCTCACTCATTGGTTAGAAGTCGCTATTAAAGTAAACCAAGTTCGACTGCGGCTGCAGAAATAACACCCAACGCTCTTTTAATGGTGAATGTCTGCTTATAATTATGTTTGAAGCTACAATTTTAAATAAAAATACAACTAAAAAGCATAATGAGGTGGTTTTTAGAACGACATAAAACAAGTAAAAACGTATTTTCAAGTGTAACATACTTAACAAAAAAACTTTGCATATTTAATGAAAAATAATCTTTGCTGCAGCAATATCTCACGGACTACTATTCACAATGCAATCCTGAAAAAATAAGAAATAGGCGTTATTACAGTTTTTAAGAACAGCAATTACCGAAAAAAATAAAAAATAATTAAAAATAAGAAACGAGCTCGCACCCCTATGCCCCCATTTCAAGCATCCTTTTGATGTCTAATTTATTTTACTAAAAGTTGTTATCGTTTTTGAAGTTTCTTTATTTTTTTTTGTTATTCAACTTGCTGTGTTTGCTTTGTTGTATATGCTTATTTTTTGATATAAATTTAGTCTACATGTTTATAAATTTAGAGGTACTATAAACTTAAAAAAAAATCTTTTAAACTTTTATATTTACTCATTAATTTTAGTTATCTGAAACGATAAAAAATGCTTGTTATTTTTTTTATTACTAACTCATATCAACTATAGATCTATATATAAAAGAACTTTAGGTTTCCTAATCTATTCGTAATTGATAATCTGCTTAATGGTAGTATGAAATTATTTTAAAAGGAAGGAATAATTTCTGTATCCCACGGTGAGGAATTTGTTGACCATGTTAGTCTTACGTGCAACGCAATTTCGTTTGAAATGACTCTGAAATTATTTGTTTGGAAAAGGAAGGTTTTTGTGTCTTTTACTATTTAATCGTTTTAAAAATATCATAAAATACCTAATAAAAAGTTTACAAAATCTAAATAAAAAATTAGCCTTATTTATCTTTTAATTCGATTTGTTTTATTTACAAGACTAATCGTATGCATATTGACACTTCTAAGACAACTCACTTATATACACAAGCTTTTACTAACAGAGTTAAATTAAAAAAGTCTTTTTAGTATATCAATAGAAACACGACCTTCAAGCAATGTAAAAACTAATCACGGATGATATTTAATAAGGCTAATGAGACTCGGCCAACTTGCCAGATAAAAACTTTTTGTTGTAAAACTTAACCCGTCTCACCGCACAAAAAGTCCAGGCGTAATCTCCGTAGACTTTGGCTGATGTTTTTTTTTCAACTATAAAAAGAAGCAGTGGAATTTTGTTTTGCTCAAATCTACTGAGAGCTTAAATCAGTCAAGTAGACCGATTGGTGTAATTTAAAACCTGTAAGAAATATCGAAAGTTTGTGCATTGGACAGTAAAATAACTTTCCATCTTTTTTAAACAAACCTGTGATTTTAATAAAGTATTATGCTAGTTACCACTCTAAATAACTATTTGTTTAAAAATCTGTATAAAAAAGTGTATAGGACTTTCCGTAAATTAAAACAATGATAACTTTTATGTGTTAAAACAGAAAGTTCTATTGTTTCAACTACAAAAAGATGGTTTATTCAAAGTCTATTGAACGCTAATAACAACTAAATAAGCTGGAATCACGCCGATCAGCTGCAGCCAGGTTCTTTTGTTGCTTTGAAAACAGCACCCTCTGGTGTCGGAGTTTGGTAAAGCTTCATCGTCCGCGCTTATTCCTTTGCTTGCGACAAAGACGAACGACAACTTTCCGACTTGTCCGTTCGTGACACAGTGGCTCATTCCTTGCAAAAGTTCTATGTCCAAGCTGGTGGACGCAAAGCAGTCACAACTGAGTCTGCACTCGCACTGCTCCAAAAAATCCTTGTCGTTCGCCGGGTACCCTCTCGTCAGAACGTTCACCACCTCGTTCGCCTTGACTCCTTGCAGGTAAAGCAAGCCTCCGCGTATCTGTTCGCCTTCGTCGACTGGGTTGATCCTGAAAATTTTCAGGATTGCCGAGTTCGGGCTTATTTTAGTCATCGACCCGAGCACAAACTTGTGATCTGAATCTGAAGCTTGCAGCAGTTCCGCTTTGTACTTGGCGCAACCGTTGGTTTCAGATATGCTGCTCGTATCGAACAACAATTGCTGCATAAAAGAGTACAATTTGCTTTCAAACTGATGCTTCATAAGTTCAATTTCTGCCCGTTGATTGACGCTTATTTCTTTTTCGAGCTCGGCAACAAAAGTGTTCATGGAGCAGTCTTCAGAACAGACAGGACTGTTTTCGATCGACACGTCTTTTCGCGGATCTGAAGTTGGCAGATATTTTGAAAACTTGGTCTCGTTGAGATCGACATACAAAATTTGGTTTGCAAGCTCGCGTGCACTTTGTTTTGTTTCGATTTTTTTTTAAGTATTCGAGGGTTATTAGGTCATGATGAGCCACAAATATTCTTTTTTCGTCATCGCCTACTTGAAACGTGCCCGAAAGAATTTTGTTTTCGTCGCTGTCGAACTTGTGGGCTGAAGAGTTTCTGAATTCAACTTGTTTTTTGGAGTATGAGTTTCCATCGTAGACTTTTAAAACGGGCTCGTAACTAAAGCTGGAGTCAAGACACGGGTATGAAGATTTAATAAACAAAGTTGAAGTTGTCTTCTTATCAAATAATGGTTCACAAGTTTTAACGGACTGACCGTCTTTACGTTCTCCACAAAGACAACCTGAACCTACTAGCGTCTCTTTCACTTTGCTAACAAACAAGTACGTCAAGTCTTTGGCGTTCCCATCGTTTTTCGCGTAGTTTTGACCGTAACGTTGAGCAATTTCAAAGCTGTTTGTCAAATAAATGCCAGGGCCATGTTTACCTGACGACGAAGGTCTCAGTCCTTCTCTTAAGATTCCCTCGACGTTTTTTACTTTGGTGCCGTGCAGAAGCAGCGAACTCGGACATCTGCAACGTTCCATATTCGATTTGACCCTGTAAATCCTGATATTAAGGTTTTTGTATTTTTTTGATTGGTTCGTTTCAGCGCTCAAACCGAGCGATCCTTTCAACAGATCGTTATCCGGATCGTCGCTTTCCAACAACTGAAGCTCGTGCTTGGAATCCTTTGAAAGTGATTTTTTAAGAGCAAAAGTGTTGCATATAAACAACTCCATAGCATCTTCCACCAATTCTTCTTTTTCCGCTTCAAAATACTTGACCTTGTTTTCAATTTTAGTTTTAGTCTTTTGCTTTTCTTCTTCGCACAGACGGCGCAAGTAGTTCTGAGGACCAGGAAACAGTGCGATTGTCTCATCTAAATACTTTTCGTTTGAGTACATGATGTATTTACTGTATAATATGTAAAAAAAGTCTAAATGTAAAAAAAACAACTTTTTTTTCTTAAACTGAATAATTAAAATTACTTAAATGTAGTCAAAGTAATTTAAACTAAAGTATATTGGTTTTACTTAGATTTCTTAACCAAGTAAGTAGTTAATATTCAGAAAATGCTATTCATGCATACTTGATTTCTGTATATTTTTTTATTGAACAATAAAAAAAGGCTCAAAAGGTTTGATTTAAAGAGTTAATGTGATAAAAAGCCTTTCGGTTACCTAGTCGTACACCATATGCTTTTACAACTTTTTCTAAGCAATAAATGTTAATGTTTTTTAACTTAAATATTTAAACCTTGATAAATATAACAATAAATATAATAAATAAATAAAATGAAAGGAAATTTAAGTTAGTAATGCTTTTACTTAAATTATTTTTACTTACGATGTACTCAAAAACGTATCTAGCAACATAAAACTTAAATACAGTTAAATAGTAGAAAATTTTTTTAACATTAAAGTTTAAATAATAACCTAGAATAGATTGATAAAACGAATTAAACTATATTTATAGCAACCATGGAAATAATTAGAAAAGTGCTCACAACTTTTTTATAAAAGTAAAATCGTAATAAACTTAAAGTTTTTAGGTTAAGTATTATTAGTTTTTTTTTTGCTAGAAACTACCTTTCTTTTTAGATTTGACAATTAGATTAAAACCCTTAAAGTAGTTACTATTTGTTTTGACCTGGACAAGACGTTTAAAGGTATCCGTGGAGTGCGATTCGAAAACCGAAAGGTTTTTTGATGCCTAAGACCAAAAATATTGACCGGTTTTATTTGTTGTTTAACATATATATTTGAACAAAAAAAATATTATATAACTTTTTAAAGAAGTTAATTCCACTATATATATAAAATTTAGTGTATGACAAATAAAAGCGCTGAAATTGTTTGGTCCTAAGACCTGGTGCACAAATAATTAATTGGTTTATAAACTCAACTTAACTTTTGTAGACTAAAAAATAAAAATAAATACTGTAGCATCAGACACTATGCATTTAAGGAGAAAATAAAAATCTTTCGGTTAAAAATTATTTTTAATTCAAAAATGTATTTGAAAGAAGTAGAAAATATTTAAAGACATATAAAGAAAATTTATATACTTTTATGTTTCCTAAGAATAAAGATTAACTTATTATAAGTTTACTTTAATAGTAATCTCAGCTCACAATTTATCTGTATATTTAACTCACTGTTAAAAGGTACATCTATAATTTAGTAACCTCTATCACAAAGTTTTTAAATGGATATACTGGAAAAATAAATAGAAGTTTATTAATATTCTGAAGTTATTTTAAAGTAGTATTTCAAAACAATTATGCAAAAAAACCAAATAGAAATGCTGCAACTAAAACTTAACTACTGTTATTTTAACAATTTTAAATGACAAATATTAACAACTCCTTAAACAAAAGTAATTAGAAGATGAGCAATGATCAGTTATGATCCAGTAGCCTACAAGGAGTTATGTATGGTTATAGTGTGTTATAGGGTTGCCACAGATCAAGCTGAGAAAAATTTCCTGACTTTTCCCGACTTTTCTTAATTAAATCTTAATTTAAACGTATTCTAAAATACATATTTTAACACTTCAAACTATAAGAAGTTTTAAATCTATTTTGTTTACAGGATAAAACAAATTTTTTTTTTTTGACCAATTCAATCATCAAACTTCCATTACATGACTTTATCTTTCACGCGTTGCTTGTGGTTGGTCTGATGGACCAGGTTGGCTACGGCGCGAAGAGTGTGGGTCAACACCCCTTTTGTTGATTCCTCTGTCAATGTTACGCTGGCTACAGCGAGTTTCGGGGTTGTTGACCTTGTCTAAAGTATGATGTATGTTCTCTTTAGAGAACATACTATCCTTTTTGGGGGGCTTGGATCTATTACTCATTATGCTATACCAAGAGTTAGGTGTGGCCCACTAGTTATTTAATTGAATTTAGATATTTTAGATATTTTAGATATTTAGATATTTAGATATTTAAATTAATTAAATTTGATTTGTAAATTTCAGAGATTATTAAGAGCACCAACAGCAGCTTGCTTCTTAATTAATTATCCACAACAAAGCTTATTTATTCAATTTTATATAACCAATTTACAGATAATTTCAATATAATGATCTATTAACACCAAAGTTTAGTTATTTAAATTTATGCAAAATCAAAAGTACAATCAACTTCAATTTAACTTTATTAAAAATTTCAATTTAAGAGACAGAACTAGAAAATAAGAGATTAATGACAATACTCACAATTTAGCACATAGGAAGTTCAGCTTGAGCTTTTTGCAAATCTAATCATTCAAATCTAAGGCGGCAAAGTTAACAAATTAATAAAAAACCCCTAATTAGAGAAAACTCTTTTGCTGAATTTAATTTAAAGCCAGAGGCGTTACATTTTCCCCTCTTATTAAACATTTTTAAAATTTTAACTTGGGGTTTTTAGATAAACAATAGTTTTAAGGTGTTAAACGTTTGTTAAACTGAAAAAAACTTTTGTTATAGTCAAGGTTAAAACCATTATCACTAGAGCACTCAACTTAGAGATATATAAGCATGCAACATAAGTTTATAACTTTCTTTTTGTAATTTACATGTAATAATCAAAAATAATATTTTAAGAGATACTTATGATAATCAACTTTATGTGCTAAAAGGTACTTGCATATAACAACATTTATGAGCTAATTCAAAATCTGGATTTAAACACTCTACTAGCTATATTTAAAGTAAAATTAAAACTATAAGTATTTAAATGTAGTAAATGCTTAAGACACTTTTTAAGTGTGGTAAAAAATGCTTTTTTTAACAAAATAAAAAAGAAATTCTAAAGAAATTGTAAAGAAAAGACTTTTTTTGAATATAAATTTACAAATTCCTAATTACAATCATGAGTCAAAAGTTTGTTTAAAAGTCAATGTTTACCGTTCATGATGATGGTTCCTTACTCTTACACTGGAGGTTGAGGCTCGGCCTCTTCTTACTCGCCTTCTCCTCCTCTTCTCTGGTTGCTCCAGCTGCGGCCGCTCTTCTTGTAGCGGTTCTCCCGGAACTCTGGCGGGAAGTTTGGCTCCACTGACGTCCTTCTCCGCGAATTAATCGCTGGCGACCTGGCGTTGTTCACCATCGTCATCAACGCCAACGGATTTGAGGGTCTGCTTGACATCATCAGCAGACGGGTTGGCATTGCCCCCCATGGCATTCGAAGGTGTGCTGCCATGTATGCATTTCCAGACGAATCGACATCGTCACTACAATTCTGCTGTACGTAGTGGCAGCCTGTTCTTATTAGAATGGTTCATTCTGAGGTCTCTGGGGTGTGGCAGTTCGACTTACCCCACCAAAATAGATGAGTGAAAGTTACTGAGCCATGCTTTTTACAATTTGCTTGGCAAGCTTTCCCAGTGCTAAACAGGAGACAACCAAAACTCAATGCAATATAGAACATTTTAGATTTTTATATAAAACATCACACAGTACCTATTTTAGCTAAGATAATTACCAAAAAAAAAATACATGTCTATAAGATACCAATTTTTAATGGTTGTACAAATAAATATAACATCAAAAACCCCATTAATTTTAAAATTAAAAAAATTCTTAAAGTTAAGTCATTTAACAGTAATATAAACAATGCAAGCAGCTTCTAGGTGTTGTACAAAATAATCAGTGAAAATCAACTGTTGCTTATTTGAATAAGCCCTTAAGTAGTATTCATCTAAAAAGTACCAAATATCTTTCTATGCTTGTACAAAAAAACACCAGGTCTCCTGGCTTTGACCATGGCAGGCTTGTAATTATCCAATATTATCTCGAGCTCGTAGTTGTGTTTTGGCTTTGCGTGGTAGGTTGGCTTCCTGGTAATTTCAGGGAAGTCCATTAATAGTCTTTTGCATTTTTCTTCTAACGGAGTTGTATTCTTACCACCCAGATTGATGTGCTTGACTGAAGCAACTATAGGGGTGGGCAACTCAGCAGGTGCGAACAGTCTAGCTGATTCGTTTGACCCCATCTTGCATAGTTGAGAGGTAGATGGCAGGATCGCTAGTTCGTTCTTTCTTAACAGGTCCATGCCAATAATGCCAAAGTGGCGTGATTCTTGAGTAACCCAGAACGAGTGGTTAATGGGTTCTAAATTCCCAAATTGAAGTTCGACATCCGCGCTACCAATAGGGTGGGTTGTTTTGTTACCAAACCCTTGGATGGTTCTACTTAGTTTAGGAAAATATTTGTCTATACCGTTAGTCAATTCCTTCGGCAGGATTGAAATTTCGGATCCGCTGTCAACCAAAAAGATAACATTTGTGTTTGAATCCGCTAAAAATAGTAGACCCTGAGGGAGGTTCTTCGGTTTGGGTGCAGGGAATTTATTCAGTTGAAAAGTCCATTTTTCTACACTTTTCTCTTTGTTGTGATTGGTAGTGTCGAGAGATTTTTGTTGTGGTTCTGGCTGCGGTTGCGCTGACCGTTGGGACTGCCCGTTGTGGTGCTGGCTAAGGTAGCTCGGATCGTTGGCGCTTGTCGTGGAGGTGCTGGCTTCGGCGGCGCTGACCGTTGACGCTGGCCCTGGTGATGCTGGCTGTGTTTGCGCTGACCGTTGGGACTGCCCGTTGTGGTGCTGGCTAAGGTAGCTCGGATCGTTGGCGCTTGTCGTGGAGGTGCTGGCTTCGGCGGCGCTGACCGTTGACGCTGGCCCTGGTGATGCTGGCTGTGTTTGCGCTGACCGTTGGGACTGCCCGTTGTGGTGCTGGCTAAGGTAGCTCGGATCGTTGGCGCTTGTCGTGGAGGTGCTGGCTTCGGCGGCGCTGACCGTTGACGCTGGCCCTGGTGATGCTGGCTGTGTTTGCGCTGACCGTTGGGACTGCCCGTTGTGGTGCTGGCTAAGGTAGCTCGGATCGTTGGCGCTTGTCGTGGAGGTGCTGGCTTCGGCGGCGCTGACCGTTGACGCTGGCCCTGGTGATGCTGGCTGTGTTTGCTCAGAACTTTGGTTATCATCAGGTGTTTCTGCTGCACTACGTGAGGCTGTTTGCTTTATATGAAAAGTCATCTTCGGTTTGTTTGAAGGTGTGGACACTTCATTTCCTGGATGACTTATAGTGCAGTTTGAGGCATTTCTGGTTGGTCTCGGTTGAGATGGGGGTTGCTGTCGTGGGGCGGTTTTATTTACAAACTGGACAGCTTGGGTGTGAGATAGTGTAGCCCCAATCACTCTCCCTCTCACTGCGGAGAGTTTGGGAGCTCGTTTTTTGCATGAGGCGGAGATATCACCTGGCTCCTTGGTAGGTCTTGAGCCTTTGAGGTGTGTGAAACCTGGTGGGGAACCTGGATTTGAGGATCCATGTATGTATTCTGTCTAACCTGAGTTGAGATGTCGTGATTTGTCCTTGTGGATGGATTTAGACTTCTCAATTCATGTAATTCTTCTTGTAATTTTCGAAATTCCTCTAGAAGTTTAGCCCGTCGAATTTGTCCCTTCAAATCTTTGATCCCCTGTACTAACTCCTCGGCACCCAGTTCTTGAGGTGGCACTTGAATAGGGGGTCTCTTGTTGTTTTGGAGGGAATAGTCCATGTTTAAGTTGTTAGGTTGGAATTGTTGTTGGAATGGCAAAAGAGAGGTTTTCGCTGGAGGAATGGAGCTGTTGCTAGGTGGTCCTGTCACCCTTGGTGGAGGCCCATAGTTGCTAGGTGTAGAATTTTGTTGGGGTGGGTAGCTTTGTCTTGGCAGACCACTTGGATTAGGCTGGTCTCTAGGTTGTTGATAACTGCCCATTGCTGCCTGGGGCTCTTCCCCCTTTTGGTTATTTCCTGACTGATCCTCCCCTACGTTCATGTCAATCTCGGCACTGATTTCTATACCCTCAATTAAAGCGTGTTCACTCACGTCGTGGTCACCATATCTTTCACGCGTTGCTTGTGGTTGGTCTGATGGACCAGGTTGGCTACGGCGCGAAGAGTGTGGGTCAACACCCCTTTTGTTGATTCCTCTGTCAATGTTACGCTGGCTACAGCGAGTTTCGGGGTTGTTGACCTTGTCTAAAGTATGATGTATGTTCTCTTTAGAGAACATACTATCCTTTTTGGGGGGCTTGGATCTATTACTCATTATGCTATACCAAGAGTTAGGTGTGGCCCACTAGTTATTTAATTGAATTTAGATATTTTAGATATTTTAGATATTTAGATATTTAGATATTTAAATTAATTAAATTTGATTTGTAAATTTCAGAGATTATTAAGAGCACCAACAGCAGCTTGCTTCTTAATTAATTATCCACAACAAAGCTTATTTATTCAATTTTATATAACCAATTTACAGATAATTTCAATATAATGATCTATTAACACCAAAGTTTAGTTATTTAAATTTATGCAAAATCAAAAGTACAATCAACTTCAATTTAACTTTATTAAAAATTTCAATTTAAGAGACAGAACTAGAAAATAAGAGATTAATGACAATACTCACAATTTAGCACATAGGAAGTTCAGCTTGAGCTTTTTGCAAATCTAATCATTCAAATCTAAGGCGGCAAAGTTAACAAATTAATAAAAAACCCCTAATTAGAGAAAACTCTTTTGCTGAATTTAATTTAAAGCCAGAGGCGTTACAACTTGAACCATCTGTGTATGATCGATGTGTTCGAATAAACAGCTCTATCACCAATATACTTGTGTTATTGTCTTAAAAACACAGCATGTCTGAAAAAAGACACAACCTTTTAAGCTTTTTATAACATATATAATTAAGTAACAGTAAGTAAATTAATAAAAATTCAAATTATACATCTGTTGTATAAAATTTTTTCTCTTATAAATAAGCATAATATTTTTCTAAAAATAAATCTTTTTTTTTAATATTAAAAACTTGAGTTATTCTACAAAAAATACAAATAAGTAAACTGAATCATGGCATATACCACTCTTATAACTTATTTTACAAACTGAAACAAATTAAAGAAAAAACATAAAGAGCTAAAGCATATATTTTAAGTTATTACATAAACTACTAAACTAACTGCTTAATTATAAAAAACTCAACTATTTACTTGAAGAAAAAACACTTTGATTCTAAAATCATGCTAGATTTACGTTTGTGTTTATATCAAAGTTTCACTTTAAAAGTGTTCTTTGCTACAGATCATCAATATTAAAAAGCTTACAATAACTGCTTGTTCAATTTGTAAGCAAAAATTCAAGTTTAAAAGAAGTTTTTGCAATTTTATAAAGGATATTTTATTTATTTATACCAGTAAAGGACAATGAAAACTAAACAATTTTGTTAATTGCTAGAAAAATTTTGCAAGTTTTTTCTGAATTTAATTGAATTTTAATTAATTTTTTACCACTTGAAGGCTTTGTAAAATGAAAATTTTGTAAACTTAACCTGACAAAATCTGACTTTTTTTATTTTTATTAATTTTCATGATATTTCCATACTTTTTTTCAAGACCCCCCATTTTTCCTATTTTTCTTAATTTACTGACCTTATATCAACATTGTCAAAAGCTTTTCCAAGTTTTCCAAATTTTCACCAATTTTGTAAAAGTACACATTTTTGGGTCTATGATTAGTTTAAAGTTAAGTATAAGGTAAGAAACTGTTTTGAATACTATAAAAACATTGAAAATATACTGTTAAGCTAATTTAAATGTATTTCTTAATACAAACAAATTCTTGATGATGATAGAACCTTTTTATCTATTTGATAAATTTTTTGGCTCAAATTGAAAATTTGCTACTCAGTTATGATAAAATTGTAAAAATTCAAGGTATTTTCAGTGATTATTGTTCAAAATTCCAGGGTTTTTTCAAAATAAATTCAAGTTTTTTTTTTGCCTAGATTTTCAAATTCCAGGTTTTACAAGGTTTCCAGGTAAAACGGCAACCCTGACTTACACCATTAACCACAGTATATTGAAAATATCATTAATAAAACTAAAACCTATGTTAAAAAATACTTTGGGATACTCTTAATAAAATTAGGCATGTCATGAATGAACAAATTGTATACAATGAACAGAAACAAAGACTTACAAATAAGTACAAAAATTAACAACTTTAGAAAAAAACTTTAACTGGAATAGAAAAAATGTAACTTTAATCAAATCATAAGGAATATATTTAAAAGTGTATATATTGAATTGAAAACTATTTAATGTATACATAAAACAATAATAGTTAACAAACTTTGAATAAATAAATAGACAAATTTTTATTTCAACAAAATTTTGCAGCAGTAAGGGTGTCTATAATGATCTCCTCTACAAAAATGAATATTAAAATATGACTATTGTATGCTAATGCAAACTTGCATCAGTGAAAAACGTGACCTTGCAAGCTTTCTCTTAAATGCTTGGATGAACAAGAGCTTTTACTTAAAAACTTATATTAAATTTAAATAGTTATCAAATCCAGTTTAATACCATGTTTCACTTCCTCTTCTACTTTTGGAAGAGAATCTTCACTCCACTTCTTCTCTGCCTTTTTGTTGGAAATTATGCATTACTCCTCTTTAAAAAAAACAAGTAATACATATCAAAAAATAACTTGGTCTCAAAACTAATACTAATGTTATTCAAAAATTCTTTACGTATACTAAATTTAAAAATCAACTAATCCTTAATTCTGAGAAGTTTTTAATTTATAATAATAGTAAAAATTTATTGTGTTTTAATAAGAAAAACTTATCTTCTCACTTTGACTTTTCACTTTAAATTCCAAAAATAATATCAAATAGTTGTTACAACCTACTATAAAGATTGCGGCATTTGAAACGGATAAGTCTAAAAAATACAAAAAAGCACTCAAATGTCGTGATAATCCCTTCAATAGTAACTTACTAGAAATTTCTATATATCTCAGGGTGTTACTGGTCTTTTCTGTCTTATTAACTTATAAATATTATCGTTTTTATTATGCTATTAAGATTTAATTACCTTACATAATTTAATATGACTCACTTTACCTTAAAGTTTGTCACCATTTTTTGGTGATTACTTGTAACTTATACATTGTCAATACTCGTGTTATTTGATTGACTTTAACTTCGTGAGTTCTATTTTAACTCTTTTTTTTGCAAGTAAGTTCTATAGTGACTTATGGTATCAAATTATTTCAGTTCTTTTTTGGCTCTGTTGACTTAAAGTTTATTAGTTCTATTTTGACTTTAAGGGCTTAAAACTTGTCATCAACTTTAGGTGATTTACTAGGACTAAAACTCTGTTAACACCATTTCAACTTTATTTTATCCCTGTAGTAATTTGTTTAATATAACTTTTTACTGCATTTTGATTTAACAACCATCTATTGTTTCGGTTACAGTCAAATTTTAAAGGCTTTAAAAAACATGAAAAGGTAAATGTAAGTATTGCTTTTTAAACAAAAGATGTAAAATTTACTGTAAAATTTATCTAAATCAGGTTTTCCTAAACTTTTGTCAAAATGTCCCCTTTTTAGAAATTAAAAAAAATATGGCTACTTCTATCAAGGTTTCTTAAAAAGTTATTATTAAAAATACCTCAGACATTTTTTTCATTATCATCATAGTATCTAGCGTAGATTTCAAATCATGGCCTTCAAGTCCCACTTTTTTATCCATAATATCTATTAAAAGTTTTTAAACTAACTTTAAAGTCGCCTAAGACTTTTTTTTCTTCTTCATAATCAAATTAAAATTATCAGTGTAAGTTTCAAATTATTGCCTTGGAGCCCCTCTACTGCTCCTTAAAGTATTTAAAATAAATGACAATTTAACTTGATGTTCTAAAATTCACTTCTGTCTATAAAGAAATATTAACAGTACAGATGTAAAACTCCATTATATAAGGGTATTCGTTGACTGAGTTTCACACTTACTTAAAACACTAAGGCAATTTATTCTAGACCAGGGTCAGAAGTTGTTTTAATTTTATTAAGCTTGGTAGAACGGACTTAATTTACTTTGAATAAAAAGGTTGTTATAGTTTTCATAAAAAACATCTCGAAAAATGTAGAAAGTATTTAAATATACAATAAAGCTTCATTTATCATGATAAAACAGAGTTAAGTATTATAGGTTTGCTAAAAAGTTTGCCTTTTAGAAAAAAAGTCAGCATGATTGACCCAAATCTAGCATGAGTTTAAAAATAAATTTACAGTTAACTACATAATCTATAATAAATGTAACTCTTATTTGAATCCTTTGGTATCATAATAATAGAAAAAAGAATTCATATCTAAAAGAATCATAGTTTAAAAAAAATTAAATCGTAAAAACTAGCTCAAAACTTTTATAAAAAACTCAAACTAACTCAAACTTTTTCGAACCAAAACTAAAACAACTTGATTTTTCACTTAAATAAAATATTTCTTTTAAATAATGAAACACACAAATTTAACTTATATCTAACTTCATTGTTTTTATGTTATAAAAGGGATACATATGAAGTACATTGATTTAATTATTAGTATAATAAGTTATTCATCAGAAATTTCTACAACCAACTTCGAACTTAGGAAACTTCAAAAATGTTTAGTTGATGATTTTCTTTCGAGTACTTGATCTAAAATAAATGAACTTAATAAACACACCACTAATACTAAGTAGTTTGTTTTATAAAGTTCATTAAAAATATCAGGTAAAAACTATATAAAGCAATTATTTGGTTTCAAAAATTTTACTTTTTGAAAATTTTTCTTAGAGCTTATAAGAAAGCATTAGACTTCTGAAAGAACTTCTTAATGTTTTATTCAACCTAGAGACTAGATGAAAAACTTTTTTTTGATTCGAGGGCTTACATATTAAGTTAAACAAAAAAACACGTAAACTACAAAAGTAATAAAAAATACTAGTCTAAGAACAGATAGTTTAAAGCTATTATTAAAAACTTTTAAAGTGCTGATTTGAAAATAGATTTAACTTTTTAACTTATTTTATAAGCTTATCTATAAGTATTGTAAAGTAATAAAAGATTAGTTGTTCTTACAATCTTTAGTTTTATTTATTCCTTATTTTCATTAAGCTTAATTACTAGAAAAAGCGAGCAAACTTAGTTTTATTTTCTTAACCAGGAATACCATTTATACAAACTTAATTCATTTTTAATATAAATAAAACATTTCTTACAGCTCTTTATTTTAAATCTAAAGTTAAAATAAGAAACTTTAATAGAAACATGAAATGAATGCTTGTTTTTTGTGCAGATCCGTTATATTTGAACTTCATCTTTCTCGCTGTAAGGCTACTTGGCCTGTAGTACCCTGTTTGTGCGATGAAGAGTAATTCAGGTCAATAGGACGTTTGGGTACGCCCGCTTTTTCTAACCTCTTGCTCTTACGAGCCTTGATTTCTGTGGTCTCGCTAAAAGCGGCTTGCATGTTCTCTTTGGAGAACATGCCGTCATTATCACCAACCTTAGGCTTACTGCGATTACCGGTACTCATAGTGCTATTCTGAGGGAGTTGCTAATATCTATTGTATTTTAATAACTAGACAGAAGAACGTGTCTAACTATGGCCACAACAAGTTTAGTAAGTTATGTTAGTTTATGATTACGTTAAGTATGTTAAGAGATAATGAAGCTGCTAGCGATCTTTATTAAGTCTAAACAACTATACTTAAATTATTAAATCTTATGTGAAACTAAGTGTACAACTGAGTTTAATAAAATGTTAGCAATCTTTAAAGCAACTTATTTTATTCAAAATTATGTAAACAAATACAATATTTCACACTAAACAAATTCAAATGTACAATTTATCTTAGAGAAATAGAAATAACATGCAAAAGAATAAACAATACTCACGATTACAAACGATGTTTAAAGAAAGGCTGCTGCAACTGACTGAACGTCATGCTAAAGCAGTTCGAGAAGTAAACAAAGCGATAAAAAAGTCCCTAATTTAAGAAAACTCTCTAGCGCCCTTTTTAAGTGTGGTAAACAATTTTAAGAAAAGTTTTATAAAATCTTTTTTACAAATCCCTAGTTAAAAGTTAATAGCCGAAGCTAGTTAATGAGTCAACGTTTCATACCGTTCGATGCTCGTCCCTTTTTTTCCACTGGAGGCTCGGCCTCTCCTTCTTCGTTCCTTCTCCTCTTTCAGGTAAAGCCTAAGCACAATGATGGAAATCTCGATCATCGTAATGGCTGTCCATGAATTGTTTGTGACATGGAGGATGCCTCTCACGACCTCCCAAAGCGACCATTTGGTTTGGAGGGTTTCTTCTAGTGACTTCTCTTCGAGTAAGTGCCCTGCTTTGAGGTACTCTGCGACATCTATACCGCGGTTACCAAAGTCCTTTTTATTCAGTGCAATTAGGTTTATCAACGCTTGATTGCTTATGGCTTCCTCAGGTCTTGCCACTTCGGCCAAATCAAACAAAGACAGTTCTTCCGAAAATGTGAAATTAGAAGCCGCAATAGTGAGTTTCTCATTTATCACGATCTTCTCCAACGCCGGACGTTCTTCGGTAAGAGTGTTATTGGCAAAGACGATGAATTTACCTTGGAGGATGAAAGCCTGTTTGGTTGCTGGATGGAGTGAGTACTGCACGTTCTGCGTTAGATATCCCTCATCAGTAAGCTGGGCCACCACCGTGGATGACCCGAGGTAGCTGTTGAAAAGCGGGTAACGCGCTACTTTTAAATTGTACTCTAAAGACGGTTGAAGTACTGCGTTTGTGTCTTGGCATTGAAGTTCATACAACGCGTTGTGTCGGTAGACCGCTTGTGTTTTTCACCTAATTAGCAGGCTTAGAACCGCGGAGGGAGTGGACCGCTGGGCAGCGACGACGATACTAGTGTTGCTCTGCTGTTCTTGCATAGCATCTCGTTCAGCTGAGATTTGAGAAGTTTTAGTTCTAGCTTGGAGGAATACGAGGAGCTAGCGATGGCAGACTCTAAAATCTTAAGTTTTGCAGGCATCTTCACGCTTTCTGCGGCTGTTGTGGCAGACGAAAATGTTTTGGGCAGCGTAACTGCGTAACCCGTCGCGGTGCATCGGGTAGTTTCGGCGCCTGTTGGCAAACACTTTAGGGTAGAATCATTACATATAAGGAGTTTGGTGAAGACGATATTCGCGTCTTGGACGCGATACAGTTTTCCACTCTCGAGAGTAAAAACTTTTAGCAATGCGTCAGTAATCAACCGTGGTTGCTTGCACCTTTCTTGTTTTACTCTAGAGGTGATAAGTCTCCAGCCTTCTTCTCTGCACGAAAGAATTTGGTCCAGCTCGATGCAACTCAGATTTTCTAGCAACACATGAGAGACGGACCCATTACTTAGATCAGCCACTACCGACGTATAAAACAAGATAATGTTGGGCACCATGATCGTGTTTGTCGCCAACCAATTGAATTTCGGTTTTAGAACGTTGTTTGTCTTCAATGTATTCTCGTCAGAGGGTGTCAACGTCCCTACTTCTGACTGATGGGTGGTTTCGATCAGCTGGCACTCTTCTGTTTGGACGTCTATAAAAATTTCATCTACTTGCACGCAAGCTGTGCTTCCAAAGAAACCTTCCGTGCATTCGTAGATAACCTCCTGTTTACGACAGATGAAGGCTTTTTGATTGACATGGTTGTATATAGGCGGAGTGATGTTGACTTTGATGGTACTCACGCTTCTAGATTTTGACGAACACGGAGCTGGTTCGCTCAGTAGATACCGCTTTGCAACTTTCCTCGTGCAAAGCGGCAATTTATATTTCCTCTGCACAGGTATTTGTGCGTTTGTCGTAAGGTAGCCAAGCGCTACCGTTACGATGAACATCGTTAATATCTTCATGTTAATAAGAATAAACAATAAAGTAATTTGTCTGAATAGCAGCTCGCATAACACAATTACAAACTAAATGAAATAATAAAATGTACAAGAAATGTTATTGAAATGTTCTTTTTTCTTTTTTTTAAAGTTATGTACTTGTTTTTTCAGCAATAATGAAAATAACAAGCTATTCAAGTGTTTTTTTCGAAGAAATAATGATTTTAATAACAAGTAATTGTCACATATAACAGTAAGTACAAAGTTCGATTAAAAAAATGTTTTTTTCACCGAACGAAAAATTATGGAAGATTAAAAGCTTTTAAGTGCGGTTTATTAAGAAGGTGTTAATTAAAATTAATTTAAGAAATATTGAGTTGCAGCATCCAACAGCATGTTTGGTGATAATATAAACTTTAGAATGATAAGGGTATTTACATGAATAAAATTGATAAAGTTGTGTAACTTTACAAGTTCAAAAGTAATAAGCAGTTGAAATTAATGTAGCTCTCTGCTGTATTGCAAGTATTTAAAAAACCATTAAAGTTCAGTGTTGTTGTTTAACGAAGATGCAATGTGTGCTAAAAAGTTGTTTTTTTTTTTTGTTTACGGTAATTACACAAAAAATGAACTTGACGTTTAAGCTTTTTGTATACATAAAAACTTTTTGCCATTAGTAGCCCGTTTTACTGTGTTTAAAACTACAAAATGTTATATTTTGCGAAATTGAACTTCCGTTGACATTAACTATGATTATCTTTTAAGCAGTAAAAGGAGCAAGTGATTTTAATTATTATATTGCTCGAGTAGCAACTTTAAGTTTAGTAGTTTAAAAAGCTTCAACAAAAAAATCTAATATCAGGTTTGAAAATTTCACAGTTTTTTAGAACTAGTTCAAAAACCAACTATAAAATAATGAGCTTTTTGCAAAAAAACTTTGCTGTTTGAAAGTAAGTTTCATTAATATTAACAACAGCTTCATAATAAGCAGTAAAAAATTAAGTGAGTTTTAAATTTGAATTGCTCGAAAAGCAACCTTTAAAACTTTGTTGTTTTAGCATTTAAATTAACAATAATGTATAATGTAAAATTTACAATTTTTAAGCACAAGACAAATAAAATCAATGTAATACATAGAACTTCTAGACTTTTATTTAAAGTATCACATTAGTGCTTAGTTATAAGCTAATATAGTTAAGCAGGATGTATTAAAAAACCAGTTGTAATGAATGTTCCATTGTAAAGTATCGGTTTGAACACATAAATTTTAGAGCATTAAGATGTTTAAACGTTAAGTTGAATAAACAGTAATATAAAGAAACGCAAGCAGCTTCTAAGTACTGTTAAAAAAGTACTAACAAAAATAAACTGCCGTTGTTACCAATTGAAATCGACGTTTCTCTAGCGCAACATTGTTTACCAGTCGTGTAAACTCAATTCTCAAGCTTTAGAATGTTTTAATATTAAGAACTAAATATTTTATATTAAGGTTTTGTAGAAAATAAAATATATTATAGCTTCTCGAGGTTGCTTTGAGCAGCAAATTAGTGAGCTGTGTCGAGCTACACAGTGCTATGTTGTGACAATAAACACTGCTACTGCGTTCTAAGTTTAATTTAAGCTGGTTTATTGTTAGCTGCTGTTTATGCTATTTCTACTTCGCTGGTTTTATTGATTAGCTTAACTCACTCCTTTTGACTATGTTCAAATTTTCTAAAAATTATCAGATTTAGCTTGCTATTTCAATATTTTCTAGCTTAGTTTTTTCATCGTGCTTACAAGTATTGCTATTTGCTCATACGTTCGTCTAGCGTTACTTTGTTAAGCTCAATGAACTTCATTAAACCTAATTAATAGTTTGCTTATATTACTACATTTATGATTGTATTAATATCAATTATAATTACATGTAAGTATTCGCTAACTGCTGCATTGTTAATTTTTGGTTGTAAGAGAAAAACTCTAACGCGGTTTGCTAACTGTTTATAATTTTTAGTTGCTGGGGGAAATGAAGGTGCCGATTCCCCGCGAACAGTATTTCGATATGATATGTTTAAAACGCCATCGGTGAAAAATGAACCAAAATAATTCGTGATTAGTTTGGAAAACGCGTGCGATATTGCATAAAGATTTTATGGTTTTAAAACGCCATTTGTGAAATATGGGTATTCAAATTCGGACAATTCAAATTCCGACAATTCAAATTCTTAATAAAAAATTGAAACTGCTTAAAATAAAAAAGTAATGTATATTTGTCTAAAATAAAAAAATGCATATATAAATCATGTAAATACCTACAGACTATTTTTTTCTTTTTGCAAAAAATTAAATATTTTTTAGATATGGCTTTATTAAAGAAAAAAGTTAGTTATTTTATATAAAATTTAAAATATCTTGAAAAATATTTAAGATTTTTATAAAAAAATAAAGTGGCTTTTAGATATTAATAAGATCTACATAAGCATTTTTTATGTTTTTTCAAATTTATATTATTTTTTTAGATATAGTCCTTTAAACATTTTTTTAAGAATTTGAATTGTCGGAATTTGAGTTGTCCAAATTTGAATTGTCATGCAACCGTGAAATATAAACCAAACTAATTCGTGGTATTTCTTAAAAATGCGTGCTTCATTGTTTAACAATTCTTTGCTTTTAAAACGCCATTTGTGTAATATACACCAAGCTAATTCGTGGTTTGTTTGAAAAATCTGCTGTAAGCTAATTTCTAAAGGTTTTTTGTTATTCGCAATCGTTTTGCGTTTCAAGTAAGAAGTGTGTTTTTTTGTTAAGCTTTCGCGATCGGGCCTAACATATATTTTATTTTGTCGTTGTTTGGCATCGCTGATGTGCTTACGGTCGTAGTCGAGGATAATTTCCTTGCGTTTTTCGGTTTTACGGAAGGCATCTCTGAACCGGCCGTTGGCTTTAACTGATCTGGTGCTGGCTGCGGTTGTGCTGACCGTTGCCTCTGGCCTTGGTGTTAGTAAATGATTATTATGCGCGAATAGATTGGCTGATTTTCCCGAGCTTAGATTACATAATTGGGAAGTAGCTGGCAGGATTGCTAGTTGGCTTTTTCTCAGCAAGTCCATGCCGATGATGCCAAAATGGCGAGATTCTTGAGTAACCCAGAACGAGTGTCGGATTGGTTCCAAATCTCCCAAATGAAGTTCGACATTTACGCTACCAATGGGTGGGTTGTTCTGTTACCGAACTCCTGGATGGTTCTGCTTTGTGGTGGGAAATTTTTGTTAATCCCGTTAGTCAATCTCTTTGGCAAGATTGACATCTCTGACCCGCTGTCGACCAAGAAGACAACATTAGTGTTCGAATCTGCCACGAACAACAGATTTTGTGGCAAATTTTTAGGGTTGGGTGCGGGTGGTTTAGCTAGTTGGAAGGTCCACGTGTTCACACTTTCCTTAACAATTTTTTAGTTGTGACTGGTAGTATAAGAAGACTTGCAATTTATTATTTTGTTCAAGGGAGTAATGTCACTCATGATTGGCTCTGTCTCTGTTTCCTTATTTGCTGGTGCAGGTAATACTGGATAGTGGATCAGATCTCTTTGTCACCTTCGCCGACTTGTTGACGACTTTCGATTTCTCGAGCCGTTTTCGTGCGAAGTTCAAAAAAATTTTAAGCAAAAATATAAAGAAAATACTATTTCAAGTATTTTCAAGTACTTTTAAGTATGTGTATAAGAAACTTAAAAAACATTTATAGCTTCAGTTTAAACTAATTATTCGTTATAAAAACTTTTAGTATATTAAAAACATTTCACATTCAACATGAGTTAGTTGACAAAACAAACAATTATATTCATTTCAAAAGCTTAAACTTGTTTTTGTAAAAATATATAGCTCTTGAACTTTATACTAATTTATAAAACTTTAATATTCTAAGAAAGTTAAAAACAAAGTTGTTGTTAGCGTTTAAATGTTGAATAAGATATTTAATAGCTCAAATGACCTTATTAAAATTGTGTTTTTATAAGTAAGCTGAAATGTATAACAACAAAAACAAGGCAATAAACCTTCTTAACATCAGTCACTAAGGTTACTATAGTTCAACTGTAGATTTATAGTTCAAGTTTGAACATAAGTTGTTTTTAATAAACAAATTGAAATAAAACTTAACAAATTAAGGCAATTTTTTATGTTAGTAAGAGCTCAAAATAAAATTTTAAGTTACAGAATAAACTTTAAAAATACTCCTTTAATTTCTTATGACTCGATTTCGTCCTAAGCTTTGTTCAGAAAGCTTCTTAGACTAGTTGTCTGCCATAATTAAATAAAATAAATTACTCTTTAATGGTCTTAACTTTGCGTTTAAAAGTTTATTACTCTTTTGGTGGTCTTAACGTTTTGCTGTAAAAATTAATTAATCGTAAAGTTTCAATAACATCTTAGTTTAATTTTCCAGCGGTGAAAAATAGCGCCTGAACAAAAACTCAAAGTTTTGCAACGGTTTCTGACAAGTATTTCGATTTTGATATGTTCAAAACGCCATCGGTGAAAAATGAACCAAAATAATTCGCGATTATTTTTAAAAAATGCGTGCTTCAATTTTGTTCAAAGATATTTTGGTTTTAAGACGCCATTTGTGAAATATAAACTAAACTAATTCGTGGTTTGTTTTAGAAATTTGCTGTAAGCTAATTTCTAAAGGTTATTTGTTATTCGCAATCGTTTTGCGTTTGGAGTAAGAAATGTGTTTTTTTGTTAAGAATTCGCGATTAATTTTAACATTTTTTTTAGTTTTGTTGTTTTGTTTCGTCGCTGCTGTGCTTCCTTTTATGATTGGCTCTGTTTCTGCATCCTTATCTGATGGTGCAAGTAATGCTTGTGTTCTCACGGGTGGAGACGGCTCTTTGTAAGCCTCTATATCGGCCGTTGGCCTTAACTGTTCTGGCTCTGGCTGCGGTTGCCCAGGTTGTTGGGGTCCTGATGTGGTATTGGCTATGATGGCTCTGATCGTTGCTGGCGGTCGTGGAGGTACTGGCTGCTGTGGCTCTGACTGTTGACTCTGGCCCTGTCGATTCTGGCTGCGGTTGCCTTGACCGTTGGGACTGCCCGTTCTGGTGCTGGTTGGCATGGCTCTGATCTTTGGCTTTGGTCGTTGACTCTGGCCTTGGTGATTCTGGCCGTGGTTGCTCAGAACTTTGGTTCTTAATAGATATTTTTGTTGCATTACTTGACGAAGTACTGATGACGTCATAATTTGGTATGGCGACAGCGCGATTGCGTTTTGATTCTCTAGCAGCTTCACTTCGATCGAGTTCGGCTCTTTCGGCTTCTAATTCGCGTAATTCTTGTAAGGATTTGGTTTGGGTGAATCAGACGAGGAAAACTCTGTTATTAATGTTTTATATTTGTCTTGTTTAAATTCCTCCCAGTCCCTATAAAGTTGGCATCTATTAAGCCTAAAATAAAGTATATCCATGATACTATTAGATTTTGTTTAAAGTCTTAATAAAGTTTTAAACTAATTTTGGGTCACCACTACGAAAAGTAGAAAATAAAAAGAAGTTACGGACTTAAATAAGGTGCGTGTTACACAACTAGGGGTCATCATTTAACTATCCCGATTTACTTATAATGTTACTTATACGCGCAATGCTGGTTATTATCTGACTCCGTGCGCGTTATAAGTATTTATCGGTGATGTTATTTAAATGTTTAGATATGACTTAGCTAAGTTATTTAGCTAAGTCGACTTAATGAATTGCGAACTAAACTTAGACTATCTTTTAAGCTTAGTTTAATTAAATAGTTAGATTGTTAGAATGCTTAACTAATTGTATATAAGAAATCGAGTCTAGAAACACAAATTGTATTTAAATGAATATAAACTGCGATACATGATAACAAAATATACAAATAAGCTATTCCAATTTACAAGTTAATATAAAAAACAGTCGCCTTCGTACAAGAAGTACGAGGCGACCACAATCTTTTCAAATGATATACTATCAGTACAAAGGTAAAACTAGACTGACTAGAAACTCGCGTTTTACTCAACTTAAGCATTTTTTGAGAGAAAAGGAAGAAAGAACAGCGATGCTGTTACATTCTCACGGGTGGAGACGGCTCTTTGTAAGTCCCTATGTCGGCCGTTGGCTTGAACTGTTCTGGCTCTGGCTGCGGTTTTCCAGCTTTTTGGGATTGCCCAACGTGGTATTGGCTATGATGGCTTTGATCGGTGGTGGCGGTCGTGGAGGTACTGGCTGCGGTTGCCTGGACTGTTGGGACTTCCCGTTGTGGTGCTGGTTGGCATGGCTTTGATCTGTGGCGCTGGTCTTTGACTCTGGCCTTGGTTGCCAAGAACGTTGGTTCTTAATAGGTATTTTCGCTGCACTGTGTGACGTTGTTTGCTTTATAAGGAATGTCACGTTTGGTTTGTTTGTAGGTGTGGACGCTCCATCTGCTGGACGACTGATAATATCGTCTGAGGAATCCTTGGTTGGTTTAGGTTGAGGTGGTGGTTGCTGTCGAGGGGCGGTCATGTGTACATATCCGACAGTCTTTGTGTGAGATGGTGTGGCCCCAATCACTCTCCCTCTCACTGTGGAGAGTCGGGGTGCTCGTTTTTTGCTCGAGTTGGGAAGACAGTTTGATTCTTCATGATGCAGTTCTTGTCTGAGCACTTGTAACACTGTTAACTATATTTCCGATGGTTATAGCATACTCTTTGATTGTTATTCGTTCCCTGCTGCCATTGTGGTCGGTCTGGTTTATTTCGATTTGGGTGCGAGACATTTTAGTTTATATTTCTGGCTCTCGCTTTCGCTTCTTGCTCATCTGCGTCGAGCATCAACCTCCACGGGTTCTGGAATTGCTCATCATTAAGGTTAAGTTTACGCCTCAATTGACTTTTTAAATGATTGGGTGCTAAATATATTGTGACAAGTTTTTCAACACCCCATCTTTTCGGAACTCCGCTAACCAGTGACTGATTTCGTCTCCGAGTTCCCTGCTTGACATGGAAGGCTTTGCTCCTCTTGCTAAAAGCTTGTCGCTTACTGGTGGTTGCCCACTCATCAGGAACTTCCTTAATGTTCTATAGTTTCTCTCCTGTTCTACGTGTTTATTATAATAAATGGCTCTCTCACCCCAGTCTACTATCGATTCAAGCCATTTGAAGAGATCTCGATCTGACTGAACCCTGTAATCGTAGGCGATCTTTTCAAAATGTTGCAGCCTGATCGAAAGGTGTTCTGTATTTCGCATTATATATCCTATTTGACTGACGAGATTGTTGATTCTCAGTTGGGGATATTGGCTTGTTGCAGTGTGGGGCGTACCGCCATAAATGTCTGCATTATACCTATTATTCTCTGAATGAGGCTGGCAATTGTAAATTTGCCTGCGGACAAGCTGTTCGAAGTTTTCTCTCACACTTGACTCTCCCTGCTCAACTGAAGGTCTACTATAGTTTAGAGGGGGTGACTTGGTAATCGGATCACCGACGGATCGTGTGGCCTTAAGACTTGAGGGCCCTGGTTTGTAGGCACCAGGCGTGAAGTGTGTCTATTTTGGGTTGCGATGTCGCGGTTTGTCTTTGTGGAAGAGTTAAAATTTTCCGCTTCACGGTTTTTTTTCCTGATTTCTAAAGATATTCTTGATCAGCTTTGTCTTGTGTGCTCTCTCTTCGATAATTCTTCCATACCATTTAATTCTTCGATACTCAGGTCATAAGATGGCTCTTGAGTCAGATCAAATTTATTGTGTTGTTCGAAATGGTCTGCCGGTATGTCCATTGCTGCCTGTAGTTGTTCTCTTTCTTTGTTACCGTGTGCTTGATGTAATTTAGCGTTCATCGTATTGTTTCTAATTGCATCAGTTGTGTTCTGTAAATCTAACTCCGAATATGCGTTCCCCACGGTCGGAAGTTTCTTTTGTTGGGTCACCATACCTTTCTCGCTGTGGGGCTACTTGGCCTGTAGTACCCTGTTTGTGCGATGAAGAGTAATTCAGGTCAATAAGACGTTTGGATACGCCCGCTTTTTCTAACCTCTTTCTCTTACGAGCCTTGATTTCTGTGGTCTCGCTAAAAGCGGCTTGCATGTTCTCTTTGGAGAACATGCCGTCATTATCACTAAACTTAGGCTGACTGCGATTACCTGTACTCATAGTGCTATTTCTGAGGGAGTTGCTAATCTATCTATTGTATTTTATTAACTAGCCAGAGGAACGTGTCTAACTATGGCCACAACAAGTTTAGTAAGTTACGTTAGTTTATGATTACGTTAATCATAAACTATGTTAAGAGATAATGAAGCTGCTAGCGATCTTTATTTAGTCTAAACAACTATACTTAAGTTATTAAATCTTATGTGGAACTAAGTGTACAACTGAGTTTTATAAAATGTTAGCAATTTTTAAAACAACTTATTTTATTCAAAATTATGTAAACAAATACAACATTTCACACTAAACAAATTCAAATGTACAATTTATATTAGAGAAACAGAAATAACATGCAAAAGAATAAACATTACTCACGATTACAAACGATGTTTAATGAAAGGCTGCAGCAACTGACTGAACGTCATGCTAAAGCAGTTCGAGAAGTAAACAAAGCGATAAAAAAGTCACTAATTTGAGAAAACTCTCTAGCGCCTTTTTTTATTTAAACGCAATATCGTTACAGCACTTTAAACAAAAAAAAAGTGCAAACTCAAATATGCATTATTATTTTTTTCACGAAATGGCAAATTTTAATATGTTAAAATGCAACAATGTTATGAATAGCCGTAAAATCCACTAAAACATTAAATAATCATTTAATAAAAAAGATTGAAATATATAAGCTATTAAACATAATAAAATTTTTGTTTTATTTATACTTATTTAGTTATATACTTTACTTAATTAAGTTTCAGAAATTATAAATTTACATATTTTTTTGCTTAAAAAACTCAAGAGGAAGTCTACCATAATAAATAATCATTAGGCATTAAGAAAACCTGTTGTAGAATAAATAACTTAATATAACTGTTATTATAAAAAGACTACTAAAATACAATACAATTCAGCTTAAATAAGAAATCTTTTGAAAAAATAACTAAAGTTGAAGACCTTACAGAAAATAATGTCTGTAACTGAAGTCTAATCTAATGTAAAGGATGAGCTTCATGATTGCTCGCAAGTTTTTCTATATCTGGTTCTAAATCAGTCTAATAAATCCTCAAGTCACCTCCTTTACAAATATCTAGATCACGATTTTTGCTCAAGATGTTGATAACTGAACTGAAAGCTTTCTCACACAGCTAGACGAAAAAGTTATAAACATATATCTAACTTCCTCCCAAATAATTGGATACTTTTGCCTTATTTTTTGTTGAGTCAAAAAGTTTTCATATCGTTCTTTGGTAAAATTTAATTTAAGTTTAAGGTTAGCTTCTAAGTCTGAGAAAGTTTCCTGTAAGTCGACGTGAACTTCAATAAGATCTGCTTCGAAGGGATCCATAATCCACTTCGGGTTGTTTAGTTGAAAAACATCAGTAAACTGTTATCAATATCACGTTTAAGCTGATATTCTTCCAGATGAGTTGAAAATACTTCTACTTGACTTTCACTTATTTGAAGTGTTATGTTTTTCAAACTTGCAAACTGTGAAAATATATTTATTTGGATTTTTTTTTTCCATACATTTTAAGCTGGTTTCTGAAACTAGCTATGTTACTTTTGATTTTTACAAGATTCAAGTTTTTACCTTGTAAAGTTTTGTTCACATTATTGATCTTACTATATAAGTCTGACATGTAAGCAATGTCTAATGTTATTTTAACAAGATTGTCTGCCAATACCTTATCCTTTAAAAAAAAACAACTGAGTTAAATACAGCCCAAAACTTTCTTAATAGTTTCATTTTGATAAACATTTCACTTTTGTATGCATTTTCAACTTATCAAAAATCCATCATTGCTATTGCTCAGCTGTTTAAACAGATGACTTTGTAAAGCATGCCTTTTTATTTTGTTTACAGCTTTTATTACAAAATGTAATGAGTCATTTAAACGGTCGCTCAAATTTTTTAACTAAATGTTGGCGATTACTCGCAAGGAATAGTTAATATATCAGGGTTTAACTCTTTGTAATATGTGACTAATTCACGATAGTTTCCTAACACAGACGGAGCACTATCTGTTTCAATTTCTATAAGTTTTTAAACATACAGTTTAAAAAAATAAAAACTAAATTTTTAACTTTACAACTTATTTGCTTATAATATCTTTTAGCATTGGAATTAACAAATTTTCTGCATTAAAAAAAATATTGATAAAACCACTTTTGGTGTGCATTAATTAACCAATCGGTAAAACTTCCTAAAACTAGATCAACAATGATGTTTTATATTAATCTAATGATGTCGAAAATTTTTTTTTTCTTTTGTAGTGTTTTAATCTATGTGAAAATAATTTTAGAAGTTGCCTATTTATATTAAATTTAAGTATATTGTGCGACTTTAATAAGTTACTTAGCATTCACTTCTAATGTCTGAAATTCATTTTATAAAAAAATATTATAATCTCAGGTTTCAGTTAAGATTTTAGATAGAAAACTAACGGTCCAGTACCAGTCAAATTTCGGCCCGCTAAGTAACTTGAAAACTATTTGTGCAGAAAAAACAAAATTTAGCTTTTTGATACTTAATACTTCGGAATACGCCATAAATTTGATTTTCAGTTCAGAATGTACTTCCTAGATCACAATAATAGTAAATCAAACTATTACATTTTTGCTCGAGCTTTTTAATTTTCTTATATGCTAGTTTTTTAAATTACGCAGCCTGCAAGTACATTTTTTTAATAAGTAGTAACTAAATAGGATTTTTTACTAAAAGTGACTCGATGACTACAAAAATTGTCCACAACTAACCTAAAGGATTCACCAGTTTTAAAACAATTTATATTTAAACAGAATGAATTACAGATTACAAATCGCTTTTTGATATTTAAAATACACTTAACTGGGCTTATAAAAAAGTAATTTTAAATTATTTTTTCAAGCCCTGTAAATTAATTTGAACACAGCCCAAAGTACGTGAATAAGTAGTTCCAGACTAAATTACATTTCGATTACAACTTTTTTGGCTCAAAAGTGCGTATTCAAGAAGAAAAAAATACTTGATAAAATCATGGTGGGCGATTTTTTTTCAAATTTCTGAAAAGAGGGAATTTTAATAAATGAGATTGGGAAACCCTAGTTAGACTGTATTATCTTATTATACTCTGTTAGTAAAGTTTTGGAATTCATTATAACTAAACATTTTTAACGTAAACGCTTAACTAAGTTAACTTTTTTTTTCATTAATTTTTTTGATTGCTTTATTTCTTAAGATTTAAAAGTAATATTAAAAAAAAAATTTTTTATTAAATCTTAGAAATTGTAAAAACATGTGGCCGATAACCGATGTGTTTTTTTGTACACCAGGTCCTTAGATCGAACCTTTTGAGCGTTTTTAAATCATTAAGTAGATAAAATATAAATGGGAATACAATAAATAAAATTTTTAAGCACTGTATACTATTACATTAATCTACATTAATTTCCTACTTAGTTAGGAAAAAAAAATATAAATTTAAATGTCAAAATCTAACAATGAATATTAATATTCATTGTTCAATATTTATAGTGCTTTTTATTTTTCAATTACTACAAATCAACAATTTCAATTATTTTTATCTAATAAATTTTAATTTGTATTTTAATCTGTAGTGTCCAAGACAAAGCTAACCTCTTTGTTGATTCTGTAAAGAAATAATATCAAAAATATAAAATCCACAAGATTTATTCAAAATTTTTGCAAAAAAAAACTTGTCAAAAATTTTTTGTCTGTAACTTAAACGGTTGTATTTGCTATCTTTTTGATTGAAACTTATTTTCTCCTTATAAAATACAGCTTAAATTTTATACTATTCCTTGTTTTATATAACTAATTATTGTATAATACGTTTAATTTCACACTCAATAATTTAGTAGCTTAATATGGACAAAACCAATACTTCCCAAACATAAGTAGGTAATCAGTCTGTCTTATGGCTGGTGATAGCAAAGAGAGTAGTCCCCTTTAGTAAATTTTTGATAAGTTATAAAGTTTTAACTAAATTATTTTAAATTATAACTTTCTAATAAAAATATATTTATTCACTGACTACTTTAACAAAAAGACTAGCTTTTGATTTATAAATCGTACACAGTTTTAAAGTCAAATTGACCCAAAATATTTTTTTTATACTAAAATCAGTTAAGAGTTCAGTTTCATTTCAAAAAAGATTTTTAACACTTCTAACTAAAGATTAATTTTGTTATAACCGTTTGCGAATTTAAAACTTTTGTTTAAAATTTATCGTACAGACCAATTAGACTGAGATTTGAGAAGTGGCAGCTTTTAGTTTTGCACAGATACTTGATGTGTTACAACTTGAAAGTATGGAAATGTGAAGACAAGAAGTTATTGGCGAGATCTATTGGTGTCTCGGATGTCGTGAAAACTGAGTTAAGAGCTTTATTACGAGCGTGAAGTTGAATGGCTTTTTGTGTAATTTTTTTAAAACTAAACTTTTAAATCAATTATTTTCAAATACTTTAATGTTAATTTTGATTTTTTTCTTTAAAGAACGTTTTTTTGCTTTGCTTTTCAGAATTATTTTCATCGAAATTGGTGTTTGACATTTGTAGTGGGGACCCTTTAAAATTTTTGAGTTTTTTAATTTTTCATACAAATTTAACTCTAAAATTTTTTTTTTAAACATACTTATTAAAGTAAGTTTAAACTTGTAATAAATAAACTGTTAGCACTTGAGCATGAAATCCCTCAAATAGTTTTGCTAAGAATGTAGGTAAAACTTGTATGGGTCATATATTTAAGAACAGTAATTAATTACGAAAAAATATATTACATCATAAAACTAACTATAGAAGTATGTTGAAAATCAACATTTATTAAAAAAAACTAATTTTTCCATAAAATTCTGTAACTGTCCTCAAAAACGATGTTGTTAGGTTGGTTTAGCTGCTCTTAAATAAGATAACAAGAAACGGTTATTTAAAGTGTTACAGACGTTCAGATGGAACGCAGGCTTAATTTGATATACTAGTACTTACTATAGAAACAATGCTAAAAACTAGTTATAAGTGCACGTTATATATATTTACAAGATTAATAAAAACATTGTGAAATAAGTGAAGTAGATGTAAGAAAACAAAGTGCTATAAAAATTCTACCAACAATTTCTTTAAGAGTCGCGTAAGCACGCTAACTAAGTGATAAACATTCTCTTGAATATGTTTAACATTGAAAATCGACTCGACGATAAAGTTTCCTATCCTCGTTTAATTTTCACAAGTCTTAAATAAGCTTCATCTGCCTTGCCGGCTAACTCGCTTCCCCGTCGTTGTGCTGTTTCCACGTCGTTGTGTGCGTTCTCTTCCCCGGTGATAATCCACCCGACTCGCTTCTCTCCCGTCACTAATCCGCCCGACTGGCGTCTGCAAGCTAAGTTTTAAACTCTTTCTCTCAAATTTACTTCACGCTTCTTTTTCTCATTTTCTATTCTCAATACCAGTTGTGACGTCACTGTAAACATTGAAATTCTTTAACTTCAACTCTTCTGAAATAAAACGAAACATAAAATGTAATGATTGGTTCGTTAATTTTTTTTTTGCTTAATATTTTTTTTCTTTTTTTCTTGCTTTTTTAAATATTTTTCTAAATCTAGTCTCTTACCTTACCTCTCTATTTCGCTTCATTTTAAAATTTTTTTAAATTCTATTTCTGTCTAGTTTCAGTTTCTATCAACATTTTTATACTTAAGATTGTTATATCAACATTACCTTTTAATGTATCAATAATCATTTACGTCTATCATTTAGTACCTGTACCCACAAACTCCTTCCGAAACCACTGGTAGAATAAAAAAAAAGAAGAAAGATAAAAAAACAAGTAAACAGAAAAATGTTCGTACATAAGTTAATTATTTAACAAGAATATGGTATTTTTAATTACATGTGTATATACTTTTCATAATTAAAATTAATTAAGTCAGTAATTCAAAGTTTAAAAAAAAATATAATTTTGGAATTAAAAAACTGTACATTGATGTTGGTGCTTAAAATATAAAATTTAATTGAAATGTTAACAAAAAGTTAGTCAGTAATGGATTGAAAACACGGCAAAAAATTACAAACCATAACAAAACATTTTCTAAAGTAAAACTAATTAATTGATTCAGTAATTCATAATCTGTATGAATTAAGTTTGGTGTTACAAAAACTATAAACATAGACAATCATTGTTTAACATACATATTTACAATTAGTTTTTTTATTTGCCTGTTTGCAGAGCAGGAGCTATGTAAGTTAAAGTGTAAGTAGATTTAAAAATCTAATTTTGAGCTAATTAAATCTTAAAAAAAAACTGATGTTTATGTTACTTCGAAAATTGAATGTTATTTAAAGTTAAGTAATTTAAAATACATAAAAAACTTATAACAAAACCTAAAAATTGTTTTTTTTTATTTTTCATGCAATAAACTCAATATAAGTTTTTTCGTAAATTCCTCGTCAACTTCTTCGTCTCTCCATCATCTTCCATGTCAATTTCTTCGTTTCTCCATCATCTTCCATGTCAACTTCTTCGTCTCTCCATCATCTTCCATGTCAACTTCTTCGTCTCTCCATCATCTTCCATGTCAACTTCTTCGTCTCTCCATCATCTTCCATGTCAACTTCTTTGTCTTTCCATCATCTTCCATGTCAACTTCTTCGTCTATTCATCATCTTCCATGTAAACTTTTTCGTCTCTCCATCATCTTCCATGTCAATTTCTTCGTTTCTCCATCATCTTCCATGTCAACTTCTTTGTCTCTCCATCATCTTCCATGTCAACTTCTTTGTCTCTCCATCATCTTCCATGTAAACTTCTCCGTCAGTCCATCATCTTCTATGTCAAATTCTATGTCTCTCCATCATCTTCCATGTCAACTTCTTCGTCTCTCCATCATCTTCCTTGTCAACTTCTTCGTCTCTCCATCATCTTCCATGTCAACTTCTTTGTCTCTTCATCATCTTCCTTGTCAACTTCTTCGTTTTTTTAATTTATTTTTTATTTTTAGTTAATTTAGTATGTTGCTTTTGCCGTTTTCTTCATGATTCTTGAACTTAAATATCTTTAAGCTCTCATATTTTCAAAACATTTTTATTAGAACTTGTTTTGACTTATAACAATGATCATGAATTATTCTTAGTATATATTTATAAAAAGGCTTATTTCATTTCTATTAAATAAAATACTGTTAAGAATTTTAAAAATAAAATTGAAATTTAGCAGACAGCAGACTATATCATTAAAACTTAGCTGTGTTACTTAAAAATTTACTTTTTTTGTGTCAGTACTTAGGCATAAGTAGTTCGAATATCTTTCCAGTTAATATTAGTGGAGATGTTTACCCTTCCAAACTTAAAAAAAAATCTTTTCCTCATATAAAATAATAAATATTTCTGAGTTCAGCCAACGAAGTTCGTATAAAATATTGATAAATTGAGAAGTTTCATTGTGTAGTGTCACGGGAATAGAATGCGTGAGCGTTCCACGACTTTTATGTTATGGCCACAGGATTGATAAATACGTAACTTTGACGTGAACATTTCGTTTTCTTTGTTTGGTGACACTGGAGTAGTAGGTGATTTCTGATCACGAAATTAGTAATAAGTATCCCAAAATTACTGAATAAAAAAATTAATAAAAACTCTCGCAATAACAAGTTTAAAAATAAAAATGCTTCTGACTCTAAAAATTGCATGTCTTTTGTGCGAAAAGAAAGTACCTTTATTATAGTTTTGAACAAAGTATTTGCGCTTTCCAGACGTCTTAAAAACTGTATTAGAATAGCTCTTATCCCTGGTCGTTTAATAACTTTTAGTTTCTTATTTGTTTAAAGTTTTAATTTTTCAATGTTTTTTGTGAAAACAAGCCTGCTGCTGATTAATGCCTGATTTTGAAATAATAGTACCAATAAGTATATTATTTTACCTGATTATATTTGAAAAATTATACACACAATTGCTTGTCATAAAACGTTAAGTTTTTTATTTGTAAATAAGAGTTTTTAAAGTTAGGAATTCAAAATAATATAGTTTCTAAACTTATTAATACTAAATCACTTGACAAACCACTATCTTTTAAAACACTTCTGTATGTTTGGATTAACTAATAAATAATTATTTTCTTATGAGCTTTAACACTCGAAGTTAAAATATTTATTAAAATAATTAAAGTTATATAAGACTGAATATAAATTACAGTCTTAAACTGTCTATCTTTCAATAGTTAAATATTTGTAATATTTATCAGAATTAGTTGACCTAAAAATTGATAGAGTAACAAAGACATAGAGTAACTCGGATGTAAATTTACTGTTACAATTTTTAACATTTAACTTAATAATGTTATCACTTGACAATTTTAAAACACTTGATTTGTGATTATTCTACTCGCTTAAAATGAAAAACAAAACTAAGTTTATATTATTTTTTGTTGATTAACAATGCACTAAGATTAATATAATTAAATAAACATTGAAACTTTTTATTTTTTATAGTTTTATTATATTTACTTACAAAATTAAAAAGTGTGTTTGGCGTTCGTAAATGTTATTTCTTGTAACATACAAAATTTTTAAAGACAAAAGCAGACAATGCTTTAAATTAAACAATCAAAAGTTTTAGGAATCATTACATACTTATAAATTCTCTAAAGGAAAACTTTTAAACGTAATTATATAACTGAACTTGATATTGACTTTGAAAACAAAGATTTAAGATTCATTTTTGCCATTCTACGAGCATTAAGAGAAGCTGAAAATTGACTGTTAACATGCCATGCGAAGTTGCTTACGAGTTAAGTAGTTAAACTAGCAATTTAAAAAGGACTAGAATATTTTGCGCTTTGTTAAAAACCAAAATTATATATTATAAATAAAATAATGTAAACAATATATATATACAAGTAAAAAGAATAAAGATAATTAATACGAAAACTACATAGACAGACTATACATATAGTAACTTTAAATCATAGAATACTTTTAAGCATGACATAATGAGAATAAACTTAATAAGTAATTTGTAGTTTAAGACAACGAAAGTCCTACATCGATGCTCAAACCCATAAAATGTCTTATGCATAATATTAACCTTACTGCTACCGAAAAAAATCACAACTGCTCGTGAAGCTACAATCAAAAGTTTATATACCTATTGTTTGTACACTTTTAAGCAAACATTAGTGGATCTTTTTTTAGGCATTAAGTAAGATCGTTAAAAATAGATAAAGCTACTCATACTTTATGTTTTTTTATAATTCATTTTAATAAACTATATTAATAAGATATTGAAGCAAAGTATTTATTATACTATTTAAATAATTTATTGAAATTAATTAAATGATAACAGTTTTTTTTAATCTATGTTTACAGAAATATGTTTGATAGTTATTGTATCATTATAGCAATTAATAGTATAAGATTAATTGTATTATATAACTTATTTTACTGAAAAATCGTTAAAACTTCATCAATAGATATAAATAACTATCAGTAAGCAAAACAACTTTAAATCTACAGAGAAAACTAATTATTAAACTACAAGTTTGCCGAACAATGTGACGTAATATATCAATACAGTAACCTCTCGCTTATTTACGCACATTGTGTCCACTGAAAAAGTGCGTAAAGATATGAGAGATCGTAAAGAAACGAGAGGTACCAAATATACTCACTATAATGGCTGTCTTTTAATATTGCTTCTAGTTAAAAGCAGACTGGGCACTTTTCCACTTTTAACTATTTGTTTACTTAATTTATAAGTATAAAAACAACAGATAAAACTATACATATATTAAAAAAAAGGATTTGAGTTTCTATAAAATACTAATACGAGTAGAAATAGT